>NC_143018.1:140426225-141063725 GCF_055824585.1 Amblyomma mixtum | reverse complement strand
CAAGCAAGCTCCGTAACCAGCTCGTGAACGTGAAAGATAGACTGCAGATTGAAGAGTATCCAGGCGTGATATACCAGATACCATGTGCTGACTGCCCCCAGGTGTACATTGGTGAGACGGGAAAGTTTACAAGACGGCTCAGTGAACACAAACGTGACGTAAGAAATAATAATCACGCGACTAACGCCATTGCACAGCATGTGCAAGAACATGGTCACGCGGTTGACTGGGACCACGCCACTATCGTCGCGAAGGAAAGGAACGTGTCATCTCGGCGCCTACTGGAATCTCTAATCATCCAGTCGACACCAGCTACCATGAACCGGATGCAAGGAAATATGCCACCAATCTACGCACACTCGTTACGTCATGTGTTGCGTATATAAGTCGCGGCGCTTCCTGTCCCGCTCAGTGATCAAGGAACCCGTACGAGTTAATAAGAACGGTAAACTGGGCTAGTTGGTAGGAATTCATACTGAAAACTGCGCAAACTGAAAACTGCCCGTGTTGTGCCTTCTCGTTCTGTGTCTTCGTTTTTTGCGCAGTTTTCAGTATGAACCCGTACGAGGTTCCGAAACGTCTAAAATTTCTTGACTTGGTCAGTGACCGTATTCTTTTTCCTTTTCCTTCATTCAGGGTTGTGAGCGATCACCATGCTCTGTGCTGGCTAGCCAATTTGAAAGATCCCTCCGGCCGCCTTACTCGTTGGAGCCTGCGCCTTCAAGAATTCGACATAACTGGCCGCAAGCATTCCGACGCAGACTGCTTGTCGCGAGCCCCCGTCGACACAGCACCGGAAGAGGAAGACAGTGACGCTTTCTTAGGACCGGTAAGCGCCAGCAGTTTCGCGCAGCAGCAGCGCTCGGATCCTGAGTTGCAAAGCCTAGTTGATTATCTGAAAGGCAAGACCGCATCGCGTCCCCGAGGTTTCAAGCGGCAACTGTCGTCCTTCGTCCTTCGCAATAATGTCCTCCTTAAGAAGAACTTCGCGCCCAACATTACAGTACATCTTCTTATCGTGCCTAAAAATCTCAGGCAATAAATTATGCAGGCATGTCATGATGAGCCGACTGCACGGCATCTCGGGATTGCTCGCACGCTGCACCGCATCCAGGAGAAGTACTATTGGCCGCGGCTAGCTACCGACGTTTCCCATTACGTGCAAACGTGCCTTGAGTGTCAGAGACGCAAAACGCCTCCGACTAGACCAGCCGGACTCTTGAACCCTATACCACCGCCAACTAAGCCCTTTCAGCAAATAGGGATGGACCTCCTCGACCCCTTTCCGACTTCATCATCAGGTAACAAGTGGATCATCGTGGCCACCGACTACATCACCCGCTACGCCGAAGCAAAAGCGTTGCTAGTGGTACCGCACCAGAAGTCGCAAAATTTATGTCAAACAAATTCTCCTGGAAGACGGCGCCCCCGAAGTGCTCATCACAGACAGAGGTACGGCATTTACAGCGGAGCTGACGCAAGCCATTTTAAACTACAGCCAGACAAGCCATCGGAGGACAACTGCGTATCATCCGCAAACCAACGGACTCAGAGAGCGTCTGAACAAAACCATCGCAGACATGCTCTCCATGTACATCGACGCCGAACACAAGACATGGGACTCCATTCTGCCCTACGTGATCTTCGCCTATAATACTGCCGTCCAGAAGACAAGCAGGTTTACCCCATTCCAGCTGGTATACGGCATGAAGCCCACGAGAACACTCGACGCAATGCTCCCACATGTTTCCGACGAAGACAACCTCGACGTCGCCGCCTACCTTCGTCGCTCCGAGGAAGCCCGAAGGCTTGCGCGGCTTCGCATTCAAGACCAGCAGCACACCGACGCCCGACGCTACAATCTGCGCCGACGAGACACGCATTACAAGCCAGGTGATCGTGTTTGGATATGGAGGCCAGTTCACCGCCGTGGATTGAGTAAAAAGTTGCTGCGACGCTACTTTGGCCCGTACAGGGTTCTCCGTCGCATCGGTGACCTCGACTGTGAAGTCATCCCCGACGGCACGACAGCATCTGAGTGACGCCGCACACCCCCGGAAGTCGTACATGTCGTACGCCTGAAGCTATATTGTGAACAGTAAAGGACTCCAAAATTAAATTCTACGTGTTTATTTTCATTTTAAGGCATCGAGGCGATGCTTCTTTGGGAGGGGCCGCAAGAAAGGGGTGTTATCATTTTTGTTCATGACGCAAGAAGCGACCGGACTGATCTCGATTGATCGCAGCCATGAAGCGCTGCATCTACGTTTTTCCAGATTACTGTAGATGATCTTGTCCTGTTATCTTGAAGTTTCCTTGCCGGCTTTAAATTGAGCGATGCCGCGAGCGGCAGGCGCTCTTAGTTAGACGACTGACGAGCACGTTTGTTGCTTACGCCGCCGCCGAGTGATTTAGTTCTTTTGCGAGCGCAAGTCAGCCCAAATAAAGAGCTTCGTTTGCAAGTCTTGCTGGTGTCTTGCTGACCGCTGGACTGCCGTCACTACGATGTGACAATAGTGTGAGGACAATAAGGCAGCACGACGAAGGCGATCCTCTAGAGCCAGTCCTGCGTCATAACTCGAGCAGTACGCGGTGCAGACGGCTTAATCTGATGAGCGCTGGCCGTGCGACAAAGTCTTTCGTTCATTAATGAAATCGCGGCATCGGTGTCCAAAGCGTCATGACACAAGCGGCCTCGACAAAAAAACTTCAATAAGATTAGCAGGTTATATACGAGGTCTTTGAAAGTTCCATGGGGACGCAGTTCTCGCCTCAAGAACTACTGCCCCTATTTTTCCCCTTGAGTAGCGTTGGGGCGATGTCACATCAGAGCGAAGAAGGCGTCGTGGAAAAGGTGAACGGCGGCTCGAGAGGGTGGAACGGTCAGGGGAAAAGGACGAGTTGATGGTGCCTCAGCAAGCCCGGAGTGCTGACTAGAAGGACAGTACCCGTGAGCTTGAGGAGATGGTGGTGAGGCTTGGAGACGACGAAGGCAAAGCCATGCCACATGGCTTGGCAATCCGCAAGTTTAGCAGATAGGCCGGAGTTGCCGGTAGTACGCCAGGGAATGCTGACTCGTGGAGCCGGTTGAAAGTAAGGTGCCTGCTCTTGCAGAGGTGCTGGAGGCGACGGATAGGTCGGCGGCCGAGTTCGGCGTATGTCAGCGGAGCGGAGACAGGTGGTGGTGGATGTGCGGGTGGAAGAGCCTCACCAAGCTACTCTTGGATGGCATTTCGGAGAGCCGGAGCCAAATGTGGTGGTAACACTGGAGGGCTCGGCAAAAAAGAGATGTCGCGCCACTTCTTCACGAACAAAGTCCTTGATTTGTTGCAGCAGAAAGGTGTCAGCTGCAGGCGTCAGCCCAGCAAGCGACTCAACCTGCATATGGCGCTGACGAGTCAGTGTCCTCTGCTTCCGCAGCTCCTCGAAGTTTTGGCAGAGGCTGACGACTTTAGCAATAGTGCGTAAGTCGCGCACTAACAGCATCTGAAAAACATCACCGTGTACCCTTCAAGATGTGTTTAATCTTGTCAGCTTCCGGCATGTGGATTGCGCACTTGCGTAAGTCAAGGACATCTTCGATGTAGCTTGTGAAACTTTCGCTCACCTGCTGGTACCCTTCGTGCAAGCATTCTTCGCCACGGCGTTTCCTGACAGCCAGATGACCAAATACCTCGGAGAAGATCGTTTTAACGGCAGGCCAAGTTCGGACGTAAACCTAGTGGTTTCGATACCACAGGTTAGCAACTCCGGTGCGATGAGCGTGACATTTCTGTCGACAGCTCCTGCTTACAACGATGAGGCATTAAAGGCTTCCGCCTTAATATCATGTTCTTTAATTTTTTGGCACCGTTCCATCTGTTGTACAGGCTGATCTGTGCTTAAGACTTGAGGTAATCTTCGACATCCTGCCCATCCATCCCGCTGAAGATGGCCGGGTCCCGTAGGCGAAGGTAGCCGGCACAGATAACACCTGGGCCCACTTGCAAAGGCTGATGTTGAACTTCGTACGGCTGCCGAGTTCCAAGGCTGTTACCCAGCACTTCCGCCATATGTAAGGCGGGGGTTTATTTAAAGGTACTGGGACGACGGGAGCAGCGGCGAAAGCAATCCAAAATCGTCAGGTCAAGCACCGACACACATGGCGATAGCGATGCTGCTGTAGCGCATGTCACCTTTGTTTTTGTCACACATGTTCGTCTTCTTGCGTATACCTTTTTAGAAGGCTCCGGTGGCTCCTACCCACCACGTGATTTGAAATTTTAGTACTTACTGCATGCAAGTACTATGGTATCATCAGGAAACACTGCGGTCCTTAGCCTCTGAATTTGTTGATTAGAACTTGTACTGATAGCATGTACGCATGACTTCGAAATGGCAGAGCCTAGGCAAGAAACAGCAATACCACAACTGAGTATCTTTGAATGTGCACGGTAGTAACTGAGCAAGGGCAATTTGCATCTCCATAGCAAGGACTAGCACACATGATACGGCTTTTGTACCAATCTTATATCTAAAATTGTAGCTCATTCCTGTGAGCAGTATCAAATGTGAAACGCCAAATGTGAAACCTCAATCGTGAAACCTGTAAAAAACCTGTAAACATGATCGACCTGCCTAATAAAGGCACCACGCTCAACAAAAACAAGATAATCACCCTCATATCTGAATATAGATTTTATACCAGCCCACAAATTAATTTCAATAGGTTTATTTACATAAGTGGGAAAGATGTTACGTAGTACTGCAGGCACATTTAAATCAATGCACACCGCCTTGTTTTCAGTATACAATTCTTCCCATTCAACAAAAGCGGACTTAAGATCGGCAAAATCTCCAAAAATGCCCTGACAGAGATTCGCACTTTGAACTGAATTCTTCATAACTCTCACCTTTTTACGTTTATTAGCACTTGCTGGAGGCTATTGTGCGGGCGTAAAAAAAATTCCGAACATCTATACTGATCATACCGCACACGCCCGTGTAATGACATCTGGAACAGTGAACAATAGCCAGAGAGTAGTAAGGTGGAAAGTTTGGCGAGTTGAATCTTATTCATGATGAAGTTAGCGCCAAAAACGAGGACCAAAGTAGGAGAGAAGACACAACACGAGCGCTCGAGTTGTGCCTTCTCTCCTACTTTAGTCCTCGTTTTTGGCGCTAACTTCATCATGAATAGCCAGAGAGCTAGACAGAAGAAACGGACCAGCAATCTTTAGTAAACCAAGGTTTTTCTGTAAAAAAACTTGAAACTTCCTACTGCCTTGTGGCTCGCTTCGTAATGATATATTGTCACGGCTTGACGTACAGGCCGGCGGCGAGAACAGGTGAAGACAGGGAGCACAGAAAAACAGGGAGGTCCACCCGCAGCAACGTCGTCGTCGGCGCGCCGCAATCGCTCCTCGTCTTTTTCTTCCACTCGCCACACTACCTCCCCCTATAAAGAAGCTTCGTCCCGATGCTAACACGAAAGCAAAGGCACACGGCGGAAAACCACACACGCCCAGAAACTCCTGCTCGCCAGTGTAAAAGGGGGTGGGAAAATCAGTTCGGGGGCAGCAAACGATCACCGCGCGTAATGTTTTGAAAAGTTTCCGCGCTTGTGTATCCTATTTATGGTGTCTGCTAGTATTGGGAAGCCATGTCGAGCTAAACCCGGGACCCATGGCTAAGGCTCAAGAGGAAAAGCTGGACCTTGTGGCCGGTTCCATCTTACGGCTTGAAGCCAGCAATGCAGTCCTTCAAGAATCTGTCAACAAAGTGCTTCAGATTCACGCAGACTTAAAAATTGACTTAGAAAAACTTACAAAGCGAGTTCACGATTTAGAGCAGAAATTTGCAACCGCACCATCTGCTGAGTTCGTGGTGAACAGTGACAACGGTCTCGCAATTGTACAGGAAAAAATTGACGACCTTGAAAATCGCTCTAGGCGATCCAATGTTCTATTTTACGGTATAGATGATCCAGAGAAGTCGGAAACTTGGGAGGAGTCTGAACGTCTTGTAAATGACTTTTGTAAAGAAAAACTTGGGCTTATGTTGAATCTGTTTCCAGAGCGCATCGTGTGGGCCGCTTTTCTTCCGAGAAAAAGCGGCCTATCATAGCCAAATTTTATAATGAAAGAGAAGTTGACACTGTCATGAGCCGCGGCTATAAGTTAAAAAACACGAATTTAAGCATCTCGCGCGATTACTCCGAAGCCGTTCGCGAAAAGCTACGGAAGCTTCTCCAGTTTTCAAAATCTATTAAGAAATATGGGGATAAAATGCGACTCGTTTTCAACAAGCTCTTTGTTAACGACACCGCCGCGGTGGCTCAGTGGTTATGGTGCTCCGCTGCTGACCCGAAAAACGCGGATTCGATCCCGGCCGCGGCTGCTAGAATTTCTTTGGAGGAGAAATTCTAGAGGCCCGTGTACTGTGCGATGTCAGTGCACGTTAAAGAACCCCAGGTGGTCGAAATTTCCGAAGCCCTCCACTACGGCGTCTCTCATAGCCTTAAGGCCCATCTCCATGGACACATCGGAGGCGCACCAGCGCAGCGCTTACGCGCCCAGCGCCGCACCGCGACAAGCGTCGAAAAACACATGCAACTCGATGGCCTGTCGCGGCTACCGCGTTCAGCTCGGCTCGGCGAAGCAAACGGCGCGAAGGGCCGTACCGGATGCCGAGAGAACTGCGTTCTCTGATTGGTTACACCGACCGCAAACCAGCGAGTCACTTCCGGCGCCGGCGCGAGCGAGGCGCGAATATCTGACATGGACAGATATTTGCCAAGCGCCAGCGCCGGCTCGCGTCGGCGCGTCGCGCATGCGCAGTCCGGCTCCGGCGTACGCTGGTACGCGTAGGCGCTGCGCACGTGCGCCTCGGATGCACCCATGGAGATGGGCCTTTAGTCGCTTTGGGACGTTAAACCCCATAAACCAAACCATCTTCGTTAACGATAATCTTTACATGTGGAACGCCAACTAAAGTCGAGCCATTCTTGTATCAGGGCGCGAGGATGGCGAATGACGTCCTCCCTCCGTTTCCGTAAACCTGAGTTCATCGACCACCTCACCTGCCAAATTACATTGTGGTAATGATAACGAATGGCTGTTTTTGTACGCCAACATTAGAACTGTTGTAGCTAACGATATTGCACTATCATCTTTCATCGATTCATGTCAAGCTTCTTTGTGGTAATAACTGAGACGTGGCTGAACGACACTATTCATGATGTCAACATTTTTACTAGTGCATGCAATTTCAATTTTTTTCGCTGTGATAGACAATTGCGAAGGGGGGGGGGGCGGTGTTCTCATCGCGAGAAAGGAAGAATTCATTGCCACACCTATCGTTATCGATTCTTTCCTTGAATGTGTTTGGGTTTCTTTGAATGATGGTGCATTTCGTGTCATCATCGGCGTTTTCTACCGTCTGCCCGACATGTCTGGTGCGTTTGCAGATGAATATCATCGGGTGCTCAGTGAAATGTATGCGCATTTTCCCAATTCCCCTGTTATTATATTTGGAGATTTTAATTTTCCAAGAATTAATTGGTCAACACTTTTCGTAGTGGACACAGATGCAGAAGCACATTCTTTTCTCAGCACTTGCCTTGATTTTTCATTAACACAACCCATTAACCAACCAACACGATCAACTAAAGCCTCTTCCAATGTACTTGACTTAGTTCTCACAAACAAACCTGATATATTATCAGGCATAACTCACAAGGAACGCATCTCTGACCACGATGTTATCACTGGGTACATCAAATTTCGCGCTAGTAAAAAGATAACTACTAAAAAGAAAACAAGATGTTACGGCAAAGCCAATTTTGATGCAATTAATGCAGAATTATTAAAGTTTTCTGATAAATTTTTGTATGATTTCTGCTCTCGCTCTATAGAGCGTAACTGCATCCTTTTTAAAACTGCTCTCAATGATCTTATCGACCAGTTCATTCCCATGTTAACCATTACCTGTGATACCAGTTCTCCTTGGTTTACCAACAGCCTTCGGCGGCTGAACAACAAAAAGAAAAAGCTATACAGACAGGCAAAACTGAATGGTCTTGTGATGGTGGTTTGGTTTGGTTTATGGGGTTTAACGTCCCAAAGCGACTAAGGCTATGAGAGACGCCGTAGTGGAGGGCTCCGGAAATTTCGACCACCAGGGGTTCTTTAACGTGCACTGACATCGCACAGTACACGGGCCTCGAATTTCTCCTCCAAAGAAATTCAGCCGCCGCTGCCGGGATCGAACCCGCGTCTTTCGGGTCAGCAGCCGAGCACCACTGAGCCACCGCGGCGGATGAATGCTCTTGTGAATGTACTTGTGAGTTCACATGACAAATACCGAGCATGTGAAAAGGATTATAAGGCACTATTAAAATCTACTCGGCGCAACTTTTTTTCTCATGACTTGTCTTCCATGCTGAAAAATAATATTCGCCGTTTTTGGCGTGTCGTAAACCCAGTAATTCGACCTCACATCACTCTTACAGATTCTGTTGGTGTTCCCATCCCTGATTCAGAGTGAGCTCAACTTCTTAACGATGCGTTTGTAATTGTGTTCACAGATGAAGACATTACTTCCTTGCCTCATTAAGCGCATTAGTGGGACTAACCATGGACGAGATAGTCATCAGTGAGCCTGGTGTTTTATCTTTCAATAATAAAATTTTAAGGAATACATCACATAGCATTGGTTCCATGTTAACCGCATTATTTTCCCAGTCGCTATCAACTGGCACCATTCCTAACGACTGGCGCACAGCTAAGATAATACCCATTTTCAAATCAGGGAATCGTGCTTCTCCGCTTAACTATCGTCCCATCTCCTTAACAAGTACAGTTTGTAAATTACTCGAGCATATTATACATACTCAGGTCATCAACTACCTTGAATATCTAACATTATCTTCGATCATCAGCACAGTTTTCGCAAAGGCTACTCATGCGACACCCAACTTGCCGGTTTTATTAACGATATTCATGCACTGATTGACGCTGGTTTTCAAGCTGACGCAATATTTTAAGATTTTTCTAAAGCATTTGATCGCGTTCCACACCAAAGGTTGCTGCTTAAACTTTCCCAACTGACTTACCCAATTGCGTGACGTCCAAAATCAGACTATTTGCTGACGATTGTGTGCTTTATCGATGTATAACCTGTAACACTGACAGCCAGCCACTGCAGTCTGATCTTGAAGCGATAAGCACATGGTGTTCTAATTGGTTAATGCCGTTAAATCTTTCCAAAACTAAGCTCATGTCTTTCACCAACAAGCCACGTATTCCTGCCGCTTGATAGCAATAGTGTAGAATTCACCACAAGTTACAAGTATCTTGGCATTAACCTTCAATCCGACTTATCATGGAATCATCATATTAATCTCACTCTTGCCTCCGCTAACCGTACTTTCGGACTTCTCAAACATAATTTAAAAGAGGCCCCGACAGATGTAAAAAAACTAGCGTACACCACATTCATCCATCCGAAATTCGAATACGCGTCTGCCATTTGGGATCCTCATCAGAATTATATCATCAGTAACATAGAAGCCCAGCAAAACCGTGCTGCGCGATTCATCTTTTCTGATTATTCATGTTACACCAGCGTCACCTCATTTCAGACTAAAGCCGAGTTAGAAAACTTAGCACTGCGCCGAAAAATTTCCCGTCTATCACTCTTCCACAAGCTTTATCACCATACTTCCCTTCATGATGAATTCTTTCAGCCACCGCCAGTTATCTTTCCACGTCGCGATCATCCTTACAAAGTTAAACGCAGTAACTGCCAGTCATTCCATTATGCCTATTCTTTTTTCCAAGCACAATAACCGAATGGAACGCTTTGCCATCAGAAATTGCCGCAGAATCTGATCTAAATAAATTCCAGCACCGTATTCACTCATGTTTCAACAACTAAAAAGGTATTTTTTTCAGCGTTCTTTCTTCCGCCTTGTCTTCTTTTTATTTAATATTTTTTTTTCTTTTTTACTTCAGCCCACTTTTCCAGTGTCGTCTTTTTCTTTTTCTAGCGGAGCTGTTAGTTATTCTCAAATTTTGCTGCTATGTGCATTGTTGCGACCCTTTCTGTGGATGCCTATTTATGATTAATATTTTGTGATTTCTATTTTATTTTAGTGCAATATTTTTAGCCTTCTAACAATGCTTTGTACTTACCCCCCCCCCCCCCCCCCCCCCATGTAATACCCTGAAATAAGGGCCTTTGGGGGTATTTTGAATGAATAAATAAATAAATAAATAAATACGGCTTAAGCCGCACTATGTGCACTATTTCAGGGCGGGGTGAACGACGTGATGACCGCCGCGTTCTTTCGGGCAGCACCTCGTAGTTAAGTTCACCGATGCGGCGAAGAACTGTATACGGGCCAAAGTAGCGCTTTATGAGTTTGTCAGAGAGGCCTCGACGGCGTACCGGCGTCCACACCCAGACCTTGTCTCCAGGGTAAAAATGGACGTCGCGCCGACGGAGATTGTACCGACGAGCGTCAGCATGCTGTTGGTGTTGGATGCGGAGTCTAGCGAGTTGCCGAGCTTCTTCCGCGCGCTCGCAGACTAGTCGGGCACCATCGTCTACGTCGACAGTCGGCTCGTGTGGTAGTATAGCGTCAAGCATCGTGGTGACCTGTCTGCCGTGAATCAGATGGAAAGGGGACATACCTGTCGTCTCCTGGACAAAAAATATGTTGGGGCTTATGAAAAGGACTTAAAAATAATATGCCCCGGCCCATGCCACTAGGTATAACGGGCTTGATCCAATGTAAGATAAATGAACAGGGGATGGCCCAAAAGAGAATTTTGCATATCAGAAAATAAAAAAATAAAAAAGGTATAAAACAAGTTGAGAAGTTAATTAAAAAAATAGTGATATTAATAGTAACAAAGAATAATGGTTAAAAAAAGGTCTACTATCCAGCCCAACCGCCGCCACGGGAACGGACCAGCAATCGCGGATTTATTAATTTTCTTTCCTAGTTTCCTCTTTGTTCTAGTGTTGTTCTATTACTATTGACATTTTGAAAGCCTGACTTAACAATGGAGTGGGTAATTAGTCGGTCTAATAGCTGTGGTTATCTTGATGGGTGATTTCGGGTGTCTTCTGCGGGAGTTCTTGATTTTGACTTTATCTTGATAGGGGACGGTTGATCGAGGGGGAATCCTGGTCGGTTGGGTTGTGATCCTTTGGTGGAGCCGGGTTTGTGGGGTGTGCTCTTGGCGGTAATGGTGGTGGGGTCTGTGACCGAGCCTCTTCCTCGAGTTTTATTTTCTTTCACTTGAAATGACTAAAAGATGGTAAGATCCCCTCCCCCCCTGTGGTTTGGGTAGTGGGAGTGCTGGTCGCGGGGCCGACTTCGCCTCGTTACTCCCACTCGTCCGTCCTCCTCTCCCCACCTCACCCTCGGGTCCCTTTTGATAGGAGGTTGGAGGTTGTTTTACTCTCCCTAGGATTATTGGGTGGTCTGATTTGTCTTGTGAAATCCTGTCTTGCGATGGAAGCGTTCGTTATAGTGTGGGTCGGGACTCGGTCTCCCCGAGAAAGAGAGTAATATGGGGAGGGGATAGAAAGTTGAGATAGTGGCCCCTTTACCCCCCTTATTGCTTTTGAATATTGATTATTTCTTTTAGTTATCTGTTGCTCGCTGCTCCTCCTCCCGAGGCCTCCCACCTGCGGAACTGTGCCATACCTTCTTTGTGGTGTGGAGGCTTGGCATTGATGTGCTTATTTATATTTAGGTTTATATGCCTTTTTTTCCCCCCACCTTCCTCCTTCATGTGGCCGGCCGTCTGTTGCAGATGGTTTTGCTTGTCCGAAGTTCTTGCAGCCCGGGCGTGGTTTGCAGGCCGTACGCCCGGGGGTCGCATTTTATTGCGACTGAGACCACCCTCGGCTTACCGGTTGTAGGTTGTGCGAGCTCGCAGAATCTGCTGATTTTCTCTAAGGATAGCCATGTTTGGGAGACATGGCCATTGCCCCTTTGGGGAGGTTGGTGTGGGATCTAGTCCCGTCCATCCCTCAGCAGCATTCCTTGCAGCAGCTTAGTGAGGTGTGTGCCTCGTGCCGCTTGCGTGGCCTATATAGGGCCCGCAGTTGCGAGGGCGCAGCGCTGGATGTGCCAATCGCCTTGGCTGTCGGCCCAGCGCCACTCGCAGGGCCCATTGCGGGTTACCTGCAGTATTATAAGCGAATGTAACGCAGGGCAGTACCGCGTCCCAACTGCGATGGGCGACATCCACGTACAGAGGGCAAAACGCATGTCTAGAACAAGCGAACTGTCTGTTCCGCACCTCCCAAAGCAGCTGCGACCAGGAAGTCAAAAAATGACAACGTAATCCTATAAGTTTAACTGCACATGCTTACATCCAGACCATTTTTAACCAGATGTTATCTATAGATATCGCGTGGTCAGCCCGAAACACGCCCAGAACGTGTTCTAGACAAACGTTTTGCCCTCTGTGCATGGCAATCATGTCGGTCATGGTCTTGTTCAGCCTCTCCGTCAGCCCATTCGTTTGCGCATGGTACGCAGTAGTTCGGCGGTGGCTGGTGCAGCTGGGACGGAGGATATCCTGTGTGAGCTGGCCTAGAAATGCGGCACCCCGTTCAGTGATCAAAACGGCTGGGGCACCGTGACAGAGCACAACGCACTCAAAAAAAAATCGGGCTGCCTCAACAGCTGTCGCCGACGGAAGTGCTCGGGACTCCGCGTATCGCGTTTCCGTCGCTATGATAATGTCCCTATTTCCCGACTGGGACGTTGGAAGTGGACCAAGAAAATCAATTCCGACTGTGTGGAACGGAACAGGCGGTGGTTCGAGTGGTTGTTGAAGACCAGCTGGTCGTATGGGCGGTGTTTTGCGCCTTTGGCACTCTCGACAAGTTCTTATGTAGTGACGGACGTACTTAGGAAGTGTCGGCCAGTATTATCTTCCTCGAATACGTGAACGTGCCCTGATGTAGCCAAGGTGACCAGCTGTAGGATCGTCGTGGCAAGCTTCGGCGACCTCGGCGCGCAGGTCATCCGGCACAACAAGGAGCCACGACCACGGGCTGCTGTCGAAGTTCTGCTTGTACAATACGCCGCGCATTATCTTGAACGTCGGCAGAATGCGCTGGAAAACGCGGGGCACCGCAGCTTCGTGGCCTTCCAAGTGCGCCATCAGCTGACCAATCTGAGGATCACTGCGTTGCCGAGCAGCCATATCTGCCGTGTCCAATGCCCGAAGGAAGCCGTCCTCGTCGTCATTTTCGCCTCTCGGTGCCGGCTCCACAGGGGCTCAAGACAAGCAGTCAGCATCATGATGTTTGCAGCCAGACTTGTAGGTGATGGTGACGTCGTACTCCTGTAGCCGAAGGCTCCACCGAGCAAGGCGGCCTGCTGGATCCTTAATATTGGCGAGCCAGCACAGCGAATGGTGGTCGGTGACGACACGAAAAGGGCGACCGTACAGATAGGGCCGGAATTTGGTGATGGCCCAGATGACAGCGAGGCACTCTTTTTCAGTTGTCGAGTAATTGCTCTCCGCCTGCGAAAGAGCTCGGCTGGCATACGCAATAACCCTCTCAGCGCCGTCCTGGAATTGCACAAGCACTGCTCCTAGTACTTTGTTGCTGGCGTCCGTGTGGAGTTCAGTGTCGGCGTCTTGATCAAAATGGCCTAGTATGGGGGATTTTGCAAGGGCGTGTTTTAATTGGCGGAATGCTGATTGTTGCTCTCCGGTCCACTCAAAGGCAACGCTATCCTTCGTAAGGCGGTATAGTGGCACCGCGATCTGGGCAAAGTTCCAAACGAAACGTCGCAAGTATGCGCAAAGACCGAGAAAGCTTCTGACGGTCTTCTTGTCCGACGGTGGAGGGAAGGACGCGACGGCAGCCGTTTTCTCGGGATCTGGCTGCACACCCACATGGCTGACGAGATGACCGAGGAACTTCAGTTCACTGTATGCGAACCGGCACTTCGAAGGCTTGAACGTGAGTCCGGCGTTCAAAAGAGCTTGAACAACCACTTCAAGACGCACCAGATAGTCTGCGAAAGTGCTTGAGAAAATGACGGCGTCATCCAGATACACAAGACATGTCTGCCACTTCAGACCGGCGAGCACAGTATCCATGACTCGTTGAAATGTCGCGGGCGCTGTACACAGGCCAAACGGCAACACCTTAAACTCGTAGAGGCCATCCGGGGTTAAAAATGCGGTCTTCTCGCGGTCGCGCTCATCCACTTCAATCTGCCAGTATCCACTCTTCAAGTCGATGGACGAAAAATAGTGGGCATGACGAAGACGGTCGAGGGTGTCGTCGATGCGTGGGAGTGGATACACGTCCTTCTTGGTCACCTTATTGATTCGCCGGTAGTCAACGCAAAATCGAAGGGTGCCGTCTTTTTTCTTCACTAGTACTACAGGTGCGGACCACGGACTGTTGGATGGTTGGATGACGTCGTCGCGTATCATTTCGCGCACTTGCTCCTGGATGGCTTCCCTTTCCTTCAAGGAAACGCGGTACGGCGGTTGGGGAATCGGGTGCGTTGCTGTGTCGACAATAATTCGATGCTTGGCGACGGGCGTCTGGCGAACTCGGGATGTCGTTGCGAAACAGTCGTTCTACCGATCCAGAAGACAGAGCAGTTCGCGTGTTTCGGAAGGCTCAAGTTTGGGATCGATATCGAGGGGTAACGGTGTAGGGTCTCGTGACACGGGCGGGGCCGCCTCTGTAGGCAGCGCAACAGCTTCACGAACGTCGCTAAGTTCTTCCATCTGGGCTACAAGTGACCCTTTTGTTAGGTTCTGCGATTTTCTAAAACATCGTGCACTCTCCTTTTTAATGAAACCAGGGTCCTTTACAAATACAAAAGATAAGTCAACAAGGTAAATCTGTGAAGCATTTCATGTTCACAAAAACGATGACTCATGCGTAAGCCTCCCCTGTATGTGTTCATGATTGTGAACTAGAATATCAACATTTAAATGAATGATGTATCAATATGCATTTTTTTATTGCATATGCGTTCTGGTTGTGAAAAAAAAAAGTACTTTTTTGCGTGTTTCTTTCTAATAAACAGCAGTTGTAAATCAGAGTCGGTCCGGGCTGCTTCCTTCACTTAATACAACATGCGTGGTATGGTGATGCGGTTTTTTGTTGTCCACGTAGACAAGCCCAGGACCATGTCCCTTGTTTCTCCATTGTTATGCGCAATCCATGTCACACGAAACCAAACAATAATAGTAAACAATTTTCCCTCGCAGAAAAAAGCAAGAAACGTGATTTTGCAACCTTCTGTTAAATAGGCCTATATTTGCTGGAATTGGAACTGTAAAAATAACGCGATGTTTTTATTGAGCCAATTCAATAAAAAATTAAACCGAAAAATTAATGCTTTTGAGATGTAATAATGGAAACGTGAGAAAACTTAGGTGGGTAACATTTTCCGGACTTTTAGAATACACTTGAATTAATAAAATGGGGCAGTGGTAATTAAAAAAATTGGTGTCTCGATGTTTAAATACGGTTACTACTCGCGTCGCTCTTCAGAAAGCATTCAAGTTGGAAAATATATTATATATATTAAGGCAATAACCACACAAAATGTATCAAGGACTCGCTTCACGTGCTTTCTTTGATTACCATTGAAGTCTTCTGATATACTGCTTTTCGTGCTATTTAAGGACTAGGTAACTACAGCGTCCTCAGTTAAAACAGATTGGACACTTCCTTCATCACAGCGAATTTTCAATTTCATGTGTTACTAAGTTCATGCTGAGACTGAATCTTTACTCCATTAGACAAGCATGAGCACTTTAGGCTGTCTTGGATAGATCCTACAAATTGCGATAGCAAGCACTTGTATGACTTGCAAATTGCGAGCGAATTTTTTTTTTTTTTTGAATTCCTGATTTCGGCATGATTCCACTGAGGCTCTATTTTGCAGCGTTTGCAATGCAAACGAGCTGCTTCATTTTTTGTCATAAGTACTGATTTAAAGATTTTTTCTCGGTTTTGAAATTGTCATGCACTGCAAGGCTGAGTTACCTCTTTTTTTTCCGAGAAACTGCTTGCGTTTAGCCACGTGTGCTATATAAAAACCTGATCTTCCGATGCAGTAAACCACAAAGCCGGGTATTAAACAAGCTTTTGTTACATACGGGGCGAGTCTCCACTTTAACGATGTCTGTTGTTGAAAAAGTGGCGAAATAAAATCGACGCGAAGAACAGAATGAAATGCTTTAAAATTTCTCCGAATCTCCTAATAAAGGTCAGCTTTATTGAGCGCACGTTTCTTGCTTATAAAATAGGCGCAGACCACAGCTCGCTATCAAGCCGTACCCAATACAATGAAAAACAGAGCCCGAGCTCACAACTCAGTGCTATTATGTGGCGTTTGTAAAACTAATGCAGTCTGTTATCTCTTGAAGACATGCTCCTTCCTTTCTTTCTGGCTTAGCCATTAAGCCATTAAAACTCGTTTCCTGGTTGCAGCGCCTGAAACATATGTGGGCCGCGCCCTATAAAATCCGACCACACCATAAGACGAGTGCACGCGCTTGCCTTTATTATTTGCAGGTTCTTCTGGCCAATATGATCCTACTTTGGATCTTGCTGCCCGCAACGCTTGCACTTGTTGACAGTTCCTATTATGAATCCGATGTCCCCCTGCAGGATAAGTGGGAAACCTACAAGAAAGAATTCGGTAAGTCATGGCGTTTCGTTTCGTTTGTTTTTAATCGCCAGTTTAACAATCTTTCGAGCATAATGCGCCGGTTACAGCTTGCAGCTCCATATGTTGCGTAGAGCTCGACGCCTCACATTAGCGAAAATAACGCAGACAACAAAAGGATGCCCCAAATGATTACCGCTAGGCAAAGTACTGTCATTAGAGTTCCATTGAATTTCTCCACCAGTCCATCGCGTGGTAGGCTGAAGCCTTGAGGAGCTGGATGGAGAAAAGACGGCTGACCTCCTTCATGAGGTCGGAGGTAAACGTGGCCCCATGGTCAGAGTCACAATTTCCCTTGGGATCCCGAGGCGCGGAATCATTTCGACGAGCGCTTCCGCAACGTGCACAGCGTCAATGGCAGGAAGCGCGACGGCGTAAGGATAACGTGCCGCAAAGTCCATCAGGGTGAGAACCTATCGACTGCCTTTGTCGGACTTTGATGAGAAAGGCCCGATAATATCGACGGCAAGCCGTTCGAAAGGAGTTGAGGTCAGTGGCATGTTGCCGAGCGATGCAATGCCAACCTTGCCCTTTGGTGTTGTTCTTTGGCATTTATCACAAGACTTAACGAATCCGGTGACATCCCCGTGTAGGTCAGGCCAATAAAGATCCTCTACTACACGATCGGTCGTGCGTCGTATTCCTCGGTGCCCGGCCATAATGCATTCATACGCAATTTGTACGATTTGCGGCCTGAACGCTTGGGGGACAACCTGTTTGAAACTCCTGCCAGTAGTAATTCTGCTAAAGAATACAACCTTCTTTACGGAATAAGTATTTGTGACCCTTGCCAGATATGAACTGCATATTGATCATGGGGAAGAGTCGTTTGAGCGTCGCATCCTTGCGCTGCTCTTTAGCTAGCTGGTCTTTTCTGACGTCTCTGCACTGCATTAGCTTGTCTTCTTGTCCCTTTGTTATCGAGGTAAAATAGTGCTGCTATTTTCCAGGTATGAACTGTTCTTGGAAAACTGATGCCATGTCATACGCGCTAACGCACGTGTTCATCCAGTCTAGATTCGGATCATGTGGTTCCCTGACACCTTCGATGTTTCTGAGCCCGAGTTCGTACAAGGGGTGTTTCCTGCAAAGTGCTGTTACCTCGTAAGAGAAGTATAACGCACGCACTTGTACTCTCGCCTCGGCTAATTGGGTGACGGTATCGTCCAGGAGATATAGTGTCCCTAAGCGTCCTGTTAAGCAGTTCCTCGGAACCAGACTCTGGCGGATAAAGACAGAATTTGGGCACGTTTTTAAAACTTGTACATTCTTCACGTTTTTACATTTGTTATATTTTTATGGTTTCACCTGTATAATTTTCATCTATGTCCTTCATAGCTTTTACCTTTCCCCGCCCATCTAGGTACTTTTTCATAGTTTTTGTTAATGTTACCTACCTGACCACCGTTACGCTGCCCTTTACACCGTCTTTTTATCGCTTATAACTTTCTTTTGTTCCCCGTTGTGTTTTTGTGTCATCTTGTGACGCGACCACACAGATTGCCGGCTATCGCTGGAGCAGCCCTGTTACCCACCCCCTCATGTTTTCTATTTAAGGGTCTTAATTTCCACCAGAATAAACTTTCAGTTGTGAGTCAGCTCTCGTGTGTGTGTCGTTTCTTCGTGCGTCCGTGTTTCGACGCGCTGTTTCTTCCTTTAAATGCATTACCAACTAGCCCGGAACCTTGCTCTTCTGAAAGACAGCATTGGGCTTCTTCGATTATCCGCCTCTGGCAGCCCGCGGGTTGCTTGCGGGCTGCCCGAGCGCGCTCGATTTTCTCGGGTTGCTCCGCCCACTTCCGGTGGCTGCCCGGAACGCGTTCGTTTTTCTCTGGCTGGGCGGTTTCGGGCTGCCAGCCGGCGGCCAGACTCGCCAGGACGATTTTGTGCTGGCAGCGCTCGGGCAGCTAGCAGACGACAGAGAGGTGTACGGTAGCGGGAAGCTCGCGCAGCCATTTTTATATGGACTAGAAGGACCGCAGTTCTTCATGCGATGTTTTGCGCGATGCAGGCGCTTGTTTCGACTAGGCCATGGTGGGCTTCTTCGATTAACCGGGCTCGGGCAGCCCGCTGGCGGCCCGCAAGTTCGTCTCTGACAGGAAAACGCATCATGGTCACGTGGGCTGGCGGCCACCGGAACCAGACGGTCGGCAATCTCGGCGGCAAGCAAGTCGCGGATCACGGAGGGCAGATGCTCTCTCTAGCTTCGCGTTCTGCGTCTGATTCACGCGTACGGTAGAAATAGGCTGCTTGGTATCGAAAACAACGACTTGCAGTTATTGAGGGCTGCGTGCCGCAGACTGCAGAACATGCCGCTGATCAAGCTCGCACTCGTATACATCGGCAACGACAACGCGAGCGTGTGCCTTCGGTGCACTGTGTAAGCTTCAAGAAATCCTCAAAAGCATGCGATGAGCAATCGCAATCTAACGTGTTTCAGTCGACACCACATAGAACGGAAAAACTGCCCGTGCGTTGTTTATCAAACGACAAGCCGTACTCTCGGATTATTGCGTGTTTGCTTACTACGCAGAAAGTTATATATGACTGGTATGACCGCCGACGATCGACCCAGCTGGTGTACTCTGCTGTGGTCGTTGCGATTTCTACGCTCGTAACCTGCTTCCCGTAAGCTGTAAGCAGAAAAGAATCGGGATACGTTCGTTCAACTGTAGTCTGTCGGCCGCCGGCTTTTGCTGCGGGCAAGGAACGCCTAATCTCGGCAAAATTTGCGCATATCAGCTTGTTGAACGTCCACCTAGAACAAGCGGGTGCACTGTATAAATTTAGCTGCGTATCGTTTCTGTAATAATACAGCTTTATAGCAGAGAACTGGCACTGAAATGAAAGGCGCTACAATCCCTGCGTGTCGGCTCCTCACGTTCCGCGTGTGTTTGCATGACGATCAGCGCTAGAGCTCATTTTTATCTATTTTTTTTAAATGGGCCAAACGCGAGGAGGTGCATGCCTGCGGTACTTCTCAGATATTTTGAGCATATGTGGCAGAAGGCCCGAGCATGAAGCTGTTCAACAGTTGGTGACAACAGAATCAGCACTTGGTCGGCGCGAAAATTCTGTGTGGCGATATGCCCGCAGAGATGTCTAGAGCAATGTGCTCGTTAGGGCTTTTAATAAAGGACATGTTTCAGTCAAGCGTTTTTCAAAGCATATCCACTTTTGCACTGCGCCAAACGCAATGAAGACCATACGCTCCCGTATCGCGCTCAACCAACTCTTCGTAAAACACGGTCAGCACATGCATCTATGCGCGCGTCTGAACGCGTACTCGGAACTGGAATCCGGCTGCTCTCGTGAAAGGCCTCGAACACCATCGTAATATCCGCCGGGCGCACGAAATTAACAGCCGAAATATTTTGTGAATCAGAAGTATGCGATCGTAATATGAAGCGAGCAATTGTGCTTTCGAGGTGGTGAGACGATCGAAATATGATCGCGCATACGCACGCAAAACATATCAATAAACAGCGAAAACTACCGCAAAAGGTGTCATTGCAGGCGACACAGTCGATATGCACCGTGGCCTAGTCGAAACAAGCGCCTGCATCGCGCAAAACATCGCATGAAGAACCGCGGTCCTTCTAGTCCTTATAAAAATGGCCGCGCGAGCTTCCCGCTACCAAACACCTCTCTGTCGTCTGCTAGCTGCCCGAGCGCTGCCAGCACAAAATCGTCCTGGCGAGTCTGGCCGCCGGCTGGCAGCCCGAAACCGCCCAGCCAGAGAAAAACGAACGCGTTCCGGGCAGCCACCGGAAGTGGGTGGAGCAACCCGAGAAAATCGAGCGCGCTCGGGCAGCCCGCAAGCAGCATCAGCATCAGCATCAACTTTATTCAGCATTTTTGTCCTGAAACAGAAAAGAAATGCTAGGGTAGGAGCAAAAAGCCACAAACTCAGTAGCTTGACGAGGCTCCCACCCCTAACTGACAAGGCCAACAGACTGTCACGTTATTACATATATATATACATACACACATACACACACACATATATATATATATATACATGTAGGACTTACAACCAGCGAGAAAGAAAGTATGCAATGGAATGTGCAGTAAGACAGGTGCTATATCTGACTACCTTATATTGCGCGCGTCAGCAATAAACCTCAGTTGCGAGAATAGCGCCTGTGCGCTATTTTTTACATCATGAACGTTATCCAACTTGCCCAACTTTCCGCTTTGCTATATCTGAAATAGTTTTGATGTGAGAAATGAACATGTATCTGTGTTAACTCGTCGCAGACTATTTATACATAATAAGATTACAATTCAACGCACAGAAAATGAAAGAAACATATCTAGCAGGAAAACAAAAAAAAATCGCGTCAGCAGCTCCAAAGGGTCAAATATAATCGGGTGTACACAAGTTCACATAATAGAAGCAGGAAAATAGACGATGATAGAAAGATACAATACATCCGCAGTACAAAAGCAGTTTGTGTCGGAAAAACATAATTAAACTCATATGTTTTCAAGAATAAGGTATTTCTGCCACTTGTATTTGCTAAGGTTATGTATATCTATATTTTTATTTTGTAGGAAATTCAAATATGTAGGCATGTGGTACTGCAGCATGTGCCGACCCTGATTAGTGCGGGAAGAAGGTATAGACCAGTGTTCTCTGTTTCTGAATATGTAGGGCACTGAATATGTAGCAACCCGCGGGCTGCCAGAGGCGGATAATCGAAGAAGCCCGGTGCATATCGACTGTGTCACCTGGCAGCTTTTGCGGTAGTTCTCGCTGTTTATTGATATGTTTTGCGTGCGTATGCGCGATCATATTTCGATCGTCTCACCACCTCGCAAGCACAATTTCTCGCTTCATATTACTATCGCATATACTTCTGATTCACAAAATATTACGGCTGTTAATTTCGTGCGCCCGGCGGATATTGCGATGGTGTTCGAGGCATTTCACGAGAGCAGCCGGATTCCAGTTCCGAGTACGCGTTCAGACGCGCGCATATATGCATGTGCTGAACGTGTTTTACGAAGTGTTGGTTGAGCGCGATACGGGAGCGTATGGTCTTCATTGCGTTTGGCGCAGTGCAAAAGTGGATATGCTTTAAAAACGCTTGACTGAAACATGTCCTTTATTAAAAGCCCTCACGAGCACATTGCTCGAGAAATCTCTGCGGGCATATATGTGGCCACACAGTTGTCGCGCCGACAAGTGCTGATTCTGTCGTCGCCAACTGTTGTACAGCTTCATGCTCGGGCCTTCTGCCACACATTCTCAAAATATCTGATATGTACCGCAGGCATGCACCTCCTCGCGTTTGGCTCATTTAAAAAAAGAGATAAAAATGAGCGCTGATCGTCATGCAAACACACGCGGAACGTGAGGCGCCCACACGCAGGGCTTTATTGTAGCGCCTTTCATTCCAGTGCCAGTTCTCTGCTATAAAGCTGTATTTAGAAACGATAATACGCAGCTAAATTTATACAGTGCACCCGCTTGTTCTAGGTGGACGTTCAACAAGCTGACATGCGCTTTTGCTGAGATTATTATGCGTTCCTTGCCCGCAGCAAAAGCCGGCGGCCGACAGACTACAGTTGAACGAAACGTATCCCGATTCTTTTCTGCTTACAGCTTACAGGAAGCAGGTTACGAGCGTAGAAATCGCAACGACCACGGCAGAGTCCACCAGGGTCGATCGTCGGCGGTCATACCAGTCATATATACTTACTGCGTAGTAAGCAAACACGCAATAATCCGAGAGTACGGCTTGTCGTTTGACAAACAACGCAAGGGCAGTTTTTCCGTCCTATGTGGTGTCGACTGAAACACGTTATATTGCGATTGCTCATCGCATACTTTTGAGGATTCCTTGAAGCTTACACAGTGCACCGAAGGCACACGCTCGCGTTGTCGTTTCCGATGTATACGAGTGCGAGCTTGATGAGCTGCTTGCTCTGCAGTCTGCGGCACGCAGCCCTCAATGACTGCAAGTCGTTGTTTTCGATACCAAGCAGCCTATTTCTGCCGTTCGCGTGCGTAGCATTGAGACGCAGCAGAACGCGAAACTAGAGAGAGAGCATCTGCCCTCCGTGATCCGCGACTTGCTTGCCGCCGTGATTGCCGTTAAGCTGGTTCCGGTGGCCGCCAGCCCACGTGACCATGATGCATTTTTCTGTCAGAGACGAACTTGCGGGCCGCCAGCGGGCTGCCCGAGCGCGGTTAATCGAAGAGGCCCATTACTGCCCGCTTCTCGACGAACACGGACGTGTTTTCGTGCTGTTAATCCTTCCACAACTTGCATCCTTCCTGTTGAAGGCTGAAGCGCGTTCCCTATTTTCGGTCATGCCCACTGGAGGCGGAGCCTTTGGTTCACATGTTTTGGCTGTTGAGTGCCGCCAGGCGGGGCAGGTGGGAAAGCACGGGTTATATAGCACAATAATTTTTTTTTTTTCACCCTGCGCTCACCCTGTTCTTATATAGCACGTGGCACTTCGCTCTTTCTCCGGGTGCCGGTTCCTGCATTTCTCTATCCTGTGACCGATCTTCCCACAAAAATTGCACCTAGATGCATCTTTAGTGGCGGTGGGACAATCGGAAGCCCAATGCCCGAACGATTGTACAACGTGCACCTTAATTGTGCCTTCTTCGGCGGGTCGAAAGAGTTCTTACTGGGGCCTTTCGCTACATCAGGCACTTTTCCGAGATTAGAGAAGCTCTGTGCTCCCAGAAAGCAACCAGCTGTGTCGGCCAGCCCATCGAGTGTCTTGCACTCCCGTTCCTTAAGAAGACAGCGAGCTTCAGAGGCTAGCATCGGAAGAACTGTTCAGCAATCACGTGGTCGCGCAGGCCTTCGAATGCCTTGGGAACATTCGCCATTTCAATCCAAAGGTCGAAGTAGCCAGAAAGCCTGGCTGCTAACTGTTTCCCTGTTTCGCCATCCTCTACTCCAGCCCTCCGAAATTTGCCGTTGTAGCCTTGAGCAGCAAATCTAAATCGCTGCAGGACCGCCTTCTTTCCTTTTTTTGTAATCCAACGACTGTGCGGCAGTCATTCGGCCGATTACAATTAAGGCCTCACCTGTGAGGCACATGCTTACGGTCAAAGCCCATTTATCTTGAGGCAAGTCCTGTCATGTTGGCACGCGCGCAAAACGCTACAAGTACGCATGTAAATCATCGCGGCGCTCATCGAACAAAGGTAACAGCTTTTGCGAATTGAGAGAAGACTATGGTCTGACGCTGGGAGGGTTTCGACATCATCGGTCGCGTTATTTTTCTTATAGTCTGAGTTCGAATTCCAGAGTTTCTTTCTCTCGCAGCGGCTGCCCGACTTTCCTCTCTTTCCGCAGCCCGTTCGGCCCTCTGCCTGCGCTCATTGTCTATCCACACCCTGAGCTCTGCACCCGAGAAACCCTCTCGGGGCACTCGAAGTCCATAGTCGCTGAACCTCAGCGCTCTGCCTGAATACGAGTCAGTTAATCGGCCCTGTCACTGACGAATCCTGGCAGGCTGGCCAAATTGTGATGTAGTTAATGGGCCCAGGTCGTTTCAGGAGCCGCGGGCAGTAGTCAGGCCGCATTCAGTCATGATACTAATGTTTTCTTGAGCGACGAGGACAAGACACGACATGCCTAGCACGCTACCATACACACACACATACACAAGGGGCCCCGCCGCGGTGGCTCAGTGGTTACGGCGCTCGGCTGCTGGCCCGAAAGACGAGGGTTCCATCCCGGCCGCGGCGGCTGAATTTCGATGAAGGCGAAATTCTTGAGGCCCGTGTGCTGTGCGATGTCAGTGCACGTTGAAGAACCCCAGGTGGTGGAAATTTCCGGAGCTCTTCACTACGGCGTCTCTCATAGCCTGAGTTGATTTGGGACGTTAAACCCCAATAAACAAACAAACATACACAAGGGCACTCAGGTAACCTACAGCGGTTAAGCAGCAAAAGGAACGCCAATGTCGAACTGCGAGTACCGGTGCGCGCTGCTCCGTCGTCTTACCTCCGCGTGCTGCAGGTTGACTGTTAACGGTTGTTGTCGACAACGAAGCACACGACGGGGCGGGTAGGGCCCGGTTACCAGGGAATGTATCCACAGGCAATCCGCTGGCGTTAACTCCCTGGCTACCAGGAGGCCGGTACCAGCAGGCAGCTGGCTTGCAGAAACAGCCTGGCTAACGGGAGGCCGGCATCAGCAGGCGGGAGCACTTCGGGAATCTCCTGGCTACAGAGGAGCCGGAATCATCAAGCAGGAGCACTTCGGGGATCCCCTGGCTACAGAGAGGCCGGCATCAGCAGGCAGGACCGTGTCGGGAATCCCCTGGCTACAAAGGGGCCGGAATCAGCCTGCAGGAGCGCGTCGGGAGACCGCCTGTCCACGGAAAGGCAGGCGTGAGTCTGCAGCAGGGTACCGTGGTGTTGCGCGGGCTGCCAGACAACGGACAACGGGGCCCGGCCAGTGCTGCCTAGCTGGCCGTGGAAAACGCCGAGCTCGAAAATGACGTCCCGCCACTCAGCCACACACTGCCACGACTGTCTTGAGGCCGAGATCCGACGTTCGATCCTTCATGTGCACCGGCTCGTCCCGCACGCGACCACACTTTTCCGTTGGGGCTCGCTTAAACAACTGGTCGCGGAAATTGGACAACTACATACCTCTGCCATCAGCAACGGACACGGTATTTTCTACCAGTGCTATATACCAGGTCACAACGGCATCGCATGAAAACACCGCGCGGAGGAGGCCACCTCCAAGACGGCGGTAATGGGTCGATCCCGATTTCAAAAGTATGCGCTGCGGGTAGACTTGCGCTTGAGATCACGCTTGCCTCGTGGAATCCTGGGTCAGTTTGCGAACCCACTTCTGCAATACCTGTACCCTGTCCTGAAGCTCTGGATTCCCCCCTGCGCATCTGCCCACCACTAAGTGAAGCAACTCTGCTGTGTCGTCTAAGGCTTGGTGTCTCACACAGGAGCCACTACACCTTTGTTAACTGCATGACTGATAATCTTGCACCTCCTATTAGCAGGTGCGATGAGACCATGACAACGATCGTCCACATTCTTAGTGAGTGCCCTGCATACAATGCCGAAAAATTGTTGCTATGCCATGCGTTGGAGCACCTCCCTCTACGCCCGTCGATGGAGACGACGATTTTCGGTCAGTGCCCGTGGAGGTCGTCAGCGGTGAAGGCCTGCCAGGCACTAGCTGCTCCGTTTCTTGAGAATTCCAGGCCTGCGCGATGACTTTGCCGCGAGCTGTTTGCTTGTGGCCTTCATTTTTCTCGGGCTCCCTTTTCTCCCTCATATTTGTTGTCCCTTTACCCCAGTGCAGGGTAGCAAACCGGTTTATTCTCCAGTTACCGTCCCCGCCTTCCCTTCTGCTCGTCCTCCTTTGCAAAAAATTAATATACCTACACTGTAAAATGTCCCCACTACACATCCTTGTGCGAATTGCCTGTGGAATGCATTTCTTGCAGATCGGCACTACTCCGAGGAAGAGGACCAGTGGAGGATGGAGCTGTTCGAAGAGAACATACGCTTCATCAAAGAGCACAATGAAAAATACAGAAATGGAGAAGTATCATTCACCGTCGGCGTCAATCAGTTTTCCGATCTGGTGAGTTCAAGATCACCCTGCCTCGCTATCAACATACGCTATCAGTTATGAGCTGATCGCAGCAAGAATGCGCATAGAACGACGTGATAAATCCGCCACACAGGTTTCGAGACTTCCTACGTCAATCCGCCTGAGTGCGAGAACACGTACACGTCGATAAAACAGCTTCCGCCGTTTTTTCCGAGCCGGCTCGATAGCCGACATCACTGATAGGATAACCAGCGAATGGCATCCAGCTCCTGATAGCATTTTTTACTATTGGTACAAACAGAACCCCTTAGTTGCCCTATCAGTAGCCTAATAGGGAGACTACGGCGCATCATCTGCGAGGTGTTTCTTTCTTCACCACCTTCTTCTACTGCTGGCCCGAAAGACGTGGGTTCGATCCCGGTCGCGGCGGTTGAATTTCGATGGAGGCGAAATTCTAGAGGCCCGTGTACTGTGCGATGTCAGTGCACGTTAAAGAACCCCCGGGGGTCCAAATCTCCGGAGCCCTTCACTACGGCCTCTCTCACAGCCTGAGTCGCTTTGGGACGTTAAACTCCATAAACCAAACCATCAGTTGTGGAAACACCGATGGCGACGCATATCGCAAAGGGGAAGGCAAAAAATCATTTTGATTTCATCGGTCACCTTTCAAACATTGCGCGATCATTCTACGCGTCCACCGACTCGACAGCGGTAATGTTCCAGCGGTTGATGTAGCTTACCCAAAAGCCAGAGAGCTTATCAAAAATCAGAACCTTTCGCGGATTTAAAGAAACCCTCAACAGGTCGGTTACCGAGTCTTTACGCCGCCCGTAAACAAACGCGACAAGGCAGCCAAATGTGCCGCTAGTGTGAAAAAAAATGAAAGCGGACGGCGCCACTCCAAACACATTTATTTATTTATTTATTTATTTATTTGTTTATTTATTTATTTATTAGATATACTATAAGTCCGGTCTGGACCAAGATAGGAGTGATACAAGGGTAGTACAGATTACAAAGGCAGAACACGACAAACAAAACACAAGCCCCCTCCAGTCGGTGCCATGTTTTACCATTTCAAAAAAAAAAAAATGGAACTGATCTTAAGCAACAAACATACGTAATATCAGTGCTGTTAACGTGATCCATAAACAGTCTAGAATGCACTGCTCAGCTCGTGCAAAGTATTTGGTGTGGATGTACTAGAAGCTTCAAATGAAACGCGAACAGGAGAACTCGAAGATATTATACCAGGGAGGCAAAATACAAGAGCAGTTGATTTTCCCACCGAAGGCGAAAAGATTCCGAAGTATTAATAGGCCACGCCTGTATTTCATCTCCAGCCACTAATATGTTTGAGCGTTTGGGCTCGCGTTTCAGGTGTTTTGTTCGCGTTTCATTTGGCGCTGATGGTACGCCTGGAAGCCGAGGGCAATCCTTTAGGGGAAGAGCAGAGATTGCCCTCTACGGAAGCCTGAAAGGGAGCTCGAATATATTTATAGCAATTGGTGAGCCCCACACCGTATATAATCCCAACCCAATTCTCATAACCCATTCCCAGCATCTGAATTCATTTTCCTTACAACTCATCGCTCCGAGCTACGTTTTGATGCGGTGGTATTTATGCCGTAGCAATAAAAGCCTCATTGGAGAAAAAACGAGGTGTCCTGTCCAGTATGTCATAAAAATCATATTTTTTTCCACCCTCTAATGTGCAAAATAATTCTCAGTCTACTCAGTGGACAACTTAACCGCACCGTACAGGAAGGGAGGAAGTGGCAGTGAAAGAAGAAAGAGGGGCCTTAATGAAGAAACTGAAAATTGTATTTGAGGAAACGAAATTACGCAGTAACTGTCTCACATATATCTCGGTAGACACCCGTCAAAACGCGGACACATCTGTCAACACGGCTGCCGACACGGACGCAGACACGGCTGCCGACACGGATTGCTAACGACAGCATGAGGCATTAAAGGCTTTCGCTTTAAAAACTTTTGTCCGCTGCGGGGTATTTTCAGCGCTGCTTGCGCTGCTTGCTGTGCCTTGCGCACCTTTTTTCTGCGGCCTGCCCCTGGGCGAATAAGCTTTTTCCTGTCTTTCAGTTTCATATTAAAACTCACTGTAATTCCTTTTTAACAACGTGGAATGGACAGAGGAGCTATTTTAAGGCGGAAAGCCTTTAATGCCTCATCGTTGTCGACAGAAGGTTGCCGACAAAAGGTTGTGACCAGAGCTGTCAGCAGAGGTGTCACTTTTTCTAGTCAGATCAGAAAAAAAATTTTTTGCAAGATGGGATTCGAACCACAATCCTTCCGTACCGCAGCCGAGCGTGCTGATGGCTGCGCTACTTCTTGCCAACGCATATGCAGCTCTCCTTGTCTAGGATGCTGGAGAGTGTTTGCAGAAAGGCGTCAGATCAGACGGATGCCCCCCAAAACGCCCTCCCGTGTCTCCAGCACTTAGGATTCACAAACAATTGTGTAGTTAATTAACATCTTAACCACACATCAGTGACACAAGCAGCAACACCGCGCTCAAGGCTTTCGCCTCATCGCACTTTAGGTCAATAAAGTGCCGCCTGAATTTTTTTTTTTCTTGTAAACGTCTCAGCACAGCTACTGTCTCATATAGCGCACGAATATTCGCCGTTTGAGTGCATACCTCTTGACAGACAGGATTCCACGCACCCAGTAAGGCATACGGAACGTTGTGCAGTCCACGGTTATAAAGATAGTTCCGGTCGGTCGACCTAGAGTATGTTACGGAAATCATTAGATCGGTGCTTAAAAAGCGCACACGCTGAAATAATGATCAGGGCGATGACAGCTCTGTAGCTTAGCGGTTTTTCAAGAACAAGCATGTGCGGTCTACTAGGTATAAAATACATTCATTGTTAGAATAGCTGTCGTGTTGAGAATTTGTACGATCAAGCGTGTCTTACCAAGCGTATGATTTCAATGTCCTGCCTCTCGTTCGTGCAGACCCAAGAGGAGATAGCTGAGCGAACATAAAGCAGCATTAAGACGGATACACAGAAGAATGCAGCCATTACTGCTCTCCAAAAAGTGGTAATGAAGCGCCACTGGTGAGAGAGGAGCACCGACGCAACAGAGGATGTCCGACGCCTGTCAAAAAAAAAAAAAATAAAAACGTGCCTCTTGCCACGACGGTCCGGACGGTGAAGAGCAACATTAGTTATGAAGCAGAGACCTAAGAAATCGCTGCATCCGCAGTAATGAGTCTATTAAGGAAAGGAAACAAACTGTCTTGTCCCTTACAAACTTGGTTGTGCTATTAGTGGTAAGTATGGAGGTGGGTTTGTGTGTTACTTCTGTAGAAATCAGAGCGAAAAAGGTTGACAATGAAGCGAGGGACATAAATCAGCGCTACATCTGTCGTTTTATGGATTTGCGCAGTTTTTAGTTGCAGTTTTTCCTTACGCGCTATCCCCATAATCGGCTGTGTACTGCCTTTATTCGCGGAACACGCTGGCTCCGACTTCTGGAGTCGCTTGCTAGGGAAAATAAAGAAGCCTATCCGCCGTCGAGCCTCGTATTATTGGTGGGGAACAAGTCATCGTCTCCCTAACCATGGGGAACCCAGATGTTATAGATGCGGGCAACGCCGCCGCGGGTTCGGCGCCCAGGATCCGGGTCCTGGCTCATGCACAGGCTGCGGAGGACATCGCCAACCTACACTGTGGCCATTTCGGCCTCGGAGCTCCGCCACGGCGGCCGCACAAGTGAAGTCTCTGTCCGATGTGTGGAATAAATGAGCAACGTGTGAAGTACTTCCACATCGCATCCACCCTTTTTCCGGAGGTGACTGACAAGTATGACGAAGTTTAGAAGATTCCTAACCCCTCCGCCCCATATGACCGTCCCAAGGCTACGGTTCTGATACGAAATACATCTCCGAGCGCAGCCGCGGCAGGACTGGCCACATGTTGAGGAGCTTTAGGACCGCCGATCGTCTGACCTCCTCGATCGCATATGCACCGCCTGCTCGGTGACGCCAGCAGGGCGTCGACAGGCCGCTACTCGACGAGCTGTTTTTTCAGCGCCTGCCTCAGAGCCTCGTGGTTGTCCTGGCAGCAGCAGGTAGTGTTTCCTTGGAGAAGCTGGTGGAGTTTCAAAAGGCATAGCCGACTACTCCGGCCCGAGCTCTGTTGGTGGGACCGTGTACTCTCTGTGGTCCAGTCTCGTGGACCGGCTGTCCGGACTGGAGGCTAAAATCGGCCAACTGGCGCACACAGTTGCCGCGCCGCAGACGTCGATGCTTCATCCCTACCCGTGTTCCTCCCGCCAACGGCCACGCCATCATTCCAGTTCAGTGTGGCTGTTCGAGCGGGTTGGTTCAACAAGACCAAACTTGCAGCACTTGAGAGACACGGACAGATATGAATACGAGTTGAAAGTTAGCGAAAGTGTTGTCTGCTTTATATCTGTCCGTGTCTTTCCAGAGCCATAAGTTTCGTCACAGCCAAAGCAGCGCCCACTGTTACAAATTCAGCTTCATCAATGGTTCACGGATGCTCCCAGTAACAGCTCTCGCCCGAACTGAAAAGAATGTTCTGTTTTGCCTGCTGACAACAGGAATGATTCTTCTGCGAAATCATGCTTCTTCCATTCGCATGCGATGTTCAGTCGTTCGGCGGATCAAAAAAGTGTTTTCTTTTTGTTATTAAAGTGTTTCATCTCTTTGTGACGAAGAAGGCAGGAATATGCTTACCTTCGAGTTCATGCATTTCATGCGAAGCATATTGCTAGAGCTACCACTCACGCCGTCGCCGTGGGACCCCCACATGACACCGTAACGTCACACCACGTGACACCGTGACGTCACACCACGTGACATCGGATGAGAGAGCCGGCCTCCACCTCGCGCCGTCGCCGTGGGACCCCTAGCCGTCACGCCACGTGACACCGTGACGTCACACCACGTGACATCGGATGAGAGAGCCGGCCTCCACCTCGCGCCGTCGCCGTGGGACCCCAAGCCGTCACACCTGCGCATTCCCGCGCATTTCGAACGCGCGTTCACACTAGGTGTAGGTGAAACGCTCGCTCCACCGGGCAGGCAGACGCGGCTTCCGTGGCAATCCAGGCGCTCACCCAACGCGCGTCTCGGGGTTAGTCGGCGTTCCGCTGTAGCCATGCCGTTGTCTTCCCCCACGACGAAGGCTTCTAGTGGTTGTATTAAAATGACCAAGTATTAAACCAAGGAAAGCCATGTATTACCAAGCCTAGCCACTAATATGCTTCGCATTCCCCAGGCTTAGCCAAGCTGAGCCTCAGCAATTTTTTGTTTTGGGTTGGACCCACACAAGACCAACGAGGTGGCAGTAGTGGACCAGCCCGCTACGGTCATTCGGAGGACTTTCGGGGCTGAAGATGACCCGACTTAAAGGGAAGCTGAAGAGTTTTTCGAATTCATTAAAATACTCACGTGTGGATGTGGAAACCTTATAAATCATGCGGGTGAAATTTTTTTACACATTCATAGCTTAGGAGCGATGCAATCGCCGTTTAAAATTTCGCGGTAGCTCCGCCCCCCGCCGTCCGCCGAGCTCTGCTGATGACCCTGACGATGCGAGCCGAAACCGGAAACCGCGGAGTGGTGACGTAAACACCGGTGTCCGTCGCTTCGCAGCCTCCGCGACCGTGCTTGTTTCTCCGTGCGTGCCATCATACGCCGCCTCAAGCTGCCAAGTGTTCCTGTATTTGTGCGTTTTTATGTTTGTGGTGAAGTACAGAAACGTGTGCAGCACTGAATGAAGCGGTGGACCCATCATACCGGCGTTCTGCGCAGCCTTCGGCTGCTCGAACTCCAGCGGCCGCGACTATGTGTTCTTTTATTATTTCCCGCAAAATAAGTTCTCAGAGAGGTGAGTCGCTGCTGTGAAGCGAAGGGGTTTCATGCCGTTAAAGACAACACCGCTATGCTCTGACCACTTTCGTGATGAAGACTATCACCAGAGCCTGTCGACAATGCGTTCATTGGGCCTGTCAACAGTCAGCTCGACTGAAACCCGGCGCAATACCGTCTGTCTGTTTTCTGGTAATTTCATTATTTCTTGGCAGCACCAACAGTCTTTTTCATTCTCCACTGAAATGCAGCGGACACAGGAACACCTATTTTGGAAGTACAGTGTCTACAATGACATCACTCAACTGCCAGAAATACATTTCTAATAACGCATGTGGTCGTAAAAAATTGCCGACTGCCGCATGGCTTCATGCATTAATAATAATATTATATCATTGTGCGCCAAGTGTGCTGCAGCCAGCCTTGCGATTCGTCCTGCTCTGTTGCAGCAGTAGTCCGTCTAGTTAGTTAAAAATCACTTGCCGCTAGATCTAAAAACAAACACGATAGTGGCTGCCGCAAACGGATGAACATTTTCTTACAAGGACTTGTAGCATGAACCAACTCGCCTAAACAGGGATTTTAATTTACTGCTAGCTGCCATCTTGGCCCGCAGAACGGAAGACGCACGTTTGCCACCTCGACGAGTTCTGTCGGAAAGCGCTGCGAACTTGTTTTACGCGTGTGTTATGAACCGAGCCGGCATTCACTGACCACGAAGTGGTGCAAGCATAAAATTTGCGTGCAAAAAGAGCCTGGTAACTTCTTGAGCATGCCAATGATCTGTGTGGATTACAAGCAGATTTGCGGCAGAACCGAGAAGCGGCACGACAAAAATGCCGACGATCGCATCCCGCTTACATTGTATCAGGAAAATTACGTGGAGCAGTGCTATACTGCATTTTCTCGCCTCAAAATTCATCCATTATGTCTCTAAATGTAGTTCGGCAAGAAAAGTATACTCATCAAAGTCATTTCCAACACGTGGAGATGCTGACACTTCGCTTTCGTTCGAGTCAAAATCACGGCTTGCGCCAGCGTCGTTTCTTTCTTGGAGAGGTTTGCTCTTTTCAGTCGGCTCGAACATGTAAGGGATGACGCCAAGATCCTCCTGGTAATTTTCGATGTGCTCCATCGTGATATAAGCATCAAACCAACAGCCCCGAACCACCGCGCGCCGCGCTTCATGTAGTACTACATCGGCGGCGACCGAGCCGGGCTCACCGAGCCAACGCCAGTGTTCACGTCACGAGGCGCACAACCAATCAGAGGCGGCAACGAGACGCGCGAGCTCGCCCGAGGCTGCTGCTGCACTTTTCGCCAAAATAAAATAGGTTCGCGCTTGCTTTTGCGTAATTTCGACGGGAAATTCGAATTCCGGGGGTAGAAAACTGTAAAGTGCATCTCTTCACTCAATTCTTCTGGGAAACCTTTCAGCATCCCTTTAAGCAGGTACAAGAGCACTCTCTGGGGCGGGGGTCCACCCGTGTGTGGTAGTCGCTCTTGGGCAGAGGTCTGGCTTTGGACTACTCCGTGCACGTATGGCTGGTGAGATACTTCGTAGCAGACTGAAAATTTCTTAGAAATAATGGTGTCATGACACCTTTTGAGATCTTCTCTGTACGCCAAGATTCATCCTGAGTTTGGTGCAGGGACAGGACCAGCCAAGAGGGAGGCGGAAGAGGAAGAAGTGGGCATGGGCAGGGCATGTAATGGGAAGGCAAGATAACCGCTGGTCCTTCAGGGTAACAGAGTGGATTCCAAGAGAAGGCAAGCGTAGCAGGGGGTGGCAGAGGACTACATGGGCGGATCAGATTAAGAAATTTGCAGAGAGAGTGTGTCCACAGCTGGCACAGGACAGGGTTAATCGGAGGGATATGGGAGAAGTCTTTGTCGTGCATTGGGCATAGTCGGGCTGATGATGATGGTTTTGGCAAGAAACCAGTTAGCCTGAACAGAAAGTTCTGAAAAATCACGGAGAAGCTACATGCAAAAATCAGCGAGCTCAGAGTTAACGGCCACAAATTTTCATTTATCTAAGAGGTAATTTTTTGTACTTTTTAATGGGATGGCATTAAAAGTGCCATGAAGGGGAAAAGTGTCCACTGACAGCGGCATCTCAGCGCGACCTCCAGCAATCAACCACGGCAGGCGATGTCTAGGAGGTTTGGCAGCCAGTTGGCAGCCAGAGGGAAAGGCCAGACTGACCTAGCAAAAATTAGAATGACAGAATGAGTCATCAAAACTGACTAAGAATGACACAGCAGAAATGAATAAAAGAAGGGAATGTGAACGGAAATAGAATAAGAATGGAATAGAATCAGAATTGGAACAAAACTCCGAAGATTTTAAGATTATCAGGAACGCCTCACCGTTGTTGAAAGATGTTCATTGACGAAATTGAACACGAACCCCGTAGCTGTAGGTGTCCACAAAATTCAATGTCTCAAAATGACTCAACAAAATTAAACATGATGAAGAATGCTTCAGCAAAAAGCGAAGTTGCCGAAGCAGCACTTGTGTGTACATGAAACGTCAAAGTTCAATCATAGAAAACGTGACTATGGAGGGTGGACCGGCCAGTAGTCCAAGTGCAGCCCACTGGACCCATCGTGAAAGTCTTTTCGAAGTATGTTTTTTGCGTCTCTCATTACTACATAAACACAATCGAAAAGGCGAATGCTACCTCTTTTCCTCCGTCGCCTTTCTTTTTTTCTGGAGGGGGGAGGAAAGGGAGCATGATAATTCTCAGAGAATACAGACTGAATTGTGGAATGGTCACCAACTCTCGGTAATGAAGTAGCAGCGAGACGCTGTCAACATGAGAAGTTAGAACAAGACTGAATAGAGATTACTTTCACTCGTGGGGTTTGATGCCAGCTGTGAGAGACCAAATGTGATGATGATAGTGAATTACGAATTGGAAAAACAGCGCAATCAAAGACGAGACACAAGAGAAGGACAAAACACCAGCGCTGTCAAAAGATTGACATATATAACTGAAGAGCGGAGGCATAAAGAGGGTAGAAAAGTGCCTGGTGTTTTGTCCTTCTCTTGTGTCTCGTCTTTGATTGCGCTGTTTTTCCAATTCGTAAAACATGTACCAACCAGCCCGTATTTTCCCTCTTCTGGAATGATAGTGAATTTTTATTGTGCAAGGGCATCTGCAGCCAAAGAGCGCCGTAGCACAAGGTTTTGTTCTTCTACTCAGGGTGGGGTCAGAGACCCATTTCCCAAGCATTTCACCCTGATTAAGCCGAGCACCAGGCCAGGGGAAAGCTTGTGCCGATCGTATCACCGGCGGATATCCGGCGGCACTGGGGGTTCGAACCCCACACCTCCCACATGTGAGGAGGATGCTCCAACGACTAGGCCAGTGCTGCGGTTAAGAGACCAAATGTGAGACACTTCTTAAGAAAGTCGCTTTCGAAGCTACCTTTTTATGCACTAACAGCGAGGTCAGACCAGGCTATTGTAAGAGCACTGGAAAGAAGAGAAGAGTGTGGTGATGCGAAATTGAGTGCTTTGGGAAATGAGAAACAAAGTAATCAGACCAAAGAATCAAAGTAAACGCCCACAATGATGGGAGGGTAGCTAGCACAAGGCAATCAGTGAACTACCAGGTGCTCCAGGGGAGCGCACTACTAACCCATTTAAAAATGGGGTTTTGAGGTAAGGCGAAGATTTTTTGTGCCATAATAATACCCGTCTTGGCAGGCGTCAGAAAACAGGCGAACCATGTTAATTAGTAAACTGATGTAACTTAATTCTTATAGTCAACCTTATAACTACTTTGATAGGCACCTCCCTGCAAATAGATTTGTAGCTGGCCGATACTAGTAGCCATGTCATGATTCTGAATTTCGAGAATGCAGTTACCCTCGCCGCTGGGTGGCAATAAATTTGTGCCACTTCTCACCAGCCACTCAAGAAGCCACTCTCTGCGATGGGAACACTGCTGGAAAAAGCCTCATGCCAATACTGAATAAATTAAACTCGTGCGGGTTTCATTCGCAATCTTTTTAATACAGAAGTTCAAGGGCATGGTCACCTTCAAATCACATCACATCCAGTGCACCTTTCATTTCCTGCACGGCTGCTGTGGTAAATCCAGCCAGGCAGGAAGTCCTTGAGGGCAGTGTCACCACAAAGTCCGGCGCGGAGAAATCTTTTTCTGCCTTTTTTTCTTCATTCTCAGGCCATGTAGTGCAACAGCCGCATCAGGACGTCAGCCTTGCGCTTCAGTGTCGAGCACTCTTCCCGCAGATCCCGGACGACGCTTTCAAGCTGCTGCACAGAATCCTTCAGCGTTTTGTTTTCCACCTTTGCACTCTCAAGTTCTTTCTTCACGCTTTCTATAGCCACATCCTGCAGAGGCTCCGAATGTGGCTCGAGAGGAAAAACTAACGTGCGTACTTTTCTCAAAAACTGCTGTTTCATCCTCCCTCTCAACTTTCTGTACTGACAATCCGCGGATGAGCACAGGCTCCTTAGACGTTTCTCCAGACCGCGACATGACTGAGCGTGGACGCTTCCGATGCTCGTGCGTGAGAGGCACATCTCAACCCACGTTTCATTGGACGTATAATTCTTCCTAAGCATGTCCACGGCAATGCTATTGGGCATCTTCAGCACAATTTTATCCCTAAATGCAACGAAACAAGCCCCGTTTTCCGGGGCAGGCATAATTCGTAAGATGGCCCAGTGCTAACAAAACAAGCCTGACATTTGCCAAAAGAGAAATTCGCCCCTTCTTATGCTCGCCACTGCTACGCAAGAACACGCAGGCAGTCCGCCAACAAATCTTGCTCTTCAGACAAGCGGAAGAGCACAACCAGGTCCGTTCTGTGCAACGAGATGGCGCGAAACCTTTCAGGGATGTCGTTGATCAAGACACCGAGTTTCCACGGTGTTTCACGTTGCTTTCATGCTTGGGTAGAAGAGATGCCGGTGTCAAATGCAGTTCTTGGCAGCATCAAAGAACAGGGCAGGCAGGGAGAGACGACGCAGTCCACAGCATTTGCTCTGAAAAGAGAGGAGGACCAAATATTAGGAATCTGACAATGACATAAAACAAAGAATCAACAGAGCAGCGTCCGACATATGACAAGTCACCCCGCAGGCATGAGCAGTTCCTTCAGGAGGAGGCCAACAGCCCCCTATTGGATGCACAGAAGTGGTGAGCCGTACAAACACGAGCCATTCTTCAAGAAAAAGTGCTTTTTATTTCTGTACGATTCGTTTAAGGTTGTGACAGTAAGCCCACAAGCCCTACTTGACGGAAACAAAAGTTGGAAGAACAGCAATAAGCTAATGCGAGCAATCCTGAAGTCACGAGAATTCATTGGTTAAAGGACACATTCATTAGCAGCCACTTTTTGGCACTGTCAGCCAAGCAACTAGCTTTTACCTGCAGAGAAGTGATGTCGCTGTGTCACTGTGCGTATATTGGAGATGCAACCAGTAATCATTTTTTGTTTGTTTTTTTAGCCAGACATTGATTTTCACGCAACAAGCAACAATATTACAGTTAAAACGCAGCCCTCACCCACGTCTTACCAAGCCATTCGTTCACCTGTACAGCAAAACAGCATGCCGAATGGGCAAACTCTACACAAAGACCCTGTGCGCTATGCCACCAAGCACCGACGCCCCACCAGCCCACACTGAACCCACCTTGACGTTACTGTTGCCAAGGGAACTCCAAGCGACGACTTCCCTACTGCCCTAAGCAACCTGCATTGAACTATCAGACCAGTTTCTTGAGAACTGCCGACAGATTTACACAGATAGGTTCATGCTGCGATCCTGTGCGACTAGAGGGCGGCATAGAGCTGCCTAAGGGAACCTGACAGAGCGTCCCAAAACACCCCCACAGCCTACAAGAAACTGGACTGCCCCTCCATTGGCTGCCATTTCAGCCGGGGGATGTACAGAAATGAATAAGCAGCTATATGACCTCACCAAAACCGTCCATGATCCCAACATTCCAGTCGCTATCACTGTAGGTGCACACTAAGTCTAAAGGTACAGCATTCATGCCCTAGTATCTGAACTGCTGCTGGTAAGCGACTGCCAAGGACAAGCACTCCTCTGTTCTGCGCACGCGTTGCACCTAGAGAGCTCAGCCACGGCCCAGGCCCCATACCAGCACGCTCTCGATGAGCAAAAGCAGCTGGAACAGCTATGCCCATCTCCTCACCTCGGCACACAGCAGTGCAACGTGATCAACCACAGACTTGGTCTCCACTGGGCACCTGACAGCACTTCCCATTTCCGACCTAACACTAAGTAGCAGCTCTCCACCTCGGATGCGTCGCTGCCGCAACAGTGCAACTGTGCTCGGACTTTAGTTCCTGCACTTGATGGACATTTTCCCGGACTTATAGATCTTGCTTGCGGTAATCCCTTTGTCTCTCCCTCCTCCCATTTATTATTGCGAAAGCTTTGCATGTTCATGAGGCAGAAAATCCGGTGCACTCAAGATGGTCCGAAAACCGACATGACCCCATCACGAAAAGCTATGAGGGATGCCATAGTGAATTAAGGGCACCGGTAATTTCGACCATCAGTAGTTCTTTAACCTGCACTGACATCGCACAGTACACGGGCCTCTAGCATTTCGCCTCAATCAAAATGCGACCACCACGGCCAAGAACGAACCGTCTTTCAGGTCAGCAGCCGAGAACCATAACAGCACGCCATCAACGCAGCACAACACCCTAAGTGCTAAACTCCTAGTCTCTCGCGCTGGGTTTGGGCATCGTCATCTTTGTCAACCTCCATTTGGGTGGTGCAAACAGATCAGCTCCACTGGCCACCGCGTTACAGTATCACGCCACCACCGCAGCACAACATCCCGCGTGCATGCTTTTGCATTCACAGCACGTAAGTAGTCTTACGTTCCCTCCATAGTTTTTCGTCAACTTCTCACATACAGCTGTGGTAGCTTAGTGGCTACCCGATCACAGAGGCCCTTTTCAACAGACCCTGTGGTGTGTTAGATTTAACGGCAGATAAGCAGCTAAGGCTATAATATGCCAAACTCAAGGTATAGGAAAAGTTTTCGGCAGAATTTTATAGAAATCTGAAAAATCATCAGTGGTGTAGAGGACCTAAAAGGTTAGGCTAATAATAATAGCCTCAAAGAAGGTTGGGGAACCTCAGAGGCCACCCTTGGCTGGCCAGAGGTCTTGAGGCTCCCAACCAATCCAATAAACACCTTAGCCTTTACAGGATTGAGAATGTGGCTGAAGTGTACCATATGATAAAGCAAAGAAGTGGATAAAAATTTACAGTTTCTCAAGAATGCCTGCTTCTCTTAAAAAGCTAAAAACACAGTACATGACAAAAATATAATTACCACCTAAGAGCAGCATTTGATGAAGAGGATTGCATTCATTATAAAATTGAGTAAAGTTCTTTTTCCTTACTTTTTCAAGTTTTGAGCATGAGAACAAAATATGGTATAGTATGAGCCCGTCTCCACATCCTTGACAAAGAGGTTTTTCTTGTTTCATCAGTAGGAAGTTGTGTGTATAGTACACTATAGTTGTGTGTCGTGTGTGTGTGGGCTGTGCGCATAGGACATGAGATTACTTCACTGAACCATTCCTGGTGTCTGTGTGACTTCCATTCTCCCAAGGTGGGATTTACAAAGTGTAGTTTGTTGTTCAATTCATTATCCCACTGTTACAGTTTCGTCTTCATGTTTGTGTTGTGGCGCCACCCGGTGCCAACAGGATAGAACTTGCGAGGCAGCAAGGCAATAAAAAGGACACAGCTCTAGGAGCAGTTGTTCGTTGCGCAGTGGAGCGCATGCATCATCGTCCGTTCCTTCGAGCCTAGCCGTTGACGGCGACCGCCGAGCCGGTCCGCCTCTCGGCATTGCGCGGTCCACTAACTCATTACAGAAATGGACGGAGTACTAACGCAGTTATCTTGTAAGGCAGCAATCTGTGCAGCTTCCACAATTTTGAACCCAAGAAGGCCAGCTCTTGTTTAGACAAGGAAATTGTTACAGTTTCGTTTTCATGTTTGTGTTGTGGCGCCACCCGGTGCCAACGGGATAGAACTTGCGAGGCAGCAAGGCAATAAAAAGGACACAGCTCTAGGAGCAGTTGTTCGTTGCGCAGTGGAGCGCGTGCATCATCGTCCGTTCCTTCGAGCCGGACGTCCGTTCCTTCGAGGCGTTGACGGCGACCGCCGAGCCGGTCCGCCTCTCGGCATTGCGCGGTCCACTAACTCGTTACAGAAATGGACAGAGTACTAACGCAGTTATCTCGTAAGGCAGCAATCTGTGCAGCTTCCACAATTTTGAACCCAAGAAGGCCAGCTCTTGTTTAGACAAGGAAATTGTTACAGTTTCGTTTTCATGTTTGTGTTGTGGCACCACCCGGTGCCAACGGGATAGAACTTGCGAGGCAGCAAGGCAATAAAAAGGACACAGCTCAAGGAGCAGTTGTTCGTTGCGCAGTGGAGCGCGTGCATCATCGTCCGTTCCTTCGAGCCTAGCCGTTGACGGCGACCGCCGAGCCGGTCCGCCTCTCGGCATTGCGCGGTCCACTAACTCGTTACAGAAATGGACGGAGTACTAACGTAGTTATCTTGTAAGGCAGCAATCTGTGCAGCTTCCACAATTTTGAACCCAAGAAGGCCAGCTCTTGTTTAGACAAGGAAATTGTTACAGTTTCGTTTTCATGTTTGTGTTGTGGCACCACCCGGTGCCAACGGGATAGAACTTGCGAGGCAGCAAGGCAATAAAAAGGACACAGCTCTAGGAGCAGTTGTTCGTTGCGCAGTGGAGCGCGTGCATCATCGTCCGTTCTTCGAGCCTAGCCTTTGACGGCGACCGCCGAACCGGTCCGCCTCTCGGCATTGCGCAGTCCACTAACTCGTTACAGAAATGGACGGAGTACTAACGCAGTTATCTTGTAAGGCAGCAATCTGTGCAGCTTCCACAATTTTGAACCCAAGAAGGCCAGCTCTTGTTTGGACAAGGAAATTGTTACAGTTTCGTTTTCATGTTTGTCTTGTGGCGCCACCCGGTGCCAACGGGATAGAACTTGCGAGGCAGCAAGGCAATAAAAAGGACACAGCTCTAGGAGCAGTTGTTCATTGCGCAGTGGAGCGCGTGCATCATCGTCCGTTCTTCGAGCCTAGCCGTTGACGGCGACCGCCGAGGCCGTCCGCCTCTCGGCATTGCGTGGTCCACTAACTCGTTACAGAAATGGACGGAGTACTAACGCAGTTATCTTGTAAGGCAGCAATCTGTGCAGCTTCCACAATTTTGAACCCAAGAAGGCCAGCTCTTGTTTAGACAAGGAAATTGTTACAGTTTCATTTTCATGTTTGTGTTGTGGCGCCACCCGGTGCCAACGGGATAGAACTTGCGAGGCAGCAAGGCAATAAAAAGGACTCAGCTCTAGGAGCAGTTGTTCGTTGCGCAGTGGAGCGCGTGCATCATCGTCCGTTCCTTCGAGCCTAGCCGTTGACGGCGACCGCCGAGCCGGTCCGCCTCTCGGCATTGCGCGGTCCACTAACTCATTACAGAAATGGACGGAGTACTAACGCAGTTATCTTGTAAGGCAGCAATCTGTGCAGCTTCCACAATTTTGAACCCAAGAAGGCCAGCTCTTGTTTAGAAAAGGAAATTGTTACAGTTTCGTTTTCATGTTTGTGTTGTGGCGCCACCCGGTACCAACGGGATAGAACTTGCGAGGCAGCAAGGCAATAAAAAGGACACAGCTCTAGGAGCAGTTGTTCGTTGTGCAGTGGAGCGCGTGCATCATCGTCTGTTCCTTCGAGCCGGACGTCCGTTCCTTCGAGGCGTTGACGGCGACCGCCGAGCCGGTCCGCCTCTCGGCATTGCGCGGTCCACTAACTCGTTACAGAAATGGACGGAGTACTAACGCAGTTATCTTGTAAGGCAGCAATCTGTGCAGCTTCCACAATTTTGAACCCAAGAAGGCCAGCTCTTGTTTAGACAAGGAAATTGTTACAGTTTCGTTTTCATGTTTGTGTTGTGGCGCCACCCGGTGCCAACGGGATAGAACTTGCGTGGCAGCAAGGCAATAAAAAGGACACAGCTCTAGGAGCAGTTGTTCGTTGCGCAGTGGAGCGCGGTGCATCATCGTCCGTTCTTCGAGCCTAGCCGTTGACGGCGACCGCCGAGCCGGTCCGCCTCTCGGGATTGCTCGGTCCACTAACTCGTTACAGTTTTTGAATTCACTATGTATCAACTTCATACAGTCTTTATGAAGTATGTTCACTTTTCTGATTTCACTACTCCGAGCTAGTAACTCTCTCGTTATCCTCTATGCCAATGTGGCTTGGCACACAGCAGAACCTTGTCATATGAGACGTCGTGTTGAGACTCGTCGTGTTGAGATTCGTCGTGTTGAGACTTTTTTTATGTTGTGTATGACGCTGCCTAGTAAGGGTTCAGCTGCATTTCTTCAGTGCAGTGCTGTAAGTATGCTTGGGAAAAACAGTGTAGATTATGCCATTTTCGGTGCTTTTATCTACAACTGTGCTCAAGGCCATACACACTGCATAACATTCAGCACTAACGATTGATGGAAAACTTGGTAGTGTAGTTATTTTTTCCCATTTCCCCTGTACTACTGCACTTTCCACGCGAGTTTTTATTTTCGAGCCATCTGTGTAAAATTCCATGTAACTTGCATATTTTTCTTTCAGGCCAGGTATTCTTGTAGTAAGTATTCATGTGACTTTTTTATGAAAGTGTATTAGCATGAAGTCGCACAGAGCAGGAAGGCTTTATCATGGTGGCAATCGATCATGTCTTGGGAAATTTCCGGTACAGCTTCTACTATTCCTAGTTCACAAAATGTATCTTCACAGCATAATAACAAAGGCCTGATTGATTGCGGTTTATTATTAACAGTGCTCTGGATGGACGCTTAGTAACTATTGGGTAACAAAGGTGTTTTGGAAGGGAACTTATTTTCAGTATGTATGCACAGGTAAGCATTGCTCTTCTGTTTCTAAGGGATGGCTCGTTTGTTTCTACATAAAGACTGTTTATGGGGATGTTCTGTATGCACCAGATGAGAGACACAGACCCAGGTATTGCACAGGATCCGGGTAGTTTAAGGTAGCATGATCTCGCTCAGTTTTCCTGAAGGTACTTTATTTTCCTAAATGAAGTTTCTCGAGAGGGTTGAGTGCACATGAAAAGAATAGTTGGACAGGAAATAACTTAGGCAGTTTAACATCCTGCCCCGGATGCCAAGCTCAGCTAGAATGCAAAGAATCCCGAACCTCCAGGTTGTGTCGTGTGCCTTCATCAGATCAAAAAAGACAGCAAGGAAGTGTTGATTGAGCATAAAAAGCTTCTCCGACGGTATTTTCAAGGTGAACTATATGGTCAGTCGTTGAGCAAGCCTTTTCAAAACCACATTGATGAATGAGAAGAACTTCGCGTGATTCGAAGAAAAAGTTGACCTTATATTCCGATTGCTTTCAAAAGATTTGGCGAGACAGCTTGTAAGAGCTGCTTGCTACTAGGAGAGTCTGGCAGCTTTCCAGGTTTCAAGAATGACACCATAATGGCACTTTTCTACTCCTTAGGTATTTTTCCTTCTGTGAAAATTTTTTTAAAGAAATTCAAGAGGGCCACTACAGTAGACTGGGAAAAATGGCCAAGCATTGCACAGTGTACAGTAAAACCTCGTTGATACGTTCCCTGTTCGTACGATTCCCGGTTCGTAGAGCATTAAAAATGTCCAATTGAGTTACACTATATTTTTCCTGTTAATACGTTCCCGGATAACACGATTTCCCGGCTATCACGTTTAAAATTTCGACAATTTGTGGTCGTATAGCACGTCTCTTGACCAACCGCACATGTGTAAACATACAAGTGGGCCAAACGCGAGGGCACGCGAAAAGCTGAAATGCAGCGGCAGTCACCTAGTTCTGGTCTATCTGCTAATCCACAATAGCACAGTACGTGCCCGCCTTTTAGTACTGTGTACACCTCATCTGTCCTAACCTCATTAAGCCCTATGCCATCCCATTTAATACCCGCTAATTCCTCCAACAGCACTGCTAAGCTAGCCTCATTGGATAAGGTTCTTGCGTTAAATGTTGCTCTTCACATCGCGTCCTCGCAAAAACGGCCGTCGCGAATGCTAGCGCGCTGTTTTTACTTTTTTGTTCTTGATGATGGTGCTTCGCCTCGTTGCATCTGTGCACTGCAGAGAAGCCACCACGGCGGGTGACTGCCGCTGCATTTCAGCTTTTCGCATGCCCTCGCGTTTGGCCCACTTGTATGTTTACACATGTTCGTACGATTCCCGGTTCGTAGAGCATTAAAAATGTCCCATTGAGTTACACTATATTTTTCCTGTTAGTACGTTCCCGGATAACACAATTTCCCGGCTACCACGTATAAAATTTAGACAATTTGTGGTCGTATAGCACGTCTCTTGACCAACCGCACATGTGTAAACATACAAGTGGGCCAAACGCGAGGGCACGCGAAAAGCTGAAATGCAGCGGCAGTCACCCGCCGTGGTGGCTTCTCTGCAGTGCACAGATGCAACGAGGCGAAGCACCATCACCAAGAACAAAAAAGTAAAAACAGCGTGCTAGCATTCGCGACGGCCGTTTTTGCGAGGACGCGATGTGAAGAGCAACATTTAACGCAAGAACCTTATCCAATGAGGCTAGCTTAGCAGTGCTGTTGGAGGAATTAGCGGGTATTAAATGGGATGGCATAGGGCTTAATGAGGTTAGGACAGATGAGGTGTACACAGTACTAAAAGGCGGGCACGTACTGTGCTATTGTGGATTAGCAGATAGACCAGAACTAGGCGTGGGATTCCTCATCAATCTGGATATAGCTGGCAACGTAGAGGAGTTTTATAGCATTAACGAGAAGGTGGCAGCTATCGTAATTAGACTTAATAAGAGGTATAAGCTGAAGGTGGTGCAGGCCTACGCGCCTACATCAAGCCATGATGACCAGATAGTTGAAAGCTTCTATGAAGATGTGGAATCGGCAATGACCAAAGTAACATCACAGTACACTGCACTGATGGGTGACTAATGCGAAGGTAGGCAAGAAGCAAGCTGGAGACCAGGCGGTGGCTGACTATGGCATAGGTTCTAGGAACAGTAGGGGAGAGTTATTAGTAGAGTTCGCAGATAGAAATAATTTACGGATTATGAATACCTTCTTCCGCAAACGAGCAAACAGGAAGTGGACGTGGAAGAGCCCCAATGGTGAGACTAAAAATGAAACAGACTTCATACTGCGCACTCACCCTGGCATCGTAGAGGATGCTGAGTTCCTTTGTAGCGACCACAGAATGGTAAGGTCTCGCATTAGCTTAGATTTGAGAAGGGAGCGCAGGAAATTAGTGAAGAAGAAGGCTATTAATGAGTTAGCGTTAAGAGGGAAAGTAGAGGAATTCAGGATGTCGCTGCAGAACAGATTTTCCGCTTTAACTGAAGAAGACGATCAAACAATGATAATCTCACAGCTATCGTTACAGAGAGCGCCGCAGAAGTAGGTGGTAGGATGGTTCGACAGGATACCGGCAAGCTATCTCAGGAGACTAAAGATCTCATTAAGAAACGACAAAGCATGAGGACGTCTAACTCCACAGACAGGATAGAACTAGCAGAGCTGTCGAAGTTAACAGACAGTTTTAGCTGAGCGTTTTTACGGCCAGCGGAGAGGAGCGGACGAGCGCAGACGCCACTGCGCATGCGCACGTCGCTGGGCCGGTCAGCGTTTTTACGGAGCGAAGCTTACGCCCGCTGGGAAGCCCTCTCCAGCGGAGCGATAGGCAGCGCGCGGGCATGTATGGGTATTCAAGATGGCAGCCTCTTTTGTACATCTAAAACGCAACACTTGCCAAATAATTAACTACAAACACAGAATCTACGTTTACTAAAAACTTTCAGCGCATTATTAGCAGGCTTAATTGATATTGTAAGCACAACATGCGACCTTCGTCTTCACCTGTACATATCCATCATCATCGCTCATCTTCTTCTTCGAAGGGTTGGTCGCCATATTTGCGGGTGCCATTAAAGCTCGCTCCATCGTGCGCTCTGTCTCCCGTCTCACAAGTGGTGGAGTGTGCTCTCGATCCTTGCGTCCTCTCCGCCGCCACACTGCAGCTACGTTCCAGTCGCCACCTGCTCGTACCATCCGCACCGATGGCTACCGACAGCGAAAACACCACTCATGCTCCCGATGGGGCCCCCGTTCTTCTTCCTCTCGATTCGAATCGTCTGGAGCCAGCAATGATGAGCCAACCCGGTCCTTCCCAATCTTCTGGACACCCCACTTGGACCATCACCACACTCCAGCGCGAGCCTCCCATTTTTGCTGGTCTTCGTGGGGACGATGTAGAGGACTGGCTCGACCAATATAACCAGGTCAGTGCCTATAATCGTTGGGACTCAGCGATGAAACTTGTCAACGTGTCCTTCTACCTCACGGCCGTGGCCAAGACATGGTTCGTGAACCACAAAGATGCCATCACGGACTGGGCTCACTTCTCGTCCCAGATACGACAAATTTTTGGCACATTTGGTCTCACAATATTCTGTGCACTCTAACTCGAATAGTGACCGTTAGGTGGAGCAGCAGAGCAAGCGACTCTACTCCGTTCGACAAGACAGGCAATCCGCCCGGCTAAAACTCTTTTTTTGTGCCCCTCTCCGCTGGTGTATCCACTCGCCCACTCCGCCCCGCTGGCCGTAGAAATGCTCAGCTAAAACTGTCTAATGAATAAGCGCAAGGTAGCCGCCATCAGGAAGTTTAACATGGAGAAAATCGAGCATGCTCTAAGGAATGGAGGTAGCCTACAAGCAGTGAAAAGGAAACTGGGCATAGGTAAAAACCAGATGTATGCAAAAGACAAAGAGGGCAATGTCATTAGCAATATGGATGAGATAGTTAAAGTAGCTTAAGAGTTCTACACAAATCTATATAGTAGCGATTACAATCAAAATGTTACTGAGAGAGGCAGTCTAGCACAGCAATGGGGCATCCCTCCAGTAACGAAGGAGGAAGTAAAGAAAGCCTTGGGAGCAATGCAGAGGGGGAAAGCAGCTGGTGGGGATCTGGTAACAGCAGATTTGTTGAAGGACGGAGGAGAGACTGTGCTAGAAAAACTAGCCACCCTGTATGCGCAATGCCTTGTGACCTCGAACGTACCCAGAGCTTAGAAGAATGCTAATATTATCTTAATTCATAAGAAAGGAGACGTCAAGGACTCGAAGAATTACAGACCAATCAGCTTACTGTCAGTTGCCTACAAGGTATTTACTAAGGTAATTGCTAATAGGGTCAGGAAAACCTTAGACTTCAATCAACTAAATGATCAGGTAGGCTTTCGTAAAGGATACTCGAGAATAGACCATGTTCACACGATCAATCAGGTGATAGAGAAACGTGCACAATATAACCAACCCCTATATATAGCCTTCATTGATTACGAGAAAGCAATTGACTCAGTCGAAGCCTCAGCAGTCATTATGGAATCAGGGTGCACATAAACCTTGCATTAAAATACTGGAAGATATCTACAACAACTGCACAGCCACCGTAGTCCTCCATAAAATTAGCAATGAAATTCCAATAAAGAAGGTTGTCAGGCAGGGAGACATGATCTTGCCTATGCTATCCATGGACTGTTTACAAGAGGTATTCCGGGGCCTGAAATGGGAACAGTTGGGGATAAGAGTTAATGGAGAATACCTAAGTAATCTGGGATTCACTGATGCCATTGCCTTGCTATGTCACTCAGGAAATTAGCTGCAAAGCATGATCAATGAATTAGACAGGCAAAGCAGAATGGTGTGTATAAAAATTAACATGCAGAAAACCAAAGTAATGTTCAACAGTCTCGCAAGGGAACAGCAGCTCGCAACTCGTAGTGAGGTGCTGGACGTAGTAAGGGAATACGTGTGCTTAGGGCAGGTAGTGACAGCTGATCCGGATCATGAGAGAGAAATAACTAGAAGAATAAGAATTGGGTGGAGCGCATATGGCAGGTTGTCTCAGATCATGAATGGCAGTTTACCAAGACCACTGAAGAGAACAGTATGTAACAGCTATATCTTAACAGTCCTCACCTATGGGGCAGAAACGTGGAGGCTAACAAAGAGGGTTCAGCTAAAGTTAAGGACAACGCAGCGAGCTATGGAAAGAAAAATGATAGGTGTAACGTTAAGAGATCGGAAGAGGGCGGAGTGGGTGAGGGAACAAACGCGGGTTAATGACATCTTAGTTGAAATCAAGAGGAAGAAATGGGCTTGGGCAGGATATATAATATTAAGGCAAAATAACCTATGGTTGTTAAGGGTAACTGATTCCAAGAGAGGGCAAGCGTAACTGGGCGGATAGTTAGGTGGGTGGATGAGATTAAGATGTTTGCTGGGATAGGGTGGCACAGCTGGCACAGGACAGGGTTAATCGGAGAGACATGGGAGGGGCTTTTGTCCTGCAGTGGGTGTAGTCAGGCTGATGATGATTACGATGGTGATCGCCAAGCCTTTAGGGCCTCTGGCATATGTATAACTTTTGTTAGTCTCCACTGGTCCTTTGCACACCACAGCAGGGTCTCATCCGCGACTGGTGGGCACTCCTTCACAACAATGACTTCAAAGCTTTCTTGCCCTTCCTCCTTGGAGAGATTTCTTGATAGTGTGTTAGAGATATGTAGCACAACTCTTTGCCTGGAACATTTCTTAGTCATACACCTGAAGGGTTAATCTCGTCCTTTGCTACCTGAGAGGGCTTCGGCCAAGGGTTTTCCTGAAAATGGCCTCCAGGGGCTTAAAGGGGCTGCGAAACACTGCTTGGGGATATACCGGCTATACTTCAGGTGGCTTCTTTATGTCACACAGATGCTGACTTAAAAAGAATTACAGGAATCGATGCACAGGAACGGGAGTTATTCAATGAAGAAATTTCAAAATACAAGCAAACAAAACTCTGTCCTCAACTCGATTTTGGCGGGGCTTCCCACTCCTATTTCGCTCTCCCAATGACGGCACCTGGCGCAACCAATCAAAATAGCCTGCCAGAGCACGTCGCGGAAGTTTGCACTCCATGGTTGCCTGCTCTCTGTGACTTGTTCTTGCTGAGACTGGCAGCGTCGTTTCCATGCCGGAGCTCCTGGTGGTGTATTTTTATTTTACTTGCTTTGCAGGGCTTTTATCTAAGACGAACAAGTTGTTTTTTTTTATCTAATATAAAACACCAACAGGTGACAAAATATGTCTCTATTTATTCACACAATTTGCAGTATATTTACTGTCTGTCCAATCATCAAGCTCGCGCCAGGTGATGTCATATCCGCCGCTAAAACCCGCCACTGCGTGGGGACACCATCAGAGCCAGGAATTTGTTTTTGGGAAGACATTAAAATATTAAAAAACGGAATATATGCGGTATTACCGACGCTAATAGCACCATTGTAACTCACTGTATGCGGTCAATAGGCAAAACAGTCAACTAAGATTGTGTTTCGGGGCCCCTTTAAGGTCCGACTCCACCGTGACACTGCTTCCAAAGATTTAATCGTGGAATCGACTGAAACCATATAGCCAAAAATTATTTTTCTAAATGAGCATACTTCTTTCTAGCACCACCCAACGACAATGAAGAGAAGGGCACTGGGTGTCCTTCTTGGAGGAGCACAGCACCTGTACCAATAAAACTGACAGAGCTACTGCTTTCCTCCTATCGTAGAACCGCGTGGTTGGTGCCACAGTCTGTGCTGATCAAAGGGCCAGGAAACTGGCTTCCTGTTCTTCCATCCAGGACCATGCAGATTCTTTTCAAGGCGGAAGCCTTTAATGCCTCATCTTTGTCGACAGAAGGTTGTCGACAGAAATGCCACGCTTGTCAATTGGTCGAAATGGTTGTGACGTCACAGTGCGCGTATTTCAAAAGGGGCCAATTGTATTTTGACTAGTAACCATGCAACCAATTAAAGGGATTGCATAGTGATGCTCCAAGTGGGACTGAGTTCAGTTCATTGTTTAATTAACTAATTAGCCTAATTAACCTTTCTAGTCAGACCAGAAAGGTAAATAAAACCGAGTAGGAAATTGGTCGAATTGGGGAATCAAACCAGGATCTCCTGAGTGCGAGACGAGCACGCTAACCACTCCGCCATGCCACCTCAATGGTTCAGAATGAACAAAGGCGCATCTAGTGAATACAGTGCCTTCATTCACTCCCATCTTCCTCCCTTCCCATTATAATGAGGTTCAGGTGTCCACTGAAATATGCGAGACAGATACATTTCCTTTCCTCAAAAACCAATTTACCGATGAGCAAGGCGTAGAACCGAATGGACAATGGCGTTCTATGGACTCCCTGGCAGCATTGCAATACGTTCCACTCTTAGAGGCAAAGCTTAACATCTTAACCACACATCAGGGACACAAGCAGCAACACCGCACTTAAGGCTTTCGCCTCTCCGCACTTTAGGTCAACAAAGTACCCCCCCCCCTGAATTTTTTACGCGTTGCCACAGAGGTTCACTTACTTGTGACATGTGCGGAATCAGCTATCACAGGCAATTTATAACTTCAAAAGAATTTTAAGTTCTTTCACACTCGTTGGCCTCGGCAGTTCTAAGATTTCCTTTACCTTTTCATGATCTATTGACAATCCCTTTGGTGAAAAGGTACGTCCCAGATACCGTATTTTCCGGTGTATAAGACGCGGTTTTTTGTCAAAAATCTTGCTGGTGCGTCCTATACAAGGGTGCGTCTTATATACGAATTTTTCGGGTTTTTTTGCGAGTTCAGAAATTACACAGGTTCATGCTCAAGCTTTTTTCCCCGAAAAAATATCACTACCAATGACGCGGTAGTAACGCGGTTAATACTTCAATACGGGGACCGCCGTGCGCAACTTTTTTTAGGTGAACTTTATCATGAAACAACGGGGATTACGACTTCCAGAATCGCAAACACGCGGTCGTTTCGGAGGCGCAAGCAAAAGTAATGTGAAATTCCAAAAGATGGCGACAGTCCCGCTTCTCGCGATTGTCAAAACAAGCCAAGCCGGCGTTCTTTTTTAGTCATTCTTTGCAACTTCGCAACCGTGTACGTATTACATCTGTGTTGGTGACTTCGGCGTGTGTTTTCCACTACCTACACCTGTCGTGCTCGGTCTTACTACAGTATGCCACCGAAGTTGCGCAAGAGCTACACCGCAAAGTTCAAATTATCTGCGGTCGAGTATGCTACCGAAAACGGAAATCGGGCTGCGGACCTACGGAGCTACGGAGCTTTTATGCGATCAGATGAGTCTATCCATGGTTCATTTCGCGATGGTCGAGCAAGCGTGTTTAATTAACCCTCACTAGACTAAGTGGGTAGATTGGGGTGCGTCTTATACACGGGTGCGTCTTATATACCAACTTTTTCAATGAGAGCCTTCATATATGGCGGGTGCGTCTTATACAAGGGTGCGTCTTATACACCGGAAAATACGGTACTTGATTTGATTTACGGAGAACTTTCAATTTTCTTTGTTTGGGCAAAAACTGGCTTCACAACACTTCTGTAGCACTACACACAATTGGTGGTCGTGTTCCTCTACTTGTTTGCCCCAAACCAGAATGTCGCCAATCATGATTTCCAATCCATCAAGACCATCGAAGACCATTTCCATGGTCCTCTATTGCATTCCAGAGTTAATGTTATGCTGAAAGGCATGCCAAGAAACCTGCATCTGTCTAGGGGGTTGAAATGTGTCAAGTTCAGCCTGCCAGAACCCTGTGGCTCCACTGGGTGCTAAGAAGTATCCTGCACCTTTTAGTCATGCTGCAATGCCCTCTAATGTATGCATGCAGTGGGTCTCTCTCATACGAGCCTTTTTGGGTTAATAATCTATGCACAGACATAATTTAACTGCCTTTTTCACTAGGGAGATTGGGTGTACCCAATCTGTTGGTTCTGTCACTTGAGTTATGACAAAGTCATCCAGGTGACTCTCTTTAACTATTCTCTAATGGCAACTGGGACTGTGCATAGTTCCTGGATTATCCCTTGGGCACATGGCTTCAGCTTCATGTGATACATGACACCTTTAATCTTTCCGAGGCCATGGAAGACTTCTTCAACCTCTTTCACCAGTTGACTGTGGAATGGGTTCATTGATGTGACGCGCTTAATCAGTTTAGTCATGCTGCGATTATATCACTAACTTTGTCTCGTTGTGCGATGCAGAACTGTACCTTGATGCTGACATTGCCGTGTTGACGTGTCGAAAAAAAACGAGCTTATCTTCGTGGCGGGCACTTGAGGCTTCTGGTTTGTTACATTTATCAGTCGTGTTACAGACATAACAGAACAATTCACTTTTGTGTTGACCCTTACTGTTTTGATGGAAATTAAACTTGAACAGTTTGACTTCCAGTTTGACTACTTCCATGCCACAGAGGTCACACATCAGCCTTTCGTCATCCGTGTTAAAGGGGGATGATTTGCCTCGTTAAATTTGAAACACATTCCGCTGGAGCAAACCTCTCGGCTTGGATGGCTGGCTTGGTGTGCAACACAGAGGGGCAAAGTAGCCTTCCCGTCTGCAAATTTCATGCTTCACATATCTTGCTGGGCACATACTCCTAGTACGGTTGTGATATCCATATCAAGAACAATCTGCAGACTGTAATCCATGAACAACAGAAACAGTTCTGCCTCCTTGTATTTCCTTGAATTGCAGTGCTCTGCACTTTTTTGTGTGACATTTTAGGACCATCTGACGGGTCTACACTGATTGCACGCTGTTGCAAGTGCTTGTCGTTCATTCCAAGAATGGTTTGGCTCTGCAACGTGCGATTGTGTAACTCACCAAAGTAGCACTGTGACACAGACATTCAGATGTCTACAAGCCAGACATAAAAAAGTTCACCACTGTGTTGCTTTCATGCACTCAACTCGAAGTGTCAGTGTGCTTAAATGATAGGCTCAAGCAGCACCGCAACAATGTAGATAACAAAGAGTCTCGTAACCTTAGCATGCATTGCCGTGAATGTGATTGCACCCCACAGTTTAATTTTTGCCGAGTTGTTGCAAGGAACAAAGACCAGCTTTGCCGGGAAATTATCGAGGCTTCGAATATCAAGAAGTATGGTGATACATGTGTAAGTGCTGCATCAGTGTCTTTATCACAAAAAGAACTTCGCTTCCTGAATCGCACTTCTTAGTTTGTGTTTGCTTGCAGGGATCCTGGTGCATGAATTGCTCTATGCGTTGTTTTCTATTTTGGTGCCTGAATGTATTTATACGCGCAGCGTGCCAAATAAATGTCAGTTGCTAGTTCAGCGCTGTGTTGTCCTTTTCCTCCTTTCCTCTGCTCTCTTTTTTTGGCCTTCGGCCTTGCGCTGTTTCAATCATATCAGTGTGTATCGTTCACCGCTGGTTTGCAGCTTAGTTTGAAGAGTCCTGCTTTCTTCTAAACTTGCAATTCATCACCAGGATCTGCGAACTGGAATGTCTCGCAGGCAAACATAAGGGAGGACGAGGGTCTTAAAACTAACTTTTTTATTTATGGCTAGAATCTCATAAAATTTTGCACAAAGATGTGTGTTTCTCTTCTGATTCCAAATATGTAATCATAATTGAGCTGGTGGTCTTAGATCTTACAAAGTCTAGAATGTAATTGGGTAATTTCTTACACAGCTTTAATGAACTTTCTCATAGCATTTTGTTGCTTTTATTTACATGAACTGATAGCCAGAGAGTTCCCATACCCAGTGACATTCTTCATTTTTCTCTAAAAGCATATAATCCTGATATACTATGTCCAGAGTAAAAGGTCGCAGTATTTGACACTGAAACTCTTTTAACTCTTTCGGGACCGACCCATAGGCCATCGATCATATATGATCGACGGTTTTGCGCGTGCTGCCACGTTCAAATTTCTGCGCGCTTGGACAAGTAGCGCCATCTAGGGGGTTTTCAGGAACTAGAATCTCAGTTTCAGCGTAGTTTCGTTTGTTTTCCATCAGGCAGCGATACGGGAGCGAGCATTTTCCGGAGTGCGGCGGCACGAGACGCCGTGGAAAATGGCGTCGTGCTCGCGTGCGGTCGCTCAGAGACCGCCGTCAATCGCGCGATTCTGCTGCTTCGGCAACCGATTTTTTTGACGAACCGAGCAGCGAAGAGTCTGAGGACGACTTCAGCAGCTCTGATTTCATTTCGGACTCTGATTCGGGCGATGACGAACCGCGGACTTCATCAAGTAGCCGAAAGTGAGCATTGTTCCACTTTGAGTTCTCTCTGAAGTAGGTAAACGGGCTCGCTATATGTCCTCATTATTTTATCTTTACCTGGTAGTGTCTCAACAAGCTACTGTGGTGATCTGCTGCCGCCAGCGCAGAAGCGGATTGAGTTTTCGCCGAGACGGGAACCCGGCGTGCACTTGGACACTGATGTCGGCGTGCCACTCAGAAGCGGGTCAAAAAAATTCCTGACTGCTCTGGACTTCTTTCTTCTGTTTTTCTCGATGAACGTGATCGAAACAATTTGTGCAAACACTAACAAATATGCTTGGACTAACATTTTAGCGAACCCAACGCATGCTAGTTCCAATGGATCTTGGGAGGAAGTCACCCCAAATGAAATGCTGAAGTTCATCGCACTCATAATTTACATGGGCATTGTGAAGGTTCCTCGGCTGAAGTTGTACTGGAAAGTAGGAAATCTGTACAGTGGTCTGCTCCCACCACGGATCATGCGGCGACGCCGGTTTATAGCTCTCCTTGCAATGTTGCATGTTGCAGACTTGGACGATGCCACTCAAAATTCAAGAGGAAAGCTCCGATACATGTGGTGGCTCCTGGAGCACATGAACGAAGTTTCAGCGAATCTTTTTCAGCCACATCGCGATCTTTCCGTGGATGAGCGGATGGTCAAGTCGAAAGGGCGGTCCGGCATTAGACAGTACATCAAAGACAAAGTAACAAAATGGGGCTACAAACTGTGGGTCCTAGCCGACCCTGGCACCGGATATACTGTGCAGTTTAGTGTGTATACCGGTAAACGTGAGCAGCCAGGGGTAGTATACTGCCGATGTCGCCTTTTGCGACATGTCGCCTATGAGCGGGGCCTAAAAAAGTGCTTACAGATGCTCGAAGAAACGGAAAAAGCCGCCGGCACTTTCGTCTGCAGTGCATTCATTCACTCCGAGAAGCGACAATTTACCACTGCTGATTCACTAGCAGCAGTAGTTTCGTATCTTTTATAGCAAGAATATTTGCCATCACATGACGTCTAATGTTCAAAAAAACATTTGCAAATTTAATATAAACTCGCTTTACTTCATTTAAGTCTATAAAACACCGCGAAAAAGCTCCAAATCTATTTTTCTTTCGTTCCGGATGGTTGTGCTAGGTTTCGGCTGCGTTTCGGGCAGTTGCAGACGGTAGCAGTGTAGCTGGAGGTCCCATTAGGCTTGCGCGCTCCAGAATCGAGAGCGTATCTAAAAAACTAGGCTGAATTGCAGCTTAAACTATATCGTCGAAGCAAGGTAAGTCATAGCGAAAAGTAACAACACCAGTAGTTGCCGGTAAACATGCCGACCGGAATCGCAAGGACTGCTGAATTGGCTGAAGCGGGCGGCTCTCGCTTGAAAGGACGTCGCCATGTTTTCACGCCAAGGGCACAAAAGCCGCAACTGTCGATTGCGTTCGTACGCTAACGGTAGCCCGTCGCCCGCGCGAATCGCTTCAGCGCATTCCGTTGTTCGACTAAGCGTAGTAAATTGGGACGTAGCAGGAAGGCGGGTCCGTGTCGTCACGCCGCCGTCACCGCGGCTCCAGCCAATCAGCGAAGAGCGAATGCGACATGTCGCAAAAGGCGACACCGGGAGAATACCACCCCAGGGCCCCATGGGTTGGCTTTCGATGTTGTTAGCCAGCTGTGCCATAGATATCTTGGTCAGGGCTACAGGATCTATATGGACAATTTTTACACTTCTACGCATCTGTTTAGTCATCTTCTCAGCCAAAAAACACAGGCTTGCGGAACCACACGCAAGGATCGCCGAGGATTTCCTGCTGAACTGAACGATGTACGATGGGAGAAAAAAGCTCAACGCGGCGACATTCGATGGTTGCGTGATCAGAACATCCTGTACCTTCAGTGGAAAGACCGGCGTGTTGTCAATATGATGAGCACGGTTCATACTGCAAATGACACGGTCACCGTAAAGAGAAGGGAAAGAAGACAAAACTCCTGGACTCAGATATCTGCAAGAAAGCCTCTGCTGAGCCATGATTATAATAATGGCATGCTAGGTGTAGACAAATCGGATCAAATGATTGGCTATTATAATGTTCTACTGAGAAGCGTGCGGTGGTGGAAGACTCTGTTCTTCCATTGCATCGATATTGCATGTGTCAACAGTTTCGTACTCTTCCAAGCTCACCGCACATTGCACCCAGAGATTCCTGAGCTGGCACGCACAGCTGGGTTTGACCACCTAGCTTTTAGAGAAGAGCTCATTCAGCAGCTTCTGAATCTTGACGGTGCCAAGCAAGCACACGCACCTCCACCACCCGTCGCAAAACATGCGCTCCACAAGTCGGAAAAAGTGGCAGAACGCAGAAACTGCAAGCTGTGCTATGAGCAGAAGAAAATCGAGCTCGAAACGAATGTCTTTTGCAGCACATGCCAAGTTCACTTGTGCTTTACAACTGCACGGAACTGTTTCGTCGAGTGGCACAAGAACCGTGGGACCTGAGTCGCCTGAGTGCTGACCACTGGCACCAGAGTTCACACAAAAAAAAAGACAGTTGTAGATAGGCGTGCCAAATTTTCACAAGCAAGAAACAAGACAATGTAGCACATTTTGTACATCTTGGATTTTTTTAAATGTATTTTTCACTAGTATATTCATGCCTTTTCGAACTTTTTTACGTTTTTTCTCAGAAAATCTCGAATTTGAGATTTTTTTTAAATACTATATATCATTTTTAGGTCTAATCTTTCTTTAAGCGTGAAATACTATCTAATCAGCTACATTTTGATATATGTTACAGCTATATAGCGCAATGAGTATTTGTAATAAAAAATAATTTCTGACACTCATCAGAATTGCGTTTTTTCTGCGGTCCAGAAAGAGTTAATCTAATTGGAAACTGCTATTTATACGTGGCCTCAACAAAAAAAGTAAGAATGTCATCGGGTATGTGAATTCGCTGCCTATCAATTCATGTAATTAAAAGCAACAAAATGCAATGAGAAAGTTCATTAAAGCTGCGTAAGAAGTTACCTAATTACACTCTAGAATTCAAGATAACGTTTGATCTAAGACCACCAGCTCAATTATGACTACATTTCTGAAATCGGGAGATAAAAACGTATCTGTGCACAAAATTTTTTAAATTCTATCCACAAATAAAACCGTCAGTTTTAAGACCCTCGTCCCCTTAACTCGCATTGGGGCCTTGCTCTGCAGTCCACATCAGCATGACAGCCTCCTAGTCACATGACTGCTTTGTCGCCATGCTGCATCTCCATGCGTCACACACACATCGGCCTCTCTCCGTTCATTGCTCGCAATGTTGGAGTTTGTCCTCACTGTCAGAGCTTGGGTAGGCTATCTACAACACCACATTGAAGCCAGTAGATAAGTTAGCTGCAACTGAGCCATTCATTTTCTTGCCAGAGAATAAACGCATTCACTGGCTGCTTGCCGACTACATGCACACACACACAGTGTCTAACATGTCCTGTTTATTTATTTATTATTTATTTATTTAAACATACTGCAGACCCTTTTCGGGCCCATGCAGGAGTGTTTACAATGTATCACTGTGATCAAACAGAGTAAAAACAAAAATTCAAATATACAGATGTTCCCTGATCCAAACACAAAAAGAGTAGGAGAGAATCAAACAGAAAAGTCAATTTTTCCAACATAATTAAGAAATAGTTCCCCGGACGTACACTTCACCCCATCTTCAAGCAATTTATTCCAATATGATATAGCATCTGGAAACAGGGAGTACTTGTGGGTATTTACACGGCTGACTGGTTGACGCAGTGTTTTACTATGGTTAGTTCTAGACGAGTGTTTGAAAGGCGGGTGTAAGTATTGCGAATTGGTTATTTTGAAGTGGCCGTGCAGAAGTTCGAACAAAAACTTTAATCTTGAAATAATTCTTTGCTGTGACAGGCTTTGTAAATTTGATTGAATTACTAGACTGGTAGCACTAGTTTGGCGTGAATATTTTGAATAGACAAACCTTACTGCTAGTTTTTGGATGCGCTCTAATTTGTTGATTAAATTTTTTTGATGGGGGCTCCAGACTATATCCGCATATTCTAGGGTAGGTCTTATAAGTGTTTTACAGGCACCGAGTTTAATATGAGCCGTCATATTATGCCCTTCGTCAGTTCTCGTTCTAACATTTTCTCCGATACAGACAGGTGGCTCCCTCTTGCAGTATGGGTTGGACCCTCTATACAAGTTCACAGGTAAAAATTCTACGGAGGAAGGAAATGTAGCTCTGTTCTCTGCAAACTTGAAGCAATGTCATGTTATCGTCTTTCATGAGCTTCGAAGGGAAATCAGATCTTCTGTATTTCTGCAAAATTAAACAAACCGCCTTTCTTTGAATCATTTGAATCATCCCTAGTAAGCCGATTCCTTTTTGAAGCAAATAGCTTCACTAGGCTAGTCAACACCCGGTCTGGCGTATGCTCCGTGATCAGAATTAGCCACAGCTGCGTGTGCAGAGAACCGAGTGATGTCACACAAGAGGCGCAGGTGGTCGGAGTGGCCGCAACCGCCTCCACGACTCCACCGCCTGACCTTTCGGCGCAGCCGCGCGCTACTGCGCCTGTGCACCACCTCCTCACCGCCCCTACTACTGCACGCTCGCCTCCTCGCCACCGTCTGACCTTTCGTTGCAGCCGTGTGTTTACCACAGTTGCTACGCATGCGCAAGGAGGGCTACATAACACGCTTGCATTCACCGTTATCGTGGTGCTCCCAGTGCATTGTGCGCCAACTGCGACAGCCATGACGTCAAACAGAGCACAACTGCAGCTTTTCGCTTGTACATCCAGGCTTAACCAGAGCTAAGCCACTGCCAATTTTTCAGTTCAATAAGATGCAAGAAGAAACACGGGGAAAGGTTAGTCGAATGCTCGGAATCAGTCCTCGATAGCTTACCGACTTCTTGAGGTAAGACGCATGCAGGTCAGAGTGGGAGGTGTGTGAATGATCGCCTCCGTGAACAACGCAGAAGTGCGAGGGACAGGTGCTGGGGTTCCTCGATGTGCACTGTAACAAATGTGAGTCAAGTGAATTCCTAGTGCAGTACATACCCAGTTCTGGCCCAAGGGAAGACCCCAGTGTGACATCTAACTGTTCGCAAATTTATCAGGGTTGCACTGCCATCACAAAAAGAAGCTGCCAGCTGATGCGCGAAATCGAGGCACAGTTGACTGGTCATTTTCGAGATATTTGTGTCCAAGCCATCTGTAACGCGCCCTTCGGAGAAATTACATTACTTGCATTGTCACTGATCATTTTGCTGGCTGCACGTGTGTGACGTCAGACCATGACTTGCCTATGTCGTCAGCTTTGCAGTTCATAACAAATTCTGTTCAGCACTGTGTTGTCCATTTCCTCCTTTCGTGTGCTCTCTTGAAGTTGAAGTTGAAGTTTATTTCTCGCTCTCAGTGGTACAAGTATTATTTACAGTATTACAGTATTACAAGTATTACAGTGGTACAAGTACAAGTATCACTGGGAGAGAGAGGACGCAGGGAAAAAAGCTGCTTGAATGCAGCTTGAGAGGCACCCTGCGCCCACACTGCTGAGGCAACGTATTGCCTCAGTTGTTAGTTTACAAGACAGCTACAGGTGAGGCACTCGAAAACAATAAATAAAGTATCAACATGAATATAATATCTACAGTGGCACTTAAACATTAGTATCACAATCACAACAAAAAGCGTCATAAATACTCAAAAAACCAAAAGCATCACATCAACCAGGTGTACAACAGCAGAATTCACACGTGTTACAGCTTTAATCACACTTCGGAACAAGTTGTAATTAAATGTCTTCAAAAAGATACAAAATGGTTTTTAAGCTCTTTACCGTGATGCATTTTAGCGATATGTTGTTATTTTCTAAAATGTTTAGGTATTTCGACAGAATAAAAGATAAAGATTGCATACCGTATTTGGTCCGACAAAGAGGCAGTGACCAAGGAAAATGAGAGCGGGTATCGTAGACGGTTGAATAGCGAGACATTTTTAGAAGTGAGAGAGTGGTGTCATTGTTAGTAAAAACCGCAGTTTTGTACATTGATAGCAATCTGAAAGGAAACAAAGAAGTGAACTTTAGAATGCCAAATTTAATGAAGTATGGATGTGTGTGGGTCTGCCTCGATACGTTTGCTATGAGCCTAATTGCCCGCTTTTGTACTGTTATTAGTTTGGATATGTTGTGCTGGGTCGTCGTTCCCCAAACTGTGAGACAGTAAGTCAGTGATGGGAGAAAGAATGCTTGATAAATGAGGACCTTTACTCGAGACGGAAGTGTGTCCCTATGTTGGCAAATAAGACCGTTGAAGCGATTCAGTTTTTTCCGAACATGATTGACCTGTTCGTCCCAGGTGAGACACTCTGAGAAGATAACTCCTAAGCATTTTATGTTTTTCACGATTGCAATTGTTTTGCCTCCTAATGATAGGGTGAAATTGGTGTGAACAGTTTTGTTTCTTGTTCGGTATAAGACGGCCTTCGTTTTTTCAGAATTAACTTTTAGATGATTATTTCTTGACCACTCGTGAAGATATTCCAGAAACTTATTTGCTCGCGAAAATAATTCGGCTTCTGTGCTACCCGACAACAGTGCTGTAATATCATCAGCAAAGCCCACAAGGTCAACGGCAGGGGTAGAAAAGATGTCATTAATGTAAACAAGAAAAAGTAAGGGCCCCATTATGCTGCCCTGGGGAACACCAGAGAGAAGTGGCTCAAGGCTAGATAACTTGTTATTATGAGAAACCATTTGTCTGCGATGAGCTAAGTATGATTTGAGCAGAGACAAAGTGACTCCCCTAATTCCGTAGTGTTCCAGTTTTTGCAGCAGCAGATTATGGTTGAGCAAGTCGAAGGCTTTTGAAAAATCGACACAAATGCCAAGGACCAGGCATTTCTTCTCAAAGGCTTCAACCATTAGTTCTTTTTGTTTAATCAAAGCTGTCTCTGTCGATTTTTTAGGCCTAAAGCCAAACTGTTGGTCAGATAGGACACCATGCTTATCTAAAAATTTAGTTATTCTGGAACACATAATTTTTTCTAAACCCTTTGATAACACAGGCAGGATCGAGATCGGCCGGTAATTTGATAATTCTTCTTAGGCCTTGGCCCTTGTGCTGTTTCAATTATACCATAATAAATTGTAGAAAATTAGTGCTTGTGTGTTCTTGTCGTTGTTCACTGTCCTGGTCTGGTTGTGCACTGAAACTTCCTTGTTCTTTTTTAGTGTGAAGGTCCCAAATAACCGGAGCATATTCCGGAGCATATTCGAGTCTGCATGTAATGAAAGTGTGCTATGCATAGAGCTTAATTCCGGTAAGTGTAGGCTTTGTCTGAAGAAGCAAAGCTTTGTAAGTGCAGCATGGAAATGGGAAATGTAAATGGGAGAGGCCTTTGCCCTGCAATGGGCGCAGTCAGGCTGATGATGATGATGATGATGAAATGCAGCAGAGCAGATTTCAAAGCTATCAGCATTCCAGGGTGGTTGGTAAGAATGATTCGTAGATGCTTTTAAGGGTGGACTTTGCGAATGCTACAGTTCTGAAGGCAATACAGGTAATGTTTTACTGCAAAAGCAGTACCAGTAGCAGCTAGCGAAAACGACAGCATCTCCTCAGTGACACCTCGGCGAGTGAGGCCTCCACCCCCCGGAAATGCCACCCTCCTCCCCACCCCAACTCCACCTTCCACAAGCGGCGCCCATCACCAAAATGCCTACTTACTCCACCTACTAAAAGCCCACACAGCAGCAGAACAAAAAGCGATGCCAACCTTGAACTGCATTCCCAGCCTCTGCCCACCCTGCGTGAAGCCATGGCTTAGCAAAAGCATCCAAGTCATCACTGAGGCCAAATCCAACTGCTGTTGCAGCTTTCTCGCATCAGGTTTCATGATCATCCTGTCAATTTGATTATTTTCCGTGCAGCTCACAGAAGCACGATCATGTCAAAGTTTAGGTACATATTCCATATTTCACAGCAGTGACAAATTTTGAGAAGAGATACTTGGAGCAATTTATAGTCTGCAACTGATGGTGTTGTTCTAAACAGTACAGAATCAACTGCAAACTGTTACATTAATACAGATTATGAAATTGCATCTGTTGGATGATTTATATGAATCAGTTTTATATGTGTTACAGAAAATAAGTAACCAGTTATTACAAGTACTCCATTTCGAATGTAACTGATCACAGTGGTCAACCAGAGCCCCAGAGAAGTAACTGAACAAATAAAGAAAAGTAATAAATTACTATTGAGTTATTTGCCATTCAACTTCGATTTCCACGACATAAATTTATTCAGACTATAATGAACTACTGTGGCTTAATTGCTTGATATTTTGTTACTTGTTAATTTTCAAATGAAGTCACTTTTCAAATCCTTGTTCCTAGCCTTCCCGCATTTCCTCGTGACGAGAGCAACAGCTACACTGAAAATTCCCTCACTGTATGCACTGGAAAGAAGGGCGGTAGTATAATGTAAAGCACCTTGCACACAAGCTCGTATTTGCACACACATGCCAGTCGCTGTGACTTGAACGCCCAGTAGCCTGTACCACAACAAAGAGCAACCTGCTAATAAGGAGCTGCCGCAAACAGGCCAACTTTTTTTTTACCTGTTTTTTAGTTCACTTAACTGCCACCGGTAACCCTGCAGGGCACACCACACTGTCACGATGCTGCCTGCTAATGTCCCTGTGCGCCAGTGTTTGCCTGGGTTTGGTTGAATGTGGTAGGTTGCGGCATGCTTCACGTGTTTCAGTGCTGTGGGCTGCAGCCAACACACTCCACACTCGTGAAGGAGCTTGCAATATCCTGAAAATAATTACCTGAAAGGTGATTTTTCGATGATGAGTTGCACTCCACAAGCTGAACACCTGTCATCATCATCAGCCTGGCTACGCCCACTGCAGGGCAAAGGCCTCTCCCATGTCTCTCTCCAATTTTAACCCTGTCCTTAGTCAGTTGCGGCCACTGTATTCCTGCAGACTTCTTAATCTCATCCACCCACATATGTAACTTTCTGCCGCCCCCTGCTACGCTTGCCTACTCTTGGAATCCACTCCGTCACCCTTGAGGACCAGTGGTTGTCTTGCCTCCGCATTACATGCCCTGCCCAAGCCCACTTCTTCCTCTTGATTTCAACTAAGATGTCATTAACCTGCAGTAGAATGCAGAGCTCGTCCGTGTGGTTTCCTTCATCTTTGTCTTCCGTCCCTTTCGCGGTTTTTTCCACCCAAAATGATCATTAACCTGCGTTTGTTCCCTCACCCACTCCGCCCACTTCCGATCTCTTAACATTACACCTGTACAGCAATGCAAACTTTTTTCACGAGTCTCCTCTGCCTGTTCTGCCCAACTGGCGGCTCAATCAGATATCTTGCGAAGCCCACAGTGAGCCAATAACTGAAACATCCAAGAGGCACGAGGCTCACAGGAGGGTCGCTCACAGTGGCGGGATTTGAAGACGCAGACTACTTTCCCAAGTCATGCACCCAAGAAAGCCGAGCACGAGGCCGGGCCATAGTTTGTACTCATTTGAAGAACCCGGTGAACATCTGGGTCACTAGAGTGCCGAAGCGGTAGCTCAGTGACCACAGAGTCTGCCTGGCACTCAGGAGGCGATGGGTTTGTAAAGTTCGCCCAGGAGGCAACCACGGCCACATATATTAGAGGGCAGCCGGAAAGGGAATAGCGGATACGCAGGGGCGGCAGCATCCGTCCGAGGACAAGGTCCCGAGCGTTCCATTTTGGGCGTGCCCACAGCTTCACCTTCCTTGAACGTGCTGAAACAGTGGCGCTACATTTTTAATCGCCAGCCCTGGTTTTTAGTCATACAAGGTTTCCCCAGGCGTGGTGCTCAACTTCTGCAGTAAAATGCTTGGGAAAAGGGTCTTAGGCCACCCACGCTCAGCAGCGAAAGCTAATAATGTTACCTATCTTCATGAAATAGAGGTATGACCGTGAGTACCACGTGCCTTATTAGTTGTAAAAGCTGTTCTCAAATCAGTACCATTTATGTTCATTCTGCATAGCTATGAATACTAGTGGCAAGAAGAGCAGATGCCCCATGGAAGCAGATCAAAATTTTTCTTCCTTGCAACACGATATCGCAGGGCAAGCTCGCTCTGTTGGTAGACAGCTTTTCCATGCTCCTGGTTTCTGGGTTTCATTGTGAGGCACCTCTACAGTAGAACCTTAAAGGCACCTTAAAGAAAAAGTCATGAGCAGTTTAGTAAAGCTGAAATCTGGACGAGTTGGTAAGTATTCATCGTAGGGGAACAGCGCAAAAGCAGCGGGAGATGCACAAGACAAGCGTTTGTCTTGTGTACATCTCACTGCTATTGCGCCATTTTTTTTTTTCGAGGAGTCTGCCATGAGGCGTAAGTTGAGAAAGGGGGAGTGGATGTAAGATATAGAGAGTTAAAAGAAGGGGTGGCGACCAGTTTCGGCGAGGCAGTCACATAGGCTGCTGGTGAACTGATTCTTCATAGTCCACTTCACATAGACTTCTTCCCACCTCCCTGAGGAGCCGTTTTCTAATAGGGGCCATCGCTGTTCGCTACAATCCATGAACAGTTTAACAGTCTGCCCACCACATGCCATAAGCTAATGAAAAAGTCTACCAGGCAGCATTATTAAAGCCAGAGATCCTCTGCATTCAGAAATAAAAATAATAATCACCGTTTCCCTAATCTATCAGTTCTCTTCTGTGTTGGGGAAAACACAGCGCACTCTTAAGACAAGGACGAAGAAAGACAAGACAATAGATCGTTGTATCGTCTTGTCTTTCTTTGTCCTTGTCTTAGGAGTGTGCTGTGTTTTTCCCGAAGATGAGCTACCAACTAGCCCACTCTTCCACCCTTGCCTCTTCTGTGTTGTTCACCAAAAATGACTTTTACTATAGTATAAATTCTCGCAGTGGTCCATTTCCGTCCATCAGAGTTAGTTATGCTCAAAAAGGAGGTTTCTTTTTTTCTATCTCACATATCTGGGTGGACACCTGAACCGCGCCGTAAGGGAACGGAGGAATGTGGGAGTGAAAGAAGAAAGAGAGAAAGAGGTGCCGTAGTGGAGGTCTGCGGTATAATTTCGACCACCTGGGGATCTTTAACGCGCACCGACATCGCACAGCACACGGGCACCTTTTGCGTTCCGCCTTCACCGAAACGCGGCCGCCGCGGTCGGGTTCGAACCCGGGTACTCCGGCTCGGTAGACGAGCGCCTTAACCACTGCGCCACCGAGATTATTAGGAATGACGAAATCCGATGTTTGGCGGCGAAGGGTCTTGAAACTTTGAGAGGTCGTGACATAAGCGTGTTGACGCTGTATTTTACTGCCTTTCAGCACGCGTACGATTGCGCCGCTTGGAATATATGTTCTACAGAGGCTACTGTATTTTTTAAACGCAAAATAGAAAAATTACACTTCCCTTAGCAAGTGAGAAACTTGAGCGAGAGCACACCTGCCTAGATCTACAAGCGTTGCGACCCAAAGCAAGCAAAGTGCGACGTACCTGACAACTTATGCATATACATTTATGCTGGCCAGAACACCTTTTGTAAATGTTTCAAGAACCATACACGACAGTCAAGTAAACACCATTAATGCAACTAATGGAACTGCCATGCGCAAGCAGTTAGATGCAACAAACGACATACTCACCTATTCAGCACTAGTGCTGCAATCAACTCGATGTCTTGGCCTATTCGTAGCACCAACAGGTCAAGTATCAGCACACGGAATACTAGGCGTGTCCACGTGGGACCCAAAATCGACACACACACGGTACAACAACGAGCACACCACACAAGTACTTGCCCCGCATTCGTAGTATTCGTACCGTCACTTGCTGCGCGCCGCCATGTCTGGCCAAGTTCATTTACAACTGATCCCGGCAGATGGCTTCAGTGGCTTCAGATGCTTCAGTAAATTCAGTAAGATTGGTGGTTGAAAAGCAGAGAGATGACGTGAGATGAGATTAGAAGTGTAGTACTGAAAAATGTTTTGAAAAAAAAAAAATGATGTAATAGGAGGCGATTTTAAAACACAATTAAATAAACATAAAAAAACAAATATAGGCGCCATTCCCTAACTTGTTTCAAAGGAGAGGCTCTTATTTTTCATCCATTCATTCATCTATCATCCACCCAAAAAAACATGTAAAAAACGTTGTCATCCACCTTCATCTTTTTTAATGCTTTTACCACTAATCTCCACTAGGGTGGAGGTACAGTGACTATAATAGTACAGGCCTTCTAGAACATTGTAATTAGGAGTACAGTGTTCGAGACAGGGTGTCGAACCGGAACTGAACCCGAACCCGAAACCGGAACCGAACCCGAATTTTCGCCCGGAACCGGAACCGAACCGAACCCATATATTTTTCGCCATCTTGGAACTGAACCCGAACCGGAACGATTCAAAGGAACCGTTCCGAACCGGTTCGGGACCCGGTTCAGCCCCACTTTTTTTGCACGCCGGCATACGTCTTGTTTTCCGACAAAATGAGATTATCTATCCATAGATTTACCCACCCGTAGCTGTCGGCGCTGGGAAGTGCGAAAATGGTACCCAGTATATGCGACAGCAAACTTACAGGAGGTCTCGTGCCTGGGAAGAAACCTAATTGACACTTCTGTAATGTACTACCGCCAATTCTAAACACTTGTACGTCAGGTTTATATGAAATCTTGAGTTATTACTCCTCCCTTTTACATATTTGCGTAATTCTTTAATCAAAATGTTAGGACTGCTCTAACTCAATAATTAAATGTACTATAGACACCAAACTTTTGCTTGCGTGCTTTCTTCTTTCAAACGATGCGTTAGACGTTGGTGTACATGGAGCACCGCGTGGTATTCACGAACACATAATAAATAATTTATATTTGAATTTCTTCTTGACCTTGTTTTGGTTTCACCAACATAACGCTGGCTGGGACGTGTAGTGGAAATTAGGTCGCAGGAGGTGCTATAAAACGGCAATATAACTGCTGATACGTCGTTCGTTGTAATTATAGGTCTTGAAGTCGGCTGATTTAAGTGCTATAGTGAGCCAAAATAACGTATCAGCGTTTGTATTAGTTTCCCCGTGCCTCACGTCACCTACTGTTGAACTCACGTCACAGCCATCATTCGGTTGATGAAACCGAAACAGCATGGGAGAAAAAAATATTTTCTAAATTATTTAGAGGCCGTAGGCGAATACCACACAGTGATCCATGTATTCTAATATCTATGGCATGATTTGAAAGGAGAAAACACGCAATAAAACTGGGTGTCTATAGTCATTTTAGTACCGATTGAGAATGCCTGTATTGTCTTTGTGTCATATCGCACAAATAGACAAAATATTAGCGCGAGGACCCAACAATGTTACGATGGTGGTTTTTGAGGAAAGCAAATGGCGCAGTCTGTCTCACTTCTTGATGGACACCTGAACCGCGTCGTAAGAGAGGGAGAAGGTGGGAGTGAAAGAAAAAAGACAAACAGGCGCAGCAGGGGTGGGCTCCGGAATAATTTCTACTAGGATCCTTAAAGGGCAACTGCATAGGTTTAAGAAATCGACGAGCTTAAAAGGCTCGAATGTGTGAAACTTCCAGGTAAAGTATGTGAAGTCCTTTTGGCCTAGCATTTGAAACGGTGACGTAATCACCAATTAAAAATGCGACGACCTTCAAGCTTCTCCGCAGCGCACAACGCTAAGTGGGGGACGCATGATGACGTCATCGAAAGTATCCGTACATTTCCAACGCATAAACGCCTGCTTTGAAGGAAAAAAAACCAACGCCATCGAAGTCAAAGCCTGCCGAAACGTTGTTTGGCAGCGTCCAACGAGACAGGGCAGGGCGTGGCTGACGGCAGCAGTAATTTGAAATCATACCTTCCGTGACATCATACTGAACTTCCCCGTACCCCTTTGTTGCTTTGAGGAGAAGTGCAAAGTTTAATCGTCGATGAAGTCACTATTTTAAATGGTAGTGCAAAAAACTTAGCATGCTTTACCTACCGCCTATATAGATTGGAAACCTTGAGTATCGCGAGATTCTCAAAAAGTGGCCAGCGCAGTTGCCCTTTAACGTGCACTGACATCGCGCAGCACACGGTTTCGCCTCCATCGGAACGTGGCCACCGGGGCCGAGTTCGAACCCGGGTACGCCGAATAAGCTTACCGAGACTTGGTTAAATGACATGGTTCCTGATGATGTCATTTTCGCCTGTGACTCCGAATTCATGACATATTTCGTTGTGACCGCACGGGCCGTAGAGGTGGCGGTGTCCTTCTGGCTGTCAGTAAAGTGCTCACTGCTGTGCCTATCGAGGTCACGTCGTACATAGAATCGGTATGGGTTCGGTTGAGTTGTGGTCCCACGGTCGCCATCATTGGCGTCATTTACCGCCCTCCGGACATGAATTCTTCATTCGCAAGTCAGTTTTCTAATTTACTAAGCGATCTTACTTGTCGTTTTCCGAATTCAAGCTTACTTTTACTTGGTGACTTTAACTTTCCGGCTATTAACTGGTCGTCTTTAACAGCTCCTGCCAATGATCCCGAAGCTCAGGCTTTCCTAAAGTCCTGTCTCGATTTCTCTTTGCAACAACTTATTTCTGAACCTACGCGTCGTTCCGCCACTACAGCCAATATTCTCGATCTTATCTTGACAAGTGATCCTTACCTTTGCTCCAACATTGCGCTCTTAGAAGGCCTTTCCGACCATTCCATAATCACGGGTAACCTGAATTTTGTGCCCCATAAAAAGGTAACTCGTACTAAACAAATAAGGTGCTACAACCGAGCAAACTTCGGCGAAATAAACGCTCAGTTGTCAGTCTTTGCTGATCATTTTCTTCACGATTTTTCGTCACGCTCCGTGGAAGCAAACTGGAACCTGTTCAGCGTGAAACTTGCTACTCTCATTGACAGATTCATACCCGTCATCAGTATCCCCTGCACTAACACAGCACCTTGGTTTAATAGGCATCTACATCGCCTTAATAACAAGAAAAAGCGTCTTTACAGACAAGCCGACAAGAACAGACACTCCGAATCTTGGCAACGGTACAAATTATGTGATAAGGAATATCAGTCTGAGTTGATATCTGCACGTAGGCACTTCTTCACACATGATCTACCGGCAATGCTAACAAACAATCCACGGAAGTTCTGGCAGATAATAAACCCCGCTAATCATCCTCTTACTAACGCGGAAGGCAGCAGTGTTCCAGTGGCCGAATGCGCCGAACTTTTCAATAACGCATTCACATCCGTTTTTACCCGTGAAGATCTCCCTCTACCTCCTGTTTCTGTCAGCACTTCTAATACATCAATGTCCGAAATATTTATCAGTGAGACCGGTATCTTATCCTTACTAGAGAAGCTTAAAACAACATCAGCATCAGATCACCTTGGCTTTAATAACAAAATACTCAAAAATTCATCTGATGGTATTCATCGCATCTTGTCCGCTATTTTTTCACAATCTCTATCATCAGGCGTGATTCCGCTGGACTGGCGCCTAGCTAAAGTTGTGCCAATTTTCAAGTCTGGCGATCGTTCCTCACCACTAAATTACCGACCCATTTCATTAACTAGCACTGTTTGCAAACTTCTTGAACACGTAATTCACTCGCAGGTAATTAACTATCTTGAAGAACATAACATTATCTTTAAATATCAACATGGGTTCCGTAAAGGCTACTCTTGCGAAACGCAACTTGCCGGATTCATTCAAGACATACATTCATCGATTGATGCTGGCATTCAAGTAGACTCCATATTTCTTGATTTTTCTAAAGCTTTCGACAGAGTACCTCACAACCGGTTATTAATGAAACTAGCACTGCTTAATATTCACCCTCTTGTCATTGCATGGGTTAAAGATTTTCTGTTTTCCAGGTCTCAATTTACAACTGCCAATAACCACAATTCGTCTTTCAGCCAAGTACACTCTGGCGTCCCACAAGGAAGTGTGCTTGGCCCCTTACTTTTCCTAATATTTATCAACGATTTACCGGATTCCATTTCTTCCCATATCAGACTTTTTGCTGATGATTGTGTAATTTATCGCAAAATTTATTCTAACACCGATTGCCAATCCCTTCAATCTGACCTGGATTCAGTAACAGCATGGTGCTCAACCTGGCTTATGCAACTTAATCATTCAAAAACTAAATTGATGTCTTTTACTAACCGAATGTCTCGAATTCAAACAGCATACTCCTTAAATAATAGCTCACTCGAGCTAGTCACCACGTATAAGTACTTAGGACTTCACCTTCATTCAGACTTAGCATGGAACCACCATATTAACCTTATGCTTGCATCTGCTAATCGGTCATTAGGTCTTTTAAAACATAACCTAAAGCATGCTCCTCCTCACCTCCGTGCTCATGCCTATACCACTCTAATTCGACCTAAAATTGAATATGCCTCGGCTATTTGGGACCCTTACCAATCTTACCTAATAAATAACATTGAATCATTGCAGAACCGCGCCGTTCGTTTTATTTACTCCGATTATTCACGTAACACCAGCGTCACAGCCTTAAAGAAACGCGCAGGTCTCCAGGATTTATGTCTCCGCCGTAAAATTGCACGACTGTCACTTTTTCATAAACTTTATCATCATCCATCACTTCATAACGACTTTTTTTCTTTGCCTACTTCGATTTTTGACCGCCGCGATCATCCCTTTAAAGTTAGACGCTTCACGTGCAGGACATTTATCTATGCGCATTCATTCTTACCACGCACAATATCTGACTGGAACACTCTGCCTTCACATATCGCAACCACCACTGATCCTGATAAATATTTTAAACTTATATCTTCAATAACTACTGCTTAACTCTTCGCATACATTGTTATTTTCTTTGTTCATGGCTTCCTTTTTTGCAGGGTTTGTTACTAAAAAGATTCATTGTATTAGTGTTCTGTTTGTATAATTTTAATAATGCAGTAATCTTCGTTCTTTGCCGCGCTGCCATTCTTTTGATTCTTTTGCTTACTTATATGTCATGCAAAGTGTCTTATTTGTGCCTTTGATTGATTCTTTTGCTTACTTATTTCATACAGTGTGTCTTATTTGTGCTTTTGTTGTTTGTTTTATATTTGTGGTTTTTTTTATTCTGTTCAATTGCCTGTGCCCCCCCCCCCCCCCCCTATGTAATACCCTCTCGAGGGCCTTTAGGGGTATTCTGTATAAATAAATAAATAAATATAAATAAAGTAACCCAGTGCCCTAACCACTGAGCTACCGAAGTGGATAGTGCAGCATTTACTTTTGTAGGCGCTCATTGTCTTAGACAGCAAGTTCTAAATAAAACCCCTCACGATGGGCCTGTAGGGCAATAAAGAAAAAAAAATGGCTCAATGGCTGTGCAGCTCGGCTGCTGATTCCAAAAATACAAAAACGAGCGTGCTCTGTCGCACGTCGAAAATCCCCAGCTGGTTTCTGTTAATATGGAGCCCTCCACTACACCGTCTGTCATATAGCCCCAATGTCTACTCGACACGTTAGACCCGAGATATTACTACTATTATTACCAAAAGAAGGATGTATAAATTGGTGCAGCTTCTTTGTTTTTGGCATCCGCATATTCTTGTTTGCGCGCGACGGAAATAAGCAAAGAAAGGCGGGTTCTTGGCAACGGTGGAGATGTACTAATAAGAAAAAAATTAAATACCGATTACACAAAAGGGCAGTGCGGAAATACATGCGCTCGCTGGCATGAGATAGTGATTACGCCCAGAGAGATGCTACTGCGATGAACTGTAACTGCGATATGAAGTGATTTCGTTATGCCGATTCACTGAAATCACTCTGCTTCTAAGAAAATATTGCTGCCAATCGCCAGCGCGCGGCTCCATCCGCTGTTCTCGCACTGCTCGATCTTGAATTCTCTGTCTGGCGACTTACATCTACTTCTCGCAGTTACTTCCCGTTCTTAGTGTCTGACACGACAGGCTTATGATTGTTAACGTTTTGTTCGTAGAACGCTTGGGCGACTGAATACGTTGAGCCTTCACAACAATCTTCCTCGGCTGTATCGGGTATACGTGGGTGATGGGGGGTGGGGAGATGGGTGAAAGTTTTTGAAGGTGCATTTTTACCAATGAATGCCCTGATGTGCACCCACCGGAGTGGGCATCAAGGATGGAGGCTGGACGCACGCAGCGCGGTTATTTTTGGGAAAGCAGGCTATACTGCTAACGCAGTAAAAAGAACAACTAAAAGAGTATGCATAGTCTAACCTCTGACTCCGAGCGGGATTCGTATGGCGGCGCAACAGAAAACTCTGTTTACAGATGCTGTAGGCTATTCGGCTATCTTGTAGGCTTCTTTTTATGGTTGTTACATGGAATATTTGGAACCTCTCTGACCCTCCTGATGCCTTACTTGACCGCGTCGAATTCAGTGATCTCGGCATACGGCCTCAAGCCACCATAACTCCCTGCCTCCGCCCGCACATGAAAATTCCAGACCGTGCGCACGTCATGAAAGGGGAACCATGCAGTCAGGAGGTTGAACTTGCGCAGCATATTCCTCCTGCGTTAAAGTGCACTGTTGTCTTAACAGTGACCTAGTGGACCACGGCGGTTCTGAGTCCTATGAACACGAAGAGTTCGCACGGAATTCCGGAGTTTTTCATCGCAGACATAAATGTTATAGTGAAATGTATTATGTCAACGGGTTTTTTAAGAGACTGCTTAAGTATGTCCTAAAAGAATACAGCATCACGACAAAAATATGATTTTATAGCTGAAATTGTTTCTTGTTGCTCGCACCGGTAGAAATGCACTGACCACGGCACAAACGCCCCTTTGGCGCGAAGGTACGTCCTAACATGTAAGGTCCATGTCTGAAGGGTGAAAAAGGTTTTTGTGGCCAATTGAAACTACAGTCGGGTCCACTTATAACGAACCTGACGGTCACGCGGGTTCTATTCGTTATATAGTTTCGGTTCTATTCGGTTCTATATAGTATAGGTTCTATTCGTTATAGTTTGGTTTGGTTTGGTTTGGTTTGGTTTGGTCATATCTGATGTTCGTAGCAAGTGGATTCTTCGTACAGCAGCCAAAAATACTAAGGCCGCTAAAAGTGGCAATTATTTCTTATAAAGCTGCGTTATGCGTGCCTGCTTGTGCAAAGCAGAGCCTGTCGAGGCTCTTTCCAGGCTATATAAGGCGGTCAATTAATCCTCGTCGAGACCTTGCTGCCAACTATCGAATTCAGGGATGGGGTATAACTAATCATGGGTGAAGTGTGCATGGCAACGGTTGGCAGGTCGGCCACATAAATGAGATTCCTGGCAGTACGGAGAGCTCGCACTTGGTGTGCAACGTCTCCGTCAGAGCAGGCGCTTCTTCGGTTTTGTCGGTTTGGTCGGCTATGGATCAACGAAGTGTTGCCAGAAATCTGCAAGCATCTGGTCACGCGTGTTTTCGAGCTTCTTCTGTCGTTCCTGGGCTGATGCAGCGAAGATGTAGCGCAGCGCGTGTGGCGCAGAATGCATCCGTTGCACTGCCCGCTATATGACAATTGCTGCACATGGTAGCGGCGCAAAAGATGGAGACGACTGGGCAGGCTATGCATACCACGTGATTGGCATGGCCAGCAAGGATTTCAGAATTGTCTAATCGCTGCTGTTAGTTGATCCGCGACCATGGCCAGTAGCTTCGCTTTTGACGATGCCTCTTTCTCACGCTCACCGCGCTTCTTCTACTCGGGATGCTTTGCCGAGCCGGCGAACGCGTAGGCAATGATTGCCCTCTTTGGCCATCGACGCGGGTTTGGCCGCGGTTACTTACTATTTCATAGAGAATTATAGCGTATCATTACCGTGTTCACGTTAGCGATTAAAGTGTTATCGGATGCCGGACTTTCCGGTTGCGCAGCTCACAGCAGTGCCGCCTTTTAATTCCATTTCTGGGTTGACATGTTCTGTCCGGACGGTGTCGTGAAGGTTGAGAGGCTTGGTTTGGTTCATGGGGTTTAACGTCCCAAAGCGACTGAGGCTGTGAGAGACGCCGTAGTGAAGGGCTCCGGAAAATTCGACCACCTGGGGTTCTTTAACGTGCACTGACATCGCACAGTACACTGGCCTCTAGAATTTCGCCCCCATAGAAATTCAACCGCCGCGGCCGGGATAGAACCTGCGTCTTTCGGGTCAGCAGTCGAGTACCATAACCACTGAGCCACCGGGGCTGCTAAGGTTGAGAGGCGCTATTTCATCTGCGTGCTTACCAGAAGAAGGACCTCTACAACCTCGGGGTAGTTCACCACGCCATCTCGTTCGCTATAACCGAGTGGTGTAGCCAGAGTTGTTCGCTGTATCTTCGACGAATTTCCGTTGCCCTTATGCATATTCACAACCGCTCGTAATAAGCGAGCGTTCGTTATATCTACAGCGATTAAAGTGGGCTCCACATCCGCTGACTTCGCTTTAATACACTTTAATACATTAGTATCAAGAAAGTCTAGGTAAGGCTGTAGATGTATGGGTAGAGGAAGTAATGACCGATAGCAACATTTGTCATCTGCCTTGTGGAGAGGCCGTACAGGTAAGTAAAAGCGAAGAGTGAGAAAACCGAATGAATCAGCACTCGCGAGCACGTCCAGAAAAGACAGGCGAGCACTTAGTCGCCTATTAAGCACATCTGCCAGAAAGGGGTTGTTTGTAGATTTAAAATAAATGCTTGAAACAAGTTGACGGACAAATTGTGCATGCCAGATTAACCATTCTTTTTCACGCTATGAGCGGCGCAAAAAATTCTGCTAACGCAAAGGTTGCCTTTTATAGCACCCCAGGAAAAGTCGCAAACATTCTATCACAAACAAATTTCTTACTTTACTATAGTGAGAAGCCACGATTAGCTGAGTTTTTGAAGATACTGAGCTATAGGGGCTTGGGATATATAACATGAGTCACGAAGGCGATGTCAAATAGGTGATTTAAATAAAATATGTTTAGTAAGTTCTGGATTTTAGGGAGAGCTAGTGCTCCCACAAGGCTCTCGTTGGGTGGGGGATGGGCGGTGGAGGGATTCTCGAACATTTTCTTACCATGTAGTAAAGGAGGGGGGGGGGGGGGAACTGGCAAGTCGGTTTCGGGGTGACGGAAAGGTCTATATGTATATGTGCCGATACATGACAGTTTCGTTTCTCAGTAGTGCGCGGGAACGTAGAGGGCGCGTGCGGCGGCAATTTTGAGGCCCCGTAAGTACACTGCGTACGATAAAGTCCCAACGGACTCAAGCTTCAGGGGAGACCTGCTCAAGCAGGAGGGTCTTGTAGATGCAAAATCCACCATCTTTTCGCCTCACACCTCATAAGGTGGATTATGGCGTATATACATAACCGATTTTCATTAATTTGGAGTTCATTTCATTTTGCGGCTCTTGCCGTAAATTCGTCTTTTTGCTGTGGACAATTAATAAAATGGGTAAAGTGAGAACATCTCACATTAAACAATTTTTTCATGCTCAAGTAACGCAGTAAACACGACAAAAGAAAGACGGGAGATGACACAAGCGCTGACTAACAACTGGTTGTTTTATTCTGGGAAAAGTATAAAGGCGCAGGACACAGGGAACAACCGAAAAAAAACAGAACAAAGGTTAAAACTTAAAAAACATACTGCGCACGCACTTCACAGTCGAGTCGTGACGTCTTTTTGAACGAAATTCGAAGAGTATCTTCCATAGTAGACGGCACTCCCCTATCTCCTGGACCTCACACAATGCCAAGAAAGCCTGACTCCTTATCTACCAAATTGATAGATGGTGAAGCTACACACTCATCTGCTTCCTTCCTGATCCAATTGGCCTCGACCAGCTCCCTACAAATGCAAACAGGGTTATTAAACAGGACACTTGTCTTATCTACTGTGGGAAGCAATCGTTGCACTCGCTGCAATGCAAAACCAAGTTGTACGACACCGCTACTTTTTCACCCATCTTTGATGTTCGAACAAATTCCCATTGCTTCCCCACTTAGAAAGACAAGTCTCCTGTTTAATCACATTGATCGAATTTGTAGGGAGATGGTGGAGGCCTTTATGATCAGGAAGGAAGCAGATGAGCGTGTTGCTTCACCATCCTTCAATTTCGTTGATAAGGAGGTAGGCTTTCGTGGCAACTGTGTGAGGTCCAGGAGATAGGGTAGTGCCGTCTACTATGGAATATAGTCTTCGAATTTCGTTGAAAAAGATGTCATGACTCGACTATGATGTGCATGCGCAGTACGGTTTTTAGTTTTAATCTGTGCTCTTCTGTTATTTGGATTGTTCCCTGTGTCCTGCGCCTTCATATACTTTTCCGACAATGTAATAACCAGTTGTTAGTCAGTGTCTATGTCGTCTCCGTACTTCCTTTCGTCCCGTTCACTATGCTGCTTAAGCATGAACCCAAGCAGCGCAGTTAACTGGCCCAATATTGGAAATGTATTTGCAAAGGCCGGTCCCACAAGGAACCAGAGTGGAACCATCCATTTCCAATACAGGGCGATTACCTGCGCTGCTTGGGAATCCTTACCAACTAGCCCAGTTTTATGTTCTCGTAAACAAATCTTTGCATTTTTTTTATTTTGTATTGCGATGCGCAAGAACAAAGAAAACGTATAGCAAGGTTGACTGAAACCCATCTGCGTTCTAATTTTTTTTTCTCCTGAACCCGTTTGAACCCGTTTGAACCGGTTCGAGACGGTCCGAACCGGTTCGAACCGGAACGGAATGGCCTTCTGGAGCCGAACCCGGAACTGAACCCGAAAGGCGTGAACCCGAACCCGAACCGAACCCGAAAAAATGCCGGTTCGACACCCTGGTTCTAGAAGACCTTGTGGTGGCAAGAGCGAAGCGCGTTGCGACGGGAGGACGGTGGCGCTGCCGCCGAATCCTTCCTCCATGCTACTGTATCCATGCGCCGAACGGCGCCGAATACAAAAGCTAGCCGTCTGTTTCGCCGCGCCGCTGCATTGAGCGCGTTTTAGCGTGGCCGCTGGGTAAAAAAGTGGCGATTTCAGCTGCTTGAAGAAGTTGGGATAAGAACAGCAGAAAGAATATTCGTTGGAGGGACGCAAAAATGTTCAAAACGACAACAAAACGCAGAGGGCACCCCTCACACCTGTGGCTCCACTCCATAAAAAGCCGCCTGCGAACACGCGCACTGAACAGGACAGCCCTAGGAAGCACTGCTGGCCAAAGGCACAAAGCGTGTGAAAGCATCTTGCACAGAGAAAGTGCAGTGCATGGCAAGCTAGGCGGCCAACGGACGCGGGAAAAATTGACAAACAAAGGTTATGAGTAGGAGAGGGGCAAGAACGTAAAATGTGTGGAATGAAACTAGGGGAGGAGTTGCGAAATCACATTGGAACAGCGAGAAAGCGGCGGTGGAGCAAGGGGTGTGAAGAAGAGGAAAAATAATTAACAGAGAAGTGGAAAAAGAATTAAGTGAAATGAGGCGCGAAAAAGCCTTCACAATAAAAGCAAGTAGCCATTCCAGGCGGAACAAAACAAAACTAAGCGGCAACGACGAAAAGCTTACACGTCTGACGACCGTCCAGGTTTGCGGAAAAAAAAAACGTCATTGTCCTTTATGTGAGAATGATGGAGGGAACGCTGACGGTAACATGTCTCTTGTCGAAGTAATTCGAAAGTCTCCAATAATCCCTCTGATTAAGGAGCAGTTTCCATTATTCTTGCTACAAACAGCTAGTTTTGAAAGGATGATACAGTCGCAATACTGCTGTCCGCTGACCACCCCCTTCACAGCAGAAATGTGGAGGCGGGTTAATTAGCGGGCATAGATTTTCTACCTATGTGAACGCGAGCGCGCTGTAATGCCATTTATTACAGAAAATGCACATGCCCCACTTATGGGGACAAAACGCGCGTCGAAGCCGGAAAGACAATGATCTACGAAGAGTGAACATTCGTCGTTATTTGCATAATTTCCAAATGCGTCTGTTTGCGCTACTGGGCACGTTATAATGTTAAACTGAAGTATATATTACGTAATAGGGGCCCGTAGAAAGCGCCGGAGTGACACGAAAAAGCATCGAGGAATGCTGAGCTTGCTGTGTAACTTTTTTTACGCTAATCAACACGGGTTTAGGAAGGGTCACTCCTGCGAAACACAGTAATTCGAACTAACTACTGATTTGCATTTTAATATGAACGATAACCTTCAAACTGATTGTATATTCCTTGACTTTACCAAAATGTTCGACCGCGTAACTCACTGCCGCATGATTGTATTGATCGATTGTGACAGTTTGTATTTGTTAATAATCGGTCCTCTAACCTTTCCCCGGTTAACTCCGGTGTGCCGCAGGGCAGTGTGCTTGGTCCCTTATTATTTCTTATTTGTATCAATGATTTACCTAATAATATAACTTCCAGTATGCGAATTTTCGCGGATGATTCCATTATATACCGCCCTATAATGACCACCTGGCGCTCCAGTCAGCCCTTCTTATTATTAACGACTGGTGCAACTCATGGTTAACGACTCTTAATGTATCAAAGTGCAAAGTCATCTCTGTCACCCGTAAAAGTAACAAGTCTAGCTACACATAGCGTATTCAAAATGACCCACTCTCTCATGTATCACATTACAAATACCTTGGCGTTAACCTTTCTTCAGATCTTTCATGGTCATTCCATACCTCATCCATATGCGCCGTCGCCTCAAAGTCATTGGGATACCTACGCCGTAATCTCCGAAATTCACCATCTAATATTCGAAAACTAGCATAACCTCACTTTTGTTCGTCCACAACTTGAATTTGCTTCTCCCATTTGGTCTCCCTATCATAAGAACATAATCATCGCGTTAGAATCTATCCAGAACAGGGCAGCACGATTCATTTCACGAAACTGTGACTACCGTTCAAGCGTCACTCAGATTAAAACCGACCTTTCTCTACAATCATTAAGCACGCGCCGTGACATCGCTCTCCTAACACTCTTTCACAAATATGCGCGCTTCAATAGAACTAGTTCAACTCGATGTCTCATCCCGCACGTCGAAAAGATTATATAATCAGTTCAGTTTCGCAAGGATATATGGTGACACATTCGCTTTCAATTCATCTGCACTGCCACGAGCCGTCAGATTATGGAATGATCTGCCAGACAACATCGCTTCCGCGTCTAATCTAGAATCTTTCCATTCTCAACTCGTCACATATTTCATTGAAACCGTCATATAGCACGCCTCCGTTGAAGTTTTTTTTCTGATTTTTGTTCTTTACTTTGCTGCTACTCTCATGCCATTCGGATGTTTTCTTACTTATGTTTGCCTGCCATGTTTCCATGTTTGCCTTAATCGCGCTGTTTTACTCATTGTTCCCACGTTCGGTGAGCACATTATCCTTTATTGTAGTGCTTTATTTTGTGCCGCGTATTCTTTCTTTTCTTTTCCTGTTGTTATTTCCGCGTCGTTTCTTCTTCTCTACTAATTTGTTGATATATTGTTTATCATGCCTGCATGTTTACCTTTTGTTTCTTTGGTTATTAATGCACTGTATGGATTTATTTCTTTTTTTTTGTCATGATCATATGTTACCTTTTGTTTCCTTTGGTTATTAATGCACTGTATTATAATTTTTTCGCCTCCCTTACACAATGCTCAATGGGCCTGTAAGGTACTTCAAATAAATAAATGAATAATAAAGGAACTGAAAAATCCAGCTTCGAATGACATTGATACCATTGAACAGGCCGTTCATTGATTTTTTTTACTTGCCTTGTACTTTTGTTTTGTGCTTTCTGTATTGCGTTTATTGTGCCCCTCCTGCCAGGTCCCTTCACTGGGCCTGCAGTATGCCCTAGATAAATAAATAAATAAATATGACATGTGTGTCCGCAAGGAGTGACCAGCGTCTTACTTTTTACATTGCTGGATACGTAGCCCGAAAGATGTTGGCTAAATCAACGTGTGATGCATGCAGAAAGCTCCGACTTGCTGCCAAAAATGACATACGAAACCTTCGTGCCGCAGATTCTACAAGCCCTGTGTGCAAGGAGGCCCTGTATATCCGTCAGGTTTTCTTTTTATGTAAAAGAGTGCGGTGAGGGGCTAGTTGGTACGACATTATGAGAACAAAAGTAACTGCGCAAAAGGACGGGACAAGAGGGTCGCCGGAAAATTCGGCGTTGACGTCATTTTTTCTGCACCTTGCAAGTTGTCGCGTTTGTGCAATTTGGCGAGAAAAGATAAGCAAAAGAAGGTTGAGTGTGGCATTAACCACATGAATAAGTTCGTACAGTGTAAATGCAATGTAATTTATCAGATTCCCCTGAGTTGTGGTAGGTTCTACATAGGGCAAACTGGCCGCTGCGTCAACATTAGATTATTAGAGCACGCAAATTCCTTAGAAGATTCAAGGGGGCAGCATCTGCCTAAGCATTGTCACACTTGCAAGCATGATGACAGAGATTGTAATCCGCTTTTCGATAGGACTAAGATTATCGGACGCTCGAGGGATGAGAAAGAACGAGAAATTATCGAGGCCTTGGAAATCGCGAGGTTAGGGCCTGATAAGTGCATTAGCGATGCTTCAGTACACCTGTACCGCAAGGAGTTGGAGTTCCTTGATTCCACGAGATGAGTGTCGCTTCTGTTTTTTGTTTTTGTGGTTGGTGCGCATGCGCTTTGCTGCTGAAGGAAAGAGGAGTAGGTGGAATAAATCAGTTGTCAGTCTGCGTTTGTCCCGTGTGGTTCTCTTTCTCTTGTCCCGTCCTTTTGCGCAGTTACTTTTGTTCTCATAATTTCTTTTTATGTTCCTGGAAAACTTAGAGAATCTTTTCACCAGCTGTTTCAGCACGCATGAGCTTCACCACGAAAGTGTGATGGATATTATCGCACTTTTTCGTTGCAAGCTAGCGGGAGAATATTGGCTGTCCCGATCACTGTGAATCACTGAGTGCTGAGATGATGACATTTTATGAGACAACAAGGTTGCACTTTTTTTGAAGTCGCTGAACCGTGCCAGGGTGCAGAAGCGCGAAGCGGCGAAATATCTTAAACTTAGTCTCTTTCCACAAAATATTTAATTATTTCAAATTTCTATACATTGTTCATACGAATTACTGAAGACACTTTGGAAATTCTAAAGTGTGCTGGCGAAAGCCTGGTGGTTCGCATCTGGTGCCATGTCCAGTCGTCGCATGCGCTCCTTGTTCTTCTGGCGTGTGGTGTTGGGGGAATCCGGCGTCCGCTGCCGCTTCCCCGAACCGCTTGGCGCGGAATCACGGGGCGGCTTCGGAGCCACGCGCTTCACGCACTCGACTTTCGAGACGTCTGGCGAAGGAGCGGCTATGCAGCTGCCAGCGCCGACGCGCGCGGGCTCGTTCTACCGCTACTGTGTGATGTCACGGTTGCTATGCACAGTTGCGCCCCCCACTGGCGTGCCGGTCGCTAAGCAGGGGAGGAGGTTGCGCCGCTGTGCGGAGGAGAGGCCACAGTTGGCACGATTCCAGCGAACGGACGGACGTGGAGGAAATGTGTGCGCGCTATCCGCTCGGCGTTCGCTGTGATCTGTGCCCTGTGCTCCGGTCGTCCTTGTACCTGCCTAGACTTGGGGCCACATAACATCTTCATTATTTTCAAAGTGTGTTTACTTGCGGTTTACATCTGTTTGGGCTTTTGTAATACGATTTCACATGCGTGCGATTATTCAGTGTTGTTGTACATATAGATGTCTGTAATCTTTTATTGTGCCGACGGTTTCCTGTTTTCACGATTTCTTTTCTTGTGCGTGTTCAGGTTTTGTGGTGGGCACAACATCTGAATATATGTAGGCAATATTCCTTTGCGTTTGGAGTGCAGTTCTGATGCACAGAAAGCAGCCATTGCATAGATTTGCAACATCGTCGTGTGTGAGAAACGTCTCAGCTGTACATTTTCGCTTCATTCATTTTCATCTTTCTCAAGGCTAGCTGCGATAAACTTCTTCAGTGATGTGATGTCATGCAACCAATTATATTCTGCTATTGTTCTCCTTGTTCCGCCACTCTAAAAAACCATTTCAGTACGCCTGTGAATTAATATTGGACAAACAAAGGAAGAATATATAGATCAACTGCGATGTGTTGTGTAGTGCCGTGAAGTGAAACTCGGTAATCTCCGGATCCATTTCATCGGGGGCGAACCACTACCCCATTTCGTCGGGAAGACATTCAGCCTGACCTTTTTGAAAAGAAGGAAAATGAAACCTCGGAAGAACCGAGGTAAACAGTTGGCCTTTTTTCCCAAAATGAAAGCACCCTTGCAACTCGCCGATTTCCTTCTAAAAGGCTCACTTATTTCCTTTGTGCCTTTACATCGGCAGCCAAGTGGTGATGTAAAAAAAATGAGGGGGGATACTTATGCGATAATTCCTATGTTTCTGCATGTCGCTATTAAGCAAAGTGTCATTTATGTCTCGCAGCTTGTGCATATGTATATTGCATGTAGGATTATATTGCCACCTGGTGTTCTCAGGTGGCGCTGAAGTGTCTTCGAAGACGTTGAAGTGTCTCGCGCTGGCTGGCTGGCTGCTGCAGCCAGCCAGGACCCCTTTCGTTGCGTCGTCCAATCTGTCAGCCTATACCCTATTAATTCTCCTTTTCCTCTAAAGCTCCTAATCCTTCCAACAGTTCACCGCCTGTGTCTTGGCCACTCCCCCGTAGTGGGTATGTGCCATTCTACTTGAGGCCAACCAACCAACCATTCTGCTGGTTAGCGACCTGTCGCCCTGTTTTCCGTTACATATTTTGGTGTAGGCGCTGGGTACGATCCCTGTATATGTCTAATACTCCTCCGCATACCCTGGGCTCCAGTCCTTCGCTGGTGGACACCCCTGTGCACCGTGCTAGCCGGAGAAACCAAGGCCTACCTCCCGAACACGGGCTTTTGGAGTCTGCAAGAGCACCCACCCATCGACCTGTTATGCCAGCTGCAGCCTACTATACCTTGCAGAATCCGCGACTGCCCAAACCATTCCATGGCAGTCAGCTCGAAGACGTCGAAGACTGGCTGGTCGAGTTTGAACGCGTGGCCTCGTTCAACCAGTGGGACGACGCAGCTTCGAAACGTCTTCTTTAGCCTGGAGGATGGTGCACGTACGTGGTACGAGAACCGAGAAGATGCGCTAACATCATGGCACGAGTTCCGCCGACGCCTGCTGGAGACCTACACCAGCACGGATCGCCGAGAACGGGCTGAACGGGCTTTGCAGTCTCGCATTCAAATGCCGAATGAGACTGTAGCCATGTACGTGGAGGATATGACTCGGCTCTTCCGGCGAGCTGACCCAGCCATGCCCGAAGAGAAAAAGGTGCGCCAACTCATGCGCGGCATTAAGGAGCAACTTTTCGCTGGCCTCGTGCGCAGTCCACCTGGGACTGTTGCTCAGTTTCTCACGGAAGCGGTCACGATGGAGAAGATGCTCCTGCGGCGGTCTACCACCTACGACCTGCCGGTACTCGCCGCTTCACTTACAGAGCCGCTTCCTGCCTTCGGGGCTAAACCTGATCTCCGCGACCTGATCCGCTCCGTTGTGCGCGAAGAGCTCCAGGCGCTTTTCGGTGCTCCCCTGCCGACGGCCGGCTCTCCCGCTAGCCTCGTCCGCGAAGAGATTCAAGCCTTACGACCTTCGTTCCCGTCCGTTGACCCGCCGGCTTTACCCACGGAGTGCCGTCGTCCAACGTATGCTGAAGCCTTGCAACGTCCTGCGCCCTCTTCGGCGCAGTTTCCTCCGTCCAGTCAAGGCTCGCTGTTTTCCGCACACCCCGACACGTACTACATCGACAATCGACGATCGCCCCAGCGGAAGACGGACCTGTGGCGTGCTCCAGATCGGCGGCGTCTCTGCTTTCACTGCGGGGAACCCGGTCATCTGTATCGCCAGTGCCCGTATCGACAGCTTGGGCTGCGGGGGTTCCCTATCGACATGCCCCGTCCACCAAGAGGTCAACGACCCGGGGAGATCGAGGACTACGTAGCCCAGCAGCGCATGGCGACAATTCCCCAGCGGCAGTCTCGGTCTCCATCACCACGCCGACCTTCGCCACAGCCCCAAAGCTCCTCCTGGATGGCGCAGAGACGGTCGCCAAGTCCCCGCCGGGAAAACTAAAGAGAGCGACCTCAGGGGGCGAGGCCGCTGGCAATCGATGCGAACAAGACCCCCCGACAACGCGAACAGCGACCGACCGCGATTTAAAGGCAACGACTGCAGTACCTGAACTCGGAGATCGATTCTCGTTGGATATACCCGTGCTTCCCGATGGCTATAAGGTTAGTGCTTTGGTGGACACTGGCGCTGATTTCTCGATTTTAAGCGGAAAGCTAGCGGCGCTTCTTAAAAAAGTAATGACGCCATGGTCCGGCACGCAGATTCGCACGGCTGGCGGACATGTCGTTACTCCGCTTGGCCTATGCACAGCAAGAGTCGAAATTCGCAGCTCCACATTTGTTGTCAGCTGCCTAGTTCTACCTGACTGCTCCCGTGACTGCATCCTTGGCGTTGATTTTCTCCGGGAGTATGGAGCTATTATTGACCTCCGAAAGCGCACTGTCACATTTTCTACCGAGAAAGCTGATGTTTACTCCGAGGACTGTCAACGCCGCGCCGCCCTTCGAATATCCGCCGAGAGCGTTTGGATTCCGCCACGCGCCAGTGTTTTTGTGAGTGTTCACTGCGACGGACTACGTGAAGGGACAGCGGTCGCAGAAGGCAACCTGTCCCTTTTGCTCACCCACGGCATCTGCTCAGCGCGAAGTCTCATCCATCTCCGCGACGGCTGCTCTGAGCTCCTGGTGACTAACTTCTCTAACGAGCCCCGGCACCTTTTTCATGCTACTGCCATCGCATTCGCCGACCCCTTAGCGGAGGTGTCTGAATGTTTCGCGTTCGAAGCTGTTAGACCTGTGCGCCCATCCCTTGACATCAGCCCGGACCTTTCGGCGACTCAACAGCGAGAACTACGTGCCCTCCTACTCGAATACGCTACCTGTTTCGCTTCTTCGTCGAAAGTCCGGCAAACGGCTCTTCTCAAGCACCGCATCATTACGCCCGACGATGCCCGCCCTATCCATCAGCAGCCGTACCGTATCTCACCGAAGGAGCGCGAGGCGATCCAAACGCAGGTGAAGGAGATGCTTTCAGATGGAATAATTCAACCTTCCAGCAGCCCCTGGTCTTCACCTGTCGTGCTGGTGAAGAAAAAAGATGGGACACTCCGCTTCTGCGTGGATTATCGAAAACTGAACAACATCACTAAAAAAGACGTCTACCCGCTGCCTCGTATCGACGACTCGCTCGACATACTTCGTCGCGCACAGTACTTCTCCTCCATTGATTTAAAGAGTGGGTACTGGCAGATAGAGGTCGACGAGCGGGACCGCGAAAAAACGGCGTTCGTGACACCCGACGGACTGTACGAATTTAAAGTGCTACCTTTTGGGCTATGTTCAGCGCCGGCAACTTTCCAGCGGATGATGGATACCGTTCTCGCTGGACTAAAATGGCAAACTTGTTTGCTTTATCTCGATGATGTCGTCCTATTTTCCGAAACCTTTGCCGAACACCTTGAACGCCTGAGGACAGTATTAGATGCCCTCCGATCGGCCGACTTAACGCTAAAGCCAGAGAAGTGCCACTTTGGGAACAAAGAGTTGAAGTTTCTCGGTCACCTCGTGAGTGCCGATGGCGTTAAGCCCGACCCCGAGAAAACTGCTGCCGTCGCCAACTTTCCTGTTCCTGCAACAAAGAAAGTGTGCAACGTTTTTTGGGTCTGTGCGCATATTACCGCCTCTTCATCGCCGACTTTTCAAAGATTGCCGCACCCCTGTACCACCTCACGCGCAATGATACACAGTTCGTGTGGGCTGCCGAGCAGCAGGAGGCTTTTGCCGAGCTGCGCAGACGATTGCTAACAACCCCTGTTCTTGCGCACTTTGATGAAGAGGCTGAAACCGAAGTCCACACCGACGCGAGCAACGTCGGCCTCGGCGCCGTACTCGTCCAACACCAAGGTGGCGTGGAAAGGGTCATCGCGTATGCAAGCCGCACGCTTTCTCGCGCTGAAACAAACTATTCGACCACAGAAAAAGAATGCCTTGCGGTTGTGTGGGCAACCATGAAATTTCGTCCGTACCTCTACGGCCGCCCGTTCAAAGTAGTTACCGACCACCATTCGTTGTGCTGGCTTGCCAATCTTCGCGACCCATCGGGGCGCCTAGCCCGATGGAGCCTCCGCCTCCAAGAATTCGACTACACCATTGTGCACAAATCTGGCCAGACGCACGAAGACGCTGACGCACTCTCTCGCGCACCCGTCGGGTTAGCGGATGATAGCATAGAGGACGAGAGTGGTTTTATTGGAGTTGTCAGCGACTTAGACTTAATGACCCGACAGCGAGCTGACCCAGACCTGCGACCTATCATTGATTATCTGGAGGGCCGAGCTTCTGTCGTACCCCGCCAATTTTCTGGGAACCTGCCGGCCTTCTGCCTCCGGAACGGCATTTTGTTTAAGAAAAACTCCAGCACTGTTGACCGAGCGCACCTCCTCGTCGTTCCGGCAGATCTCCGCACCGATATCCTTCTTGCTTGTGGCCGACCTCCGGCCACTTGGGCTTTGCCCGCACACTCGCACGCGTGCGCCAGGCGTATTATTGGCCCAAACTTTCTCACGCCGTCCAGCGTTACGTCAGAGGCTGCCGCGATTGCCAACGTCGTAAGGCGCCTCCTCTCAAGCCAGCGGGCTTGCTCTAACCTATTGAACCGCCTCGGACGCCGTTTGATCAAGTCGGCATCGATCTTCTGGGCCCATTCCCTGTGTCATCGGCCGGTCATAAATGGGTCATAGTCGCGACCGAGTATGCGGAAACCAAGGCGGTGCAGCGCGGTACGTCATCTGAGATCGCCCAGTTTTTTATGCAACAAATCGTGCTGCGTCATGGCGCACCGTCCCACGTAATCACTGATCGAGGTACGGCGTTTACGGCACAGCTCATGCGCGACGTGTTCGAGCTCAGTCACACGAACCATCGCAAAACCACTGCCTATCACCCACAGACGAACGGGCTCACAGAGAGACTCAACAGAACGATCGCCGACATGATCGCAATGTACATAGACTCGCAGCACAAAACCTGGGACGAGATTCTCCCGTATGTCACATACGCTTACAACACGGCCACCCAGGAGACGACCTGATTTACACCATTTCGTCTGGTCTACGGACGTGACGTTCAGACGATGCTCGATGCAATGCTTCCATGCTGCACTGATGACCACCCACTCACGCCCGACGCCGAGCAGTTCGCTCAGCGCGCCGAGGAAGCACGTCAACTTGCCCGTATTCACATTCAGCGGCAGCAGAGCACGGATGCGCGCCGCTACAACCTCCGTCATCGGCCCGTCGAATACCATCCGGGTGACCAAGTTTGGGTATGGACCCCGGTACGCCGCCCAGGCTTGTCTGAAAAACTGATGTGCCGTTACTTTGGACCGTACAGAGTTTTGCGCCGCGTCACCGAAGTGACCTACGAAGTTCTTCCTGACGGGACTGTGCAGCCTCAGCGTCGCCCACCCCGCTCTGAGGTTGTACACGTTGTCCGCATGAAACCGTACTTCACGCGGTAATGGATAGTACGCTCAGTGTTCCGCTAGTTTTCGCGTGGGACACCTTCGCCCACCTCCCTTGTACATTTTTGTGTGCCTGTGCTGTTTTGTTTTTTCTCTTTCCGCTGCCCGTACTGCAACTACAGTGTACTGCAACCCCGCCTTTACGTTTTTCTTTTTTTTTGGGAGGGGGAGTAATGCCACCTGGTGTTCTCAGGTGGCGCTGAAGTGTCTTCGAAGACGTTGAAGTGTCTCGCGCTGGCTGGCTGGCTGCTGCATTCTGCTGGTTAGCGACCTGTCGCCCTGTTTTCCGTTACAATATAATGATCCGATCCGATCTGATCGTGATTAGGATGTATACTTAAGGTGATATGGTATGTACTACTGCCTCTGCGCGCTCGGCGAGGCCAAGACCTAGTCAGGAGACCAATAGTCTGATCGTGATTAGGATGTATACTTAAGGTGATATGGTATGTACTACTGCCTCTGCTGCGCTCGGCGAGGCCAAGACCTAGTCAGGAGACCAATAGTCTCCTTTTGTCTTGCCTCGTGGGCAATACTTGTATTGCCTAAAAAATGAATAAATAAATAAAATAAATAATGCCACAACAAAACAGCGCGACTCTCCGATCCCCCCCCCCCCCCTCTCCGATCGCCCCTGTTGCCCCGTCACCTACTTGAGAAGACCAGCAATATGTCTTCGGGAAAGGCGTTTCAAAAAGAAAGGTCTGCAGACGTGGGTGGCCCTGCCTCAGCCTTACTGTGTGTGAGGGGAGCGGGTGCCACAGGCCACTGCGATGTGCGGCGCCCACGCACCTCATCGGGAAGCTTGTATGGGCAGTGAAAGGGAAAGTGCCCTGTGTCAGTATGTAACGCCTTCTTGCCTCCTCAAATGTCAGATTCGCTTTTTTCTTTATCGTAATTATTTCATCTCCTTTCTTACAGGTAGTACACGACTTCGGATATGCGGCGTGGCCAGCTTCGCAGTTTGCGCAGCGTCGCAGCCGTCGGATTGGTGAGATCATCAGGTATCGCGACCGCGGCAGCTTTTGCAGCCATGTACAGATATCTGGCATTTGAAGCAGCGTCGAGAGTTTGATATATATGGACGGACGGATATTTCTGGTGTACTGTTGGGACTGGGTTAGCGACATCGGCGCCTCCGTCGTGGTGTCGGGCCCGAGTCAACGGGGATGCGCAGTTGAGGGAAGACGAAGAGCTTTACACGCAAAAGGTTGCACCTTGCAGGTTGTGGACCAGAGAGAGCCGATACATGGTGGTACTCTGTATAAGTGGAATAAATGTTCCCTAGGTCCTCCGACATCGTTTCTATTGTAAGCGATCGGACAACGCAATTCCACATCTGCGCCTACTCCCGCCCAGACGGCGGCAGTCGTCTCCTCGAGTGGCGCTCACGTGAATCTGGCTCGGTGCGCTGGTCCGTCCGGAGTGCCTACCGCATCGCCTGCCTATACTCTCTCATCTCTTCCCGGCGCCGTCTGGACGCCGTTTGTGTTTGTGATGGTTGCTTTTCGCTAGTGTGCGGTGCGTCGACATCAGCATCACCAGCATGGACGGCGAGAAGCGCAGTGTGTGTGGTGCGCGAGCATGACGAGCGGACATGCGTGGGACAGTGCGAGCCCTATTGAAAAGCGCGAACAAGAATTGGGTTGTAGTTGCAATATATCCGTTGTTTATTCTCAATAATTTGTGTGTGCGTCGAGTGTCCTTACTCGCTCCCCTTCTCGCTTTTGTCATCTCTAACACTATGCTATCACGTCACATTACGTAGCAAGGGGAGAGTCAGGAGGACCACCCAGGGTCGAAGGGCAGCTTGGAGCCATAGTCGCATTTGGACGTTAAACCTCATTAAACCAAGATTAGATACGGGAATATTGATCTGGCTGCTTTTATATCTTTGTTCACCATGAATGGTGTGGTACTTGGGGAAAGTTGGTGTCTTCTTGTGGAAGAACTGAGAGGTCACTTCGGTCCGTCCTTTTGTAGCGAGAGCTACATTACCCGCAGTCTCACCGTTGCATGCGCGAGGAGCGGAGTGACGTCACAGCACGCAGCTGGCGCGCCGCGCCACTCCCCTCCGACCGAGAGGAGCCGCCGAGTGACGTCACAACCAGTGATGCCACGGCTGCTGATTTATCAGTAGATCTACTGATTTTTAAAATTATCTGCTGATTCAGTGATAAGGCACTTGAATCTACTGATTTTCTTGCTTTTCTACTCAAACGAAAGCAAAAGCTGCTACCTTTTCGGAGAATGTTCAGTTACCACTGAGCAACGTCAGTTCTTCCGCTTAAGGTGCCTTGATTTTTACATTGAGAGTGTCGACCAAATTCTGAAGCGTATCCCTTTTCAAGAGCCGGTTTTAAAACATCTCGAACTCCTATATCCTACTGTGTCCATGACGGGGAAGGCAGCGTCTCTTGCACCACTGGCCTTTCCGCCTTAGTCTCCGCCTTTCCGAATTTAGTCTCCGGCAAAGCCTTGCAATCTTTGGATACCGAATGGCGATATTTAAGAAACGCTGATATCCCTACAAGCGAAGATACCTCGTTGCACGAGTTCGGCAGTGTTTTCTCAAAAACATTGTGATGGAAGCGCCGCTTTTCCTGCATTGACCGAGTTTGTGCAGCACGTCACAGCTTCAACATTAACAGGCTTTGCTGCTTTGCTGGCTTTGCTGGCACAGCCACTTGTGGAATTTCACAGCATATCTAGTCATATACATGGTCATTTTGAAGTTGCCTGTTCACGCGCAATTCTTATTTCTGGATCGTCATCATCGTGATCAATCTATATTTATGTCCACTGCAGCACGGAGGCCTCTCCCAGCGATCTCCCAATCACCCCTGTCTGGAATATACTATACTCTAAAGATTTCAGGTACTAACTACCATCTCACGCCTTTGAATATGCCATCAGAGGGCTTCACTGTTTTTTACTTCGTGCTTGACAATGGCTCTCTGGATCCCCGGGTTTTTCAAAAGTATCGCCAAGAAAATCGTGGCCAATTTTTGTACTATTTCTTAGACGCTACAATACAACAGCAGAGTGCTAATATAAGCGCTGAATTCGTGGGCTCATAAACTGAGTACAAAAATTGAAATTAAAAATCTACTGATTTCTACTGATTTTTCGCGAAAAAATCTACTACGATTTTTTTATGTGTCGTGGCAACACTGGTCACAACTGCCGCCGCCGCTTGCCTCCGACCGAGAGATGATGGTGATGCGGCGGTGGAAAAAAAAATTAGCTGCGGTTCAACTACTGCTGAACTTGGTTAGAGAGCGAAAGCTATTGCGTATCGGGCCACTATAAGCGGCTTGGTGTCTGTAACGTTGATTGCGTTCCCGACACTGGATAAGCAGCTCGCCCACCCTGGCAGTTAATGGTTGACCGCGAGAGTTTACTCACCCAATGAACGCTGTGGTCTATTGCAGCAGTGCCGCGTGTCTTCCTCAACGTTGCCAGAGCTAACGCATGCAGCCCACATCTAGATCTCTCTCATCACCCCACATACCCATAAACGCGATTTAGGCGTCCACTGACCCAATGAATCAGTTATGCGCATTTCCTTTCCTTAATTAAAATCATCGGAGTGTAAAACATGGTCAAGGCCAATGAACACAGTGAACGCCGACGCCAAATGGCTTCAGTGCCGCGTTTCTGCCACAACGTTTTCAATGCCAACGCATGCAGCGCACATTTGTCACTACGCCACATAGCTTAAAGCACGACTGAGGTGTGCAGCCTGGCTTCTTTCAGCCTGTCCGGCTCACTTTGCATATCTGCCGACGATAAAACGCCGGCTCCTCCTCTGTTCTTGCAACGCGGTTTCACCCGCTCCTCCTCTGACGTCATGCCAGATGGCGCGGCTACAGCGCGGCGCTGCCAGCTGCGACGGTTGCTAGGCAACGGCTGAGTTGGCGGTGTGGCCACCGGCCACAGCGAAACGGTGAGAATACGGCCAATGTAGCTCTCGCTACAAAAAGTACTGTCATGGCGGCCAAGGAGAGTGAGGCCGACGCTGTACGGCGTAGGAGACCCGAGAAACTTGAGTCGTCGGACCCCAAGGCCTGGCAGTTAGCCGTCCATGCAAGAAAAAACAAGCGGCGCAGGGCCAAGAGAGATGCGGAGACGCCGGAGCAGAAAGAAGAGCGCATCGCCAAGCGCAGACGCACCTCTCGATATGTATATCCTGGCATAGCTGAGCTAAGCCACTGCCATTTTTTTTTCGCAGGCCGATCACTTAAAAGCCAGGGGGTGTCCATAAGAAGTACGTGTTGTTCCGCCATGCATGTGCCAGTCGACAACCAACTATAGGGACGGGACAGGAACTTAAAAACAATTTCGGTCCACGCCAGCTATACACCATTGCTCTAACCGAATATGGGGAAACTCAGGGTAGTTACAGCACACTAGGTTAACCCTAGCCGCCAGGAGAAAAAGAAAGACCAAGAAGGGAGGAGAGGACAGGAATGTTGTGAGAAAGGGATAGGCATGCAGCAGAGGACGGGAAAAAGCGACTGCCGATCTCCCCCGGGTGGGTCAGCCCGGAGGGCCATCTATGGGAAGCGGGCGCCAAAATGGTGTGTTGCCTGCGCCGATGAGCCTTAAAGGTCCAAACACTCGGCATCTACCCAACCTCCCAGGGTCCCGGCTTTCCAGGACATGGCGTTGCCACGCACGGCCATGCTCGATATCCGTTGTGTCGCACAGTACACAAAAACAACTGCTTTAACAGGTACCCCGTGCGGGCGGGTGTCAGCTGGAGTTATGTTCGCATACATGCGTGCAATGCTTGCCTAACTTCTATGCATACAACTACGAGTATCGCTTCTGTCCGTCCGTGCCCTCCCAGCACTAGCAGAAAGCAGTTCAAACAAAGAGTTTAGCCAGATGCGGCCCCGTAGTGTTCACGGGGATTGTCTGCTGAGCATGCAGCGGCGGACTCTGATCCCGGTCACATTTCGAAAGGGACGAAACACCAAATGCATGACCTACAAATGCATTCTGATCCTACCGCTTTTTGTAATTAGTATCTTACGAAAGCACACACCTACAACACACGGCACATAAGTTATAATAAGGAAAAAATACGTACGAACTACGGCGCCCAGAAACTTAGCTGTAGAATTTCCAGTTTTTTAAACGATCGACATCCTGCTGTAAACATTATTCAAGAAAGTAAGTCATTGAAAGCTTTGAAAAATCGCATCACCATGTATCTGCTCCAGGCATAACCACTCTTTTCGTTTTTATTCTGTTGTTTCTCAAAGTATTTGTCCATTATGTATTTCCACCTCGTTTTGTGACAGAAGCCAACAGCCACAGAAACCGAGGGGCACAGGGGATTTTTTTAATTAATTTATTTGTTTTGTGGTGTTGATTAATTTAGAATATTACTGAGTATGTTATCGCTTAAAGCTAATTGATTAGAAAAGCAGAAGAAAAACCAACCAAATGCCGCCGGTGGGATCCGAACCCACGACCTGCGAATTACGCGTCCGGTGCTCTACCTCTGAGCTACGGCGACGACTGTCAAACCTTCTGCTTTCGGGGGTATTTATGTTTACAAGTAACCTAACCTTGAGAGTGTTCATCAGCGCCACCCACGTTCACAAGCGGCGGACGTAGAACGTCCTGAATTACCGCAGGTGTGACGTAGAACGTCATCGAACGGAGAGGGTAGAAGTTGCTTGAGAACCCTCTTATGCTTCCTATGGCCTCAAGGCTGCCAGAACCGAGGCCCTCGCTAAGCAATTAAGCGGACAAGGAAAGGGGAATGAGGGGCTCGTTATAAATATGACAGAAGCCAACAGCCACAGAAAAAAAGGGGCACAGAGGATTTTTTAAATTAATTTACTTAATTAAAAAAATTACGTCACACCTGCGGTAACTCAGGACGTTCTACGTCCGCCGCTTGTGAACGTGGGTGGCGCTGATGAACACTCTCAAGGTTAGGTTACTTGTAAACATAAATACCCCCGAAAGCAGAAGGTTTGACAGCCGTCGCCGTAGCTCAGAGGTAGAGCACCGGACGCGTAATTCGGAGGTCGTGTGTAAGGGATCGGTAGTGTACGCGGGGTCATCGGAACGCGGCTGGGGGCGCTCAAAGCGAAGCGTCTCCTTTCTTGGAACGCGGCCGCTCGCGAACGCGCCCGGAACTACGGGTGTCCCCCCGCCCCGCGTTACCGATTCGCGCACGTGCTGGCACGAATGTGTATTTGTGTTTGTTTTTACTTTTAGTTTGCAATGGAAAGGGCGTTTTGCCCTACGGAAGCTGGAGGGCTGGCCATGCTCTCGGTAAACAAATCATGTGAGCAGTGTAACATGATTGGGTGCTACCAAATGTGGGCCGGGCCTTTAGGTCTTTAAAACCGGACCCCGGGGCCGGAAGCGGGGTTCTGCGCTAAGGTGACATGCTATGCGTCTTCGGCTACGCCGAGTAGGGGCCTCCCCTAGTGTTAGCCAGTTGCGCCTTTTTGTTGTTTGTCCTTTTGCCGCTTAATATGTCTCTAGTGTGCCTTAACTTGCATATGATTGTAAATATCTGTACATAAACTTCAAGTATTCCCTTTATCCCTGCGTCCCAACTCATCGCAAGACCGTCTCTGACGGGGCACCCCTGGTGCGAAGATCAAGCTTCAGTCTTCGAGTTACACAAACCTTCTCTGGCGGGGCATCTCTGGTGCGAGGAAGAAAGATAGAGAACCTGAACTTTACTTCATGGGTTCGGATCCCACCGGCGGCATGTGGTTGTTTTTTCTTCTGCTTTTCTAATCAATTAGCTTTAAGCGATAACATACTCAGTAATATTCGAAATTGATCAACACCACAAAATAAATTAACAAAAAATCCTCTGTGCCCCTTGGTTTCTGTGGCTGTTGGCTTCTGTCATAGTAATAACGAGCCCCTCATTCCCCTCACCTCGTTTTTGTGTCTATTTTATGCGCTGAATGTCTTGTGCTCTCGAATGGGAGCAAGAAGGGCGCACTTTTTGTCAGGCATCCATTTTAGACACCCTATCCATTTCCCTTTTAGTCTACGCCCTAGGCAAATGTACCATTGAGTTGTCTGAATAAACACTTTGACTTTGAAAACAGCTGTGCCATATGTCAGAGGAAGCCAGGCGGACGCCTCACGGCAGTCCGTCCAAGGAAAGCGAGACAGGTACAAGATTAATTTGCATTTGGCGGTCCCTATTTATTGGCGTCGTCAGGGCTCGTGGCGCTGCAGGAGGAATTCGCGCAGGGCGCGCACGGCGCGGTGTCGGTGCGAGATAGCGTTCTTCTCGTCGGCGCTCATCTCGGCGTAGGTGCGCCCGTGGCCCTCGGGCTGGAAGCAGGCGTCCCAGCCGAAGTTGTTGCTGCCCCTGGGCGCCACCACGGTGCCGCGCGTGCGGCCGTGGAAGAGGCGAACGGGGCCGTCAGCGGCCGTGCTCAGCGCCAGCGTGCACACGGCCTCGGCGCGCTTGTCGTCGAAGCCTGCCAGCATGCGGTGCAGCCCCTCGGGGCCGACGCTCTGCAGGAACCACTTGACGTAGGGCCCCGGCAGGCCGCCCAGGGCGTCGAAGCACAGCGAGGTGTCCTCCACCAGCACCGCGCCGCCAACTAGCCGCGCGGCGGTCTCGCACTTGGCCCGGCAGATGAAGTCGCTCTCGCCCTGCGGCTCCGGAAGGTCCAGGGCGCGATTCTCCAGCTGCGAAGAGAACGTCTCGTCATCGACGTCATCAGCCTGACTACGCCCACTGCGGGACAAAGCCCTCTCACATATCTCTCCAATAGGAGGATGGATGGATGGACGGACGGACGGACGGACGCACGGATGGATGGATGGATGGATGGATGGATGGACGGACGGACGGACGGACGGACGGACGGATGGATAGCAGCGCTCCCTTTGAAACGGGGTGGTCAGCTTTTCTTTTTGTTCAACCGTGTTGTTAACTCTCATTATGATTCGTCATCTTCTTTCACTACGGTTCCCTACACTTAACCGTCACATCTCTGCTTTCCAGCCACCAGTCCTCCAATCGCTTTTTGCTAACTTGCACTGCAGATTTATTTACATGACCATTGTTATCTTTAAACCCTAGCGCCTCCGGAAGAGTGACTGTGCCTGCATCGACATCCGGATGGATACCATCACATTTGAGTATGAGGTGTTCAATTGTTTCCACAGATGCACATGTGTCATCATCTTCGTTGATTTTTTTTTTGTAGCTGCGCGTTCTAAGACACCCTGACCTAGGTTCAAAGAGTACAGCGCACTGCCTCTTGAGTTATCATAGAAAACTGCTTTCCTGATCTGTCTTTTCCTGTACTGATATAGTTCTACACTATGTTTCTTTTCCATTGAACTCATCCAATTTTTAACTTCCGCGTTTTTAACCTCTCGTTTAATGCTCTTTCTTTCTCTGTCCTGATGACCGGCATACTTACTGGTTAGTATTTTAGTTCATTTCCGCCACTGTGAGTTAACGTTCTTTCTGTATAAATATTTAAATACCTTAGCTGCCCACCTGTTATCGTCCAATTTCCTCAGGCGTTCTTCATATAGTATTTTACTCTTAGCTTCCCGTGCTTCGAACGAAGCCCAGCCCACATCCCCTTGTACTGCCTCGTTTGTGGTTTTGCCGTGGGCACCTAGTGCTAATCTTCCAACAGCTCTCTGATTTACGTCTAGTCTCGACTGAACTTCTGCCCTTAAGCACAGAACCGCCTTGCCGAAAGTAAGTCCCGGCACCATTATTCCTTTCCAAATACCTTAGTACTTCATATTTGTTCTACCCCCATAATGCCCTATGCTTCATTATCCCGGCGTCTCTTCGTCCTTTTGCTCTAAGAGCCTGTTCATGCTTTTCCGTGTATATCTGTCCTTCGTTTAGCCATATCCCGAGGTATTTGTATTCGGCCACTTAGGGTATTTCGTGGCCTTGTATCGTAAGCACCCGATCAGATGTATCGTTAAAAATCATCACACCTGATTTAGTTGCGCTAAAACAGAATCCTAGAGCGTCTCCTTCGTCTCCACAGCAATTAACCAAAGTTTGTAAATCTTCATGGTATCTGCTAACAGTACAATATCGTCCGCATACATTAAACCTGGGAGTCGCTGCTCAACTACATTTCCGCCTAATATGTACGACAGATTACAACCTAGATTACTTTCTTCTAGCCTTCTTTCCTTATTTATCACGTAGAGCATGAACAGCAGCGGTGATAGAGGACAACCTTGCCTTAATCCTTTGTGCACCCCCACAGTTGTGGTACTTTTTTTCCCTTCCCATGTAATTTAAACTTCATTATCTCGGTAGATTTCCTGTAGAAAATCAATTACTTCATGACCGATACCTAAATTTTTCAATATGCTCCACAGGAGTTCCCTGTACACGTTATCGTATGCACCGCTTATGTCCAGAAAGGCTAAAAACAGAGGTCTGTTTTCCGCCTTAGCTATTTCTATGCATTGGGTAAGCACGAACAGGCTATCATCTAAACGCCTACCCCTTCTGAACCCATTCTGAAGTTCTCCGAGTATCCGATTACCTTCTACCCATGCCTGCATTTTTAATTTCACCGCCTGCATGGCCAGCCTGTACATAACAGACGTTATCGTAATCGGACGGTAGGATTTGATGTTCATCTTATATCCTTTCCCTTTATAAATCAAATTCATTTTACTCTGTCTCCAGCTGTGCGGAATTTGCTGATTTGTTATGACTGTCTCCAATGCTTTTATGAGCGCTTCCTTGCTTCTTGGGCCAAGTTCATTAATAAGCTTAATTGGAATTTCGTCTATCCCTGCGGATGTGGTTACGCTTACGCCTTTTCCCAGTTAAGACTAGTCAGTTGTAAGCTGAATATTTGCTTCCTAATTCAGCGCCATCTATCGAGTGAAACACGAAGCCTTAGCTGCCGCCATTAGCTTGGTGAGCCACTCCGGTAGCGTCCGCGCACGCATGCAGACGAGACGCCGTCCATGCGGAATCGCCCGCTTTCCCCGCGTTTCTCAACCGCTGTGTTGAGAGCCACCCGCATCATGCCCGCTCACTGCTGTGTGCCACTGTGCAAGCAACGAGGAGTGCTCGACGAAAGCGGCTCAAAGGCAAGTACACTCATTATCAGCCTTTTCTCATTCATGCACTTTTGCTGTAGGTGTCCTTCTGTTGCTTCCCACGGTGCGCTTATTGGGAGAAGAGGTGGCTGATTGCAATTAAACGTGACGAGGGGAAGTTTAATGTGACAAAATTCACCAAAGTGTGTTCGAGGCATTTCGTGGAAGACTGCTATCTTGGAAATGTAGCGGGGAATCGGCGTTTTCTCAGACAAGATGCTGTGCCGACTGCGTTTGCCTTCTCTGCGCCGAAACCTCCGCCGAGAAGAAAACCTCGAAAGAGGCACTCATGCAGCATAAACTCTGCCACCAACGGTGCTATAGTCGGATACAACTTAAAAAGGCAGCGGCTTTTCCCCGTCAAAGTATCCCCTCTCAGCCAATGGCGTCGGCCGATTCTCTTGACCCTTTTAGGGTGACAAAGCAGGGAGTGGTAGATGAAAGGAGATAGTCCCCTCCCTCCATAGTCGGGGATAGGCCCCTCTCTCCATTGTGGCACCGCTCCCTGCACTGTCACCATAGCAGGGTCATGAGAACCGGCCGACGCCATTGGCTGCAAGGGGGTCCTATGACAGGGAAAATCCTCTGCCTTCTTAAGTTGTATCCGACTGTAGTGCCGCCCACCGATGTTGTCACCGAGCCACCGAAGGCGGCAGAAATGGGCGACGGGAGCATTCCTGCCGAGGCTAGCTCATCGAGCAGCATCGGTGACGACCCTGCGTGCGATTTTGTGTGCTCGCAGGAAGTGGCGGACCTCAAGCAAAAAGTTCAAGCTCTGATGGCACGTGTTAAAACCCTTGAAGCAAAGCTTAAGGGCCAGGCAGAGGAACTGAGCCTAGCAAAAGCCTCTTTCAACAGGGTGCAACGTGAAGGTGAGCTAGTAGAAGCTAAAAATGTGCAGCTTGAAAAACGATCTGAGTCGAAAATTTTCCGTTGAATGTTTTAAAGACAGCCCTGAATACATAACATTCTACACGGGCCTTCGAAGCTATGAGGCTTTCGTAAGCAAAATCCGATAGTTCGGCATCTCATGGCTTTGTTGCTGCTTGACCGGCAGCGAAAGATGCATTTATTTCGAAGAGATTTGGATTCGAAGTTGAAACAGTTTTTCCCGCCGCTGATTCAAACTCAGGACTCTCTTATGACGACACAGGACAAAGTGACGTGACACATGACGTGCACATGACGTAACGTAGACTGTGATTTCTGGCGGGTAGCAGTGCGGTCTAGCAGCAGCCGAAATGAAAGCTACCGCCGGCCGCACGTTGAACGCATCTATCGGCTGCCAGCCCGGGATAATTGCGACGTTTTTTTCGACGACGTTCGCGCGGCAGAAAACGTAGCGGCGGCGCGACGCCCGGCAGGAGATACAAGGAGCATTGAAGCGGCGGCGCGTCGCCACGTATCCCTCGACGCGAAAGCAAATATGATCAACAAGTGGCAAACACCACTGTGCAAGGAGGTCTGTGAGAATAGCGACTCTGACCATTCTGTTGAAATCAGGAAAGTTTCACTTCGACACCATTTTACACATTTTAGCAGGCGTGCTCGAATGCATGCCGTCGCGTACCTTCGGACGCCCGCTCAGCCGTGGCTGTCTGCGACACATTCGCTTCAGGGAGGGAGCGCAGGCATCCCGATCCAAGATTCGGCCGCGTTCTCCAAAAAGAGCGACATTTCAAGCCTGAAGAAGCGTTTATTTTCACGACAATAACATTTCCGTGCCAAAAAAACACTGCGTAGCTGGACGGCCATGGCGGCCATGTTGGCGGCGGCAGGCAGAGGACCGGAAGAGCGGGCTTACTGCGCTGCTATTGGCTCGCTTCAGCCGTCGCTTCCGGTCTCACCGGACGCCGCGCGTCAAAATCTAGCCGGTCCTGATCGGCGGCGGCGGGCGCTTTTCTCGACGCCGGGCGTCAAATCTGCGCCGTCGGGCGAAAATCGCCTCAAAAACGCTCCATGTATTCCGGCCTGCACTTCAGCGACCTCAGCCCAACAGAGCGTGCTATGCTTTTGAGGGCTGAAGCGGCTGGTGTGGCTGGATATCAAGGATGTCCAAGTGCCGAGGAGCCGGCATTGTCGACAGCAAGTGTGGGAGCAGTCATCGCCGAGCCATCGTCACGACTGATGAGATAGAGACTGGTACATGCGGACATATGTGAATTCTGTAATAATAGTCCTCGTAGACCGTAGTCCAGGCCAGCTGGCCACTAAGCGAACACGCCGAGCCGTGCGTTTGCTAATATCGAGGCTCGTGGAACATTAGCTAGCCATAGGCGTTTTCCTCTTCCTTCTCCAAAGCATGTGACTGCGAGGTGCACGAAAACAACATTTAAAAGCCGGCAGCTGCTATGTCGCCTACTGTCATGAGAAACTGTGATAAATCCTCTTATTCATTTACTGACTGAACGCTATGTAAAATTTGCATTGCTACTGCAGATAAGCATTCGCAGTCAGCGTTTTCTTTTGCGGTTGTTTCAGGTGCAGTTGTGGATAGTGCCAAACTTCTGACGAACTTTTAGGAGCTGAAGTGTGTGCTGCTGCGAGATGGACCACGCCGTTGTGGCTCAGTCGGAGGGCTGCATCACGGAACAACCAGGCTGCTATGCCTGAACATCGCCGTGCTCCACGTTGCTTACTTCGAACTACGCGCACAGCAGGTAACTATGAGCGACGGTGTCCACAAGCGAGGTTCTGTTCCCGTTTGATGCTGATGCTGCGTTAGGCTGCGCATACGGTACAACTTAGCATTCCAGGGCATTCATCCCTGAATGTTCTTGAGCGAGAGTGTGGTTTCCTAATTGCAACTATGTACCGCTTGGACTCGCGTCCTCTAATGGAGTCCAACGTTCTGGGGCCTTGGACAAACCTTCCTCACAAAGGAAAGCGGTGAAAGCGCTCCCGAGATTCTTAAGGGACTCGGGGTTGTATTCCCGTCTATAATCTTTAAGTTTTCAGTGTGCGGCATAGTGGTCGCTGGACACTTGGAAAACACATTTTATTGCTGCTCTTTTTCCTTTTTTCCCTTTGTTCCCCTCCCCAAGTGTAGGGTAGCCAACTGGGCATCGCCTGGTTAACCTCCCTGCCTTTCCGTCCTTTTCTCTCTCTCTTTATTTTACACCGGATCATAGTGCAGTTATATTTTTATGAGTAAGCGTTTCATGCTAGATGCAGTGCAAAAAAGTTAATTTCCGGTGCACTTCATTGCCTATGATAAGTCTTGTAGCGTACCGAGTTTTACAACTATGAAACTGTATTCATCCTTGGGTGTTATCTAACATGCATGCACGTGTGTATTGCCATCACAGTGCATGATTCACTCAGTGCTTTGGTTATTTATTCCCAGAAGGTACCGATACACAGCATACCAGCAGTTTGTTCGGTGGCTCTGGCATTGCCTGGGAAAAAAACATAGCCCTCACCTTGCCAGCCTGCGTTGTGGTGAAGATAAGGGCATATTTTTCCCGACGAACACACCAACAGGCTTTCGATACCCTGAATATTAAGAGGCAAGTACAGCCAATTAATTTCTCATGTTCTTGTTGTGTGGGCTATATTCAGTGCCCTTGAAGGCAAGAACAGAGAAACGTGGTTCTCCTTACATCTCAAGAGAACTTCTTATTGGGTGGGTTGGTAGCTGTTCATTAGAACAATTTAAAGGCATCAAAGCCACTACACACCCCACAGTGGAGTACAATGGAACAGAGAACCACTCACAGCTGCTTTATTTCATGGTAAACACGTGCATATGTATCCTCAGTCGTCAATTGCTCAAAGAACATATTCATGCATCAGTCATCATCATCAGCAGCCCGACTACGTCCACTGCTGGACAAACGCCTCAGCCATAATAATTCTTCCATTAACCCTGGCCTGTGCCAGCTGCGGCCACCCCATCCCCGCAAGCCTCTTAAACTCATCCATCCACCTGACTTGCTGCGCTTGCCCTCTCTTGGAATCCACTCCGTTACCCTTAAGGACCAGCGGTTATCTCGCCCTCGCATTACATGCCCTGCCCAAGCCCACTTCTTCCTCGATTTCAACTAGGATGTCATTGACCCGCATTTGTTCCCTCACCCACTCCGCCCTCTTCCTGTTTTCTAATGTTACACCTATCATTTTCCTTTCCATATCTCGCTGCGTTGTCCCCAACTTACGCTGAACCCTCTTTGTTAGCCTCCATGTTTCTGCCCCATAGGTGAGTACCGGTAAGATACAGCTGTTGTATACTTTTCTCTTCAGGGATATTGCTAAACTGCCATTCATGAACTGATAGAACCTGCCATATGCGCTCTACCCGTCTTATTATTTTAGTTATTTCCCTCTCGTGATTCAGATTCACTACATGCCCTAAGCAGACGCATTCCCTTACCACTTCCAGCACCACGCTACCAATTGCGAACTGCTGTTCCCTTGCTCGGCTGTTGAACATTACTTTGGCTTTCTGCATGTTAATTTTTAGCCCCACCGTTCAGCGTTGCCTGTCTAATTCATTGATCATGCTTTGCAGTTCATCTGCTGAGTGACTTAGCAGGGCAATGTCGTCAGCGAATCGCAGATTACTCAGGTATTCTTCTCTTATCACCAACTGTTTCCAATCCAGGCCTCTGAATGCCTCCTGTAAAGAGGCGGTGAATAGCATTGGCGAGATCATGTCTTCGTGCCTGATACTCTTCCTTATTGGAATTTTATTGCTCACTTTATGGATGACTGTGGTGGTTGTTGAGCCGTTGTAGATAGTATTTTTACCAAAGGCACATTTACACCCCGATTCCGTAATGCCTGCATGATTACTGAGGTTGCTACTGAATCAAATGCTTTCTCGTAATCTATGATGACCATATACACATAGTAGTTGGTTATATCCTGCGCATGTCTCCATCACCTGATTGATAGAGAGAATATAGCCTATTGTCGAGCAGCCTTTACGAAAGCCTGCCTATTTTTTCGTTATTTGAAGACTCATGACTCTATTTTTGATCAAGTGTGATGTGATAAATAGTTCTCAGAAAACTTTTTCTCGGCCTTATACAATGTTATAGAATTTCCACTGATGCACGAGCTACCTTTCTGATGTGGAATGCTTCAATCAGTGCCCTGGCTATTCTTACTTCTGGCAAGAAATCGCATGACAGCAAAGCATGGCTCACAACAGCATGAAGGGCAAGGTCTAGTGTGCTTTGTTCAATTTCAGCCCTCTTTATTTTGTTCATGCTCCCTGAGGTTTGCTCATTTACACAGTGCCCGGTTTATCCTATACAGGAAAAACCACTCACGAGGGCAATTTCATATAGTACCCCTACGGTGCACCCGCGCTTGGTTCCGCAGCCCCTTTTTCTTTTTTCTTTCTTTCTCTTGTGAGTGCATGGCTTCCTGAGTGAAGATCCAAGGCAATGTGAAGGAATCCCTCTTTTTTACTCATTTTCATTGTGAGGAGTCGAATGGCAGAAGCCCCCCCTTTTTTTTTTGAACACATAGGATAACACCAGCGCACCCAGTTTGTATAGAACTCAGTGTTCAGGTCTAAAAACAAAAACTATAAAAAGAAAATTGTAAGACAAGCTTACAGGATGAAAATATAAATATGAATTGCAAATAAGACACATTACAATACTAACACATACTATAGGTTGCCACAGAACGTAACAAATACTATAGGTTGCCACAGAACGTCAGACAAAAAGCCAAAAAAGATAAAGGAGAAAAACAAAATCATGGCCAATGTACAAGGTAAATCAGTGGTATTTAAAATGCTTTATTTTCTGGGGAATGATTTGTGGTAGTGAAATATGCAAATGATTTGAATAGGTGTATCCTCACACTCTTTCATGGCACGAGATGCTGGAGATGAGTTGAAAGCTTTCCAATTTCTTTTTTTTTCCCACAGCTACATCAGTGCAGCAGCCACTTCATGGCTTTGCAAAGCGTGCTTTGTGGGCTTCCACCAGGCCTGCCCTGAATGGCCTGGACTGCACAGTTTTTGCGCGAGCTGGGCCAACTCTGGGTTCTGTGTGTTCCATGGCCTCTCTGAAGCTAGGGTACAAAAGACGGAGCTCGTTGACCTTCATTTGTACGTCCCCTGCATGCCCTGCAATAAACAAAGGCATTGGTCTCTCAATGGTTGACTTCACTTTGTTTTTGTTTTTCCACAATCTACGAAAACTAGAGCCTGACTAGTTCCACTATGAGGGACCGAACAAAGCTCATGAACAAGTCTTGAATGCTGATATCTTGCTTTGCAGCCAACGTCAATTAAAAGAACTCTACCGAATGTTCACCTTTGCGTTGATGAAAACAATGGTATTGTGTATTTTTTAACAAGATGAAGGCTTCTGGTAGATTTATTAAAGGCTTTGCACCAGCAGTGGTTGCTTCCTATGCACTTTTACACACAACCACCAACTACACAAGAATATAATATGCAAATCGCAGTGACTTGCCAAATGTTGGTGCTGTCTTCTGTGGGGTGACGAATGTGGCACCGTGCCTTGCATTTGCTGTCTTTACGTGCCACATGGGTGTGCCATCGCTTCTCACAGCCTGGTCCCTGTCACCGTTCTCATTAAAATGAAGAGCTGCCAGGAGTGTGCTAGAAAGGTACAGAAATATGACCACAGACTTTGAGACATCTTTACCATGTTGGAAAAAAAATTTCCTTATGCTTTGTGTGCTGCACTGCTCAGACATGATGGATGACATTGTGCATGTGTCCTTATGCAGACTCACCGAGCCCTCATACCTTCATACTATGTAAATGCGGTTGATCTGGGGGCGAACCCATTCACCCGTCGTAATATTACTAATGAAACTGACCGCCATTCCCTTCAAACTGATCTTGACGCTGTAACGGCTTGGTGTTCCTCCTGGCTAATGTCTCTAAATGCATCTAAAACAAAGTTAATGTCGTTTACTACCAGTTCCACTCGAATTCCTTCAGCCTACTTCCTCAATAATGATAGAGTAGAACTTGCAACAACTTACAAGTACCTAGGAGTTCACTTTCAGTCTGACCTAACTTGGCATCACCATATTAACACAATCTTAGCATCAGCAATCGTGCACTCGGCCTTATTAGGCGTAATCTCGAACACGCGCCTTCACACTTAAAAAAACTTGCTTACATCACTCTAATCTGCCCTAAAGTTGAATATGCTTCTGCCATATGGGACCCCCAACAAACTTACATCATAAACAACCTTGAATCCCTGCAAAACCGTGCTGTTCTCTTCATCTTTTCAGATTATTCACACTTCACCAGTGTCACAGCATTAAAACAGCGTGCCGAGTTGGAACCGCTATCATGTCGACGCCATTTCGCTCGTTTAGACTTACTTCACAAACTGTATCACCATCCCACCCTCCACGACAACTTCTTTTTGCCTCACCCTGCAGTCTTTCCTCGCCGCGACCACGTTAACAAAATAAAACGCATAACATGCCGTTCATCGCTCTACGCAAAATCATCCATTCCTCGCACTATAATAGACTGGAATAACTTGCCATCACACATAGGTACTCAGGTTAACTCACATTCGTTTCAGCATTCGTTAAAGCAAATCATGCACTAACAGATTTTGTATTTTTGTTGTATTATGTGCATTTACTGCGTGTTTTATTTTGCGTTGTTTGTTGTGTTATTTGTGTACATTACTAGCTTTATTTCATACTTTGTTATTACGTATATTTTGTTTCAAGTGCCTGTGCTATATTTTTATGCTTGTATCTCCCCCCCCTATATAATACCCTCGCACGAGGGCCCTTAGGGGTATTGTAAATAACTAAATCAATAAATAAACACGCTGTGGACCGACTCCAGGCCGTGTGTTTGTACTTGTGGAGACAGCTCTACAAGCAGGTTTAGAAGCACTGCTGCTTTTACAATGGCTTCCACTTCCTTGTGTGGAAGGGAATGTGAAAAAAATCACACACAACATTTTGTGCTGTTATGCAACTGTACAAAAACGAACATTCTGCATGCTGTAGAGATAACTCTATTGGAATGGCATGGGGTAACAGTGGCATTATTTTCTCTGACTACTTTCGGTAGGCGCACAAGATCTCTGCTGGTGGACTAGTGTTGTTCTAAGAGCCCACTGAAGTCCTGAGAAAGCTGAGTAGAGGTGTTAACTGCACTTACCAACACTGAGCCATGCAGAGCTGCTCAAAGGTCCATGCAGACACCTTTTGGATAGAGTTGGTTGTGCCCTTCGTGGATGTTTCTCACATGATTCACGAGACTATGCCTAGCTGCCGCAAGCAGCTCGTCGTCCCCACCACAAGCACAAGCACACCAGTATACAAGTGTTTTATAATCACTTGCTTCCAGTTTCCTATAGCACTGGAGCCAGATTTTTTTGAAGCGGTGACCAGTTTTTTCGTGATCCCTGAAAAACCATCCAAAATTTCTCTTTAGTAGGAGTTTCAGCTGGATTTTTAGCTGCAGGATTCATTCAGTAGGAAGAGCACAATGCAGAAAACACACACACACAAAAAAATGCAAGAATGAAAAGGAGTTCGTGATGAATTTGAGTTTAGGTTTATTGGAATTTAACGTCCCAGAGCAACTCAGGCTATGAGGGACGCCGTAGTGAAGGGCTCCGGAAATTTCGACCACCTGGCCTTCTTTAACGTGCACTGACATCGCACAGCACACGGGCCTCTAGAATTTCGCCTTCATCGAAATTCGGCCGCGGCAGCCGGGATCGAGACCGCGTCTTTCGGGTCAGCAGCCGAGCGCATAACCACTGAGCCACCACGGCGGTGTGATGAATTTGAGTGTATCATGTATACGAGACAGTAAATGTACATAGCATGTACAGTTTGTCAGTATTCTTCTTCCCATAGCCAGTCACACATTGCCACCACTGCTGCACGTTTCAGAGCTGTCGATTCGAAGGCAATGCTTCTCTTTGTCACGAAATGGTAATGAGTAGGTGCCTTTATCCGTATGGTGCATGGCATGTTTGTTTAGAGCTGCTGTAGAATATACTGTTCATAGCTATTTTGGTGAGGGCAAGAAAAGGAAGTTGGAAACGCACTGTTAGGCAAGTGTCACCTTTCCTCTAACAGCGAAAAAAGGAGATATTTCCCAATGCCTTCCTTGGTTTCAGACACTGATGGCTTTGTATCATAAGTCCTAAAGAGCCCCGATCTTCCCTATTCTTGTCTCCACTCTGCACCTGTCACTGATGGAGATAGCTGTGCATGGGACAGTCAGTGTCAATATGAAGATAACTGTATCATTGCAGCTATACAAAACATTTTTTTTTCTAGCATAATGTCTAATTTTCTTTTAAAAAAGTGGCAGTGAAATGTGTGGAGACAAAGGAGCCAGCTATTCTCATCTATTTTGCTTGTTTTTCTCCTAAATGTAAGCTGTGGTAGAGCACTTTGTCCTAGTAGGTTTAGTTTGGTTTATGGGGGCTTTAACGTCCCAAAGCAACTCAGGTTATGAGGGACGCCGTAGTGGAGGACTCCCGAAATTTCGACCACCTGGGGTTCCTTAACGTGCACTGACATCGCACAGAACGCGGGCCTCTAGAATTTCGCCTCCATCGAAATTCAGCCACTGAGGCCAGGATCGAACCCGCGTCTTTCGGGCCAACAGCCGAGTGCATAACCACTGAGCCACCGCGGCGGGGCTGTCCTGGTAGGTTTGTCTGGGAATGATCACCTTCATATTGATTCCAGCTGTAAATGAACATTAGTGCTTGGAAACTACATATTCAGTTCCGTTCACATTATAGATTTACTTAATTCATGCCTAAAAGACAATAGGAATGCCCAAGTAAATCTAGCATCCAGTAAGGATTGTGTTGGGATAATTTGTGTGTTGTTGCTACCACAACAAAAGTATGAGCAATTACAGCAGGTTATGAGTAAATTTCATTTTACATGGCTTGACATCACATGTTAATTTGAAGAAGGTGAAAATCTCTCCATACCTTTTGCTACATGCCAGACATGAGAGTAGTGCACTTTGGAGTGGTACTGCTACATGTGTTTATTCCTGGGTGCCTGTCCATAGTCAATGCCATTGATGTGAATTCCTACATTTGAAAAGAAGGCAAGGCCTCTTATAAGGCCTTCCTTCTCCATGTGGCCACTTGCCTCCACTGCATCTGTCTGAAAAGCATAGGAGTTGATGTGACTGTAAACAGCTGCCGGTGCAGGCAGGGGCTCATTATTTTTATTAAGGCAAAAGCCTTTAATGCCTCCTACTGTCGTGACCAAGACGTGTTAGCAAATGTGTACGCGTTTTGGATGCATGCCTTACATGGGCATATCAATAGCCAATCGATACTTAATCGGGTGCAATCGAAAGAGATCGGAACATGATATAAAGGGATTTCATGACTATGTCATTGTACTTAATGACTACACGACTAGTTGGTTATTAGTAGTAGTTAAGAAGTGGCATGTGGGACTGTGCACTCCACCTGTACCTTAACTAACACTAATTAATCAGTGTACTAGTTAACGTCATGTTAACTATCACTGACCATACATTAACTAGTATCACGAAATGTGCAAGTCATGCTTAACTATCATTAACCTCATTAGTAGTTAGACATTTCTAGACGTTTCAGACACTGTGTCGAACATTCTAGAGAGTTCCATCATTTGACAGGTGAGTGACAGGACATGATGGATGACATTAGAACAAAGGTAAAGACCAATTAGCCTAATGAACCTTTCTAGTCAGACCACATAAATAAATAAAACCGAGTAGGAAATTGGTCGAGTTGGGGAATCGAACCAGGGTCTCCAGAGTGCGAGATGAGCACGCTAACCACTCTGCCATGCCAGCTCGATGGTTTGGAATGAACAAAGGCCTGTCTAGCTAATACCGTGTCTTCGTTCACTCCCATCTTCCTCCCTTCCCGCTACAGCGCGGTTCAGGTGTCCACAGACAGCTACATTTCCTTTCCTCAAAAACCAATTTACCTTGCGTACAGCCAAACAGGCAATGGCATTCTGTGGACTCCCTGGCAACGTTGCAAGACGTTCAACTCTTAAAGGTGAAGTTTAACATCTTAACGACACATCAGTGACACAAGCAGCGACACTGCGCTTAAGGCTTTTGCCTCACGCACTTCAGGTCAACAAAGTGCCCCCCTGGATTTTTTTCTTTTTAGTTAGCCCTAACCTAATGAATGTTAAACAGCTGCCATCACTGGGCTAAAGCCGTGAAAAAAAAGGGGGAAAATAGAGTTAATGCAATGTTCCTACATTGCATTTGAATGCACTCTGAAAATGTTTTATTTAGAATTCAATTCAGCTTTAATGCTGAGCTTCAAAGTACCGTCATAAATTCTGCTTGCTCTTCAAAGCAATGCATTTTTGCACTTACCTCTCCCACTTGCACTCATTCAGTGTGTGCTATTTTTCCCAAGCTGGGGCACAGAAATGAATATGTTAGGAATTCCGCACTGCAGCCAGGCGAGTCGCAGCGTCCATCACCACAGAGCTCCACCTCACTGTCAGCTAGGGATGCCAGTAGTTTTTCTTCTTGCTCTTGCCAGATCTGTGGGAAATGCAATGTTCAGCTTCAGTTGAAACTGTCTTGTTCTCCATGTTTGGTTTATTGGGGTTTAACGTCCCAAAGTGACTCAGGCTATGAGGGACGCCGTAGTGAAGGGCTCCAGAAATTTCGACCACCTGGTGTTCTTTAACGTGCACTGACATCGCACAGTACACGGGCCTCTAGAATTTCGGCTCCATCGAAATTCAGCCGCTACGGCCGGGATTTAACCCGTGTCTTTCGGGACAGCAGCCGAGCGCTGTAACCACTGAGCCATCGCGGCGGAGCTATTGTTCTTCATGTGATAGCAGTAGTAGTAAGACACTTTACTTCAGAGCACAGATCAAGTGCTCAGAATGTGCTCTGCCTGCCGCACCAGGCTGAGCTCATTCTCTCCATGAGAAGCCAGCCAGAGGTGACAGGAGAGAACTGGGCGTGAGAGGAGGGCACAGAAAGGGGACTAAAGAGCGACAGGAGAGTACAAGAGACAGTGTGCAAGATCAGCATGGAGTTCAGGGTAGTGAGGTCAGGAGAGGCCAGAGCGGAAGAGGTACAATGAAGCCTTGCTGATGTAATGAGTGTGATTTTTATGAAAGGCATGGGCCTGGGAACTAGAGACACAGGAGTGTGGGGCAGGAAGAGCAGTGAGCTGCTGCCTGAATTGGATGTAGGACCGGGAGATGGCTTTCTTGGGCAGGAGGCCTTTGCCACACAACAATGGGCTGGCCTAATGGATCACTAGAGCTCCGTTGAAGGTCTCACACGGCTAGACTATGTCAGTTCATCTCTTCCACATTTTTCAAATTTTGCCTACCCTGACATGTGCTGTTGGCTGTGAGGTGATGAACTGGCGCATTCGTTGATATTCTGCCCAATCACCAGCTGCAGCATAGCCCAACTACCTTTCTGTTTTGTAAAAATTAGTTTGCCACAGCTGGGCACAGTGATCATTATGAGCAATCTTCAAAACATATCCCGTCTTTGCAAAAAGTAACAAGGCTATGTGTGCTGCTCCTTATGCTATCAGGAGACTGTGATGTCGTAGCTGCACACCACACAGGTGATCCTCGTAGCCAGTGAGGGCTGGTAACAGCAGCTTCAGTGCTTTGCGACTAGCTTACGTTGTGGTCAAATGTTTTAGGGGAATCCCCCAGGGTGGAGTAGATTTGTAAGGGAGTAATTACTCAGTGACATCCACCCGAGCGCAGCCATACGGCTTTTCTTTGCAGCCAAATGGCTGCGCTTGGGTGGATGTCAATGAGTAATTCACAGGCAGCCTTATTACTTTCGATAAAGATGTCACAGCACAAGGCTAGGAGTGCAGGAGTTTTTGTTCATGTAGACTTTTTCTGATGGGTTAACCCAGAGCAGTGCACCTTATCCTTTGCTGAACATGCACTGGATTGAAACAGTATTCGCACTGCCAGTGAATGCAATGAAATTAAGCAGTAGACAGCATACAACTTTGACATCACTTGGACCAACACTAATATTTGAAGGTAGTCATGCATTGCACTGCCATTTGCAAATTCCTGAAAGAACGTTGCCTGCCGGATTTATGATTTATTAGCTTTATTTTCTGTTGCATACTGTAAATTAGGGTTTGTCCACAGTGAAAGACGGTAGCTTGCACACTCACCATGTTGACCGCAGGGAAGAGGTATGCCTTCCGGTAATCAAAGAACGTGTGTTCACTGATTGCCTTGATTTTCATTATCTGCATCAGTCTTAGAGTCCCTGCAGGGCTTGAACCAGAGGCAGGCTCGACCATGTGTGTATATGCCCATTGGGGCATTCTGTTTGTGCACTGATGCACGTCCCAATGTAGCGCAGCCTCACTTTGCAGGGTCGGTAAAGGCAGGTCAGGCATATTTTCAGCAGTACCATGAGGCAGGTATGGGCAACAATGTAGTTGCTGCTCTTCTCTGTGTCTCCATTATCATCGCTGTCCCTGTAAAACGAGGTCATTTTGTCAAGTCTCGAGTTACGCAGTAATGCGCCCTGTTCAACTATTTCTTTAGGCAAGATGGCATAGACTGATTGGTACTTTTAACATTGACAACTTGCCCGCAGAGCTCAGTTACAGCGCTGTATGTAACATTATTTTGTTGTAAGGTTATTGAGAGCATTTTTTTCTCTTAATGCGACTACTTGGTCGTGACACATGTCAATTTATCAGATGCGGTTCAAAAGTCAGGCAGCAGATCGTCTTTTCATTCTTAATTTTCCAAGGGCACTTCGAAACCAGGATGAAGAATGAGAGGGAACACACACGGCATTGTGTGCGTGCATTCCTTCTCGCTCCCTGCCCTGGTTCTGAAGCAGTGTTGGAAAATTATGGAGGAACACCAACTTGCCCATTCTGCCATTTTTCTTGTCTTCTCAGTCAGTTTACTGCAGAACACAGAGGATTCTAAATGGTATATTCCTTTTCAGGCAGCCTACTGTACTTACTCATCTTCCAGTGTCTCGTCTAATGTCCATGTTGAGTCATTCGGCTCATACGTGTCATCGTCATCACTTCTGACATGTACTGGTGACACTTTAGGTGACACCAAAGGGCTGGACTCCTGTTGAACGTCCAGACGGAGACGTTTCACAGGCGTCGATGTAAACTTTTGATAGGTGGCCTGATCTGTCAGAACTGCCTGTTCTCTTGTCTCTTGACCACAGCGTTCATCTGAACCACTGAAACACAGAAAAATAATTCAGAACTGCACTGCTGCAATTAAACACTGCCTAATATCTCTGTAGCAGTTGCCTCATAAATTGGTGTGGCAGTTCACACTGCTGCAAGATATTGGACTGGCAGTACACATTAACATAACCATTTAATTTTATTACTTCAAAATTATTTTTCTGCCTAAGCACCTGCAATAACAGAAGGCTAACTTCCACTCACAGACGCAGCAGTAATTAAATTAGTGCAAGACAATAAATTACAGTATTTTACACACCTTTTTATTTCACTTTTTAATTTAGCAATTTAATGCGATGCATTGCCTGGAGGCAGTAATTTCACACCAAAAATAATTAATTAATTTTGAATTTACTACTTTTAAACCACTGCTTCTGCTTGTGCCGGCAAAGGAGGGCAGAGTTTTCTACGCCCACTTTGAAACTGGTCAGATGTTTTAGGGGAATCTCCCAAGGTGGGGTAGATTTGTAATGAGGGAGCAATTACTCAATTGCATCCACCCATGTGCAGCCATATGGCTGCAAAGCTGCAATTGGTTTGGTTTATAGGGGTTTAAACGTCCCTGGGGTTCTTTAACGTGCACTACATTGCACAGTATACGGGCCTCTAGAATTTTGCCTCCATAATTGCTCCCTTAATTGCAAATTGGTAATTGCTCCCTTAGCACTTTGAAACTTCATTGCAACTGCGGTATTATGATTAAGAACCTGAAATCTTTATGGGAGCTTTTCACAGTGTACTGTCGGAGTCAAAAGTAACAGACCCCTGTCCACTGCACCGGTGGTTTTGGCACCAGGAATGCGTCGTCAGGTGGTACCGGCACGGAATGCGGGGTGATTCGGAACTTGGAGGTTGGGTCAGTTACTTTTGACCCCGATTGTACTTCTTTCCGTGTGTGAAAAAAAATTCTAAAATTTTAATAACTGCAATTAGTTTAGTGTGAAGTAATTGCAATTTCATTACTCTTTGTGAGCAGTAACTGGTGATAAACCCACATTTGCGTGATCCTGGGTAATATATTTATAATTACCTTCCAAGGGTAGCCTTGCCACCTATGCCTACACATGTCCACGTACACATCCAGTTACCATGCTTTACCTCTACCACCCAGCCACTTCGTTCTTTCCTCAACTTCTGATCAGGCCTGTTGTTGAAATACTGAAACAGATCTGCTAGGCTCATAGGTGGCGTACACACAACAGTATATTCTATACTTGTAGTAATGGAAACAAAGTTATAAACATTTTAGTTTTCACAGTAAAAGCCAGCATATATCCGGTGACATGCTCCAGCTCACCTGTATTTCGGCCAGGCAAACGAACTTGCACACCTATGTCGTGCATAATGCTACGACTAGATGCTTACACAGCTGTTCCCTGTGGAGCATCTGTCTCCATTCTTGTACCTCTGGCAGCAATTGGGGAGGCCTGAGATAATTAAATAATAGCCTGTGATTTGGTTCTTCAGCTGCATTTCCGGCATACGCAATTTTCAGATGCAGAATATACGACTTGTCAAAATGCAAGTGGATGAATGATGGTGCTTCATGAAAAGCTTACCTCGGCATGTTCTGTGGAAAGTATACTGACTCCGTCATCACTTGTGTCAATGTATGCCTGGAAACCACAGGAGGCCATATGTAAAAATGCAGTAAACTGTGCATTATGGTAAGCTGACACACTGTTTAACAAGCACACACAGATGATGATGCATGGTACAGCTTACCTCTTCATGTCCCCCAGAAGACTTGCCAGCTCCATCATCTATTGTCACCTTTAATTTCCTTCGTTGTCACCGCAAACGATGTGAATACCCGAGTTCTGATCAAACCAGGTAAGTATCCCAAACAAACATGGTATAAAACTATTCTGCCGACCAAATGCCATTTCTGTGCGAAATTTCAGCTCAAACAATGCGCCCGTTTAGCTGGGAAAAGCATTCTAAGGCGAGCATTTATTTGTGCAACACACACACATACGTGCGCACACACGCGCACATCAGGTCCGTCTGTCCGCTGCACTGTTATCCACCGCCATAAAAGTTTAGTTGAGTGAGAACTCATATTGCCCAATTTTACTTCGGTCTGAACCAGAGGGCTTATTTCATTTTTCCTCGGAAAATAATGTATTCACATAAAAAGAGGAAATGTATGTGTACATGCAGCATGTGTCTGTCCTTCGTTTGTTGTAACTAAGCATGTTTTTTTTCCAGCTCTTTTCTAGTCTTCGTATGGTTCTTTCACGCTGTTTTCTTTTGCCAACCAAATGTACCTGATCGCCATTCTTGTCACCTTTCCGAACTACGCGCACATCGACGCGGAAGGCCAGTATGTTGAGCTGAGTGGATGATCAGCCTCCCTGCTTCCTCTGACACCAATACCTCACGCGCTTCTCTACTCACCACTTACACGGACATAATCCAGAACTACCGGCTCGAAAGATGTCTCTATCCTTCCACACACCGTGATCTAGCAAGACGCGAGGCCCTCCAATGGCGCAAACTACAAACTGGCAGTTTTCCAAACCCCCTCTTATACAGCGGGATCTTTCCGCAACAGATAGACCCTATGTGCAAACTCTGCTCAACTCCAGCCCCTCTCATACACGTGGCGTGGACTTGTACACACTACAACACAAACAACTCAAACACCCCAGAGACTGGCAGTCTCTCCCGCGTACTTCCGAGCCGGCAGACCAGCGCCGGCTTATCCAGCGCGCGGTGGAGGCGGCGACATCCCAAGGGATCCCCGCCGACCTCCTCTAAGCCAGCGCAACCGGTTCTTGGACTGGTCACCAGTTTTTGGGCGTAACAAAAGAGTTCACCACCACCATTGATATGTTGAGCGCAGTGCGAGTACGCTTCCAGAGACTACCGAGACTACAGCCACAGCACAGCTGGTTTGGTTTCGTTTATTGGTGTTTAAGGTCCCAAAGCAACTCAAGCTATGAGGTACGCCGTAGTGAAGGGCTCCGGAAATTTCGACCACCTGGGGTTCTTTAAGCCTCTAGAATTACACCCTCATCGAAATTCGGCCGCCGCGGCCGGGATCGAACCCGCGTCTTTCGGGCCACCAGCCGAGCGCCGTAACCACCGAGCCACCGCGGCAACCATAGCACAGCTGCACTTTATAAGAAACCTCTGGCTGTGCGCAAACGAAAACACCGTACTTCTGCCGTGAAGGTACCTCTAGCTTCGGACTTCGCTCCTGCGGTTCATCAAAATACTTTACAACTGCTGTTAGCACTTCCTGACAGCGTTATAACAGCGTTCGAACCACGCGCGCGAAAACAGGAGCCTACATTTTGGTTCAACTGGGCGAGATGGCGCAGTAGTCGCATTAACTTCGTCACATGCCGTCTCGACATAACGCTTCAAAATTTCATACATTGCCGGCCGGGTCCTGTGTGGTTTGCCCCGTACGAGTTGCCGAGCTCCTTCGTCTCGCAAACATCGACAGGTGTTTTGAAAAGCACAGTAGAAGCTTTCCTTTTCGAAGAATGCGCGCTGCACAACGGCTCCCGGAGACAGGCACGCGGAGAATAAAATGCTACATCGGGGGTTGGAACAGGGATATGTCGGGGTCACTTACTTCGAAACCAGGTATCTTGCCCAGCACCGCCACCACTTCTCGCAGCTTGTTGCTGTTCCCTGTTACAAATACAACACGCGAAACTAATTCCGATGCCATCATCGAAAGCGAACGAACAAGCTGCAGTCGGTGTGCGAAAAGCCGCATCCACAGTGACCGCGGTCCGTGCCGCCGTATTTATCGCATAGTGGCGGCACCTATGAAACAGGGCAGTAATCATGCAAAATATATTTACTGGTATTTACTGCGTCCAAAATCCGGCGCGCACATACATCCACGCACGCACAGCAAGTATTTACAATCCGCACGCTGGTCGCATGTTGCGTCACGAGTGTCATTGCTTCCCATGTTGCTTCCGGCTGTTATCAGCTGGCCGCCGGGTCGTTCGGAGTGGCTGACCGGTCGCGTGCGGTCGATTGTCAGAGACTTTCCGGCAACACGAGGAAACCTGCCGCGGCATGGCTGGCGGCAAAACGGCAACCGTCACTCGGACGGGCCTGAGGACGTTTTGTGACAAGCGTGTGGCTGTCACCCTAGTTACGCTCGTCGTAGGGGCTTTCCTGGCACTCCTGACCGTGGTCGTGGTTCGCGCGCTGCTGATTGCGGCGCCGGAGATTCACTGCGCCTGGCCGGACGGCGAACAGGTACATACTTTCGGCTCACATTGACACGCGGTATGTGTGGTGTGGTCGGAATTGAGCGGTCCTCCGCATCAATGTTTAAAAACGTTGCTCCGCATGACCTTTGAGCTCGTGACCCCCCCTGGCAAGAGGGTCGGTCCACGAGCGTGTCGCGATACGATATGCATTGTATGCTCGAGGACGTCTCGGGGAGCTAAACAGGTGCGACCACTGTAGCGGCCTCCATCGCTAAGTGCACATCTGTAACCGGACGTGTATTCATGCACTAATGCACGAATTTCAGAGAGAGAAACCAATCTTCATTAAAGCAGAATGGTTATGAAACAGATGGGTGGCGGATAAAGTTTTCCTTGTTAGAGATTCTTTTTGGACGAAATACACGCCTAACATTGTGTGCGCTTGTGGCTTGTCAGGCTTGTCAAGGCAGGCGCAACTAATGTCAGTATTCACATCAGCTGCACTCGAAATGGGCAATGGCTTTTGATAATGGTTTTAGGACAAGATAGGAAACAGTTCAAATATGGCCACAAAAAGTGCCTAGTTTGAGACTGGGATTGCTCTGGTACTAATGCAAAATTGGTGGAAATGTTATGGAAAATGTGCACAGCAGTTGCTCAGCAGCCATAGTCTTTTACAGGGAAAGTACCAATTTGGAAGGGTGTCAGGCAAGGAGAGAAAATCCCTCTGCTACTATTCACCTCATGTTTACAGAAAACTGGATTGGGAAGAGTTGGGCATTAAAGGGACACTGAGGAGAAATTGAAGTTGACTTGCATCGACAGAATACCAGCTCCTGATTACAAAAACGTCATTCATACTGACAACAAAGCTCCTGTAACATAGAAAAGAGCAAGAACCAAAATGCAGGTATCGCCGCCACAGGCCAAACTCGCAAGTACAAGCTTCATGGCGTCATAGCACAAAACAGTGTTGCTAGAACCAATAGTTCTAGCAACACTAGGACACGAGAAGCTACGAATCACTGAGGCGCAGCAAATGCATGCGCAAATCTCCTTGACGTCGCCAGATGGCGCCACGTACCGATAGCTACGCGCGCTCCTGCAGCGCCGGGACCAATCAGCGCTTGCTCTCAGCGGTATGGGGGCTCCCGGTATTCCGCTAACGGTAACAAGGTACACGGTATGCTAAAGGCGTCTATTTGCGAGAACTTCGTTGACGACTTCGAGAACGGGATCCATTGTAACGCTGGCAAAACGCCGGTGCAAATGTAAACGAAGCGACGGCCGCAATAGCCGATAGATGCCTTCAACGTGCAGCCGGCGGTAGCTTTCTTTTCGGCTGCTGCTGGGCCGCACTGCTGGCCACCAGAAATCACGGAGTCTGCGTTACGTCATGTGAATGTCATGTTTCACGTCACTTAGTTCTGTGTCGTCATAGCAGAATCCCAAGTTTGAATCAGAGCGGCGGGAAAAACTATTTCAACTTCGAATCCAAATTTCTTAGAAATAAATGCATCTTTCGCTGCCGGCCAAGTGGCAACAAAGCCATGAAATGCCGAACTATCGGATTTTGCTATAAAAAAAATATTAATAGAGCTCTCCTCAGTGTCCCTTTAAACCGAATGGAGAAAAATGCATTATACAAAAAGCGCATGTCAGTCATTTTTAGAAAGTGCGTGCAATTTCTCTATTGTGAGGTAGCATTTATTTAAAGCCTGTGGAATGCTAGACTGAGCCATCTGAAATCCATAGTTTGTGCGAGACATGCTAAAGTTCTGTGTGCCGCATTGAGTGTAAAGAAGTGTTGCTTTGTAAGTTTGCCAGTGTTGTTGAAGTGTGTGTGTCCTTACGTATTTCAGATTTATTTGTTTACGGTAGCTTAAACTCATACAGCTTGTGTAATTTCATGATTTTGAGTTTGATGGACAATGGAGATGTGTGGGCATCATAAGGCTGTTTTGAAATTGCTCTTAGAGTATTTTGTTTGCACTAAAATTGGCTTATACAGTGCCTTCGTAATGCTGTTTGCCCGTACTCGATAGCAGTAATGCAAATGCGATTCAAACAAGGCAGTATATGTTAATTGATTTTGATGGACTGGGAGGAAAAACATACACTTCCTTAGCATACCTAAAGCCTTCGTAAGTTTAGTGCGCATGTAGTCAGTGTGGTGGTTCCAAAGCATAAGTTCAAATTACTCCCAGGGATTTGCATCAGGAGAGGTTTCAGTCACTGAGTCATTTAAAGTTTAGGACTTCACTAATATTATGGGATGGATTTTGGGTAGAAGAAGACAGCATTTGTTTTAGAACAGCTTATTAATAATGAGTTTCTGAGAGACCATGCATTTAATGCATGCAGTATAAGATTTTCACATTAGGCCATAAGCATCAGTTCCTGTTAAAAAGATACTTGTCATTTACATACATTATGTAATTAGCGGAGTTTTCATTAATTTATATACATAACGAATAACAGCGGCCCCAGGATACTGCCTTGTGGAACGCCACACTTAATCTCATGGGCTGTTGACAATTCTCTGTGAGCGCAAACGGATTGATACCTTCGTGATAAATAGCTACAAAGCTTCGAATTGTATAACAGAATAGTTTTTTCAACATAGTAATGTGATTTATCCAATCCAAAGCTTTCACAAAATTGATAAAAATACCCAGGGTTAGAAGTTTATTCTCAGTGTTACATTATATTAATTTCTCTTGGTGTAATAAAGCCCTTCCATCGATAAAGGAGGTCTAATGCTGTACTGAGCTGAAGTAATAAGGGAATGTTTACTGAGGAAAGTAAAGAGTCTGGAGTGATTTACATTTTCCAGTGACTTAGAAAACAGTGGCGAAATAGATATGGGCCTATAGTTAGCAATAGCTAGATTATTTCTGTAACCACTTTTAAACAAGCCTGTTACTTTAGCTGTCTTCATTATTTGATGAAATATTATGGTACCTAAAATTAGATCATAAATGTGCATTATACATGGAGTGATAATGCCATGAGGCAGTTTAATATGGAGAGTCAAGCATGCTTTTGAGAATGGAGGTAGCCAAAAAAACAGTGAAGAGGAAACTGGGCATAGGTAAAAACCAGATGTATGCAAGAGACAAACAGGGCAATGTCATCAGCAATATGGATAAGATAGTTGAATTAGCCGAAGAGTTCTACACAAATCTATACAGTAGCGAATATAATCATCAAGTTACTGAGGGAGGCAGTCGAGCACAGCAATGGGGCATCCCTCCAGTAATGAAGGAGGAAGTAAAGAAAGCCTTAGGAGCAATGCAAAGAGGGAAAGCAGCTGATGAGGATCAGGTAACAGCAGATTTGCTGAAGGATGGAGGAGAGATTGTGCAAGAAATACTAGCCACCCTGTATTCGTCATGCCTTGTGACCTCGATAGTACCTAGAGCTTGGAAGAACGCTAACAGTATCTTAATTCATAAGAAAGGAGACGTCAAGGACTTGGAAGAATTACAGCCCAATCAGCTTACTGTACATTGCCTACAAGGTATTTACTAAGGTAATCGCTAATAGGGTCAGGACAACCTTAGACTTCAATCAACCAAATGATCCGTTGCCTACAAGGTATTTACTAAGGTAATCGCTAATAGGGTCAGGACAACTTTAGACTTCAATCAACCAAATGATCAGGCAGGCTTTCGTAAAGGATAATCGACAATAGACCACATTCACACTATCAATCAGGTGATAGAGAAATGCGCAGAATATAACAAGCCCCTATATATAGCCTTCATTGATTACAAGAAAGCATTCGACTCTGTAGAAACCTCAGCAGTCATGTAGGCATTGCGGAATCAGAGTGTAGAAGAGTGTTATGTGAAAATATTGGAAGGTATTTATAACGATTGCACAGCTACCACAGTTCTCCATAAAGTCAGCAATAAAGTTCTAATAAGAAAAGGTGTCAGGCAGGGAGACACGATCTCGCCTATGCTATTCACGGCCTGTTTACAGGGGGTATTCCGGGGTCTGAAATGGGAACAGTTAGGGATAAGAGCTAATGGAGAATACCTAAGTAATCTGTGATTTGCTGATGACATTGCCTTGCTAAGTCACTCAGGACATAAACTGCAAAGCATGATCAGTGAGTTAGACAGGCAGAGTAGAACGGTGGGTCTAAAAATTAACATGCAGAAAACCAAAGTCTAGCAAGAGAACAGCAGTTCGCAATTTGTGGTTAGGTGCTGGAAGTAGTAAAAGAATATGTCTATTTAGGGAAGGTAGTGACAGCTGATCTGGATCATGAGAGGGAGATAACTAGAAGAATAAGAATGGGATGGAGTGCATATGGCAGATTCTCTCAGATCATGAATGGCAGTTTGCCAATATCCCTCAAGAGAAAAGTATACAGCAGCTGCATCTTACCGGTACTCACCTATGGGGCAGAAACGTGGAGGTTAGCAAAGAGGGTTCAGCTTACGTTAAGGACAACGCAGCGAGCTATGGAAAGAAGATTGATAGGGCGGAGTGGGTGAGGGAACAAACGTGGGCTAACGACACCCTAGTTGAAATCGAGAGGAAGAAGTGGGCTTGGGCAGGCCATGTAATGCGAAGGCAGGATAACCGCTGGTCCTTAAGGGTAACGGAGTGGATTCCAAGAGAAGGCAAGCGTAGCAGGGGGCGGCAGAAGGTTAGGTGGGCGGATGAGATTAAGAAATTTGCGGGTGCATGGTGGCCACAGATGGCAAAGGACAGGGTTAATTGGGGAGACATGGGAGAGGCCTTTGCTCTGCAGTGATGGTAGTCAGGCTGATGATGATAATGGTAATAATGTCTAGCTCGAAAATTGCTGGTTGCATTTGATGCTATCAAAATCTTCGCATTTGATTTTCTTATGTGCCATGAATGCGTTAAAGACTTCACTAGTGTCTGTTGGAGTTAAAAAAAAATTGATTACTGAGGAGGAGGTCTCAAATAACAATGTATAAAAGGATTGTGGGAACTCTGAGGAAGAGGTGTGATGTGAAATATTCGTTGAAGACACCTACTAACTTTCTCTGTTTATCGTTTTGTTCTCTGTTGTCAACTCTTTCAAATTAATAGTTGGGTTGCTAGAAAAGATAACTGAAAACAATATTCGCATTTAGTGTTCCAAAGTATTTTGTTAAGAATTTCTGCATCTCTTAAATGCCTGTAATGCATCCAGATTGTGGTTTTCCAGCAGAAATGTGTTGTAGAGTGTATCCTTTTCATTTATCATTTTTCTCAAGTATGGCGTCACCCACGGTTTATTTGTGTGGCTTGGTTTCGCAGACTTTTTTTAAGGAAAATGCTTTTTTGTACAGTGAGCTAAATACTTCTTCAAAGCTATTGTATGCCATTTCTGTGGAAGAGGATGAGACTTTGTTGTCCGAATATGTTTGGCCAATTTCATTCCTAAACCGACCTAAAGTGCCTGTATTTATCTCCTGAGCAGAGGTAGATGGTAGCGCTTTATACCCTAGTCCTTTTTGTTTCTCTTCAATTAGATAAAGGGCAAATGGTCACTCATAAATACTGTAACTGTACCTGTACATACACTGTCTTGTAGTGGCAAGTTTGTCGGAAAAACGCCTCTAAGTGTAGCAGTGTTCGAAGTTGTGCGCACTGGAACAGTGAGCATATTACCGTATATACTCGTGTAACAAACTCACTCGCATAATGAATGCACCACCACTTTTGTCGGCAAAAATTAACTTTTTTTTTTATACCGTTAACTTTTGGTACCACGTTCCTCAGTTTTCATGCCGTCCGTCTGCAGCGCAGACCTTGGCAGCATGCCAAGATGTTGCATGCCGATAACATCATCATTACTGGAACAAACCAGTTTTGCAGCTTAACCAAAAACATAGCCTTAAAGGTGCACTGAAGAGGAACCTGAACTCGTCTTTTTGCCGCGGGAACTCGATCTACACGTTCTGAGCATTCTTCGAAACTTCGATTTATTGCCCTGTGTGGCTAATTTTCCTAATTAAATCGAATTAACGTCCAGCTCCCACCTTCTTTTTTGAATTCTCCCTTGTACGGTGGGCGGAGTCGACCAACGCGTGGAGTGCCTTGCAGCCAGCAGTGGAGGCTTTGCTTTCGCTTTATTTTGTTTTTTAGGTTTCCGTGAATAAATAGTTTCATTCGCAGATAATGTAGTTTCATTCGCAGATAAAATAAGCCCGCAGAAATAAAAATATGCGTGGACTATTTGCTTCTACGGACTACTATGTATTACTCCGCCGATGGCAGAGCGGCAAGCCGCCGCGGGACTGGCTGAAAGGCACTCCACGCGTTGGTCGACTCCGCCCACCGTACGAGGGAGAATTAAAAAAAAAAGGCGGGAGCCAGACGTTAATTCGATTTAATTAGGAAAATCAGCCACACAGGGCAAAAAATGGAGGTTTCTAAGAATGCTCGGAACGTGCAGATGGAGTTCCCACGGCAAAAAGATGAGTTCAGATTCCTCTTCAGTGCACCTTTAATGGCAGTCACGCGAACTAACGGCGCTGCAATTTTCTTGCTTCCAATGGGCCAGCGCGTCGTCTGCTACATGCAGAGCACAGAGGCTGTGTTTATATGTTTTCATATATGTGTTATATATGGTTATATATGTGCCTTATATGCGATCTTTGGAATGAACTGTACCTTGGAACGAAGCAGGCAAGTCACAACTGCTTGTGCTGGTTGTGTGACACGATAATGATGTGCTGAGATTAGCACAAGTGCCGCGAAAGTCCTACGGTGTCCTCTTTTACGTGTGCATTGTCTCGTGAACAACTTGAAGCTTGTGATTACTCTCATGATGGCCGAAGAGAAGCAATAATTGCTTTTCTTGTACGACAATCCCTCATTCTCCTTAAAAAGTGGAGTTGAAGGATACAAGGATGGAAGAGCGAAATTATCTCATGCAAAATCTCATGGCAGCTTTTGTGACTAATTTGGCATCTTTGTATAAAGCTAATCCGGTATGTTTTCCGCAAAGAAGCACTAGTCGTGAGCTTTATAAGTGTTGCACAAAGAGCTATACGCTTTAAAACCCTACTGTGACAGTTCTCTCATGGACACGTTCCACTTACAGGAACTGCTGTTCTATGCATCTTTGAGCATGCATTACCGGGTGGCATAGAGAAGCCGATTAGCGCTAGTTAGGGCTCAGTTAGCTCCTCTGTGCGCTTGTTTCACAGTTGACCTCAGCAGCTGTACGTTATGTACATGTAATTCGCAATAAAATTTCTTCTAAGCACTCATGTACGACCACAGTAGGTTTTTGCACCTGTTTCAAACAGCCAAAAGAACACGTTTTGATCCCTGAGTGACAAGCAGTGAAAATGGACGTCGGCCTTATAGCCAGAGCTCAGAGCAAATACTTACGATTTAAACACTTCCCTTCAATGTGAAATAGAGGTGAGCAGCATGAAAAACTATAAAAGAAAGTGCCCCACGAGCATGGTTGCTCCGCTTTTAGTTCCTCTGTTTTGCTATGGCAGTAGCAAACGACAGGGCACGACCGGAAGCAAGACTCGACTGCAGCGCTGTTAGTCCTCGTGACCTCCACTGGGGCCACCTTCAGCCGCTGGTGCGGAACTGGTTCAGTTCTGGGAACGTTGGATAACATCACAGCATGATCTTTTCCTGAGAGCTCCCGCAGAGACGGGGGGGGGGTGCGCACAGCGAACTTGGGAGAGCGGCGAGACTGTGTGCACCCTTGACAGAAGCGGCGGGGCTCTCTCGGTGCACTGCTGTGCGCATGGCTGCACTACATGTATGTTCTAAGCATTGGAGCGCTTGAGCATCGGAGAGGAGCGTAGCAGTTTAAGCCAGAACCTTGTAAAATACATCCTCTGCACTGAAATGCTACGAAGGAATCAGGACCTGCAGACCCCCTAAGCGATTTGGCGAGCACGAGATCGGGAGCAAAAATGCCTGACCTCTCACTGCCCTATGGATTTTTTCAACCTTACATTACCAACGCGCACCTGACCGTGAGAACCAGTGTTCAGCATGTTCGCTTTATCTTGCCACGATTTGCCGGCGCTGGTCGCTATCACAGAATTGCCAGATTGCGCAGTGATACGGCAAGCACTTTTCGAAGTGAACAATGCTAAACACTGGTGACACGAGCACGTCTCACTGTGTGCGTTTGTTGATTTTTGTTGATGATGGATGGATGGATGGGCGAACGGGCGGGCGGGCGGGCGAACGGGCGAACAGCAAGCGGGCGAACGGGCGAATGGGCAAGCGGGCGAACGGGCGAATGGGCAAGCGGGCGAACGGGCAAGCGGGTGGGTGAGCGGGCGGACACGCATGAAATTTTGACTCTCCCAAAGAAATCTGTTAACTTTTTTCTGGCAGAATGAACTCTCCCGCCAAATTGATGTCAAGTTTTCTGAAAAAAATAAATAAAGTGGGTTCATTATGCGAGTGCTTATGGTACGTATGAAATATGGGTCAAGGAGCATGGATAGTTCGGTTTGTTTGGAAGTTCCCTGAGTATATCGATACTGATGTCTCCGCCAAGCACTGATGTATAGGTATGGGTCAGGACAAATGAAAAACGTTCAGCTAGCAGCAATAAAAACCATTCAGCGCAACCATCAGAGGGTCCGTAAAGGACAACAAGAATGATGCTTCCTGATTTTACGCAAACTATTTCTGAATCAGGTTCAGACTGAGAAAACTTTTCATTGTATTCCTAGCTTGTTCCTTCTTTCAAATATAAGCAAATACCACCACCTCTTTTTGTTTTACAATTTAAGAAAATACTGCTGTACCCTTCAAGATGAAACGCATCACCATCATTTGTAAACCATGTTTCTGTCGACATGATAGCCGTGAATGCAGTATTCAGTTCTCTGAGAAAAACACAAAATTCATAATATTTTTTTCGCGCTGACTGCACATCCAAATACAAAAATGGAAGAGGTGACACAGGCAGTCCTTGAAACAGAAAGCATTGACAGAAAGCGTTCACAGAAAGCATCGATAACAACAACAAGTACCGACACAGATAGACGGGTATCAGCTACAGCAGTCAAACAGGAGAACACAAAACCATCCAGCTCCAGATAGGAACTGCAACTCTTTATCTTTATCCAGAAGGGCTGTTTATTGATTTATTTATCTCTCTCAGAGGTTTGCAAGGGATGTAAAGTGAGGGGTGGGCTGAGAAAAAGAGCTTTAGCATGTGTGCAGTTGTCTTCGATGCCAGATTTGAAGTTAACGCGATTGATGATGGTTGCCACTTTGGATGGAAGGCCATTCTAATCATTGCCTGTTTTGAGGAAAAAAAAATCTGATGACATGTTTTAGTGCGCATTTTCTCAGGGTAGATGGCATTAAGGTGACTGTTACAAGAAATCTAAAGAGCCCGTTTGACAGGGGAGCTTCGTGGTTGAAAGCTTGATAAAATTCATGACGTAAGGAAAGATGGGCAATTTTGTGATGACAGGTCTGTGTAGTGAGATAGAGCGGAGATTTTAGTATCGAAACACTAGTGTGGTGAGAATAGTCAGAGCAAATGAATCTGGCAGCATGGTTCTGGACCGATTCACTTGTGCTAATGAGGATAGCATAGCAGGGACCACGTGCAGCACATGTGAACTCAAGTTTTGTGTGTTTAAACGTTAAGTGAACAAGAAATTCTATATAATGGGGGCACTGGTCTTAGACCTACTTTCCTTATTTTTAGTCCAATCCTAATGAAACTGTACCACCTTGCTTAGTTTTTTATACTGATTTCAACAATGAAGTTACCTTTTTCATAAATTTCTTGGTTCCCAAGATAATTAATTCTAATTAGTCATTCATTAGTACCTCAGTGCAGTTTAAACTGCTCAATAAGAAATCATTTTTAATCCATGGCTTCATAGTATGGTGAGTAAAGAGTGCAATAATCAAAACCATTTTTCCATTTTACCCGCATTAGTAATTTTACAGCACTTGGAATATCAGTATTCAAGGCGTGAATTTAATGCATCAATAAACTTTGCAAAATTATAAATTTTTGAAGTCTGATTGAAGAAATCTGCTTCGATTATTACACACACTGTGCCTTCAGATTCCCTGAACAAACAATATGACATCTCTATCTGTCCTAGACGTTGAGATATCGACATACCGTAATTTCCGCTGTATAAGACGCGGCTTTTTTTCAAAAATCTTGCTGGTGCGTCCTATACAAGGGTGCGTCTTATAAGCAATTTTTTCGGTTTTTTGCGAGTTCAGAAATTACTCAGGTTCATGTTCAAGCTTATTTCATAAAAAATACCTCTACCAATCACGCGGATGCAACATGGTTAATACTTCAATACGGGGACCACCGTGCGCAACTTTTTTAGGTGAACTTTATCATGAAATGGTGGGGATGACGACTTCCGGGATCATAAACTATGATTTCTTGGCCCCAAGCAAAAGTTAGGGAAATGCCAAAAGGTGGTGACAATCGCGCTTCTCACCATTGTCAAGAGAAGCGAAGACAAGCCGGCATTTTTTTTTAGTCACCCTTTGCAACTTGTACGTAGTGCGAAGAAAATGTTTCAGCTGCGTTGCCTCTAGAAATGGGCAAACTTTCTGATAGCGCTTCCGAAGATGAAGACTTCATAGGTTTTAAGTAAAAATAAAATGTTGTTATGGACATAAGGAGAGTTCTTTAATTTTTTTTTTCTTTTTGCTAAAACGTGGGCGGGTATGGCATGAGTGTTGCCTTTTTCGATCACTTAGCATTGCTTAATAACTTCTCACAGGTACGGTGCATTTCACGATGGTCGCACAAGCATCTTTAATTAAGCCTCACTATCCTAACTGGGTAAATTGGGGTGCGTCTTATACACAGGTGCATCTTATACGCCAACTTTTTCAATGGCGGTCTGCATATATGGTGGGAGCGTCTTATACAAGGGTGCGTCTTATACACTGGAAAATACGGTACTAAGACAGCCAGATGTCCAAAATTTTCATGCCATCAAATTTTCTGCTCATTCATAAATTCGGCTCATTTGATGATCTGAATTTAATATTGTGGTCAAAGTGTTGATTTCTTGAAGGAAACAATTAGTACAGTTGGAAAATGATAGCTGGAGATTCCACAAATGTCACTTTTTGAAAACCGATTTTTTTTGGTCATTTTTTGGCTTGAAAGACCAGTGTCCCTCCTTAAGGGGAGCTAAGGAACGGTTGCATCGTAAATACCCTAAAACTTTGTTACCTGAATTAGTGATGCGGTGAATGTGATGTGATCAGGGCTGATGCATATAAGGCTTTGATGCGTGTAAGATCTTCTTGAAGGACGGTAATCTCAGACAGATTTTTTATTGGCCAGTAGATAATACATAAATGGCAGGTTTACTGTAAAAGATTGCTGCGTTCGTTCATGAATCACTGCAGTTATTCGCGTGTGTGGTCGATGGCAGTCTGATGGCATAAACCATGTTCGAAGCAGCGGGCACACCCTGGAGATGAGGGGCTGCAGTCTTTCATGTCCAGCTGATAGTGGAATGATGGTATGATGTGCAGGAGCTGGCCATCAGAGATGATGAACGCCGCTTGTCCCAGCGGCTGGCTGCTGCCCTACGCTTTCCCACCATCAGTCGGGCGCCCCACGAGTACGACCGCCAGGCCCTGGCTGACTTCATCCGCTTCCTGGAGAAAGGTCGGTCTTCTTTCTGCCGACTTTACTCCGTTTCATACATAGCTGGCAACACTGCGGAGGTTGCTGAAGTAATGCGTCCAGGAAACCATATTACTCCACCACGTATCATTCGTTCTTCTCGAAACTCCGGTCAGTGTTTGGACGAAAATAAAAAGCGGTATAAAACGATGTGGTGGCATTGAAAATCATGGTCGAAGCTGTCAGGCGCTCTGGCCATAATTTTCACGGAGTGTGAACTACTTTTTGGGCGCGGATTTAGTAGGAGCGATTCTCCCTACTGAGATTATTCCAATCTGTAATCGTTCTAGGGAAATAGGAATACTTATAGGAGTTAATTCTTGCATTTAATCGTGTCATTGAAAAATCGCACCATTGCCTTGTGTTATATCCAGATGAATACGATAAAATGTTGGAGGTGTTAATATTGTATTCGCCTTTGATCAATTGAAAAAAAGAATTTCAAACGACAGATGCGGTTTCTGTGAGAGACTAGAAGCAAACCACTTTGATTAAGTAGATGCCTGATAGATATACGACCATATGAATTGTAAATACACCGTACTGCTTTTTTCTGAACTCGCTCTAATTTAGCAGTGTTAGTTTTAGTGAAGGGATCCCAGATTGTGACGGCATATTCTATCATTGGGTGAATAATGGTATTATATGCGAGCGCAAAGTTACACTGGCGGGCGTGAGCTTCAAAGCACGTCGCATGAAAAAGAGCTTGCGAAGGGCGTCAGTGGTGACGTTATGACAATGACTGGTATGACTGCTGCACGGTTTTGCCGAACTGGCGGGACTTGAGCGCCCGTTCTTTGGGCCGCAGCCTTTCCGCAGGTCCACTCTTCAGGGCTGGTGCGGCGTCAGCTGGTGGGCAACTACAGCCTCCTGTACGAGGTGCAGGGCTCAGACCCCGACCTGAGGCCGTACATGCTGTGTGCGCACATGGACGTGGTGCCGGCCGATGCCTCCAGGTGGCACCACCCGCCCTTTGCAGGGGAGGTGGTCGACGGGGAGGTGTGGGGCCGGGGTGCCATTGACGCCAAGGACATCCTCATGGTACGTGGTCCCATCTGCCACCAATGCCAAAGAGCCATGTTTTCATCACCATCATCATCAGCCTGACTACTCCCACTGCAAGGCAAAGGCCTCTCCTATGTCTCTCCAATTAACCCTGTCCTTCTTTGCCAGATGCGGCCACCGTATTCCCGCCAACTCCTTAATCTCATCCGCCCACCTAACTTTCTGCCACCCCCTGCTACGCTTGCCTTCTCTTGGCATCCACTCCGTTATCCTTAAGGACCAGCGGTTATCTTGCCTTCACATTACATGCCCTGCCCAAGCCCACTTCTTCCTCTTGATTTCGACTAGGATGTCATTAACCCGTGTTTGTTCCCTCACCCACTCCGCCCGCTTCCGATCTCTTAACGTTACACCTATTATTTTTCTTTCCATAGCTCGCTGCATTGTCCTTAAAGGGACTATGAAATAAATTTATCGAGATTACGCAAAGATAGGCAATCCATCACTCGTCACCCCAGCGCAAGAATTTTTGAGCTAGCATCAATAACAACGAAGTTATAGACGATTAAAAATCACGCTCCTCCTCTCCCCCCTCAACTCGTACGCGCGGAGCACCACAAAAAAATAAAGAAAACAGCTCCGGGACTGGGCACCGCCCATGAACACGTCATTCACTGACGTTCAGTTTACGAAATCCGGTTGTCCCACTCCCGAGGAGCAGCGTGCGTCAGCAGCGTCTCTCCGGTCTCTGCGCTTTCTTGGCTCCCGAACTCGCGACAGAAAGAGGTGGCAGAGGTAAATTGAAAACATATGCGCGGCAATGCCCTGGATCGTGCTTGCCCGAGGGGGGCGTGCGGCGGCTCGAGCAGACAATTTTCACCGGTACCGAAAGTGTGCCCGTGATGTCGTAGCTGCCGCGGCTCGAGCGAATGACAGCATGTGGTGGCCTGCCAACGTCATGGGACTAGTGACGTCTGTTTTCCCGATTTTGGTTCCAAAATGGCTCCCTATGAAGACACCAAACGGCCCGTGAATTTTAAAAAACACGATTTTTAAAAATTCATAATAAATTGCCGGCTCAGTTCCGCAGACTCATACTTGGTGTCAATGCTTCTGAGCATCACTTCTAACATTTACAAGCGGCTTTTAATTCTTTGCATGGTCCCTTTAACTTAAGCTGAACCCTCTTTGTCAGCCTCCACGTTTCTGCCCCGCTAGGTGAGTACCGGTAAGATGCAGCTGTTGTATACTTTTCTTAAGTAAGTAAAACAGCGCTAGACACGGGACAAAGGAAGAACAACACAGTACAGCTGCGTTCTTCCTTTGTGCCGTGTCTAGCGCTGTTTTACTTACTTATGATGTACTAACTTGCCCAAGCCACCGCCATGTACTTTTCTCTATAGAGGGATATTGGTGAACTGCCAATCATGATCTGAGAGAACCTGCCATATGCGCCAGTTGGTTCCAGCTGGTACCAGTTGGAACCAACAGGGAATTGTTCCATAGACCAGTTTTGCTGGTTACATCTGTTCACCTGTCTGTTTGCCTTTGTAAAAGTACGCGAAATGTCGGTGGTAGGCCCACAGGCAAACCTGTGTCGAGCAGCCTGGGTGTGCGCAGGGCATCCTGGAGGCGCTGGAGTTCCGCCTGGAACAGGGTGACGTCCCCCGCCGGACTCTGTTCCTGGCCTTTGGCCACGACGAGGAGGTGGAGGGGCGGGACGGAGCGGCCTCCATTGGTCGGGAGCTGCGTGCCCGTGGGGTCCGGCAGCTGGAGTTCATCCTGGACGAGGGCATGATGATCCTCGAGGGGCTGCTGCCGGGGCTCCACAGGCCGCTGGCCCTGTGAGTCTCCCCCTCTTTGGCGGCCAGGGGTTTCTCAGACACAGTTCCCCAAGCACTTATGTCCACGAGTGCCCCATCTTAGCAACTTTGCATGGCTATAACCACACTGCTGTTGCTTATTACAATCGCTTGCTTTATTTGCAGCCAGTAATTGTTAAGCAGGGACAAGGGTCTTAAAATTGACGTTTTTATTTATGGCTAGAATCTCGTGAAATTTTACACACAGGTGTGCTTTTCTCTTCCGATTACAAAATATGTAGCCATAATTGAGCTGGTGGTCTCAGATCAAAAGTTATCTTAAATTCTAAAGTGTAGTTAGGTAATTTCTTACGCAGCTTTAATGAACTTTCTCAATGCATTTTGTTGCTTTTATTTACATGAACTGATACCCAGAGAGTTCCCATACCCGATGACATTCTTACTTTTTTGTTTAGGCTACGTATAAATAGCAATTTACAATTAGCTTAACGAGTTGCAGTGTCAAATGCTGCGACCTTTTACTCTGAACATAGTATATCAGGATTATATGCCTTTAGAGAAAAACGAAGAATGTCACTGGGTATGGGAACTCCCTGGCTATCAATTCATGTAAATAAAAGCAACAAAATGCAATGAGAAAGTTCATTAAAGCTGCAAAAGAAATCACCTAATTACATTCTAGACATCATAAGATTTAAGACCACCAGCTAAATTATGATTACATATTTGGAATCAGAAGACAAAAACGCATCTGTGTGCGAAATTTCATGAGATTCTAGTCATACATGAAAAAGATTGTTTTAAGACTATCGTCCCCCCTTAAAGCTTTCTGGCGGTTTGTACACAATTGTGTAAGCGACAAATTTACAGCTTTTTCGGTGAAACTGGAGCACCTAGCAGTGATTTGTTTCAGTCGAATTGGGCACCCTTCTTGTTGCAAATAAGTTGCTTTCTTGTGCCATGTAGCGAATGCAGTAAGTAATATTTCACATGAGAGAGAGCTAGGTAGCACTTTGTCTGCTGTTTTTGTGCAGACAGGTTTTGCCACCAGTGAAAACATGATTGCTTCTACTCAATTTCGAGCGTAATGTGCATCTTCGAAGCACAAAGTGATTCCACTATCCCTAAGGTGTTTACCTGACATACGAGAACATTTCGATGGTACTATCTTTAAGAAATATGACACTTTGTGCGGAATTCTGCACATCGTTGTAAAAACTGACCTGCTGGTCTTCCACGCTCGACAACTAACAAATTCCCTTTCTTGAGGCCTGAATATACTGCTTAGGTGAAAAAATAATTGATTTCAGTCAAAAGAAAAAATGGCTCCTGAAAGGGTTAATTTTCGCGTGTCTAGAAAGGCCGCGAGTCTGTGTGCTAACCAAGGCATGCAGGGTCCCTCAGTGCCATTTATCAGAAAATTAGGGTTCCTTAAAGAGACTGCAAACCCTTTCTATGGTCAACACTGGTGACACCTGGTGGTCAGAAGAGGCAGCTGTCCTTTGTGGCAGTCATGTTCGCCACGAGGCGATCCTTTGGTATTTGTGCATGTCGAGACTCTCTCTGAATCTTGCCGATTTCCAGAAAAGCAGTTTCAGTGATAGCTGTACCAGTTGTGCCCTCTCACGGTGGCAATGGAAAGCACACGGCATGACATAAAATGTGCTTTCACAGACGTTTGTTTGTGTTGTGGCATGTGCATGAGTGAATGTTCACAGTCCATGTCTTAAGGGCCACTTAAGTGTTGCTCCCGTAGCTAAGCACACTGCTGTGTAGGCTGCCATCAGCATACTTTCACTTTGTTTTGGTGTACTTTGGTTCACCTTAGAGTTATCCAAGGTCATGAACTGAAATCTTTCGATGTTAACGTGAACATTTTTTAACAGCGCAAAAAAGACGACGATGTTTACACACACAATAACCCAAGCGCTGACTTTCAACTGATTTATCACAAACGACATTTATACATAATCCCACCAAAAGACACACAGAAACCTACTTATCCTACCTTAATCTTCCGGCAACGACTTCTCAAGAAAGGCAAATTCACGGTTAATCAAGAGACATCTGTAATTTTCAAACACAAAGATCAGACGGTAAGAGAATTGGTAGAAGCTTATCACATTGATAAAGGGGGTTCTGCGGGTGTCGCAAAACTGTCGTCGTTGATTAACCGTGAATTTACCTTTCTTGAGAAGGCGTTGCCAGAAGATTAAGGTAGGATAAGTAGGTTTTTTTGTGTCTTTTGGCGGGATTATGTATAAATGTTGTTTGTGATACTAAATTTTCAGCTGAAAGTCAGTGCTTGTGTCGTTGTCTTTTTCGCACTGTTAAAAAATGGATAACAACCAATTTGCCCTGCTTTCTGTTCTTCTTAACTTGAACTTTAAGTTTAATCCATTTTGGTGGAAATATAAACCAATGGCTTCCACATTTGCTGTCTTATGATCCCATGTAGCATGCATGTGAGACAAGAAACGGAAGGTCCTGGTCTTCTGCCTGCTGTCAGCTGTTTTATGCTGCATGTACTATTTCTAGTACGGATCCACTAGCCAAATAGCAAGCGTTCAGGATGCTGAAAATTTTTAAGAACATGCCATTGTATTGTTTGGCCTGTGTTCTTCTCTTGAGAGACGTTCTGTTCATTCACTGAGTGAATGATTTTTGGCAGAAGCTAGAAGCCTCATTATACTCAGAAAAAAAAAAAAATTTGAAGGCCTTCATAACCATGCTCTTAAAGAAGAAAATTTCGAGAGCATTTAGGTTGCCTGCTGTGGTGTCTACATCATCATCATCATCATCGTCAGTCTGACTCTGCCCACTTCAGGGCAAAGGCCTCTCCGATGTCTCGTGCCCCCCCAACTTTTTAATGTCTAATGTGGTTCTTGCAATTTTCCCGGCCAAACTCTGGTTGGAGCCAGTTATATTGCCCTAATATGGCATGCATCACACCTTCTTGACTTTTCAAGTACCCCCAGATTCAGTAACCATTGTGACATGTACCACAGTGGGCAGGTTGTGATTATGTCACAAGGTCACAGGACCTCTCTCGACCAATCAGGGTGGCCCATCAGGGCAGGCTGCGATTGCATAACAAGGTCGCACGTCCTCTCCAGAACAGTTGTGATTTCATGACTGAGAAGCCAGAAATTTTTTGTGAGATGACAAGCTAAATGGTACCTCATTAAAATTGTAACTCAGATGTGCAAAAAGTTGCTACGATTGATCATGCAATGCACCGCAAGAGTTGGCTTGTCCACTTGCGCATCTGTCAACTGGGGGGGAGTTGTGCAATGCCCTTCCCACCCACCACTGCAGGGTGGCGGTGACTGAGAAGGGCTCCATCATGGTCCGGGTGTCGGCACAGGGCATCAGTGGCCACTCGGCCGCCCCACCTGTGAACAACGCCATCGTCAACCTGGCCAAGGCCCTGTCTGGGTATGTTGGCATATGGAGACTGTGTCTCCTCATTTACTGCCAGTGCTGTTTCTGTTGCATCTGCTTGCTGAAGTGTTGCGTGCATTTGCCTAGTCGGTGTGTTGAATGCGCCTGAAGCAGCCAGTTTTCAATGGTGCAGTTTTTCACTAGTGCAGATGAGGGGAAGGGGGAATTTTAGCTGAAGCAGTAATGTTCATCATCATCGCCATCATCATCACCATCATCATCATCATCATCATCATCATGCCCACTGCAGGGCAGAGGCCTCTCCGATGTCTCTCCAATTAACCCTGTCCTTCGCCAGTTGCGGCCACCGTATCCCTGCAAACTTCTTAATCTCATCCGCCCACCTAACTCTCTGCCGCCCCCTGCTGCGCTTGCCTTCTCTTGGAATCCACTCCGTCACCCTTAAGGACCAGCGGTCATCTTGCCTTCGCACTACATGCCCTGCCCAAGCCCATTTCTTCCTTTTGATTTTGATTAGGATGTCATTAACCCGTGTTTGTTCTCTTAATCTTAGTGTTAGCATTTCTTAACAAGACCACCATCGTCACCAAATATTAAGACTAGACCTCACAGCTCACCTGCGAGGCATCCAACGTACATAACTACAGTTGCATGTGTGTCAGCCTGTCATCAGGGGCTCTGATCCCACAAGCTTGCTTATTTTAATCAGCGACACCATTTGACTGTACCTGATTGTCGACATTTCACATTATGTTTGGTCCCTTGTGTACTGCTGGGGACAAAAGTCTCCAGCACGCATCATCGGGAACCGAAGCTGATAGCTCTGTGATTAGCCGCGAGCTGGAGAGGTGAAAGTCGGACTTGCGTGCTGTGATGTGTGCTAGTGATAGTAGGAGATCGCTAAAATCATGGCAGCTATTAGCCGAAATCGCCTGTCGCGCATCCTGGAGAACTATGTCCCCCATAGTACCTGCTTGCCATGTTTCCTTTATATTGCTGCCTTCCCTGTGTCAGTAAATCATTTGATTGCTATTCAGCGCATGTGTCTGTCCCATCTGTTAGTGCTATTTAGTCCTTTCCATCACCATGCATACTGACTAAGACCTCTTCTTGAAACCACGGGATTGCGTCCATAACCTGAGTTGCTTTGGGACGTTAAACCCCATAAACTAATAAACTAAACTGAAACCATGGGATTTCATGAATGAAGGAAATGGTTTGCGTGCAGGCCGGGAAATGGAGGAAATCAGTGGCATCACTTTGTTGGAAGTGGTGCAATGGAAAGCCGGTGACATTGTCGTGGTGTCCCCTGCAGGTTCCACGGCCAGTGTCAGCCTGCCCAGCTGAGTCGCTCGGTGGTGGCTGAGATGCTCACCGCCCTGGCACCCGAGGTGGGCACCTTTTTTGGCGCTGCAGCCACCGTGCTTGCTTACTGTGCCTGTCAGGCCTCAGTAGACAACTGCTTCATCATCATCATCAGCCTGACTACCGTATTTACTCGCATAATAGGCGCACTCGCATAATAGGCGCACCCTTAGTTTGGGCGCAAAAAATCAGATTTTTTTTATTTCCGCGCATAAAGGCGCACCCCGAACTTGGCACTGTGATCAATACTGTATTTACACGATTGCAAGCCGACGCCTCGCCACCCCCCGCTCCCCAATCTTTATTTTAACAAAGCTTTTGCTGAACTGACTACTAGTCCTCACTAGTGCTGCTGCAGACCCACAGCACGTACAACGACATCGCGTAGAACAGCCGCACACAGTTTTCAGGGATGCTCACTTCAAGCATCCGTTTGGAAAGCTTCATCTCCAGCCGGAAACGTTCCCGACTTAGGCCCGCGAAAACCTCGGCGCTTGGAGTCCCGTACGAAAATTTAGGGACGCCGCAGTCGCAACTGCCCCACTTCTTGGCCACGTCGTATTTTCCGACCTGCCGCACGCTAGCCGTGTTCGAGAGCAAACTCCCAGCCGTGTAGCTGTTAAGGTGCTTTGCCGTCGAGCTAAAACAGCAACACTCTGCGGCAAAGCCACAAACCACGATGAACTATCGCGCTACCGCAGATCCCGGCACTTGACAGTAACAAAAAAACAAAAAAAAAACGAGCTGGAGATGCTGATGGCGATATGGATAGCGAAAGCTCGCGGCGCGGCGGAGGAAAACGTTGATGATGATGATGATAAGCTCTACCTCGGGCGCCCTCCGTGGGTGGCGTCTGGAAGCTCCTGTGCGCGTGTGTGGCCTCCGCGATCAAGCGCCCGTTGCGCGCAGCCGGAGCCGATCGCAGAGGCCTCGGCGCGTGCATTCCGAAGGCTATTCCCGCGTGGGTCGTGGAAAGTTTCGGTGCGGCCCTTACACGGATCTTTTTTTTTTAATATTTTCTTCGGGAAAACGGGGTGCGGCCCGTACACGAGTGCGTTTACGCGGTGTGTTCAATTTTGAGAGTCGAAAAATTTCCGGAAATTTTACCCCGCGTAATAGGCGCACCCCGAACTTTGAGCCGGATTTTCTGGAAAAAAAGTGCGCCTATTATGCGAGTAAATACGGTACGCCCACTGCAGGGCAAAGGCCTCTCCCATGTCTCTCTCCAGTTAACCCCCGTCCTGTGCCAGCTGCTGCCATTGTATCCCCGCAGACATCTTAACCTCATCCGCCCACCTAATTTTCTGCCGCCCCCTGCTGCGCTTGCCGTCTCCTGGAATCCACTCCGTTACCCTTTAAGGACCAGCGGTTATCCTGCCTTCGCATTACGTGCCCTGCCCAAGCCCATTTCTTCCTCTTGATTGCGACTAGGATCTCATTAACCCGTGTTTCTTCCCTCACCCACTCCGCCTGCTTCCGGTCTCTTAACGTCACACCTATCATTTTTCTTTCCATAGCTGGCTGTGCAAACCAGCTCAGTCAGGCCCTCCTCATCGCAGTTGACATCACTCGCCGCTGTGCAACATCCGCGATGATGGCCGTGCGGGGTCTCAACATCATCTGCAGGCACCCTGTAGTGTTTTGAAAGAAACTTAGAGACCAGAACATCAGAAGCAGCTGCGGATGGTTGCAGGACACTGTAAGTGGGAGAGACAGGGCCTTTGCCCTGCAGTGGGCGTAGTCAGGCTGATGGTGATGATGATGATGAATGTGCTCAATACAGGAAGACCACCTCGCAGGCATAGGTCGGTGGACTCACTCACAAGTCGACTAACTTGGACCCGCTCAGGCTGAAATTCAGACCATGATCTGAGTGTGTGAGTGAGTCCAGACTCATATGCAGACCATGATCAGAGTCGTGAGTTCGGGCTCACATGCAAGTCATGATCTGAATTGTGACTCCACTATGCGCTCCATCATTCCATAGGTTACATCGATACTCACCATTGCATCCTTAGTACCCATTTCATGGCCGCATTTTATCTTCCGGTTTTATTTTTTTTCACCTCTTCCACGCTGCTCTCCTTCTGTCTTTTTCTCCCAAATTCCCCTTCCTACGCAGAGTAGCATGCCAGCGATTTTTAAACGCCGGCTAAATTCTCTGCATTTCATTAAAGAGTCTCTCTCTCTCTCTCCCCGGACTCACATTCAGGTCATGGTCTGTGTTTCCTGTGATGAGGGTGTGCACTTAGTTTTTTTTTCTCTCAAGTTTGCTGACAGCAGACTGGAGGAATGATTTGTTGCCGTAACGAAGGACAAGTGACAGCGAGGCACCTGGGCGATGTTTGTGGGCGACTGAAAAAGAGGAAATGAGGACGACTGTGCTTTGTCCCTTCCTCTTTGCCAGTTGGCACAGGCGCAGATCCTGTAATGAGCCGCGTGGGGATGTGGCAAAAGCTTTGTCAGAGTTCGTGCATGTCACTGCGCAGTGGGCGGAGGTCTTTTGCCGTGCGTCTTGGTCAGCTTGGGGGCATGCCACATGGGCATGCTTCAGTGAGCCCACGTGTGTCTTGACTCGAAACGAGTGAGTGAGCCCAAATGAGTCGTCAGTCTAAATGAGTGAGTGAGCCCAGAAGGATCGTGAGTCGACATGAGGCATAATGAGAGGCTAACCCTGCAGGAGTCTTGAGTTGAAGAGAGTCCAAATGAGCTGTGAGCCTGAATGAGCTTGCATTCATGAGTTACCATAAAAACCGGAATATAGGTCAAACTTTTTTCAAAAATCCATGGCACAAAGTCGACCCCCATGTTATATACCGGTCATTGGCGGAAAAACTGTGGAAGTCTTGAAACAATGGGTGGCTGAAGTCAACAGCCTCCATCACCATCAGCAGCAACACGATATGGTGACAATGTGGCACCGCCAATTTGCATTTCCGTTGTCACAAAGTTGTTTTGCTTTGCGGCTGGGTATTGTCGGCATGGAAATCTCTCCGCACAGAGATGTTGCGCAAGTCTTTTAGAAAATGCAGCATAAGTAGTGCACCAGACGGCACAGAGGATGATGCTCTATGGGACGTGGGCAGCGAGAAGCAACTGTCATGCGACTCGAGTTCGGGCGACTCTGATGACTCGGAGTAACGCTTGCGCACTTAGTGCCCTTCTCTGTACTGTACACCCAGCCAATTCTTTAACAGTATCGGGCGACCGTTGCCTCACGTGTTTGTCAGCACCTTATCACGGAGCGGTGAAAGAAGCGAGTGTAAGTCCATGTGTACACGTGTGCATCTCGCTTGTTCCGCCGCTCAGTGCCGTTAATAAGGTGCTGACAAGCATGAGGGTTGATGGTCGCGCGATAGTGTTAAAGAATTGGCCGGGTGTACATATGAGCAGCATCTAAATGAAAATAAATGCTGTCACCATTCTATAGCAGGTTGAATCACATTTGTTTCAAGGTAAGGGTGTCTTTTGGTACTTTTGCCGTTGAAGAAGATTTCTTTCAATTTTAGAATTGGTTAGTTGAGGGGTCGACCTATGTTCCGGTTTTTACGGTAGTGTGAGCCTGGGCCTGAGTGAGTGTGAGTTTGAGTGCACCCATAGGTGATAGTTTTGAGAGTGGCGATGCAGCTTTTGGGGACACAAAAAACTTGTTTCTAATTTCTTTTTGGAAGCTCCTAGCAGAAAATTTGTAAATTGTTTTTTGAGGAAAGCAAGTGACACAGTAACTGTCTCACACATCTCGGTGGATATGCTGTAAGTGAAAGGAGGAAGGTGGGAGTGAATGGAAAAAGGTGTGGTAGTGGAGGCCTGGTAGACCGGCGCCCTAACCACTGAGCCACCATGGTGGGTTGTAGTTTTTTTTTTTTGCATTTTGTGCTGGAGGACTCACAAAATGCAAAAAGCTCTTCCTACCTGCGTGCAACACCACAAAAGGGGTAGCCGCGGCGTTTGAAATTCATAGCCGTGATAAAACGAGCTCAGTTCTGCCCTTTGGTCCGTCACCACGTGTGCTCACTTTTCAGATTTCCGTCACTTCTCATCTATATTCGAGGCTGGGGTTGGTGGGAATCACAGGGGAAGAGTTACAGGTAACAAAACAAGCAAAAACAAGAAACGCAATATTTTTATGAAATTCGTCATTTTTTCACGCGCATCTCCCCTTACGAGTGCAGTGAGGTCGTAGCATTGGAGATCCCTCCAGGGCAAGTACTTCTTCTGTTCCATAGATCATTGGGAGCCCTGATACCCGCAATGGCACAGTGGTGCAGTGGTCAAGCGAAGAGCCAAAGCCCTGGCAGAGGTCTGTGGCAAACACAGTCTCACCGGTGGGGCTTGTGAGGCCCAGGCTGCTGTGTCCGAGCTCTCGTAAGGGGCCCTTTTTTTGCACGGATAGCTGTTTGGCAGGCTGTCTTTGTCTTGACCGTTAATCTCGTGCACAGTGCCACAGTAGGCGAATGCATCGAATTTATTTGAATTAATTTCATTTTGGGGTTGAGCAGGACTGGCTGGTGGGGCACCTGCTTTTTCGTGGATGGACTTCTAGTGCTGTTGCATTCCAGTGTTGTTGCAAGGCATGCTGGGAAATGCAAGGAATGCCTGCATCACGTGGGCACCCGTCTCTCTTCTCCTTTGCAGGTGCCCTTCCGCTTCCGACTGGCCCTGGCCAACATCTGGCTGCTGGGGCCAGCCATCAGCTGGTGAGCAGGAGCAGCCCCCCTCCTAGGACTATATACACAGGCACTGTGTGCAGACACGGTTTAAAGGGCACCTGAACCACTTTTTTGAGAATTTTGCGCTATTCAAGGATTCAAATCTATATAGGCTGTAGGTAAAGCATGCCAAGTGTTTTTGCACTAGCATTTGAAATAGTGATGTAATCGACGATTGAATTTTGCGCTTCTCCTCAATGCACGGAGGAGTGCAGGAAAACTCAGCGTGACGTCACGGAAGGTATGATTTCAAATTACCGCTGTCGTCAGCCACACCCTGCCCTGACTCGTTAGACGCTGCCAAACAACTCCTGGCAGGGTTTGCCTTCAGTGGCGTTTTTTTTTTTTCTTTCAAAGCAGGGGTTTGTGCTTTGCAAATGTACAGACACCTTCCATGACGTCATCATGCGTCCCCCCACTTGGCGTTGTGCACTGCGGAGAAGCTTCAAGGGCATCCAGATTTCAATAGGCGATTACTTCACTATTTTGATGTGCTAGCCCAAAAAGACTTCGCATGCTTTACCTGCAAGTTTCACACATTTGGCCATCTTAAACTCATTGATTTCTAAAACCTGTGCACCTTCCCTTTAAGGGTGCAGGCTTTTATGTGGAGAATTAACTCAGGGAGGGTGCGCTGTGTGCCCCTGGAAACTGGTCAGCATCGATAGCAGCAAAGGGAACCGAAACTTGGGGCAGCATTTGAGCTCCGCCTTGAGAGTACGATGCGGTGTGCGTTAAAGGGTCCCTTCAGGGGCCTCGTGTCCTCTGTGCCTATTGCTTCACATATCACCTCTGGTCTTTCAGGGAAAACACCTGTTATGAATACTAAATTAATTAAATGTGTTAGAATAGGGCTTATTATCTCAAGCACATGCATTATCGGAGCTATCTGCAATCCATCATCATCTCAGCCTCTGCTGTTCCCAGGGGACAAAAATGTTGTTTGAACTTCCACTGTGGTTACCGGCAACACAATAATGCACTATCGAGTGTGCTGCATTTCATTAAGTCCATTGAATGCATGTCGTGTAGGGCCTGAGGTGGAGACAAAGTACTCGTTGAAGGCGGTAGCTAATTCATCACCTGTGATCGACTGTCATGTGGACAGAAGGGCATCTTTGGTACGGCTAGGATTTATCAAGGAATTTATTCTCTTCTATAGCACATCTCTGTGTTTTACAGTGTTGGTGTTAAATAGATTTTAAGAATAAGACGACGTGCTTTTGCGCAGCAGTCATTTTGTTTTACTTCTCTGCAATGACATCCTAGTTGAAATCAAGAGGAAGTAGTGGGCCTGGGCAGGGCATGTAATGCGAAGGCAGGATGACTGATTCCAAGGGAAGGCAAGCGTAGCAGGGGGCGGCAGAAAGTTGGGTGGGCGGATGAGGTTATGTAGTTTGTGGGGATACAGTGGCCGCAACTGGCGAGGGACAGGGTTAATTGGAGAGACATGGGAGAGGCCTTTGCCCTGCAGTGGGTGTAGTCAGGCTGCTGCTGATGATGATGATGTTCCATAACTCTAGTTTCTTTAAAGTTATTTTCACGTGTACAAGCTATTCTTCGGGACATAAAATGTTGTGTTATTTCTTGTTCATTGCTTTCCTGAATGATGTGTAATAGTGGCTCCAGAAGAGTGGTCCCCCGCTTCCTTGCATCCTGTGCAGGTTCATGTCTGGGAGCGAGCAGATGGACCCCATGATCCGCACCACCACCACTGTGACTCGCATTGGGGGGGGCATCAAGGTACTTCACCCTCTCTTCCCTTAGGTGATCTTGTGGTCGCTGGTGGCCATCATCATCATGCCCTCTACTACGGTCCCACTAAGAAAGCGGGTGCATAGCCTCTGCAGATGATGTGGCAACATCACACACAACATAACTCAAGGACAAAGCATAAAACTCTGCTGGCTACCAAGTTATGTCGGCATAACAGGTAATGAAAGAGCAGATTTGTGCACTGCTCAAACTGGTGGCAAGCCAATAGAGAAAGTAAGTGTACAGCCTTTGTCAAAAGTTTGGAGCCCAGGGGGTTTGCTTCTGAAGCACACTGTCCGGTTCGTAATACATGTCCAGCGCTGCAAATTTGCTGACGGTGAGAAGATTCCTGGTCCTGCCTCCTCCAATGGGTAGGACTACCACGAATGTTACAGGAGTCCCACTGCGAGGCTTAGAAGCAAACCCCCTGGGCTCTAAACTTTTGACAAAGACTGTACCTTTTAAGGATTGCATGAACGTCATCATCATCATCACCATCGTCAGCCTGACTACACGTACTGCAGGGCACAGGCCTCTCTCCCATGTCTCTCCAATTAACCCTGTCCTTTGACAGTTGCGGCCACCGTATTCCTGCAAATTTCTTAATCTCATCCACCCATCTAACATTCTCCTGCCCCCTGCTACGCTTGCCTTCTCTTGGAATCCACTCTGTTACCCTGAAGGACCAGCGGTTATCTTGCCTTCGCATTACATGCCCTGCCCAAGTCCACTTGTTCCTCTTGAATTCAACTAGGATGTCATTAACGCGTGTTTGTTCCCTCACCCACTCCGCCTGCTTCCGATCTCTTAACGCTACACCTATAATTTTTCTTTCCATAGCTCGCTGCGTTGTCCTTAACTTAAGCTGAATACTCTTTGTTAGCCTCCACAATATCCCTCACCAATATCCCTCAAGAGAAAAGTATACAACAGCTGAATCATACTGGTACTCACCTATGGGGCAGAAATGTGGAGGCTTTCTAATCAGTCATCTTGAAAATAATTATCCCATTAATGTCTCATTGATGAACACCACAAATAAAAAAAAATCTCCCATGTTCCTTGATTTCGGTGTCTGTTGGCTTCCATCATGAATGCAGTGAATAGAAGAAGCAGTGGAAACAGTCTCTGCATATGTGCAGAGCGGGTACATACGCACTGTCGGCAGTAGTGCCAGTTCCTTCATGAAGTCCTTCCATGGTAGCAAGGTTTTAAAGGGGCTCTTAAACACCTTCTCGGAAGAGTGCGTAAACTTGCTCAATCGCTATATTGGGTCGTCACACATGTCTGAGCCAAGTAATGCACTTCTACACGCAGGAGAGAAACCACAATCGTGCACGAAAGTTGACGAGCCCATTCCGACAACATTTTGAAACTAACTCTTCTCCATGTTGCGTGTCTTGCTATGTTGATTAAGGGGGGATGAGGGTCTTAAAACTGACCTTTTTATTAATGGCTGGAATGTCATGAAATTTGGCACACAGATGCGCTTTTCTCTTCTGATTTCAAAAAATGTAGTCATAATTGAGCTGTGGTCTCAGATCAAAAGTTATCTTGAATTCTAAAGTGTAATTAGGCAATTTCTTGCACAGCTTTAATGAACTTTCTCATTGCATTTTGTTGCTTTTAATTACGCAAGTTGATAGCCAGCAAATTCCCATACCCGATGACATTCTTACTTTTTGTTTAGGCCACATATAAATAGCAATCTACAATTGGCTTAACGAGTTGCAGTGTCAAATACTGCGACCTGTTACTCTCGATGTAGTATATCACGATGACATCCCTTTAGAGAAAAACGAAGACTGTCACTGGGCATGGGAATTCTCTGGCTATCAATTCATGTAAGTAAAAGCAACAAAATGCAATGAGAAAGTCCATTATAGCTACGTAAGAAATCACCTAATTACATTCTAGACTTCATAAGATATAAGACCACCAGCTCAATCATGATTACACATTTGGAATCGGAAGAAAAAAACGCATCTGTGTGCAAAATTTCATGAGATTCTAGCCATAAATAAAAAAGTTTGTTTTAAGACGCCTTCCGATGTCGTGCAGCTACCATCGTTGTGCCTTGTCAGCCCTGTCGTGGTGGGGCTGGGTGGGTGTGGCAAAAGCCCCCTCAAAAGGTGTGGTTAGCAGAGCAGTGCCAACTGGGCATGTGCAAATAGTGTTTTTTTTTTTAATTCTAAACGAATTTGAAGCGAATATAGTAGTTTTGTTCGAATAATTTCGAAGCGAACATTTCGGATACTTCTTGTGCGCAGAAAAGGTTGAACGCTGCTGTAAGAATTTTCGAATTGGTGTATTTTTCGAACACACTTCATTACATGTAGAAACGAGAGGATGCGTTGAACCTGTGTCAACTTTCGGCCTTTAACACAGCTTTAGTGAGAACCCCTTTTAGAGACCGTTTAAAGGCAATACTTATCGTTGCCAATTGGCCATGACTTGCTTTGGGCGTTGTGTGTGACCGTGTCGTTTGTGCCCTCCGCAGGACAACGTGGTTCCGGCAGAGGCACACGCGTACGTCAACCACCGAGTGCATCCCTCACAGTCAGTGGCCGAGGTGAGTGCTGACTGGCTTTTTTTTTTTTTTTTTGGTCACTGATGGGGACGGGAACGCGCTGCAAGAATGATGTGGTAACAAATCAAAGGCTTTCTAAGAAAAGCACTTTACCCTTAAGGACCAATGGTTATCTTGCCTACGCATTACACGCCTTGCCCAAGCCCACTTCTTCCCCTCGATTTCAACTATGGTGTCATTAATGCGCGTTTCTTCCCTCACCCACTCCGCCCTCTTCCGATCTCTTAAGTTACGCCTATCATTTTCCTTTAAATAGCCCTGAAAATTTTGGCTGTCTCAACTAGTTATGTGCACTGGAGGGACTGCTTTGCCTGCAAGCTTCACGAAAGTTTGTTGCCTATGGTAATCGACTTTTTGAAATTCTAAAATTGATATGCATTTTATGTACAGTGAGCTATATGCCAGTCAGTAAACAAGGAGGCTAAACAGTACCAGTTCAAAAGTTCAGCACTCAAGGTTAATTAACCAGCCTACTAATAGCACGTCTTAGCGCTGTTTTCATGTGCTACATTGCTGACAATGTTATGTGGAAGAAAGCGCTCTTCTAAATCAAAAAAGCCTATGTTTAAAATTTGCAGAAAGTTTTAGGCGAAACACCCCTTGTATAGTTTACATTTCCTTTTGTGAGGCACAAAATGTTCAGGACTTTTGCTAAATGCACTGCAAATCTCATTCACATTTTTTGATGGAACTTGAACAAGGGGAATTAAGTAGCCACTGTGACTGCGTTGTTTTGCTGAAGCAGTTAAGTAGCATGGGGGTATGCATGATCCAGCAAGGGCTTCTTTTTTTAAGGTGAAAGCCTTCAAGCGCTCATACTCGGGGCCGTGACTGTCTGTCCCTCCGTCCTTTCCTTCTGAAGTGAAAGTTGTAACTAGTCATTACTTGTCACAAGTCATGACTAACTGGTCATTAACCAGTCATTACTAGATAGTCAATAACAAATCCTGACTAACTAGTCATTAACCAGTCATGACTAGTTAGCCAATAACAAATCCTGACTATTCATTAAGCAGTCATGACTAGTTAGTCAATAACAAATCCTGACTAGTCATTAACCAGTCATGACTAGCTAGTCAATAACAAATCATGACTAGTTAGTCATGACTAACTATGCATGACTAACTAGTCATTAACAAATCATGGCTAGTTAGTCAATAACAAATCGACTAGTTAGTCATGACTAACTATATGCATGACTAACTAGTCATTAACCAGTCATGTCTAGTTAGTCAATAACAAATGACTAGTTAGTCATGACAAACTAGGCATGACTAACTAGTCATTAACCAGTCATGAATAGTTAGCCAATAACAAATCAGACTAACTAGTCATGACTAGTTAGTCAATAACAAATCCTGACTAGTCATTAACCAGTCATGACTTGTTAATAACAAATCATGACTAGTTAGTCATTAACCAGTCATGATTAGTTAGCCAATAACAAATCATGACTAACTAGTCATTAACCGGTCATCTCTAGTTAGTCAATAACAAATCATGACTAGCCAATCCAAGTCGCCCCATAGCCGCCTTGTGTGTGCCTACCGGCTGTGCAGCGAAAGTTGCGTGCTAAGGCTTTTGCCTCGCGCGCTTTAGATCGTCAAAGTGCCCCCTGAGTTTTTTCCGAATTGCAGTCCCTTCTTCAGCTTGATGAAAGTGGAGAGCACATGTTACTGGTGCATGTTATTTGTTTCCTGGTGCAGGTTCTGGAGCGTGATCGGCAGCTGCTGAGTGGCGTGCCCAACGTCAGCCTGGAGGTCCTGTACGCGATGGAAGCCCACCCGGTGTCCCCACACTCGGAGGAGGACTTTGGCTTCAGGGCCATCGCCTGCAGTGTCCGCCGGCTGTTCCCCAATGCCCTGCCTGTGCCTGGTGCGTGACGATGCAATAGCAGTGTATGCCTTCAGGTTGGCTTAACCCTTTCAGGCACCATTTTTGTTTTTACTACAATCAATTATTTCTTCTCCTAAGTAGTATGTTCCGGCCTCAAGAAAGAGAAATTGTTAGTTTTCGAACATAAAAGACCAGCAGGTCAGTTCTTACAACGATGTGGAGAATTATGTACAAAGTGTCAGATTTGTTAGAAATAGTACCATCGAAATGTTCTCATGTGTCAGGTAAACACTCTAGGGATTGTGGAATCACTTTGTGCTTTGAAGATGCACATCACGCTCGAAATTGAGCAAAAAGCAATCGATGTTTTCACTCACGGCAAAATCTGTCTGCACAAAAATGGTGGACAAAGTGCTACCTAGCTCACTCTTATGTGAAATATTACTTACTGCATTCGCCACATGGCACAAAAAAAGCAACTTATTTGCAACAAGAAGGGTGCTCAATTCGGCTGAAACAATGAAATCACTGTTAGGTGCTCTAGTCTCTCAGAAAAAGCTGTAAGTTTGCCGTTTACACAATTGTGTACAAAGCACCTGAAAGGGTTAATTATGCAGCTCACAACCATTACTTAAGCCTGGTTTGGTCCAAAGTAATTATTTTATTGTAGCCGGCACAGCTTTAACCCTGTGACAAGTGATTTTTTTGTTTCCCCAGAAATGATATATTTTTCCGCCTAAACTGTATATTCCAGGACTTGAGAAAGACCGCTTATTACTTTTCCAGTGCAGAATACTAGCGGTTAGTTTTCTGTAGGGATGGGCCGAGTTTCGTGCAAATTGTCATAATTTATGAAAACAGCAATATCGAAATCCTGAGACATGCGAAGTAAACACCCAAAGGATCGTGAAAACAATTTCGATTTTGAAGTTGGTCGTTACACTCGAAATGTGCAAAGAACCGAAGAGAAAGAACCATGTGGCGCATGCCAACAGGCGGCTCAGTTAGCTGGCTGATACAGGCTTGTGTGAAGCTCTCAAAAGTGAAACCGAAACTACGCGGCCTGACTGGCATCGAGACATGGCAGTACGTTTGTCATCGTGCCTACAGTTGCACACACGTCAACGTACATGGATCACTCTGCGGCATAGAATTCAGGTTTGTGCTGGGCTGTTTGGATAATCGCTTGCCGCGCCAGTCATACCTGGACACAGCCTCCGGGAGCCTGTTAAAGTTAACTGGGGTCCGTATTCCCAGTTTGTGTCATAATAAAAAGCGTCGTAATCTGTCATAGCTAGCTTGTTCATAGCGTCGCAGCTGGCTTGTTCGCACAACACGGAGTTCTACATTTATCCTGAGGGTAAAATGGAACAGAGAGCAAAATTTGTGCCATGCGCTCACTCGCCGTACAATGCGCTCTCCGTGCCGTGCTGAGCCATCAAGGCGCCGTGACGGTTTGTCGTCTGCAACATCGCTGAACATAAGTTACTGTGACAGGACGGTTTTGCAGAGACTTAAGTTTTTCATTCCTTTTATGCAGGCACTGCAAGGACCGCCAGATGCCGCTGTTAGGTTTTTAATTTCTCTGCAGCAAATAAATGAAAGGGATGAGCTAAAAATAACTTCTTGCTGCGTTTCTCCTCATATATTCGTTGGGAGACTTCGCAGAAGAAGTTTTCATAGGTTCGCCATGGCACGAAGCACGCTCATGCCTGCACTGACGCCTGAAAACTGACTTGCAAGCTAACTCGTGAACTCAGTGCAGAGCCACATCACTGCGGCTATCGAGAACTAACCATCCGTGCACATGAGCGGTGCCAGACGTTGCACACGATCATGATGCACGACGCTTCAAGATCTAATGGAGGGTTGTAGAATAGGAAATGTACATTTGCGAGCAGTAAACGAAATGTACATTTGCGAGCAGTAAACGCAAGCATTTTGCGGGACATTATGGTTTTATGTTACATCATTCAACGTACGGAGATGAGATAACTCCGGTGATAGTGGTGCCACCTGGTTTGAATGAAGAGAACAGTTTCTACAGCAAACTGGTTGGTTGTCCTGAAATGTGCCGTGCCGGCCCGCCCTGCAATGCATTTCATGCCTACAACTACTCTCAGTGGTCAGTTGGAGTGCGGCCTTTTTTCACACCTGTTGGCTCCACTGCATCTTTGTTACACATTTGCTTTTTAAAAGAATGCAACCAAAACTTAGTCGTGGTGTATCTGTTGCTGCATGGTGGGTGGTGCGTTCTTTGCATGCCACTCTTATGGTATCTATATTTGTCTCTTTTAGTGTCATTGGGAGGGTCTTTGTAAGCGGAAATTGTGGCCGCTGCCACACATGACGCGTGGTGTGATGCTTGACCGTAGTATGCCAGCTCGAATATGACAAAATTTAGTGTTAGCCTCGGATATAACGAACATAAGTATGCCATGCTATAAACTTTCATGGGTTCAACAAGGGGAAACTTTGGGCCAGTTGGTCTGACATGTTGAAGAGGAAGAATAACCGCGAACTTGGACGAGACTTGAGAACGAGAAGAAGACAGGACGAGCGGTTCTGTCTTCTTCTCGTCCTTAAGTGTCTCATCCAAGTTCACAGTTATTCCTTCTTTTTGTGCGTTAACCTCGAATGTAATGAACTTTCATCTGTTACTTTTGATCTAATCAACCTAATATGTTACCTCGGATATGGCAAACTTTCGTGTGTTACCTCAAATATAATGAACCTAAGTACGTCACCTTGAGTGATCCGCTGCAATGGCTCAGTGGTTAAGGCGTTCGTCTACTGAGCCGGAGTGCCCGGGTCCGAACCCGGCCGCGGCGGCCGCGTTTCAGTAGAGGCGAAACGCAAAAGGCGCCCGTGTGCTGTGCGATGTCAAAGATCCCCAGGTGGTCAAAATTATTCCGGAGGCCTCTAATACGCCATCTCTTCCTTCCTTTCTTCTTTCACTGCCTCCTTTATCCCTTCACTTACTGTGTGGTTCGGCTGTGCACCGAGATTTGTGGAACAGTTACTATGTCATTTCCTTTCCTCAGAAACCAATTTTAATTTTTTTCCAATTTTCACTTTGGATGTAATGAACTTTTGTGTCTCGACCTCAGATGTAACGAAGTTGGTGTGTCAACCTCGGATTGTAATGAACATTCGGCTTCTAGCGCCTTCAAACAATCCACCGAGGATTGCGTACAAGTTTTATTGCATCTCTGGTTGTTATTCTATTTGTGGATCGGTGCCATTCTTAGGTAAAGGTAACACATGGGCCTTAGTTTTTATCTTCCCTTGATGCTTGAAGAAGCGGAGCATAGAGAAAGAAAACTTCAAGTGGCAGTAATTTTGTTGGTAGCATGCACATCGTTTTAAGGTACTTGAAGAATGCTCATCATCACCATCACTTATCAACCCTTAAAGGTCCCGTTAGGGACATTACATAAGGGGGGGGAGGTGTTAGAGGGGTGTTCAGCAGTCATACGTGAATATACATATAGATGGAATATAGAAATACAGGAGAATATAGAAAATATAGATTAGAAAAAAAAAGTAGAACAAGACGAAAAAACACAATAGTAACAAATTCAAATAATCAGGTCATGGCAGAGTGTGGCAGAAATATGAACAAAAACAGACTACAACTGTGGATGTAGAACAGGCTGGTCGGTTTGCAGGGCTTGGAAGCTGACATAGGGTGCAGGAAAAATTATTTTTCGTTGAGAAGGTCGATTAGGTTATGCTTAGAGGTAAATTTATAGATGACATTTCTTCTGAAAGGGACACTGTGATAAATTTTTTTTCAAAATGGTGTATTGTTTTTGTTGTTCTGCTGTTCAAGTGCAAGTTTCTTTTTCCTTGTGCACCCGGGATTGGAATCTGTAGGTGTGATGAGCTCTTTCCATGCAGCCATGTCGATCGGCAACACCGACACACGGCACTATCTGGACCTGAGCCGCAATGTGTACCGCTTCTCGCCAGTGCTGCTGACACCACAGGAGGCCTTCCGGCGCTTCCACGGGGACAACGAGCGGATCTCGCGGCCCAACTACGAACGCCTCGTCAACTTCTACCGTCTGGTCATGCGTTACGCAGACCGTGTTCACAAGGTGCCGCCAGCGCACAGTGAGCTGTAGTCTTCTTGTCCAGTCCTCAGGCAGGCAGTGTTGTTCCCGCCCATTGGGCACTGAAACTTCCTTGGAGATCCTGTGGACGTGTATGGGACGTGTATGGGATGTGCATGGGACGTCCAAGGAAGGTTCAGTGGTCATTGCCAAAGAATCCGTAACACATATACCAACACCGATCTGTGACTCAAGCAGCATGTGCTGATGCTTCTGTTGTTGTTTGGGAGTAACGATGGCCACAGCAGTGCACGTTTTATGTGTAGTTTTCTGATTTTGCAATGCCACTATGAGGTCGTTCTTCCCTCTGTTGACAGTGTCCATGTACACTTGCTGTCGAAAGTAAATAGAAGGCGACTTTGTCAAAAAAACTTAATTTCTTTAAATCTAAAGCATAATGGTCCTGTTTATTGGTGCACAGTGCAATTCGCACAATCACAATTAGGCTGCACATATGTATTCAGAGATGCATAAACTGGGGGGGGGGGGGGGGGGGGGGGGCAATGATTAAATATTTTTGTTAATATTGCCGTCCATTTACTTCTGACGGCACCTGTACAGTCCAGCACAATTTGAGAGTGATTACTTCAAGCTTTACTTACTCGGATTATACTGCTCTGGCATGGTTTATTTTTGCAAGAGCGCTGCAACGACAACATGACCTCAGATAGGTGCAGGGTTCCTCTATCTTCCACCTTCATGTTTGTTGTGGGCAAAGTGACCGTCACACTAGGAGAAATTTCTCGGATTGTTTCAAGCGGAATGAACGTGATAACCTTCAAATCACACTGGGCTGCACATTTATACATCCTAAAACGGAGTGTGGAAATGTGGAGCGTCATTTTGGAGCCAGTGTATATTTAAAACACCATAGTATGTGTGTGCCTTAGTTACCCCCACGTTTGGATGCCACTTGAAAGAGTGGCCCATGGAAACAGATGTAAACAACACTTCTTTAGACATTTTCTCATTTCGCAGTACATACCTGTAAAGATCACCATTTGTTCACAGCTGGTGAGCGCTTAGAAAAGCATGAAAAAGTGCGCAATGTCATTTTGAAGCTGATATCACTTTAAAACATTATGATAAACCTGTGTTGTGGTGCTGTACATATCAGTAAGTAATATGTCAGTTTTCTTTTGACACACACTGCACTAGCAAAGTAGGCTGTTCACATAGCACTGTCGTGTATTAGTTGCCATTGGCAACAAACTGAGTAATAGCTGCAACATAACAGGCCAGACTCATTGATGGTGAGGCAGTACTGAACAACCTTCTGTGATGCCTCCGTGGTCGGAGTGTTAATACTGATTCTGAGCGCATTTTCATGCTTTGGTGTGCTTTCAGTGCTTCCTGAGTGGAAAAAACAAGGCCCTCATAACGGTACTCCTGATGGTTACAGCTTTGGATTATATATCACTTTTTTCTTGATTATACTAGAACTCCATTCAGGTCACATTTTTATCATCTCAAACTAAAAAAAAGGTGCACATTCCTGATAAGTTTTCAGACGCCGTCCTTAGTTTGTACAGGTATCTCTAGCATAAAAGGGAATGTGTCTTGAGCCTTCAGTGGTCATGTGTTGGTGAATATTGCTGCTGATTCATTATATGATGCTTGTTGTATCAAGCTTTCACTATGGGTCTTTGAAAAGATGTGCGGGATTGTGAGTGCAATCGTCACAGCTTCAAATGGAGCCGTGGGGCCTCCGTTTTTTTTCTTGCTCTGGAGAACTTGATCATGCTTCGTTAATCGTTATACTAGTCAGGAGTCTGAAGTGGTTTCTTCCGATCAGGTTTAATAGGAGAAACAAACACTGCAGTCACTGATTTAGACACCTTGGTCACACTTTGCAATGAACAGCGTCCTTCTCTGTCTCCTCCTTTGTGTGTGTCCTGTCACTAGCACTGTTTTTTCTATTACAAACTTCTTTTATTGTGGACTGTTTTGCATGCCAGACTGTGTCGTGCCTTGCACAGCACAAGTGTTGTATATTGCGCAGCTTATATAGAAAAAGAAGTTCAGCTTGTGAAGCGTGCAGGCCTGTCTGTGTGATGGTTGTGAATTATTTTTTACAGTGAACTTTTTGATTTAGTATTTTTGTTGTAGACCACCTAGTGATCTGCAGCATAGATGCAGCGGGTCAGTGCAATTATTATCTAATGGTGTGTGTTTGTACACATGCTTTCTGCTTTTCTTGTGTTTTGCACTTTTGAGAGTCTTTGCTGAGCTTAGTGGAAAGTACTAGAGCGCTTTCAACTTTGTGACTTGATGAGAATGTGCAATAGAAGCAGTGCCAAGTGTTTTGAGCAGGTGAAAACATGCAATGCTGTTTTAAGTAGCAGCTCATATCAGTCGGAAAAGGCAACTAGTGTGGCTTTTTATTTTGTGTTCATAGCTTGACAACATGAAATCAAGCCCCTCAAGTGCTGCTGCTAAAAGTAGTAGTATATTCTTACCTGGATGGCACTATAAAGGTTAGAGCAGCTTCTTATTCGCCCTCATTTTGCTAGGTTCACAAGAGTGTGGGGCTTTGCTTCAGGAGCAGAGACGGAAGGTCACTTTGGATGTCTTCATGGGGTAACTGCCCAGCGGACGCCAAAACTCTAATGGATGTCCTGCGGACGTCCATGGGACATCCATAGGACATCCAAAGGCATTTCAGTGCCCACTGGGTGACCCTGAGAACTGCAGAGGGCAACACAGGTGCAAACTAACAGCTCATTTGAACGCAGCACTGTACACATCACACATCCAGCTAGTACAAGTAAGCGCACATTGGATGTGGATTTGTGTTCGCCTCATAGACCATAGTGTCTCGTACATTCTGTGATCCGTCTGTTGTAGAGCATAGGCATGTTATTTGTAGTTTTGGAAAATGTGCGTAAATGTAACGCGCAATGTTTTATAGAGTGACACTTCTGTCCACTGCGTTTTTGCCAGAGGAAGTGCAGTGCGATGTAAAGCTGCATTTCGTAGTTGTGCCAAGCCAGACAGTGCACTGCGCAAAAGCAGGCTTCACATCGTGTGGGTACAGTTGATTGCTTTTGAGATGGAGGCGCCATGGAAGAATGAGCACTCCAACACAAAGGCCCTAGGGGCTGCTGTCACTGGGCTCGTTGTGTTACGATGCATTTTGCATTGGCGATGTCTGTGAGTTTCGTGCAGGTCTCTGGCATGGCTTGCGAGGGTTCCTAATGCACAAGTTTGACTCGCATTGCCTGCACTGTGTATGTTGGGAGTTCATGTTCGTGCGAATGCACAAAAAGTCTGTACTCAATATCTTGGTCACCTGTTATACCAGATGCCTTTGACAGTTGGTCATACATTGTGTAACAGAGGCAGTCATAAGGTTTAGAATATAGTCGCCACTTTTTTTTCGTTCATTCCTACGAAGTCACATGTGCATCAAGGCTATTCTCACAATTTTATGGCATTTGTGCTGTTTTTGTTCCTTTTGTGTACCTGATACATGTGCCTGCCTTTGTATTCTGGTAACTTGAAAAGTAAATAAAATGCAAGGGCTTTCTTTTGCAACATTCGTGCCCATTATATTCGCTCTTAAGCCAAAGGGATCTCGACAGAATGCTTAGAGAAAGGCACCTGACCCACTGTGTTAGGTTGGCTGGCACCAGGCAACGGACGTCGCGACGGAGAGCTTCCACCTCCAAAGGTGCTCAGCAACGGCGTCCAGCTGCTGGGGAGGACCAAGCCTCCTGCGAGCGCCTATAGGCTTAGCGGCACCGGCCGCTGCGTCGTCGGCTCCATCGGCTGGTGAAGACTCTAGTTGTGTGCCACGTCGTGTGCTTGGCTCTGGGAGCGGGTGAGCAGCATGATCCCATTGCTGCCACCATAATAAATGTTACAGTGTGGGATGGCACCGAAAGACACGAACTCAGGATTCTCCGGTAAACCGCCAACTTACTGTCCCATTTCGCGTTCGTGTAGTCACGCGCCCGTGCCGCGCTTCGTTCTCGTACCTTTGGTGATGATGACGTCCTCGGGCTTTAATGGCACATACCCATGGCGGGGGATTGGCCAGGGTGCATAGTGGATACAAACGCACTCATGTACAAGGAATGGAGTATTTGGATAATTTTGGGACGTAGGCCTTGCCGCGGTGGCTCAGTGGTTATGGTGCTCGGCTGCTGACCCGAAAGACACGGGTTCGATCCCAGCCATGGCGGCTGAATTTCTTTGGAGGCGAAATTCTAGAGGCCCGTGTGCTGTGAGATGTCAGTGCACGGTAAAAAACCCCAGGTGGTCGAAATTTCCGGAGTGCTTTACTAGGCGTCCCTCATAGCCTGAGTCGCTTTGGGATGTTAAACCCCAATAAATTAAACCAATTTTGGAACGTAGAGCTAGACTTTGTACAAAACAAAAAATACGGAAAAGGAAAAGTAGTGAATTCACATTCTAGCAGAGGAATCTACCAGTTGACATATAATTGGGAGTATAATCGCACACTGGTTTCAGGGCATATCCCTTGGCTCTCGCCCCGAAGCATAGGAGAAACGGAATAGATAGAGGAAGCCGAAATCGAGCGAGGGGAATCTGCAAGTAAATTTTACAGAGAGTAGCGAACCGCCGGCAGGAGAGGAAAAAGTGTTCTATAGACTCAATTTCGCCACAACACTCACAAAGGCTGGTTATAGAAAGCCCCGATCGGCATAAATAAGGACTCAATTTCACCACAAGACTCACAAAGGTTGGTTATAGAAAGCCCCGATCGGCATAAATAAGGACTCAATTTCACCACAAGACTCGCAAAGGTTGGTTATAGAAAGCCCCGATCGACATAAAGATTTAGCCGCAGTATCCTGCAGCGCAAAAGGGTCATGGACACCTCACATTGCCTCGAACTGCACATCCGCACACTCCAAGGAAATGTCAGGTGTTGAAAATCCGCTGCAGCGAGGAGAGGCTCATGGCTCAAGGTGTGGAAACGCTGGAATTGCTGAAAGCGTGCTAGAGTCAAGTAAATAGTATTTGGGACGAAAGGGACAATAGGTCCATCAAGGGCAGACTTTGCTAAAAAAATCAACCTCTCATTAGAAACAATGCCACGGTGCCCAGGGACCCAGTGAAAGCGTACTTCTGTAACACATGGAGGAAAAAAAATTGAAGGGAACGGCTCATAGGAGTATCCCTCGAGTTTTCGAGCGCTGTCAAGATGGAAAGGCTGTCTGAAAATTTAATAACCCGACTGATACTGCAGGAAATCATTATTAAAGGGCCTGTGACCACCCCCTGGTCGCAAAAACTCTCTACCGCTCTTGGAGCGAGCCTGCTCTCCTTCCGTTCCCTCCTCGAGATTTTTCTCTCCCGCTCCTCGTCGAGTAGGCTCGGCAAGGCAAAAATCACCCCTTCCTTCTCCGATGTAGCCGGAGGCGTGGTGTCTGTGGAGTACGTCACATGCCTACGTAATGGCCCCGCCTTCAATAGAATTCTTTTCCGGGAAGGAGGGGGGGGGCGCTGCGGGTTTCCTAACACCCTCTCTGTTTTGCTCTTTGGGTCTCCTCGCGGTGTTTCGCTGCAATTTTTTTTATTTGTCCTTCCTCTCTCCAGTTGCTGTTTTTTTTCTGTTTGAAGCTTTTTTTTTTCACCTTCGCCACTCCATTCCCTGCCCTTCCTGGTTGGGGGTGCAACAAAACTGCTCGACCCCTGTTACCGGCCTGTATTCGTCCCTCGCTTTTCCATCGTCACTGAGCAATGCTTGGCGCGCCTGCATTTGCTGCCTTGCTCCGCTGTGCTCACAGATGTTTTTCCGCACTCCATGCGTTCCGTGTTGTCTGAGGCCGCTTGTCCTTGGCGAGGTTTTTTTTTCTTTTTTCGTGGCAGGCCTTTGAGAAGTCAACACGTGCGTGGTTTCTCCCGCCGCTTTTGATGTTTTTTTTTTTAGCTATATTTTGCTGCTTCTAGCACCCTGTGCAGTCTTGCCCTTTGTCGGGCTCCCTGTTTCTGCTCCTCGATCTACGAAATAAATCTCCAACGGAAGACCAGCGCCGGCCATGTCTGTCACTGTGTCCTGTCTTTCCCGCGCTGTGGTCTGAAGTTGTCAACTGACTGTTGTTTGTTGTTGGGTTCGAAAGTTCGTGATTGTCCTCGCACTGAAATGGACTCTGCCGTGCATGCCCGGTTGGAAAGACTGGCCCAACAAATGGACCCGTACGGAGACACACCTTTGCACAGAGAGGCAACAATGAGAGACGACATCCCGGATCCTCCGCCTTCACCTCATCGCGGCGCCAATATGGACTGGTGCGTAATGATGCTGTGACTAACTTTCTCTTTGTGCCTGTGTTTCCGCTGATAGTACTTCGAATTTTGTGCTTTAGCATGCTCGATGCACTAATTTGCTGTTTCTGTACTTCCTTCATGCGTGGTAAAGTTTCTTCTTGCGTTGTCTCTTCTCTGTAATGGCTGCTGAGAGTGTTACGCACGATCTCTGGGACCGCAGGTGCTCGTGCGGATTGTGCGTGGCCAGCGCTAACGCTGAGGAGAATGTGTGCTGCAGAGAGGTACCAGAAGTTGTTACCAAGGGTAATGAGGACTGTATCACTCTGCACGCATATTTTCCCAGCATCTGCCTAAATCCTGGCGTCCTCAAGGCGGCGTACTATGTGTTGCAGGAGTATGGCGTCCGAATGGAAAGAGAACTGCACAGGTGACGCGCCTCCAGCACTGCTATTCGTGTATCCCACTAATGGTGGTTTTGCTGCTTACAGAAAGTACCGGTATGTGGCTTACCACCTCTTCACAAAGTGGATCTGGAAACGCCTCGGGCGTGGAAACAGAGTCGTGCTGCCTGCATGCGTTGTTGAACGCATTCGGAAGCAGTTTCCGTCGGCGACCTACGTCGGTTTTCAGCATGCTTTGTTGAACGACTGAGGAGCCAGAAATGGCAAACGGCATTTTTTTTTTCTTCCTTTTTTGTGCCGTATATTCAAAGCATTCATGCATGATCTGCTATACCGTTGCATCACTGAATCCAAACTACTAGGGGTGTGCGAATACGAATCGATAATAATTGTTACTTGGTCCATTTTCGATTCGAGAAATGTATATGCGAGAAATTTCCATTAATTAACACTTTCTCAGTATTCGGCAGGGATTTAACACCACGCTTAATTTCACAACCTTAATGAATACGGCAAAATGTCTGAAAATTGAGTAAAAGTTTAGGGCAACAGCATAAAGACGCCCTTTTCGCTCTCCTCATCGTCGTTTATCACGGGGACCGGTCACATTCTTGCGCTGATAGGCTTGGACCCCGTATGAAACTTTTTAAGTATGCTTTCCCACATATCGCAAGTGATGAGAACAGAATGGCCGACCGGCTGCTGTGAACAGTCACAACGCAAATGCGCACGATATATTTTTTTATCCTTCTAATGTATCACATACCTAGCACCTGCACACATGGCATTCAATCTGTTGCCTGCCCTAGCCTTGGCAACTCTTGAGCTCCGCCGTCTGGTTTTTAAAAAGTCAAAGGAGGGACTGGGTCGACGTGTCACCAGCAGGGAAAGCGATCGTGTAAAATTATGGCCTCCTGCATAGTGCAACCTGTGCATTTCTTACGCACCCGTTATGGGAGGCGTGCATAGAGTTAATGCCCCGAATAGGCCCTTGTAGCTAGGTTAAAATATAGGTTGGCCGTGTAGTTTCGGTTTCTAAGCTTCACAATCAGCACGTGGCAACGAAGGCGGTTATCGACCGCGCATTCGCCAGCCGTGGAACCCAGCTGCGCACCGTTTTCACACACTTAGTAGTGCATCGCTGGTTGTTTCTTTTTCGTTTCAGAAGCAGCCTCGCTGTTCAGGCACCAGTATGCGTGCGCCTCGGTTTCGTTTACGTTCTTTCAACACGCCGGAACTGCACGCTTCGTCTCTGGTTTTTCGCTGCTTGTGCGATGGAGTCTCCTTATAAGGGTTTGCCGCATTTCGGTCTTTTTTTTTCTGGAGGGGGTAGGATTACTGACATTCGGATAATCGGCCGGTCTCTTGAAGTCTGAACTAATGAGGCTTCATTATCCATAATGTTATTTTCAGTTGTCATGTCGTGTCAATTCATGGATTGCGTTTTGTTACTCATTTCACAAGATCACATTACAGGTAGCATTCTGTTATGCTCTCTAAGCAAGCAGTTTACATTTCTGTAATGATTATTAATAAGTGCGTTGTTAAATACAGAAACGGAAGTAAAAAGATGTTGCTAGCCAGGGCATGTGCCATTCATACCTGAAGCACCTGAGCTCCGGCTAGCAGAAAAAAGGGCTAGGGAGAGAGAATAAGGCGGAAAGAAAGAGAGGAGCTATAGTAAGAAAGGATAGGGATGGAGGGTTTAGTTTAGTTTAGTTTATGGGGTTTAACGTCCCAAAGCGACTAAGGCTATGAGAGACGCCGTAGTGGAGGGCTCCAGAAATTTCGACCACCTGGGGTTCTTTAACGTGCACTGACATCGCACAGTACACGGGCCTCTAGAATTTCTCCTCCAAAGAAATTCCAGCTGCCGCGGCCGGGATCGAACCCGCGTCTTTCGGGTCAGCAGCCGAGCACCATAACCGCTGAGCCACCGCGGCGGCAGGGATGGAGGGATATGTATGAAACTATTCAAAAAAAATAGTGCCACGCCCACCGCGATAGTAGTGTGCTTAGTTACTCTAGTTTTATTTATTTCGGTTGCAAAGCCCATAAGCTGTCTTGAGAAATATAGGGCAAAAATGTTTGTCTGTTTTCGTTTTCCTGAAATTTTTCTCACACTGGACAGATATTTGATTCGATACTCGAAGGTATTTTTTTCTTGATATCCATATTCGATTTGTGTTTGAAAATTTCGGTATTCATACACCCCTACAAAATGCTTCTGCTGTCTAGTGAACTGCAGCACTACATGATGGGTGCAAAAGTTCAGGAAACGTGTTTTTCTTCATTGACTGCCACACATAAACTTCTTTCATTTATTTATTCAGCATGACGAACGACGAACCCTCTTCTCACGTAAGTGCATCTTGTTTGTGCACAGCATGACTAAGTGGCAGGGTGTAACCCGAGCAAGTGTAAAACTGGAGCCTAAAGCCTTTTCAAGTGCTCCCATCGCAAATAAGATATTTTAGTTGTATTTTGGGAGTATGTACCCATCTCGACTGTTTTGTCACTACACTTTTTGTTTATTCTAACAGGCCCTGCATCGTAGTCAGGAGTGCGGCTCTCTGCTTTCATCACAGTATAGAGTGCACTTCATGAGGCTCGTGATTCATGAGGTTCATGAAGAACTCCTGATGATCGGAATCATTCGAAAGCTTGATACTATAGCAAGCCGCATAGTAGTAGTAGTAGTAGTAGTAGCAGTTGTTTATTTACAAATAATAATAAAAGGAAGGAACAGATTTGTGCTAGCCCCGGCATCTGCCATCGGTACGGTAAGCACCTGCGCTGGGGCAGCGGAAATAAAGGATAGCAGGCAGACTGCAGAAATGAAATGAAAGAGATGAGGGGACAGGCTGAAAGGATATGGGCGAGAGGGGTACAATATACAAGTGGTTTATTTACACTATAACACATGTACAGGTAGGTACGCCTCACAGCCCACATTTTTTCTTTGGCATAGACCTTCGGTGAAGAGCGAAAAAAAACCATGAGCGAGAGCAGCGCCCAAGCCAGTTGACGAACTTGTATCCCAGCCATTAGGTCATTGCTCAGGCCCATGCTCAGTTTTGTTTATAGATTGATTGTTACATGCCAAAGACAATTGTGGGGTGCGCCTCATAGGCCACAATTTTCCTTTTGTAGGAATCTATCAAAGAAAACTGAGCATGGGCCTGAGCAATGACCTAATGGCTGGGATACAAGTTCGTCAACTGGCTTGGCCGCTGCTCTTGCTCATGGTTTTTTTTCGCTCTTCACCGAAGGTGCACCACAGTTCAAGAAGAGTGAAGTCAGTTCTGTGAAAAATCCGCTGCAAATCTTGATCGATGTTCATGGATGAGGATTTCCATTGAAGGCTGCTGGTAATCATCGGTCATGTTCCGCTGTGGTTCTCGGGTGATGAGGTGAAGACTCTCCTTGTGCGAGGATTCCCTGCATCTTTCAATTACATCTCCCAGAAGCTGGAAAACGTAACCTGTGAAGGAGTAAAAGCAAATATCAAAATTTTTATTCAGTTTCAATGCCGTAAGGAACAGCGTGTTGCTTTTGTCGCCCACGAATGGTTTTGGCGAGAACGATGAGCGTTCACTTGCAATTTTAAAGAGCAAAACATCTGCTAACAAACCGTTGGCTGGAGCTATCCTTCTGTACAGCTACCATTACACTTCACTGGAATATTGCACTGGCTGCAACAGCCAATTTTAGCAGTAATGGGACGTATAAGCAGAAGGTTAGTCTGGCTATCTCAACAACAGCAGTTGTAGAGGAAAGATCAGTCTTGACAGGCAGAAGAAACGTGTACGTTGCCAAGGTTTTTTGGCATGAGATGTGAAGGCGGCTATGGATAGTCTGTCGGATTGCTGTTTCTAAGCATCAAACAAGCACTGTGAAGGTATGGAGGAGTACTCTGCTATGCAGTTCACCTGTGACTGCTAATTTATTCAAGCCATTTCATTCCTCCGTATCATGCAAGCAAAACAAAGTTTTTGCGTACCAAATGTTGGCTCTGTCGAGATTTTGCGAGCTGTAAAGTGCCTGTCCGTATCCTGCTCAACCGGCTTTTCCAACGTTCTCTTCCACTTTTCGTTCGTGCTTGCTTCCGTGAGGCATTTTAGTTAAAATGAAGCACGGCAAGCAGAGTCCTGAAAGAATTTCAAGAATCAGTGCATAATCTTCTATATAAAATTACGAAAAAATTTATACCTCGTTTTCATGCCACGCGGTGAATATGTTGTGGACTTAGGTGTGAACCGAGTTAGCAAACTGTTGAATGCTTCCTGTTGAATGAAGTCTGTAGTGAATAAAAACATATCTCAGTAAAACTTGTGAGTTTACCTTCTCTAAAGGACTATCTTGCAATCTACTTTCAAGCCTCGCTGCTTCTGGAAAAAAATATTCATCTTGTTGTATGCCATCCAAGGCAAGATGAGAGAAGCCAACAGTCACAGAAACCAAGGGGCACAGGGGATTTTTAATTAATTTATTTATTTTGTGGAGTTGATCAATTTATATTAGTGAATATGTTATTGCTTAAAGCTAATTGATTAGAAAAGCAGAAGAAAAAACAACCACTTGCCGCCGGTAGGATCCGAACCCACGACCTCCGAATTACATAAGAGTTATTCTCTTGCATGATTAGGCAAGAGTTATTCTCTCTTAATACAAGCTGAAGGCAGCCACTGTGTATGCATAAAATTGAATTTCAAATTTGTCCTAGCCCAGCAAGTTTTCTTCAGTTACGAAGCTCGTGAGAAAGCTGTATAGCTTTCCTTTGTTACTCTGTGGTTGTGCTGAGATGGATGGTAATGAGCAATTACTCCTTCATTAAATGCAATGCACTATGATGTGCAGGTCATGCGGTCACATTTTCACTGGACATTTTCAAAATCAAAATATTTACCTCTCTGTAACCATGCTCTGTTCTCAAGCAGTCCATGAAAACAATTGGTGAAGGGTCCCTTGTGTCCAGTGTGCTGATTGCAGATATGATTAAGTAAGCTGCGCCATATGCTAACAGTGAGGTCCGCGCCTGCGGCAGCAACATAATAAAGGTGTTTTATCACACTCTGAATCCAGCCACTTATGGAGCCACAGTGCTGACTTCTCCCGGCAGTTTTGAGCTTTTTCCTGAGACCTGGGCAAAATAAAGCCAGGCGAACTCAGTGGTAGTTATCTCACGCATTGTGTTGCCACATACCTTTAGCAATGTGCCACACATCAAAAAAGTGCCTCAGCTTTGGCCACTTTTTATGCATATGGGCTCTTACACCAGGATGCAGATCTAAGGAACGAGAAACAAGAGAGTAAGGTAAAAGTAAAATCGAAAGGCCATATGTATGGTTGAATTTTGGTTTAGACGTGCCATCTACAAAATAATAACACTGCAGGGAATGAATAAGTGCCCTACCCTACCTCATTTTAAATGTCATACGAAACAGTGACTTGCCATTTCTCAATTGTGGCAGCTGACCACTGTCACTGGACCGGGCGAAAGCCTAATCAGCCATGTGCCCAATGTGCATTTTGGCTTCACTCACACGCAACAAAAAAAAAAACAAACAGTCCACTTGTTCAATTTCCACTGCAAATAATATTCCTGGCACGCACTTGGTGCTTATGTTACAGCGCATTCAAACTTGCATGTTTGCACTGCGAAATAATAAAAGCAACTGACGTGCTGCTTTGTGTTCAGTTCATCAGGCTTTTGCATATACAGATTTCATGATGTACAAAGTGCATTCAATGCCATGAGTCCCGCTGTGGCCAGCACAGGGATGAAAATAGCAGCACTTTGTTCCTTTCCCCATGTATTGCGTAGGGGTATGTGAGTGTTCCAAATTCTGAATACGAATTGAATATGCTGTTATTCGGTTCAAATTCTATTCAAGAAATATATTCAAGAATTTGAGGGTATTTCAGAAATTTCTGAATATTCGCCAGCGATCAAAAACAACTCAGATTTTCAATAATCCCACCATGGCAAAACCACAATGTATGGGCAGATTGACTGAAGGTGGAATACAAAGTGCTGAAACTGCGCCAACACAAAGTGCTGAAAGCATGCTGCACCGTCGTCATGGCCTTCCCAGTCAAAAAAAAAACATTGAGATTTCCAATTGGAACCAGTTGATTTTTGGGCACCATTGGAACCAATTGGAAAGACCAATTGGAAATACCAATTGGTTCCAGTTGGCTTTTGAGCCAATTGGTTCCAATGGTGTCTGAAAACCAATTGGTCCCAATGGTTTTTTTTGACTGGGTAGTGCCAATCAACATTTTTCTACGGAATTGAAATTAACATGCTTTTATGGAAATCAAAGCCAACAGACACACATACATCACACACAAGCAACACTGCACATTCAGGCACTAGTAGCATACATTAGCTCAATATGTACATCCAGAGAACACACTTCTGCTCCAACTTATATACCCAATTTATTAGGCTGTCATGCTGGGGCCGGTGGCGCTTGCCCACTGAGCGCAGTTATTTAATTTAATTTCAGCTCCAGTGGTGGTGTAGGTGATGAGTACAATTTATTAGGCTAAGCTGCTGATAGCTCTTATTGTAAGTACCATATTAGTTCTACCTTTTTCGACAAACATGCAAACATTCATTGGATAAATTGGTTTGGTTTGGTTTATGGGGGTTAACGTCCCAAAGCGACTGAGGCTATGAGAGACGCCGTAGTGAAGGGCTCCGGAAATTTCGACCACCTGGGGTTTTTTAACGTGCACTGACATCGCACAGTACACGGGCCTCTAGAATTTCTCCTCCAAAGAAATTCTAGCCGCCGCGGCCGGGATCGAACCCGCGTCTTTCGGGTCAGCAGCCGAGCACCATAACCGCTGAGCCACCGCGGCAGCATTGGATTGGATAAATTGGGTGCAGTTCGGCAGACCAATTGGATGCAATGGGTAAGATCAATTGGGCTCACCAATTGGAAACCCAAATGGTCCAATTGGATAGTCCATTTGGACCATCCAATTGGAACACCATTCCAATTGGAACCAATTGGAAACCCAAACGGTCCATTTGGATAGTCCATTTGGACCGTCCAGTTGGAACACCATTCCAATTGGAACCAATTGGAAACTGAACTCGTCCAATTGGAATCAATTGGAACCCACTGGGAATCCAATTGGTTCCAATGTTTTTTTTGACTGGGTTTCGCTATTTGTACTATGGACCCTCATATAAGGAATTGCCGCATTTCAGGTTTTGAGCATATTTTCCCAGGGACGGGCGCTTTTACACCTAGTCCTTTTTATTTCCAATCCCTTTAGCTCTTATTATGCGAAGCATATTAACGTAGGTTTCGGGCCTTCGCGCGACGCCCGGCGGTGGCCACCATTGACCCTGAAGTGGGGTCACGTGAGATGACGTCACGTGATGACGTCACACCGGCTGCAGATGGGGCCTCATATCGCGCCGTCGGACGTTGCCCGGCGGTGGTCTCCACGCTTCGGTTCGCGCCGTCGCGCGCGACGCGGTGGCGGCGCCACCATCGCTGCATCACGTGATATGTGACGTCACGCCAGGGATGAAGCGGCGCGCGCCCGCCGTCGCGTCAGTCTCTGTGCCCGGAACCGCGCCAGCGTCTTTGCGCCGGGCGTGTATGCGGTCAAGAAGTGACGTGCAAACCAAGAGTGATGCATTTACGGACCATAAGAGTGTGTTTGTCGGGCTGCAAAGAATAAAGTTCGACGATTAACCTAAAACCACGTCTCCGTTACTTAGCCCCATCCACACTGAGGCAGCTGCTTAACATGCTTCGCATCCACTGGGCTTAACCTTGATAAGCCTCCAATTTTTTCCAATGGGTCTGGCAGCGGCATGGCGAACGGTTCTTGCAAACACGTGTGCTTCATTTTGCAGATAGCCGCAAGCATCGCTGGACCATACTTCCTGAGCAATGCTTCTTCTTCAAGCTTCCTTCATGGAAAATGCACGCTCACGGGCCCTCCATTCAGTTCCTGCTGTCAACCGATAGATGGCAATGCAACCATAACCTCATCTTCCGTCGATCTCGCTTGTCTCGACCACGCATGGCACAACCCCGGAACGTCATCGACACGGACCCGACGGGATATAAAAGCAACACACCGGCCAATCCTCTTCAGTGGGTCTGGCAGCGGCATGGCGAACGGTTCTTGCAAACACGTGTGCTTCATTTTGCAGGTAGGCCACAAATACGCTTTCAAATGTTATAGGAGCGATGATCGTTTCTTATTGCTGCTGCCAGACCCTCAGCACTTTGTGTGTATTTTTTCTTGCCTACTGCATTCGTTAAGAATTTTGTTGCAACTGTCCGGCGATGTCGAGACAAATCCAGGCCCAAAGTCAGAGGAAATGCTAACGGAGCTGCTAGCTGGACAAGCACGAATCAGCGCAGAGCTTTCCGCGCTCAACTCTAGAATGGCTACCTTTGAACAGCGTATTACGCACATAGAGGCGTTGGCTTCAACTGCTAACGACGCTCTTCAGCGTGTTCATGATCTTGAGATAACTGTTGAGAATCTTAAAGATGTCATTACCAAACTTGACCGCAAAAATGCTGACCTGGAAAACCGATCCCGTAGGAATAACTTAATCATCTATGGCTTGAAGGAACCATCAAATGAAACTTCTGAGGGGCTATTGGCTTCTGTATCGGAGTTACTGTATTCCAAACTTGGAATCCAATGTGAAGGTATTGAACGCTGTCACAGGCTTGGCAAGCAAACAACTGAAAAGACGAGACCTGTCATTTTTAAACTGCTAGACTTTAGAACCAAGCTTTCCATACTTAAAAACGCCAGAAAACTAAAAGGATCTGATACGCACATTAGCGAAGACTTTTCTGCGCGTGTACGGCACATTAGGAAGGCTCTCTGGGACAACTCGGTTGATATCCGCAAAGAAGCAGATAAGTATAGGTTGCAATACGATTCCCTGATAATCGACAGTGTTCGTTACACTTGGGATGATGTTTCCAAAAGGCTTGTCAAGGCTGCACGTGCTGCATTGCCTAGGGACACAGAGTGACTTGTTAATGAGCAGAAAGGTAGAAATGAGCAGAAAGAAAAGCAGAAAATGACTCTTTTGAACTTAAATGCTAGAAGCTTGCTTAATAAGATTGAAGATTTCAATTGGCTTGTAGAATGTTACACTCCGTCAGTTATTTGCGTAACAGAAACATGGTTGGACAACTCCATATCAGATGTAGAATTTTTGCCTCCAGATTACTCGGTGATCAGAAACGACAGGCAGTTTGCTAGAGGAGGGGGCGTAGCTCTGTTCGTTAGGAAAGGCATTGAAATTTTTGTATTGCCAGAACTTCCGAATACTGAGTCTGTTTGGTGCCGGCTAAACATTTCTGGTTTCGTGACAGTCGTGGGTGCTGTGTACCGTCCGCCCGATTCGGAAAATATTTTCTCGCACATTACAGAATACATAGCGGAACACAGGCTCCACAAGTATAAAATGACCATTACAGGTGATTTCAATGCTCCTTGTATCGATTGGAAGTTGTTAATTTCAACAGGTCGTGAGAAGGTTGTTTGTGAATCCCTAATTAATATGGCTATATCATATGATTTAACACAAGTCGTTGAATGTCCAACTCGAGTAAACTCTGTTCTTGACCTTGTTTTTGTTAATGAACAGTTGCTGCAATACGGATTTCAGTGCGATGTAGTCGACGGACTGTCAGATCACAAGTGTGTTTTCATGCAATTTAATGTGGTTTGTGAGCCCCATAAGCCGAATTTCAATATTGTTAAAGATTTTACCCGTGCCAACGACCGTGCTATTACTGAACTGCTAGCGTCGTCTTTCGGAGATTTCGTGACAGACAGTGAAACGTGTGGTGTTGATGCTTTGTTAGAGCAGTTTTATAATTTAGTACATAGCTGTGTGCTTCATTTCGTCCCCACAAAATGTGTGAAACATAACCCAAAGCATCCGTGGTACACAAGAGACATAATTCATCTCATAAGACGCATCAATTGCGCTTGCGCAAGCGCAGCCGGCCAGGAAACGAAAGCCGCGATTCACTACTACTTTCACTCAAGTCGGAGCTAAAGACAAAAATGACACAAGCTAAACACTTTTACTTCAACACAACACTGTCAACATTCATGAAAGAGAACCCATCGAAATTTTGGAAAACAATATTACCCTCTTCCCATGACTCTGTATCTTTCATTATCAACGAGCAGCCTTGCACTGATCCTGTAACCATTTCTGAAGCCTTCAATAGCTACTTTCACTCTGTCTTTCATCTTGATGATGGTACCAATCCTCCCTTCATTCATAGCTCGGAACACCAGTTACCCAACCTCGAAGTAAGTTACCCTGGAGTTCACAATCTGTTAGTAAAAATTGACACAACTAAAAGTGCGGGACCAGACGCCATACCTAACATGTTTTTAAAGAGGTACTCGGAATGGAGTGCCCGTTACCTTACAGTGATTTTCAACAAATCACTGGACACATCCTCCGTTCCCCGGGCTTGGAAAATTGCCAATGTCATCCCGGTGTTTAAATCTGGCGACAAACAACGAATTAGTAATTACCGACCGATCTCCCTAATTTCCACTTGCTGCAAGCTTCTTGAGCACATTATTCACAAGCACCTTGTTCAGTTCTTAACTTGTCATAATCTACTGTCACACTGTCAGCACGGTTTTCGATCTGGTTTTTCCACTGTCACTCAGCTCATTGAATTTACTCACGACATCGCTTCCGCTTTAAATAACCGTGATCAAATCGATGCAATATTTATAGATTACTCCAAAGCATTTGACATGGTCTGCCATAATAAGCTTCTTCGTAAACTACGCACCATGTTTAACGGCAATAAGTTACTGGACTGGATAACCGACTACTTACACTTAAGATCCCAGTTCGTCACTTTTAACCATGCACAGTCATCGTCAGTCACTGTAACTTCAGGTGTGCCCCAAGGGTCGGTGCTTGGGGCTCTACTCTTTATAATTTTTATTAATGATGTAGCTAATGTTACTAACGACACCGCAGTGAAGTTACGCCTATATGCCGATGACTGTGTGCTTTACCGCAACGTTGCTAACGCCGATGATCAACAGGAACTAAACAAAGTGTTTTCATTGTTCTGTGAATGGAGTAATGCATGGCAAATGAAAATTAATTTCACTAAAACAGTTGCAATGACCTTTGGTAACAAAAAGAATCCGCTGCATTTCTCTTACAGTAACAACGGTAACTGCTTGACCCACGTCAGCGAGTTCAGATACCTGGGCGTTATATTTTCGCATAACTTAAAATGGAATGCTCACATAAATAACATATCTGGGAAAGCACTTCGCAAACTTGGTTATCTCAAACGAACCTTAAAAAATGCCACGAAGGAATGTAAATTAACTGCTTACAAATCACTAGTTCGACCCATCCTGGAGTACGCCTCAATTGTCTGGTCCCCTCATTACGCGCGTGACATTGACCGTTTAGAATCAGTTCAAAAAAAAGCAATAAGATTCATCTTCAGCCGGTATGATCGCAAGTTTTCACCTTCTTCCCATATGCACAGTTTATCTTTACAAACATTAGAACATAGGCGCACACGTGAACGCATCATTATGCTGCACAAGATCGTTCACACATCATCTGGCATTCAGGCACCCTTCACATTTGTGTCATCAAGCGCACGTGCAACCCGACGGAACCACCCATTAAACATTGTTCCCTTCAAACCACATATAGATTGTTTTAAATTTTCTTTTTTCCCTCTAACCGTTGAAATTTGGAATGGATTGGACGGCTCACTTCGTTCATTGCCAATTGAAGAGTTTGTTGTTCAGTTGCCTAACAATTTCACCCGTTGATCTGTTTTTAATATTTCTGTGTTATCTATTTCTATGCTACCCATGTTATTTGTTTTTACTCATGTATTCACCCACTCCTGCTATGTCTCTCCTCAGAGACAGCAGTATTTATAAATAAATAAATAAAATAAATAAAATAAATCCCTTTAACACCATAACCACTGAGCCGCCGCGGTGGCTCAGTGGTTAGGGTGCGTGCTCGGCTGCTGACCCAAAAGACGCGGGTTCGATCCCGGCCGCGGCGGTTGAATTTCTTTGGAGGAGAAATTCTAGAGTCCCGTGTGCTGTGCGATGTCAGTGCACGTTAAAGAACCCCAAGTGGTCGAAATTTCCGGAGCCCTCCACTACGGCGTCTCTCATAGCCTTAGTCGCTTTGGGACTTTAAACCCCATAAACCAACCAACCCTTTAGCTCTGAAGCAATGAGGTTTTACTACCTGTACTACCTGTCATGTTATTTTTAGTAGCGTGTCGTGTAAATTCATGGAATTCATTCCTTTACTCGTTATGCACGACCAGATTACATTTTGCATACTGGTATGCTATCTAATCAAGCAGAATACATTTCTGTGCCGGTTGTATTTTTTGGTATGGTGCTTAGTCAGTGTAGTTAAAAAAAAAAAAACGTGTTTTAAAAACTACTGCACACAACACTTTCATGTTTACCTGTTTCGGAAATTTCTAGTCACACTAAACAGACATTGAATGTTCGATTAGATATTTGAATATGTTTTTCTTTGTATATATTGCCACGTATCATTGTAGTGTTTGTTCGTTCACGCTCAAGGCTGCAGGAAAGGGCTGTTATCATTTTTGTTCATTTTTGTTCGTGACGCGAGAAGCGACCAGTCTAATCTCGATTGATCGCAGCCATGAAAGGCTGCATCTAGGTTTTTCCAGATTACTGTAGACGATCTTGTCCTGCTATCTCGATTGATCGCAGCCATGAAAGGCTGCATCTAGGTTTTTCCAGATTACTGTAGACGATCTTGTCCTGCTATCTGGAAGTTTCTTTGCCGGCTTTAAATTGAGCGATGCCGCGAGCGGCGGGCATTCGTAGTTCGACGATTGACGAGCACGCTTGTTGCTTACGCCGCCACCGAGTGAGTCAGTTCTTTTGCGGGCGCAAGTCAGCCCAAATAAAGAGCTTCGTTTGCAAGTGTTTCTGGTGTCTTCCTGACCGCTTGACTGCCGTCACTACAACGTGACATCTGGTGGAGGTGCTGGGTAGCCTTCCATGTACCGGACACCCCCTACAAGCCGTGACGCCAGCCCTCTGAGTCATCAACCGCAGGACCTGAGTCCAGTCCACCGCGCTAGCCGACGCCTGCAAGGGGACGCACCAGAGTTTGGGAATCTGCCAGACCCTACCCGGAAGCGGAAGCCAGCCGCAACGTCTACCATGAGCTTGCCCCAGACGACGACTCCAATCATTCTTCACCAGCCCCGGGTGCCACCAACCTTCGACGCTTCGCCTGGCGCCGACCCCGAAGAATGGCTGGAGCAGTTCGACCGTGTGGCTATCTTCAACAACTGGGACGATGCCACGAAACTTAGGTACGTCTTCGCCTTGGAGGGACCAGCAAAAGTCTGGTTTGAGAATGAGGAAGCTAACCTCACGAACTGGGAAACCTTCAAGGAGCAGCTTCTAAAGACCTTCACGAACGTCGTGCGAAAGGAGAGAGCCCAGCAGCTGCTACAGTCTCGCATACAACACCCAAACGAGACCGTTGCTGTGTACACAGAGGAAATGAAGCGTCTCTTCCGGCGTGCCGACGCGAGCATGAAGGAAGAAGAGAAGGTGAAGTTGCTTATGCGAGGAGTTAAAGAGCAACTATTTGCCGGCCTCGTTCGCAACCCACCGAAAACCGTCGCGGAATTCGTAGAAGAGGCATACACAATGGAGAAAACTCTTGACGCCCGAGCCCGCCAGTATGACCGCCAGCAGCGCTTTTTGTCAGCAAGCTGCATGGATACCGCTAACAACGATAACCAGGGTTGCCAGATCGCTCCGACCTCAGGTAGCCAAACTGACCTCAGTAGTAGCCCAAACGCAGCCAATAGCGAAATTTATGCGTAGCCCAAAAGTAGCCAAAAATATTTTTGTGACATTTCTTAGGCATACTAAATAAATTTTTGGCAAGAACATTTGCATATTACATTTTTTTGTAGCACATGATGTCTGAGGTGGTCCACACGGCATGTTCTTTCCGTTGTTACGTTTCGCCTCCGTCATGCGCGCTAACCAGGTCCTGAAGATGGGGCCGCAGTTCCACTTTGCTGGCGCGGCAATAGGCCATATCACCTCAGGCTGATGACGACAGCCAGTCTTTACGCGCAAAAGAACGGCGGCGCGATATAACGCAATCGCAGCTTTAGTTTAGAAATATTTCGCCATTTAAATGTTCGTACGCAGATTAGGCATATCGACAGTGAAAATGCCTTGCTGTATACTTACGCAGCCTCACATTTCAATTTTATGCATTAAGAGAAAAGTTCTCATTGAGGGCATCACCTCAAACATCTAGCATGCGCCATCTTGAAGCTACATTCGGTGATATGCATGAGCTCAGAATAAATCAAGGATATATGTCATTATCTGATAATCTATGTCAATTTTATCTTCAGTCTAACAGCATGTTCGCAATAATGAGAAAAACATATTACCCTTGAATTCCGGCTCCTTTTTCCATTCCTTCTTGTAGTTCGAGATGTACTTCGCCAACTTGCCCATTCTGATTAAAGTTCTCGTAGCGACGGATCTAATGCCATGTTATGCCACTAACTTCCGCCGCCCTCATTAGGTACAGTGGGTTCTGCGCCGCGCTGAAGGATGGCGCCATGGCTGCCATGGCTCCGCATGAGTGCACGCGGATTACGCGACGGACACGGCGCTCTCGCGTAGCTCGCAATGAATCTCGAGGGCTGCACGTGTGCCGCTTGAGGCTGCAGAAAACAGCGTAGGCTCTTGCGAGTGGCGCGCTTGCTGTGTCCACCATGAGAATAGGAAGAGAGAGAAAAAGACTTTATTAATGCTTACGCATTACTTGCCTCATGCGTATCTTGAGCAGAATGTGTCCGCAGAGCCAGGATAAAAAATGCAAGAAAAAGACATGCCTGCTGGTGGGTTTCCAACCAGCCACCTACCGCAGCCGAAGCGGGCGCCCAAACCACTAGGCCACGCCTACGGTTTGTGAGCATCACGAAACCACGGAACAGAAGCGAAACAGTAGCATTTAATGCTTAAGCATTCGCACCACGTAGGGAGACTTAAGTTCTTTTTGTGTTTTCCCTCTATTCTGGCGCCAAGGTCACCCGCGGTGCGCCTTCAATGGGAGAACGCTCACATGTGCAGACGGCAAGAGTCTATGTTCGGTGGCGCGCGCGCGCGCGGCTGGCGTTAGTGCGCGGATTAAGTGGAGCCTATAGGCCCTAAAGTGTTTCCTTGGGGCAACTTTCACGTAGTGTCCACTCTATAAAATAAATCAAAAGGCCGTGATTCTTGACTGCCTGACGCATATAAGTTTTCTCGAACACAGCGTTTTCAAATTGTCATTTTGTAGCAGACGCGCTCAATTACTTTTATTTCTGTCCCTGAGTAATTGTAACAGAGCACATTATAACTGCTTTAGCTTTTTTTTCACGCATGAAAAAGATGTAGCCCAAAAGTAGCCACATAGCCAAAACGAAATTTCTGACGCCAACTCGGATAAAAAGTAGCCCAATTTGGCTATTAATAGCCCAATCTGGCAACCCTGACGATAACCTGCGGGAGGTTATACGTGAAGTTGTGCGAGAGGAGCTTCGACGATTGCTGCCAACGGGAACGCAGCCGCAACTTTCATCGCTCACTGACGTCATCCGGGACGAGGTTCAACAGGCCTTGGGTGTGACGCCGACACCCACGCAGCCTCTGCAGCCCCCAGCCATGACTTACGCCGCAGCTGTGCGCCGTCCTGCACCTCGACGACGGGACCCAAGCCCCTATCGCCCTCAGCCAGCTGCGTTGGACCGCCGCCCACTCGCCCCAACCCGCGCGTCCTACGAGCGACGCGCGCAGCCGAGGAAATGCGACGAGTGGAGAACTCCCGACTAGAGCACTGCACGGGGCTGAATTTGAAGCCCGAGCCCGGCCCAGGCCCGCGGCTTCAAGCCCGGGCCCGGCCCAGGCCCGCTAAATTATCGCTCTAGTGAGGCCGGCCCGGCCCGTGAATCCCGGAGTGAAGCCCAGCCCAGCCCGGGCCCGGCCCGGCCCGCTTCACAGTACCGCTTGAGGTATACTGCTCACTCTGAGCAAGTAGACTGCTACTAGACCGATAAGAAACTGGCCGACAAAGGTTCTGAGTTTGGCTTGCAGAAACTTGGTTCTTCTTGACCCAGAAGGAAGTGATTAAGAGTAGTGCTCGCCAGGCCCTCTTCTGGACACTGATCTCGTGTACGTGCGCAAAGGTAAACTCGGAAGTTCCGAGAACCAAATAAAAAGGGCTGCATACGCGCGTAATAGACTACTTTGCATTCCCCTATGATTTTAATCAGTTATATTTTGCCGCCCGCGAAGTATAAACATTAAAGCTGCCTAGCAAGCAGTGGGATGACATTTTTTTAGTGAACGCGATCTCACAGGTTTAACTCTTAGCCGAACTAGTCGCTTTTCAGCAGAAACGAAAAGCTAAAAGGCTTGAGTATTTCACGGTGTGTGTTTTGAAGACTATAAGCGTCCTAAACTAATATGTCCTTCCCGAATGCAATTCTAATAGTGTATAGGTATGTTTTGGGATGACGAACGATCAATGGGCGATTAAGACCGGTTAAATTTTACTCTCGTTGGTGGAGCAGAAGATAACGCGCGAACCACGTGATAACTTACAGGGCAAAACACTTGTCATGTCAACCAGGCTGAAGAAGCAAGGAGGGATAGATGTGGTTATCAGATGAGATTTACAAACTGTCGCGAGATTTTGTGACTATTTCATTTACGAGACGTTCCGGTCAGCTGATCAAAAAGAAAACCAAACGCGCTTTAGTTTGTGAATTTTCTCACACGAGAAAAATATAGCTATAAAATGAAAGCGATGTTTTTGGGGCTTAAGGGCCCAAGGGGAGTCAGGCTGTGAGAGACAGCGAAGAAGAGAGCTCCGGATCATTTCGACCACATAGGTTTCTTCAAATAGCAATGATAATACAAAGTACATGGCTGTCATGCTTGCCTCCTAATTAGAAATGCGGCCGCCGAGGCGAGGAGCAAATCCTGGTTCCCCGGCTCAGTAATCAACACCTTATCCACTAAGCCACCGCGGTGCGGAAACAAGGAAATAAATAAGTCAATCAATAAAGCTTAGTTCTTTTCTCAGCGCGTACTATAACCCATAGCTCACCTGTGCCGTTGCTCCAATGCCGCAATTGTGTGCTTCACTCTGCAATAGTGAATGAATAGTCGGACACCAGCCGTTTCTATACGGACCGAAGCCCGGCTCGGGTCCGCAGGTTTAAGCCCGAGCCCGGCCCGGGCCCGCAACTTCAGGCCCCAAAACAGATCATGTCCCGGCCCGGCCCGAGCCCGTGCAGTGCACTACTCCCGACCAGCGCCGCCCACTATGCTTCCACTGTGCCGAAGCCGGTCACGTCCTCCGGCACTGCCCATACAGAAGACTGAGCATCCGAGGGTTCTCTTACGACGCTCCACGACCCCGACCCGGCCAGCGACCAGCCGAAATCGAGGAGTTTTTACGTCGGGAAGAATACTCATCGCCGAGCCGCCTATCACGTTCCCCGTCGCCATCGTCCCCGCGCTTTGTATCTCCTAGCCGAGGTTACGCCGTGCGTGGACGCTCCCCCAGCCCCCGAAGGTTAAACTAAATAAAGCAGCCTCTGGAGGTGAGGTTGCTTCTAAGCGCAATGACAAAGATCCTCCATCGACGAGTACTCAAGACCATGCTTCAACTACGACGACGACGACGACGACACCGACGACGACGACACCGACGACGACGACGCGGCCATACTTGAAGCTTTTACCGCTGCCCAGTGAAGTAACGTCGCAGTACGCCCACCGCAGCCTCACTACTCGGCGAAGCCGAGATCGGACACCGAAGACAACGTACAAGACGAGAACGCGAACAAGTGACCTTGAAGTTACGGTCGACGGTCACGCGGTTACTGCCTTGGTGGACACGGGAGCTGACTACTCTGTCATGAGTGGCCCACTCGCTGTCCTACTCAGGAAGGTAACAACAACCTGGGATGGCCCGCTGATACGCACCGCAGGTGGCAACCTGATTACGCCGTCAGGACGCTGCACCGCGAGAGTTACTGTAAATGGGAGAACCTATGCAACAACCTTCCTGATCCTACAGCAATGCTCGAGAGACGTGATTTTGGGAATGGACTTCCTGAACGAACATCGGGCGATCATCGACCTTCGATCTAAGTCGATCAAGCTTTCCACGGAAAAGGCCATACCTGTTGCGACGGGCGTGACTCATCACGTTGCCTTAAACGTCCTCGATGAAGCATTGAGCGTGCCGCCCCGATCAAGTGTTCTCGTCGGCATAGGTACTGGAGACATCGAAAATGCCGAAGGCGTTATCGAGGGGAACGCCCAGTTACTCCTGGATCGAGGATTGGACGTCGCGAGGGGAGTCGCCGAAATCCGAAATGGCCAAGCCCAGGTGTTGCTAACCAACTTCACGGAAGAATACCGGCATCTAAACAAAGGTACGACGATCGCTTTCCTCGACGAGCTGGCAGACATCAGAGACGTATTTGCCCTACCCGACCAACCCGCAGAACCATCTGACCAAGGCCATCAACCCACGTTCGACATCAACCCGGCATTACCCCGGATCAGACAAGACCAAATACGCAGTCTTCTTCAAATGTACACCGATTGCTTCTCATCAGCATCGAATGTGCGACGAACCCCGGCTTGCCAAGCACCGCATCGTCACAAACGAACACGCACGACCACTCCGACAGAGCCCCTACCGCGTATCGCCGCTAGAACGCCAAGCAATCTGCAAGCAAGTTGAGGAAATGCTTCGTGACGACGTCATACAGCCATCGAGGAGCCCCTGGGCAGCACCGGTCGTCCTAGTGAAAAAGAAAGACGGCACCCTTCGCTTTTGCGTCGATTACCGCCGCCTGAACAACATTACGAAGAAGGATGCCTACCCCCTCCCCCGCATCGACGATACACTGGACCGGCTGTGCAACGCTAAGTACTTCTCATCGATGGACCTGAAGAGCGGCTACTGGCAAATTGAAGTCGACGAAAGAGATCGCGAGAAGACTGCGTTCATCACGCCAGACGGGCTCTTCGAGTTCAAGGTGATGCCATTCGGCCTCTGCTCTGCACCAGCGACGTTCCAGCGAGTAATGGATACGGTGCTCGCAGGCTTGAAGTGGCAGATTTGCCTAGTCTACTTAGATGACGTTGTTGTCTTCTCCTCAAGCTTTGAAGACCACCTCAGAAGGCTTCGGATAGTGCTGGAAACGATCAAGTCTTCAGGCCTGACACTGAAACCAGAGAAGTGCCACTTCGCCTACGAGGAGCTGCTCTTCCTTGGTCACGTCGTAAGCAAGGATGGAGTTCGCCCAGACCCCCAGAAGACGGCTGCGATCGCAGAGTTTCCACAGCCTAATGACAAGAAGGCTATACGCAGATTCCTTGGTGTCGTGTCCGGTCGCTGTGTTGAATGCAGCGAAAGACGCACACGGTACTTTTAGACTTCGTTTATTTAAAGCCGATGAGGGTGCGACCAGCGTCGACCGAGGCAGGAGCCGAACTGGCCGCCCGAAGAAAGGAGGGAGCGGAGAAGCGTCCACGGGAGGGAGTGGCTTCCCAAAACAGGAGGAGGATGCGGGGGCGCACCATGGGGGGGCATCTGGCGACAGCGTGCGACGAGGGGCAAGTGGTCGTTAGGAGGAGGATGCGAGTGGTCGTTAGGAGGAGGATGTGAGTGGTCGTTAGGAGGAGGATGCGGGGGCGCACACACACAAAAGCAATAAGGGGACACAACACTTCCTTCCCCCTTAGAAAGTTGCCTGGTATCGTGCAGGGGGTCGGCGCTCACGCGTGGAGGCGCGCTGGCTTTGTGCGCTCGGGGGAGAAACACTTGTAGGCTGGCTGTTGTTCGCTGTGTCTCCTAGGTCTGTCCTGGGCGAAGTCTCTTCTTCCGGGAAGAGGTGCCAGGCTATGTGGGAAGATGGTGCACGTGTTCTCTCCGCTGGCGGACAGCTCTCAGACGGCGTCGTAAATCTACGCAGCTGGTTGAGATGTCGGCGTGCTACTGTGCCATGTATGTTGACGAGCCAAGAGCGCAGGCCTATGCGTCTGACAATTGTAGCTTCCTCCCAGCGTGGCTTTTTCAGAAACTGTCGGGCGAGGACGCGCTGCCCCTCATTAAGCGTGCCGCAGCGCGGAATTGCTTTTTCTTCCCGGAACGTCTCTGCCTTTGGCTCGGGGAGGATGGCTGTGAGCTGGGTTCGCATTTCACGCTCGAACATCATTTTCGAGGGGGTCTCGCCTGTTGTGCTCTGAACCGTCGTGTGCTGCTTGAAGAGAAAGCGCGCAAGGCGGCGCTGCAGCGAGCCTGTCTGATCTCTTTCAAGGGCGCGTTTTAGCTCGGCTACGTAGCGCTCGGCTTGTCCGTTTGTCGCTGGGTGGTAGGGGGCCGATGTAACTGATGAGATCCCGTTGTCGCGATAAAACTTGAGGATCTCCGCAGACACAAACGGTGTTCCGTTGTCCGACACTACCTTGCGCGGCAGGCCGAACGTTGCAAATAGTGATCGGAGGTTGTCAATGACTGCTGCCGAAGTCGTCTGTCCCATTTGCCTTATCTCAAGCCACTTTGTGTAGGCATCTACGACCACAAGGAAAGTGCAGCCCTCAATTGGTCCTGCAAAATCAATGTGCAGTGTGTGCCATGGTGTGTCTGGCTTTTCCCATTCTGGGACAGGAGCTTTCGGCGGGGCGCTCCGGCTGCTCTGGCAAGGCTTGCATTCTCGCACCACTGTTTCGATGTCGTTGTCAATGCCAGGCCACCACATGTAGCTTCTGGCACACTTTTTCATTGCAACGATGCCCCGATGTCCGGCGTGGATGAGAGACATAGCTTGTGCGCGTAGTTCTCTCGGCATCACAACTCGGGACCCAAATATGATGCAGCCGCGATGGGTGCTCAACTCTGTAGCTCGCCTGCGGTAAGCGTCGAAGTTGTCCCCTTTGAGTTTATGCACGTTGCCTTGTTGAACAGCTGTGTAAACTAGCCGGAGAGCTGCGCACTTCTGCGTAGATGCTGCAACTGTGCCTGCTGTAAGCGGAGGTTCTGGCAGTGCTTCGAACATCAGAACGTCTCCTGGTGGAAATGGTTCGTCAACAGTTGCGTCTAGTGGCAGACGGCTTAGCGCATCGGCGTTTTGATGTTTACTCCCATTGCGGTAGACCAGAGCGTAGTCGTACGCTGAGAGTTTGATGCACCAACGTGTCATTCGCGGAGACAAAGTTGGTGGCATAGGCCTTTGTGGTCCCAGAATGCCCAATAGCGGTCGGTGATCGGTTATAAAGGTCACCTTCCGGCCGGCAATGTACTGGTGAAAATGTGTCGCCGCGTAGACGATGGCTAGCCCTTCTTTGTCAAGTTGCGCGTAGTTGCGTTCTGCTTGCGACAACGTACGTGAGGCGAAGGCGATGGGAGCTTCCCTTCCTTGCTCGTCAGTTTGCGATAGAACCGCGCCGACTCCGTACGGTGATGCGTCGCAAGCCAAAAGCAGAGGCTTCCTTTCGTCGTAGTGGCGGAGGACTGTACATCTTCGAATCAGGTCTTTCAGGGCATCGAATGACTGCTGATGGCGTGGCGACCATGTCCATGTCACATCTTTCCGAAGGAGTTGGTATAAGTCGTTGGCCACGGTAGCTCTTTGTTCCAAGAACCGGTCGTAGAACGTCAAGAGTCCGAGAAAAGCCTGTAGCTCCTGCTTGTTTGTTGGAGCTCGTGCTTCTGTGATCGCTCGCACTTTGTCCTCGGTAGGGTGAATGCCTTCCGCATCAATTCGGTGTCCCAGAAATTGCACCTCTGGCACCGCAAAACAGCACTTCGATTTGCTTATGCACAAATTAGCGTTTGCTAGCCTTTCGAGAACGAGCTCTAGGCGCACTGCATGCTCTTCAGTGGAAGTGCCACTGATGATGACATCGTCAAGGTAGACACAAACTCCTGGGATGCCCTGAAGCACTGTCTCCATGAATTTTTGAAATATGGCCGGGGCTGCAGCTACGCCAAAAGGCAGTCGCTTGACTTTGTACAAGCCTTTCAGTGTGTTAATTGCCAATAATTCAGCAGTTGACTCGCTCACCTTCAGCTGCTGATACGCCTGGGTGAGGTCCAATGTGCTGAAGACTCTTGCGCCACGTAGTACACTGAATACTTCTTCAGGTGTCGGTAGCGGGTAAGAGGACGCTTTAGTCGCAAGATTGACGGTGCTCCGGTAGTCTCCGCAGAGGCGTATGGTTCCGTTCTTCTTGCGAACTACGACAAGTGGTGTGGCCCATTCTGAATGCTGCGTCGGCTCGATGACACCTTGCTGCTCCAGTTTGTCCAACTCTTTTTCAACTGAATCTCGGAGAGCAAACGGCACCGGCCTGGCCTTCAGAAATTTGGGTTGCGCGTTGTCCAACAACTCCAGTGTGACCGGGGGCCCTTCGTTTCCTGGAATCTCTTCCGAGAATACTCTTTCGTATTTCTCTTGCAGTTGCTCAACCATGTTCTGGCTCGGCGTCTGGTGTATGCCGCATATCATCACGCCTAGTGGAGAAAACCAGTTTCTCCCTAGAAGGCTTGATCCTGTGCCCTTCACAACAAGCAGAGGTAGCGTATGGGTCTGGCCGTTGTAGTTAACCTGCACGTTGGCAGAGCCCAATAGTGGCAGATTCTGTCCTGACCACGTTCGCAGGTGCGTGTCGTCTTGTTGCAGGGCGGGTGCGTCAGATGGCCATGAAGTTCGGAACGTGTCCTCACTGATCAGAGTACAGGCTGCGCCGGAGTCCACCTCGAACTTAATCAGCTGGTGATGTACGCTTACTTCTGTAAAAATCTTCGGTCGCGTGCCGAGATTCATGGTGTTCAGGTCGTACAACACAGATGGTGTTGCTGATGTTGTTCCATGGAGATCAGATAGCGGCGTATTCTCTGAGGCGTTGACGCTGTGATTAGGCTGGGAAGGTGACTTTATCTTGGCAAGTCTCCGTTTCGTAATGCATGCTCTCTCGATATGCCCTCGCTTGTGGCAAAAATTACACGTGGCTGACTGGAATCGACATCCCTGGGGGTTGTGTTGGTCGTCACACCGCCAGCAGCGTTGTGCCTTTTTGACCGATTTTACAACAACAGAAGGCTTGCGCACCTGGTTGCTTGTCTGGTGTACCGGCTCGGTGTTCCGGCGAATCCCTCTCTGCTGGTGACCGGCGCTCTCCGCTCGAACGGCGATGTCGTAAGCTTTGCTGAATGTGAGGTCCTTCTCAGCGAACAGGCGCTGCTGCAGTGACTCGTCACTCAGTCCGCACACAAATCTGTCGCGTAACATCACGTCCAAGGGAAGCATGGTGGTGTTAGCAGAAGAAGCTGCGTCTCCCTCCTGCCCGGTAGCTGTTGTCGACAGCGTTCCAAAATTGCAGTCGGCAGCGAGCTTCTTGAGCGCGGCTACGTAGGCGCTCACAGTTTCTCCTCCCAGTTGATCTCGTCGTTGGAAGCGAGCCCGGCTGTAGACCTCGGATGGCCTTGGGTCGTAGTGCTTTTGCAGCGCTTTTACGATGTCGTCGTAAGACACTGCCGCTGGTGTGCTTGGCTGAATAAGGGCGCAGACAGTATCGTAGGTCTGCTCCCCGCACAGCGTCAGCAGGTTGGCCCTCTTCAAGGCTGGGTCTGTGATGTTGTTAGCTTCAAAACTGAAGGCGTCCAACCCACGATGACCACGATGAGCCGTTGAACTCTGGTATCTGATTGGGAAACCCTCGCGTAGCCATGGCTTGTCAATAGCGTTGCGTAGCGCGGGTCGAATCCACTTTCTCGTCGCCACTGTCGTGTCCGGTCGCTGTGTTGAATGCAGCGAAAGACGCACACGGTACTTTTAGACTTCGTTTATTTAAAGCCGATGAGGGTGCGACCAGCGTCGACCGAGGCAGGAGCCGAACTGGTCGCCCGAAGAAAGGAGGGAGCGGAGAAGCGTCCACGGGAGGGAGTGGCTTCCCAAAACAGGAGGAGGATGCGGGGGCGCACCATGGGGGGGGGGGGCATCTGGCGACAGCGTGCGACGAGGGGCAAGTGGTCGTTAGGAGGAGGATGCGAGTGGTCGTTAGGAGGAGGATGTGAGTGGTCGTTAGGAGGAGGATGCGGGGGCGCGCACACACAAAAGCAATAAGGGGACACAACACTTGGATTGTGCGCTTATTACCGACGATTCGTCAAAAACTTTTCGCGCATCGCTGAACCTTTGACTCAACTTACCAAGGCTGACGTGCCTTTTAAATGGGAAACGCCACAAGAGGAAGCTTTCAACGAGCTGAAGCGCCGCTTAGAGTCCCCTCCTGTGCTCGGGCACTTTGATGAAAACGCCGAAACCGAAGTTCATACCGATGCAAGCGGGGTGGGCTTAGGAGCGGTCCTCGTTCAGAAAAATGGCAGACAGGAGAAAGTTATCGCGTACGCTAGCCGTTCACTGTCGAGAGCCGAAGCCAACTATTCGACGAGAGAGAAAGAATATCTCGCCATTATTTGGGCCACGTCCAAATTTCGCCCCTACCTATACGGACGACCATTCAAGGTTGTGAGCGATCACCATGCTCTGTGCTGGCTGGCCAATTTGAAAGATCCCTCCGGCCGCCTTGCTCGTTGGAGCCTGCGTCTTCAAGAATTCGACATAATTGTAGTCTACAAATCTGGCCGCAAGCATTCCGATGCAGACTGATTGTCACGAGCTCCTGTCGACGCAGCACCCGAAGAGGAAGACGACGACGCTTTCTTAAGACCGGTAAGCGCCAGCAGTTTCGCGCAGCAGCAGCACTCGGATCCTGACTTGCAAAGCCTAGTTGATTATCTCAAAGGCAAGACCGCATCGCCTCCCCGAGGGTTCAAGCGGCAACTGTCGTCCTTCGTCCTTCACAATAATGTCCTCCTGAAGAAGAACTTCGCACCGAACAGGACAGTGCATCTTCTTGTCGTGCCCAAAAATCTCAGGCAAGAAATTATGCAGGCATGTCATGATGAGCCGACTGCAGGACATCTCGGGATTGCTCGCACGTTGCACCGCATCCAGGAGAAGTACTATTGGCCACGGCTAGCTACCGACGTTTCCCATTACGTGAAAACGTGCCGTGAGTGTCAGCGACGCAAAACGCCTCCGACTAGACCAGCCGGACTCCTGAACCCCATACCACCGCCAACTAAGCCCTTTCAGCAAATAGGGATGGACCTCCTCGGCCCCTTTCCGACCTCTTCATCAGGAAACAAGTGGATCATCGTGGCCACCGACTACATGACCCGCTACGCCGAAGCAAAAGCATTGCCTAGTGGTACCGCAACAGAAGTCGCAAAATTTTTTGTCGAAGAGATTCTCCTGCGACACGGCGCCCCGGAAGTGCTCATCACAGACAGAGGAACGGCGTTTACAGCGGAGCTCACGCAAGCCATTTTAAACTACAGCCAGACAAGCCATCGGAGGACCACTGCCTATCATCCACAAACCAACGGACTCACAGAGCGTCTGAACAAGACCATCGCAGACATGCTCTCCATGTACATCGACGCCGAACACAAGACGTGGGACTCGATTCTGCCCTACGTGATCTTCGCTTATAATACTGCCGTCCAGGAGACAACCAGGTTTACCCCATTCCAGCTGGTATACGGCAGGAAGCCCACGACAACACTCGACGCAATGCTCCCGCAGGTTTCAGACGAAGACAACCTCGACGTCACCGCCTACCTTCATCGTGCCGAGGAAGCCCGAAGACTTGCGCGGCTTCGCATTCGAGACCAGCAGCACACCGACGCCCGACGCTACAATCTGCGCCGACGAGACACGCATTACAAGCCAGGTGATCGGGTTTGGATATGGACGCCAGTTCGCCGCCGCGGATTGAGCGAAAAGTTGCTGCGACGCTACTTTGGCCCGTACAGGGTTCTCCGTCGCATCGGTGACCTCGACTATGAAGTCATCCCCGACGCCACGACAGCATCTCAGCGACGCCGCCCTCGCCCGGAAGTCGTACATGTCGTACGCCTGAAGCCATATTATGAACGCTAAAGGACTCGGAAGTTTCATTTTCCGTGTTTATTTTTATTTTAAAGCATCGAGACGATGCTTCTTTTGAAGGGGGGTAATGCCACGTATCATTGTAGTGTTTGTTCGTTCACGCTCAAGGCTGCAGGAAAGGGTTGTTATCATTTTTGTTCGTGACGCGAGAAGCGACCAGTCTAATCTCGATTGATCGCAGCCATGAAAGGCTGCATCTAGGTTTTTCCAGATTACTGTAGATGATCTCGACCTGTTATCTCGAAGTTTCCTTGCCGGCTTTAAATTGAGCGATGCCGCGAGCGGCGGGCATTCGTAGTTCGACGATTGACGAGCACGCTTGTTGCTTACGCCGCCACCGAGTCAGTTCTTTTGCGGGCGCAAGTCAGCCCAAATAAAGAGCTTCGTTTGCAAGTATTTCTGGTGTCTTCCTGACCGCTGGACTGCCGTCACTACAACGTGACAATATATTATATTCGTATTAAAGATTTAAGTATTCTCACACGCCTCGTATTATGTACTGGACTGCGTCCCTTTCAAACTTGTATAACTTGTTTTCCTGCTTTTCTCCAGGCCAATCACTTTTTTGCAGTATAAAAATAAAAGACCAGATATGTGCAAAGAATAGAGCAGCACATTAAGCAACTAAAAGAAGTTCAGTAATTTTGTTTGTTACCTGAGGTGAAGGATCGGACTTTGGCACCACAGTTTTCGAGCTTAGTGAGGGTCCTTTCGAGACCTTCTTTTTCCATTGCGTTGTTGTTAGGCACAGCAGCTGACTGCGTAGGAACACCCATGTTAAATTTGTGAAACTGACGTAATTCATTTTATCTATTTTTCATTTCCATACCTCTCGGACCTGCACTTGTTCACAGTGCAGGATGCGGTTGGTCATGGTGTCAAGCACAGAATATGTCATGTACTTGGCGCTATGGCCTGGAGAGTCGCAACGGCCATCTCCTGCCAGGTCCAGTTTCTCAGCAGCTGTTTGTGCCAAAAGGTGATCCTGCTGCTCGTGGTAAAGCTGGACACAGAGAAGCAAAACCATTACCTGTCAGCCTTGGTATCCTCAGCTAGCAGCCACTGATGATCACACCGCACTTCAGTGCACTCACCGCTGCATTGCCAATGTTGGTTTTGGATAATATTACTAGTTAGTTGCAAATTTATTTGTTCAAGCGTTGGTTGACTGTCCATAAGTTTGTCTATTGCAGCAGAGTTTTGAGAATCTCGTTGGTATAGCTTTATCATGTCTGTCTGCAACTGTCAAGAGTAAATGGAAGGCGATTATGAAAAAAAATTCATTTCTTTCAATCTAAAGCATAGCGGTCGGGGTTTATTGATGCACTGTGTAACTTACACAATCACAATTTGGCTGAATATTTTTGTTCAATGGTGTATAAAATAAGGGCAATGAAATTAAATTTTTCGCCTAAGATTGCTTTCCATTTACTTTTCATGGCACCTGTTCAGCCGCGTAGAGCTTGTAACTCGCCACAGTAGATTTGCTGTTTTCTTCTAGATTTTGAAAACTGCGCAAAAAATTTGCATGCAGTAGCTCCACTTCAAAAGTAAGCTTGTGCAGTTTGGTGCATTGTTCTCAGGGAGCTGGCGTTTTGGATTGAGCATGTTTCCACAATAATAAATGTATGTTGACATGCTTCAAGCAGCAGAGAATAATGTGGCTGCTTGATATTTCCAGTTGTCTTTTAATTTCTGTATTAAGCTATGTGGCGATTCTTATATGCCAAAAAATTGTTTGTGTGGTACTTTCCTTCATGAAAACGTGTTCGCAATAGAAAAATATAGTTACTGTCACACTCAGTATGAGCTACAACCGCGCTAGCGCCTGCCCAGTCGCTCGCACAGTGTGCCTCATACTAAGCGTATTAATACATACAGGATTGCACACGCAACTCTTACCTTGTTTACTGCTGGCACCATGTAAAGATCCTGGTACAGGAAAAATCGCCTGTAGCTTATTGCCTGTACATTTATAGACTGTAGCCATCGAAGTGCTGCGACAACAGGGCACCCAGAGAACAGCAGGCCCGCTGCCAGCAGCACGTTCCCAGCTGGTTTCGCACCAATCAATGGCTGGCTTTGCCATGTTGCCACATTCTGACATCGGTGGCAGGCGCTCTTGGTTGTCACCAGTGAGCCCATCAGTGAAAGGCTTGTAGTCCACGGTGTATGACAGCTGGGGCAGAAAGATGGCAGCAGTTGCTGCAAGCAGCTTTCGAACACGATGAATTTTCTTTCATCTCGTGCTGCTGCTGGAATCACACTAAAACTGCACGTGGATGGCATTGGCGGAGCAACTTCCTGCAGATGTGCGTTGCTAGTGGAACTCTCCAGGCAGTCGCTGTACATGGAAGGCATCAGGTGTGGTGTAAGAAAAAATTACGAGGAACTTTAGCGGCTAAAGTGGTGAAAGGCGAAAGCCTGAGTGCTGCATTCTGCTACGCGATTGTTCACTGCACATTCTGTTGGTGCATTAATTAACTGCCAATTAAAGACGCTTAATCTTTGCCTTTAGGAGTGGAACGCGACAGCGTGTTGTAGCGCTGCAAGGGGGTCCACGGAAGATGGCGTTGCCCTTTGAATGCAACGCTTTTTGAGGAAAGGTTCTACACCTTGCTCATGGGAAAATTGGTTTTTGAGGAAAGGAAATGTATCTGTCCTGCATATCTCGGTTGACACCTGAACCTCCCTGTAAGGGGAAGGGAGGAAGATGGGAGTGAACGAAGACACCGTGGCATGGCGGAGAGGTAGCGTGCTCTTGTCACACTCCGGAGACCGGGGTTCGATTCCCGAGCTCGGCCAATTTCCTACTCGGTTTTATTTATTTATCTGGTCTGACTAGAAAGGTTAATTAGGGCTAACTGGTTAAGTAAGTCCCACTAACTTGCAGCATCACTATACGGTCCCTTTAATTGGTCGCATGGTTACTAGCCAAAGTACAATTGGCCCCGTTCGAAATTCGCGCACTGTGACGTCACGACCGTTTCGACCAACTGAAAAGCGTGACATTTCTGACGACAACTTCTGCTTACAACGATGAGGCATTAAAGGCTTCCGCCTTAAAACCATAAACTTTCCTTAGCTGTAGCATTTAAAATTTAAGCCTGACGTTATCGTGGAGGGGAAGTTGTTAGGTTAAAATGTTCAGCAGCTTGCTGGATGTTTGAAGTGCTGTTAAAAGTTCTCTGAAAGTTCAATATTACAGCCTTGTATTATGCTGCTTGAACTGCTCCTGGCATTATTGTGCTCTGTTTATATTGTTGTGACATTGCATTTTTTCACATTTCATTTTGTGTCGTGGAGTTGTATGCATAATTTGTGCTTTTATTGTTTGATCTAGGCAATTTATTACTTGGGCTAAAAATTGCAGTAATGTCTCATTTGCATGGCTAGAGGGAGCAGCGCGAAAAGATGAGAATGAACACGGAAGCTAACAGGATTGTTGGTAGTTTGGCGCCTCTCCTCTCCTGTCTCCGTCATTTTGCGCTGCTCCCTCTAGCCAACTAACGAGACCAACAACCCCAGACCAGAACTATAGTCTTATTGGCATTTTATTATTTACTTACTACTCAACCTTTGCATCTTTTAATCGGAAATCGGTTTTTCAGTCACTTTGACTTCAAATTTGTGCTGATCTGCTTGTTCTGATGGTCAGAGTATCTTTCTCATAATCACAAAAGACATATTTCACTGTGCCTGACATGCTGATGTGTTCTCTTCTGTCTGAAAGGTTTTACATGCTTCTGCATTACGTTAGAGACTTTCATTCTTTGAACATAGCTTGTATTGTTATTTGCACTTACACGAGAGGGCCTGTATGGCATTCTTAAATAAAAAAAAATGAACTGGTCACTTCCCTGCCGTTCAAGCTATGGTTCGACACTCCCTACTTGCATGATTATAAAGTGGTATGATTATAAAGTGGCATAAAGTGGTAGCCATCAAAATGTTAATCTAGAGCACAAGTGCATCTTTTTGGATCCAGGCCTACATTATGTCAGCGGAATGGAGCCCCGGGAAAAATTTTTACAGAGAGTTAAGAACAATAGGTTTTTAATAGTTGTTACTGCTGGTTGCGTACTGTAAAAAAACTTTTGTGCACTGAAATATATACATTGCACTTATGTCCTAACCTTTCTGGCATCAACCTGAGGTCATGGTTATTTCTGTGGTACTGCAAGGCGAAAGAAGCTGTACTTATAACTTAGAACCGAGCATTTTGCATATTATTTATTTATTTATTTATGTACATACTGCAGACGATGGTTAGGTCCAAGCAGGACGGGCACTGTACAGACTGAGTAAATCAGAAAAATCACATGGCAACAAAAAGTCACATGGCGAAAAAAAAAGAAAAGAAAAAGAAACATGCATACAATTACAAAGCATGGCTGATGTCAAATATGTCAGTGTTGGTCCGTGTGGGGCAGAGAGTTCCAGTCCGCTATTGTGCGCGGAAGAAAACAAAACTTGAACAGATTTGTGCGTGCGAAATATGGTGCTAACAGGCTGGTGTGATAGTGGCGTGTGCTTCTTGCGGGCTGAAGGAAAAGATATAATGACGGGTCAAGTCCCAACTTACGGTTGAGCAAGAGGGCAAGAAAATCTAAACGAGTACCTTGTCGACGACACTCAAGGCGGGGAATACCATGAAATTGCATTATTTCGGAGGCTGAATCAGATTTGGAAAATTTAGAGAACACAAACCTAACTGCCTTCCTTTGTATTTTTTCAATCTTCTTTATGTTGGATGCCGTATGCAGATCCCAGACTACACACGCGTATTCGAGTTTTGGCCTGATCAAAGATAGATAACTAAGAAGCTTTACATTTGGAGGGGAATTCCGAAGTTTATGTCTCAGGAAACATAGTTTTCTGAACGCAGATGAACAGATGTTGTTAATGTGGGCGTTCCATGACAGATCATGAGTGATTGTCACACCCAAGTACTTCAGCGAAGTGACTTCCTTAAGCGGGGATGAACCAAGAATATATGCATGTTTTATCGGATTTCTTTTACGAGTAATGCAGAGAGAAACAGTCTTCTCCGGATTTAAAGCCATTCCAAAGTACACACAAAGTGTGAACTGTGTACACACAAAGTGCACAGTTCAGCAAGACATACCCCAAAAAAAGTGCTGTTCAGTGATGTTTCTGAAGCTCTGCAGGTCCAGTCATGCTCAGCAGGAGCACTCTGATCAATATCCATTTCCTGTTCTGACGCCTCATCGTTTGAAAATGGTGCCCATTGTACTGTACAGGCGTTGAAGAGCGTGCTTGGTGACCCCACTCCAGCTCTGAGGAATTGATGGACTCCGGTGCCCTTGTTGACGGCAGTTCTTTATGAAAACTGTCAGTTTGAGCAGCTGCTGACACCTGCACCTTAACGGCAAAGTGTGCCTGTGTGCCTGCATGAATTTTTTGTGTTAATGGGGTGTAATTATCCCTTCCAGTCAAATATACTCTTCCTCAAAAACATGAATGCACAGCAATAAACTTCTAATTTTTGCCATTTTTTAGCACTATCTTGTAGTATTGCACCTGTTTTTCTTCGGAGCATAGAGGGGTAAACAATGCAGCATTTATATGATATAAAATCTGTACCCACACAACTGGCACACTATTGACTGCAGTAAAAAAAAAACATGCTTACCAGTGTCCACTCGTCGGGGCAGATTCCAAGATGTCTGTGTTGCAACTTCATGCACCACTATAGCTGAGGTTTGTGTGCTTGCCTCTCTTGTTGCATGAAGGCGGCTGTCACTTGGTGGTGTCCCAGTGATAACTCCATGCTTTGAACAAGCACATCTGCACACCCCAGCCTGTAAAATGATGCAATTGTTTGAACTTTACAGAGTTTCTGTTCTTTTCTGATATCACTTTATGTTCCGCAAATAATGGTGCATGGAATGCGATACATGCATACAGAGAAATAGCTAGGTGGATCATTGAAAAAAAAAAAATTCTGGGAGCTCTCGTTTATGTCTGGGACTAGGAATGGATGGCCTATGTTTTTTGCATCAACAAAGTTTAGGATTTAGCATCTGACACTTACGGTGGAAGATGCAACTGCCAGGGTTGCCTGGCTCTCAGCTTCAGGTTGTCCATGTTGCTGCTGTAAAAATAAGGTCACATAGAACATGCACCCATTACAACGACAATTTAACAACTGGCAAAATTTTGTGTGCGTGGGTTTTGTTTTTCTTTTACATATATACCGGGTGTTTCAGCAAACATCTTCAAAAATTCTTAGAAATAGGATTTCGAAATAGAAAGAAAATCTTTTCAGAAACAGCCGCAACGGATGTCAGTTAGTATAACCTCCACACTAACCACTAGCTAATTGATTGAAATCCTGTAATTAACGTTTTCATTAACGTCATCCGGTGATTAGGAGTCTAAAGCCATGTACAAAACGATATCATGCCAGTTTCTGAAACGAAGAAATAATCATATCTGCTGGCGCTATTTTCTGGAAAAAACAACAACAAAGTGAGCGCTGAGGCTCGTACGAAGTTACGTGCCAAATTCAGACTCCTCTGATGACGTGCTGCAGTGCCTACGGCATTCAATTCGAACTGCATGCGCTCTGATACCACGTCATAATCATGCTTCTGCGGCTCTGGGTGAAAGGAAAATGATAGCTGGGTAGTTTCACGTGAGATCGAACAAAGGGTAGCTGGTAGACTTCTTGAACTTATTTGAAACTTCTATATATTAACGCCCCATGACTGGACAGAAGGCATCCGCAATTGGTTTTGTCCCAATTTTTTTCGCACCACGCGAAATTAACGACGGAGAAGTGGAGTTCCGCGCTTGAGTGCTCTGCTGTTTTGGCCAACTTTGATTATGAATTACGCAAAATATATTAAAGTTAGGTACCTGAAAATTCTGTGAGCAGATATAGTGATGTTTTTATTTGTGTTCCGTTATTTTTGTCTGTCTGCAAGCTATACATGTTATTATAAAAGTTGTCAAAATCCGCTCATAGAGCGTTTTTGCATCTAGTTCGCAGGTCGTTAATTAAAAACGACTTGTAGCATATTGGCAGTAATTGTGAATTGTAATGAATTCAAAAAAACCTATCAAACCGCTGAAGGTCATATTTATATGTCTTTTCTATAAAGAGATATGATGGCGCTAACTTCAAGACAACACGGAACAAAGAAAACCTCGGACGGCAATTAAAAAAAACCCATTTTTTATATTTTTAAACTTTGTCCACATGTTCTCCTTTATATCAACATTTGGAATCACAAAAAACATGTTGCATAATTTTGTTTACGTAGTAGCTACGACCCTTCCAATGAGACCCTCGCGCAAGGTTGAGCACACCATGAAGGTCTGAAGAGCCTATCTTCGTGATCGGGTTGTCAATTTTGGTAAGATATCGTATGTAGTCATTTTTGCCTCGATTCGTCAGATTAACTACGAGAGCCACTGTAGAGAAGGACGCGGGATTATTTTTCACCACCTGGTGTTCATTGATGCGCTGCGGCATCGCACAGCACACGGATGTTTTTGGCATTTCGCCTCCTCCAAAACGCATTCAGGACTCGATGCGCAGCTTAGAATTCACACAAAGAGGTTAAAGTCAAATAAGAAAGTAGCATATTTCAAAGAATTTTTAGCGAAATTAATAATTAGAAAACGTCATGGGAACCTGCTTTATTAAAAACGATTTGCTTCTCGGCTGCAGTCGTTTATTCGAGTGATTTGACAACGCACAATGTCTTCACTTCTGTACACTTGGTTTCTTCCGTGCCAACTCGGCTGTGCGTGCCACAAATAATTCAGAGGATGCTTCTGTTGGTGACTTGGATAGCTGCCACGCATGCCATGATTAAATGCCATTTACGTCACGCAACAAAAGAGGTAAAATTACTCGCTTACACATCATTGGTAAGACCAAAACTAGAATACGCATCCCCCATTTGGAGCCCCCATCAAGCATATCTAATCGATGCACTTGAAGCCGTGCAAAATCGCGCCGCCCGTTTCATTCACTCCCAATATTCATACGAAATCAGTGTGTCATCCCTGAAATCACTGTCCAACTTACGAAGTCTTTCTTGCCGTCGTCGCGTCGCAACCCTATCTCTTTTTCATAAATTTTATTACAGCTCACTCGGCCATGAACCATACATCTGCGCACCTCCACCGCGCATATCACATCGCACTGGTCACCCCCTTCAAGTTACTCGTCCACGTGCCCGTACCGTAACCTTTTCCACCTCCTTCTTTCCACGAGCCGCGTCAGACTGGAACGGCCTCTCCCACTCCGCTGCTGCTATTACCTGCCCGTCACTCTTCAACGCCAACATTGAACTTCATATGTCATCGTGAAAAAATGTACCAATTTTTGATTAACCCACCCCTTATGTAATACCCCGAAAGGGGCCTTTAAGGTAAATAAATGAAGTGAAATGAAATGAAAAAGGCGTGCACTGTCATTCACTCTTCCTTTTTTAACTCGCGGAAGGCAAGGACTTCTTTTACTTCCAAACGTATCAGATGCACACCTTTCAGTTGTTTCGATAACACACGTCCAATTATGTCTCTAGGTGCCTGAATTGCGCTTTCAGGGTTTAATCTTAGGTTGGTGAGCATTGCTCGGGTTTTGACGAGTCCTCCACCACCGTCGCATGTGTTCTTCCCGTGTCTGGTTGGTGAGAATATCCATTGGGTACTGGGACGATCGCTCTTTACAAATTTTCATTTCCATATTTCATTGAACAGGTAGCGAAAGCACGGGTAGCAGAAGTAGAACGTGTCATTGACATTCACAGGTATTTCGGATAATAGCAGTTGCTTCAGCCACACGGTCGAACTGTTCCAGCCATTCTTCGGTGTCGGCGCCAGGCGAAGCGTCGAAGGTTGGTGGCACCCGGGGCTGGTGAAGAATGATTGGAGTCGTCGTCTGGGGCAAGCTCATGGTAGACGTTGCGGCTGGCTTCCGCTTCCGGGTAGGGTCTGGCAGATTCCCAAACTCTGGTGCGTCCCCTTGCAGGCGTCGGCTAGCGCGGTGGACTGGACTCAGGTCCTGCGGTTGATGACTCAGAGGGCTGGAGTCACGGCTTGTAGGGGGTGTCCGGTACATGGAAGGCTACCCAGCACCTCCACCAGATGTCACGTTGTAGTGACGGCAGTCCAGCGGTCAGGAAGACACCAGAAACACTTGCAAAGGAAGCTCTTTATTTGGGCTGACTTGCGCCCGCAAAAGAACTGACTCACTCGGTGGCGGCGTAAGCAACAAGCGTGCTCGTCAATCGTCGAACTACGAATGTCCGCCGCTCGCGGCATCGCTCAATTTAAAGCCGGCAAAGAAACTTCCAGATAGCAGGACAAGATCATCTACAGTAATCTGGAAAAGCCTAGATGCAGCCTTTCATGGCTGCGATCAATCGAGATTAGACTGGTCGCTTCTCGCGTCACGAACAAAAATGATAACAGCCCTTTCCTGCAGCCTTGAGCGTGAACGAACAAACACTACAATGATACGTGGCAATATTAGCGAGAACCTTAGCAAACACATAGTAGACAACGCGCAGTATACTGATCGGTCCGTAATTCTTCAAGTCCTTGGCATCTCCTTTCTTATGGATGAAGATTATGTTATCGTCTTCCAAGCTTCTGGTCCACTCGAGGTAATAAGGCATTGCGTATACAGGGTGGCTAGTTTTTCAAGCACAATCTCTCCTCCGTTCTTCAAGAGATGTGCGGTTACTTGATCCTCACTATAGCTTCTTTTCCCCCTTTGCATTGTTGTTGTTGCCTGACTGACATGGCGCATACCCAAGACGGGGAATAGGCCAGGGTTCAGTGAGGAGGGCCAAGAGAAGAGGGCAAACTAGTGCCAAGCTTTGTGTTGCTCCTAAGGCTTTCTTTACTTCCTCTTTCGTTACGACATTGGTGAAAACAGCGCGAAAGAAGAAGCCCGAAGGCGAAACGAGGAAGTGACAGGAAAGAGCGCTCGTTTCGCCTTCGGGCTTCTTCTTTCGCGCTGTTTTCACCAATGTCAGAATGGACCAACTAGCCCAGCAAAAAGTTCTGCTAGATTATCTTTCGTTACTCCCGGGATGGCCCATTGCTGCGCTCTACTGCTTCTCTCAGTAACGTTCGGCGGAGCAAACGTGAGTATTGATTTGTCCCCTTAGTTCGCTTTGCGTAAGTGCGCGCCGATCTGAACGATCTTCTTGAATCAGCAGTGCAGGCGATATGCAGTATACGCAATGCCTTATGACCTCTAGATTACCAGAAGCTGGGAAGAACGCCAACTTTATCGCTAACGCACAAGCTCGTGTTTTGATAACGGGAAAATGATTCGTGAATGTAGCCCTTTAAACGATACCTTTAAGAATTCATTTTTTCCGAGAACCATACGCGCTTGGAATAAATTACCTAGGAATATTGTCGACAGTCTCAGTACGCAAGAGTTCGTTACAAACCTGAAAATGCTGGGGTGAAGTTGTACTTGTATTCTTGTATTGTTTCTTGTATTCGTGTATTCTTGTATTCTTGATTCTTGTATTTGTTTTTTTTGTGTCCACTCCTGCTTGGAGTCAGCCGACTCTGCATTATTCCCAAATAAATAAAAAATAAAAAAATCGCAAGAAAGGAGACGTCACAGGACAAACTTAGACATCATTCAACCATATCATGGACGCTTTCGCAAAGGATACTCGACAATAGGTCATATTCACACTGTCCATCAGATAGAGAAATGCGCAGAATATAACCGACCGCTATATATAGCCTTCACTGATTACGGGACAGCATTTGACTCAGTGGAAATATAAGCAGTCATGGAGGCATTTGCGGAATCAGGATGTGGAAGGGTCTTATGTGAAAATACTGGATATCAAAGTGACTGCTCAGCTACCACAGGCTTCCATAAAATCAGCAATGAAATTCAAATAAAGAAGGTGGTCAGGCAGGGAGACAATCTCGCCATGCTATTCACCGCCTGTGTACAGGAGGTATGCCGATGCCTGGATTCGGAACAGTTCGGGATAAGAATTAATGGGGAGTACCTAACTAATCTGAATCCGCTGATGACATTGCTTTGCTAATGCACTCCGGAGATGAACTGCAAGCCGTGATCAATGACTTAGGCTGAAGAGAGCGGTGGGTCTAAAGATTAACATACAGAAAACCAAAGTAATGTTCAACAGTCGCGCACTGGAATAGCAATTCAGAATTGGTAGCGGGATGCTGGAAGTGGTAAGTGAAAACGTCTGCGTAGGGCAGGTAGTGACCGCAGCTCAGGATCACGAGAAGAAAATGACTAGAAGAATAAGAATGGGGTAGAGCGCATTTGGCAGGTTTCTTAGGTCATGAAAATGAACTTCCCAACATCCCTCAAGAGAAAAGTATATAACAGCTGTATCTTACCGCTACTCACTTATGGGGAAAAAACGTGGAAGTTAACGAAAAGGGTTGAGTTAAGGACAACGCATTGAGCTCTGCAAACAAAATTGACAGCTGTAACGTTAAGAGATCGGAAGCTGGCGGAGCGGGTAAGGAAACAAACGCGGGTTAATGACATCCTAGTCGAAATCAAGAGGAATAGCCTTGGGCAGGGCGTGTAATGCGAAGGTAATATAACCGCTGGTCCTTAAGGGTAACAGAGTGGATTCCAAGAGAAGGCAAACGCAGCAGGGGACGGCAGAAAGTTAGGTGGGCGGATGAGATTAAGGAGTTTGCGGGGATACGGTGGCCGCAGCTGGAAAAGGACAGGGTAAATTGGAGAGACATGGGAGAGGCCTTTGCCCTGCAGTGGGTGGAGACAGGTTGACGATGATGATGCTGAAGAACCCCAGGTAGTCGAAATGATAGAGTCCCTCATAGCGTCAGCCGCTCTGGGACCGTAAACCCCATTAGCCGTTATGCACGCATCAGCACATGTCTCTGGCGCACATGCCCAAGTGAAAGACCACAACGCATTCACCAGGCCCACCTTTAGTCGGCTTTAACCAACGATTGTTGGACCTCCACTGTATATGGCGCTCAAGAATGGCAAGCTATCGTTGTGATACAGATGCACGACCTGCCCAAATTTACTTTCGGGAAAGAATGGACCGGTTTCTTGCCATCCAGAAAGCCGCTTCGGAGCCTCCCGAGTGGCTCTCAAGACTAGAGCCGTTGTGTATGTTACAGGAATTTTAATCTGACGAAGCCAGACTCGTGTTCACTGACCACGACAGTGTTGTATGTACATAGCGTTTCGTGTGTTTTTGTTGAGTTTTTTGGTTAAATGTTATGTGCCAAAGCCAGGCAATAAAAAAAAAGCGTCCGCCGCGAATGGGTAGCGTGTCCGTCTAGCAATTCGAAGGTCCTGGATTCAATTCCTACACAAACTCGAGACAGCTGAATTTTCGTATGATCTGAATTTTATTAATTCTTTGCTTCATTTCTGCATTTTTTGCTCAAGGCCGTCTACGCTGAAAACGACACTGGCTTTTCTTCTACACGGGGCCCTTAACGCTATGCCGTTAATACGTTATGATGAAAAACTTCGCTCTACGAAGCAGACACGTGACGCATGAGCGTAGATTAGGAACTGAAGTTAATTCCACAGTTCAGGGGGAATTTATATAGAAAAACTAAAGAGAACAGATAGAAAGTTTGTCTGCGCAAAGCGCTGAACTAAGAAAAAAGAACTGCAAAACTTATTTCAAGAATATCACTTATGACATGAGTAAACTGAAGCTCACTTGTACAATTACTTCTTTTGTTTGTAATAAATATAATACGCCTTTACATTTGCTTCGCATTAGCGTGAACCCTTTTTTAATTAAATCTCTTGTCAATCCCTCTTTACTCCGCCTTAGCGCCTGTCCCGTCCAGTTCTGTGTCGTGCGTGTCCTTTTTGCGCTATGTTTTCGCAGATTTTTGGGGTCTCGTGAAAACCAAGTATAAGAAAAAGAGCGCATTAAACTTCCACAGCAAATGCGAAGAAATTCTTTTCAAGCACGTCAGAATGTGTTCTGGCGGCATAACACAGTACAGGTGCCCACAAATATTTTCGAAAAGCGTCGGCTGGCTGGAATGGGCTCGTCAGATGCCCGTCAGATGCGACGAAGAACAATGGCACGTCTTCGTCCGCTCGTCCGGCGACACGTTTCCGACTGGGGCAGCAGTTCCAACTTCTTGACACACAAAACTTGTTTATTGAAGACGGGACCAAAATACAAGTGCTTGGAGGAAAAGGCGGTTTAAAAGAAGGGCTGTATAAAAGCGGTCTATACTGAGACTCGGCGCGCTCCTTCTTTTTCGCTCTGTGTTTGCAGCGGGTTTTAATCCCTTCGATAATTGGGCGGAGCTTTAGTATCTCGCCCAATTTCGACCAATACCGGAGCAATGGCACTGTATATACAAGTGGGCGGAGCCCAGTTCTCGCCAGAGCCCGACTCAACGGACCGCGCACTTTTCCTGGAACATGCAACCTACCGAGGCGCCAGTAAAGCAGAACTCCACAGCTTAGCTCGACAGTCGGGGGTTTCAGAAGTCGCCGACCTTACTGACCCCCACCCCCACTTGAGAGCTCATCTCTTCTGAATGGGAAACGGTCGTCGGCCCTTCTTTGCGACCCTGACAAGGCTGTACGCGGTCTTGCTGCCCGTTTCCCGCGGCCTTGGACAGCGTCCGAAGCGCGCGACGCGCTGTCATCATCCTTAACCCTTCGGCGAACAGCCGAAATCTCTAAAAACGTCAATTTACTTTCTGGCTGGAAGTGCAAGCAGGCACTGAGGGGTGCATTGTGCAGGTCGCGCTACGAACTACAAAGCACACCATTAAACTCATGGCTGCATGCTTAGGCTGCCCAGTATTTAGGCTTTGTGAGAATTTTCGTGTTCCGAAAATTTTTGTGAACACCTGTACGTCGTGCTTCCTTTTAATCCTGTTGGCCCGATCTCTCTCGTTTAATTGTAAGTGCGTGGAAGTTTGAATGTATGAGCTTCAGCCACTCGTATTTTTACACCAAGCATGACGGGATTCCTTCAACGAAACGAGCTGCCCCCTATGTTTCTCCCCTATGCTGCTTGGTTTCGGTGACTGTTGGCTTCCGCTAACCGCCTTACCGGGAAGATAAAAAAAAACAAACATGCGCCTAATAAAATGGGGAGATATGGTTTGCCTTTCGCCAGGCTTTTATTTTGGTTCCTTTCTCTGCCTATTCTGGGAGCTGCTACCTCCTGGAGTGCGGTTTCTTCCGAAAATTCTGGCAGCTTTGTGTGAAGAGGGCTGCATTTTCAAGGAACTTTCAATTTCTATGTTTTTCGCAGGCACAACCTGGAATTTTACTTTGTACCTAGTGGCTTTTATTTCGGATGTGCTTTTGCACTGTGTTTACCATTGGCTACGGGTCCGAGCTTACATTTGCATGAGTAGCTAGAAATTTTATTCCGGCTTCTTTTCTAGCGGAAAAAGCATACTTGGTTGCACGTCATTAAATGCTGTATGCTTTTTATTTTTCTTAAAGCTGCAATGATGATAGCTACAAAAAGCACTTTCAGGCTCCGGACGGCGATACAACTTTGCGTATCAACGCCTAGAGCCCTCCTTTTGTTGGGATTTGCATTCTCTCTGGAGTGCCACGGCTGAGCGCTGTTTGATTTTTGCTGCTCTGCGTAAGACAGTCGTAGGGGATAGTGTTGGCACCAACTCTCCTTACCTGCGTATTAGAGAAAAGGCGGAGCGGACACGATATGCTACATATATTAGGCCGGGCTCCCTGAAAAAAAAAAACGAAGGTAAAACTGCCCCGCCCGCACCGCCATAGGCAGTAGGGACTACGGGATCCGACGGATGTGCAGATGGCGTCAGTCACTTATTCTCGGCCGCTTCATTATCCGAGCTTCCGCTAAACCAGGAATGGCTGTCAATCCTCTGGTTCCACAACAAGTGGCGCCCTCTTGGGAGTGGGCGAAAGCTGGTTGAAAACAAACGCACGTGGGCTACGCAGGCGCGATCCGATTCAACGAAGCTCGAACTGAGCCTGCGAAGTGGCTAGTGTGTGCGTGCTTGACAGCAGGCGCCATCTGTCGCTTGCGCCTGTCGCCCACATGAAATGCGCATGCGCATTAGGAGCTGGCGTTTTTTTTCTTTCAATCAGTGTAGCTGGAGAAGAAGAGGCAAAGAGCGCCCGTGTAACATACAAAACGGAAAGGCTGTTAATATTGTTAATAATGCCACCTGGTGTTCTCAGGTGGCGCTTGAAGAGGAAGACTTTGAAGTGTCTCGCGCTGGCTGGCTGCCGTAGAATGGTTCGGGCAGTCGCGGATTCTGCAAGGTGTAGTAGGCTGCAGCTGGCATGACAGGTCGAGGGGGGGGGGTGCTCTTGCAGACTCCAAAGGCCCGTGTTCGGGAGGTAGGCCTTGGTTTCTCCGGCTAGCACGGTGCACAGGGGTGTCCACTAGCGAAGGACTTGAGCCCAGGGCATCCGGAGGAGTATGAGACATATTCTTTCACGCGAGGTAAACATTCCAATACCTAACTATGTTCAACCAACCTTCTACCACCAGACGTACACGACACACTAAGGAACACACACTGCAGCCTATCTTTGCACGGACAAATTCATTTAAGTATAGCTTCTTCCCACGAACCATCTCCGATTGGAACATGCTCCCAGAATCCCTTTTTCAAAATAGCAGTTTTAGCAACGCATTGGAAGAACATTTCCTTGGTTAAGTTGTCTCATTTTGTATTTTTTAATGCTGTTCTTTTTATCTTCCGTTTGTTATCGCCGAATGATGCTGTGCGTTGCTTTTTCGTTTCTTTTGTGTGTTGTTATGTTGTTTGCCCCTCCTGCTTGGGCCAAATAGGCCTGCAGTATTTTGAAATAAATAAATAAATAAATATACAGGGATCTTACCCAGCACCTTCACCAAAATATGTCACGGAAGATAGGGCGACAGGTCGCTAACCAGCAGAATACGGCAGCCACCCACCGCGAGACACTTCAACGTCTTCCTCTTCAAGCGCCACCTGCGAACACCAGGTGGCAATGTATATGAATATTACACCTCGAGTTTAACGACCGCACGAGTCTTAGGCGGCGGACACAGTTTTGTGAAGCAGTTTGGTGACTCAAAAAGGAGGCGGAGACAGGGAGTCGGCGTTTTATTCTTCACTCTTGCTGCTCGCGTTGGGCGGCCACGTGAGCTTCCCTCAGCTGGCGGCGGTGCGGCTTTCCCGTCTCGGTCTGCGGGATGGCGCTCACCAGCTGTACGCCACCGTGCAGCTGCTTGTGGGGAGCCACGAGGTCTGCAAGAGGAGGAGGCATCTGTTAGGTCCCTGCATTTTCTGCCTTACATGTTCTCGGCGAATCCTTGTGCTGTCATAGTATGTCATATGCTGCTGATTGTCACGAATGTGTTTCTGTGATGTTTTTAGTCACTGATATAAGTCGGTCAGAGCAGAGCAGGAATCTTTCTAGTGCATCTTGCATCTTCCTTGTGAATCTTGCTTGTGCATTGCTCGTTGCCATTGCAACTGTGACGCCAAACGCCAAGAATTTTTCTCGGGCTACGCCCGAGGTTTGAATTAGGCCGATTTGGACCAAAATCAATGCCCAACCATAATTGACCGTGCCCGACACAATGGCAAACTCCATATTTGACCGGGGTCATTTGGAAAAAAATTTGCCCGGGCCACCCCGAAAAAGTAGTTCAGAGCTTTGAGATTTGCGCCATTTCGTTTCCCTGGTGCCTCTTGTGGAGTCACCATTTACGTCACTGCGCTTTTGCACGTAGAAGATCTGCTTAAGTGGTGTTAAACGCACCGGCCACTTTTTTTATCGGCCCCTGCCTCATGCCGGGACGCAGTATGTGAAAATTATTCAATAAATGGATATCGCCCGCTTATCCGTCTTTCTCGTCAGAGCCACGAAAACGCGAACTTCTCTGAGGCACACGTCAGCAAAAAGTCTCCAGGCTGAGAGAGGAATTTCCGTTAAGCGGGTATGGTTTGAAAACAAAAAAACAAAAACAAAAAAACGTGGCGGTTGCTCTCCGAAAGATTTTTGTCGCCAGCTTTCTGACAGTTTTCGACATTCACAACTTGCCGCAAAAAAGATGTGGTACAGGCTTTGCCGTGCCGATCGCAGCACCTTAACACACAGACTACAGGGAGAGGAGCAAGCATTTTTTTTTGGCGGACGCGTAGTGCGTTTCTACGCCACAATCATGCGCTTGCAGGCTTTAGGTATGGCGCTCTCTGAAAACGATATTTTGGGTTAGTAGGCTGGGCTCAGAGCACCGAGGCAAAGAATGCTGTCAACCTAACGCGCGCATCTAGAGAGAGCTACCCAGACTGCTGATGGCACCGGTTTTTAGGCCTGGACTGTGTGGGAATCCTGGCTTTCCGCCGTTGCCTGTGCGCGGCTGTGCCGGCTTCCCGCGTTGTTTCTCTTCTTTCCCTTGCTCCTGCCTCAGGCGGTGGAGAGGCGGCTGAGTGACTAATCACTGTCATTTGGCCACAGCTCCGCCCCGGCTCCCAAACGGCCTTTGCCACTGGTGCCTTTTGGCGGGATTTCGGGCCCCGCTTGGGCGGCCGCGCACCGCGCGACCGTCCGAGCGGGGCCCGGAGAGAGATCCCTCCGAGACAGCGTAAGGTGCGTACGCTACTGTTTGTCCCTGCCGGCCTTTGCCGCTCGGACCAGTGCATATACTCGAGCTCGCCCGCACGTGTCCTCTGACCTGCAGTGGCTCGAGCCTGTCCAGCGGGGTACAGCGACCTCCGACAGGCGTACCCTGCGTTTATTGCTCACTCGCTCTCGCAACCGGCCCAACGGTCGACACGAGAGGGAGATCACAGCACTGCCGCGGGGACATTCTCCTGCAGCGGCGTGCTAGCGGCGCGCATTGCTCGAGTCGCTTCGTGCGCGCAGCGGAGCCTTACTCCTCGCGCGCCCCCTGGACGGGGTGACGATTGAGTGTGTGTGTACTGCTGAAGGACGACGTGAATAAACGTCTCCTTGGTGAACTTGGAGGCCTATTTCTTTGCGGCGAATCGCTCTCCTCCCAGCGGAGGTTGAGTGCACTGCATCGGTGTCCCAGTGTGTGTGTGGTGACGGCTGATCGGGGCCCTTGGCTCGCTCGAAGCTCGAACCTGCGGTGGTTGGTGGCCTGTGTCCACTTAGAAACCCACAACTGGCGCCCAACGTGGGGCTCGAACTCACGACCCTGAGATTAAGAGTCTCATGCTCTACCGACTGAGCTAGCCGGGCAGGTCGCCTTGACGATCACGCTTGCGCACCATGTCTAACACCCCCAGCGGGGCACTCGGCAGCTACATGTCGGCTCCCTACGGAGTTGTAGCTTCGTTTTATCCGCTGGCTGCTGTTCCTTCGAATAGCTAGACACCGTGGTTTGCCGCGGCCCCATTGGGGTTTACGGTGACACAACCCAAAATGTCGACCACGCGGCTCCCATTAGAGCTGTACCGGGAGCACCCTGCGGTGCATCCGCTGGTCACATGCCTCAGCTGTGCAAGCTTTCCGCCCAGTGCGAAAGCAGTTCGTGTCACGCTGCCGCAACCGGCAGTTTTGAACAGCAGCAGCCGTGCCCCGTGAGCAGTCAATTCTGCTCTGGGAACGGCGAGGCGCTGGCCCGGTTCCCTGTGGAAACCACACCGCTCACCGATCTAGGAGCCTTGCCTCCCTCGTTCGTGCAGCCCGCTCAAGCCTCCACTGAGGCAGGGGTGCAGTCGCTGAGGCTGGGGCGCCATTGAGCCAGATGCGGAGAAACTTCGAGCCATACTCGAATTTCCCGCGCCCAAGGGCGTACACGGCCTGCGCCATTGTGTAGGAATGGCCTACTTTTATCGTCCGGTGCCCGCGTGCCGGCACCCTTGACCTAGCTCTTGGGAACGACTGCCGCGTGGCGATGGGAGCCCGAGCAAGAGCGATCCTTTCGCCTCCTGTCTAGTGCCATTGCCGAGACAGCGCAGCTCAGGCTACCCGACCTGACCAGACAGTTCGTAGTCCAGATTGACGCGAGCGATCTGGGTTTAGGAGCAGTTCTCCTACAGGAATTCGATGGCGTGCTGCAAACGCTGGCCTTTGCCAGCCGCTCCTTGCTGCCCTCGGAGAGGAATTATTCCGTGACCGAGAAAGAGTGCCTCGCCATCGTGTTTGCACTGCGCAAATTCGACGGCTACCTTGATGGAACGCAATTCGTGGTGCAGACAGACCACAGTGCGCTCAGTTTGCTGATGCGGCTCCGCGAGCTTGCGGGTCGGCTGGCGCGCTGGGCTCTCCTGATACAGCATTACGACTTTTCGGTGCAGTATCGAAAGGGGAGCACGAGCGTGGTAGCTGACGCGCTATCCCGTGCCTCACGTTGGGCGACAGTTGTGGGTTTCTGAGTGGACACAGGCCACCAACCACCGCGGGTTCGGGCTTCGCGCGAGCCAAGGGCCCCGATCAGCCGCCATCACACACACCCTGGGACACCGATGTGGCGCACTCAACCTCCGCTGGGAGGAGCGCGATTCGCCGCAAAGAAATAGGCCTCCAAGTTCACAAAGAAGACGTTTATTCACGTCGTCTTTCAGCAGGTACACAAACACTCTATAGTCACCGCGTCCCTGGGGCGCGCGAGGAGCAAGGCTCCGCTGCGCGCACGAAGCGACTAGAGCAATGCGCGCCGCTAGCACGCCGCTGCAGAATGTCCCCGCGGCAGAGCTGTGATCTCTCTCTGGTGTCGACCGTTGGGCCGGTTGCGAGAGAGAGTGGGCAATAAACGCAGGGTACGCCTGTCAGAGGTCGCTGGACCTTGCTGGACAGGCTCGAGCCGCTGCAGGTCAGAGGACACGTGCGGGCGAGCTCGAGTATGCCCTGGTCCGAACGGCAAAGGCCGGCACGGACAAGTGCATACTCGAGCTCTCCCGCACGTGTCCTCTGACCTGCAGCGGCTCGAGCCTGTCCAGCAGGGTCCAGCGACCTACGACAGGCGTACCCTGCGTTTATTGCCTACTCTCTCTCGCAACCGGCCCAACGGTCGACACGAAAGAGAGATCACAGCTCTGCCGCGGGGACATTCTCCTGCAGCGGCGTGCTAGCGGCGCGCATTGCTCTAGTCGCTTCGTGCGCGCAGCGGAGCCTTGCTCCTCACGCGCCCCCGAGACGGGGTGACTATAGAGTGTTTGTGTACCTGCTGAAGGACGACGTGAATAAACGTCTCCTTTGTGAACTTGGAGGCCTATTTCTTTGCGGCGAATCGCTCTCCTCCCAGAGGAGGTTGAGTGCGCCGCATCGGTGTCCCAGGTTGTGTGTGGTGGCGGCTGATCGGGGCCCTTGGCTCGCGCGAAGCCCGAACCCGCGGTGGTTGGTGGCCTGTGTCCACTCAGAAACCCACAACTGGAACAATTGCCCCAAAACAGTGGCGATGTCTGGGTATGGCAGTTTGCCTCTCAAGAAAGCTAATTGCTTGATTACTTTTTTTAATGCACCCTGTTGTAATTCAGGCTTCTCTAGAAAATTGCTTTGCACAAAGCAACGCATAGTTGCACTTAAAGCAGAAAATAAAGTTATTTATTATCGTAAGATTTTATTCGTCATTTAGGCTGTGTTCGGAAGCAAACGTGATGTAGGACACGCGAAATTTGGGTGCCGCTCTTCAGAGGGCGTGTTGGTTTGGTAGGCAACCTCCGGAATCTTCCCGTGGCAGCCACCTTCCGATTGTCCATTCCTCGCTCACGCCGCGTTGTTTGATTTATAACCTTGCTTGAACAACTGATGTCATTCACAGGACCTCCTTGCCGAAAGGCCCCGGTACCTGCCGCCATCTGCCGGGTACATGGCGCCATCTGGCGCCATAATTCACGACCTCCATTCTTCTGTCTAAAATTACCACACAAACCATCGGTACCAACTGCTTACACTGCGGTAGCATAACAACAGACGAAAACATCCTAGGGGACTGTAAGCAAAATCCACCCCCGAAAGATTTCTACCGGCTCGCTAGCGGGTGCCCTGGCTTAGGCTTCTGAGGGAGCTGGACAAAAACAGGCAAGCCAAGCTTTGCGGACTGGGTTGGAAAGGTCGCCCTACGCTAGGGGGCCGCTAAGAGCATTAGAGGGCCTCCAAGTGCCTAAGTGCTCCTCGGACGAAGTTCGTGCAACAGCACGACAAGGAAAAGAGCTGTGCGTAGCTAATGTCTGACGTGCCCCTATATTAGCAAACGCACCGCTCGGCGTGTTCGCTTCGTTAACGTAACAAGACGCTGTGCAGCATAACCAACCCTACGAGGACTGTCGCAACAGAATTTAATTATGCCCGAAAGTACCACTCTCTGCACATCAGTCACGACGGTGGCTCGGCGGTGACAGCGACCGGCCGCGTCAGGTAGAGGTCGCTGAAGTGCGGGCAGCAGTTCTTTGCAAGAGCTTGTTTGCCGGAATCGGGAACGGGATGCATCGTAACGTTGGTGCAAACGTAAACGAAGCGACGACGGCTGATAGAGGCCTTGAGCGTCCGGACGGCGGTAGTCTTGATTTCGGCGGCTGCTAGGCGGCAGCGCGCGCCCGCTCACAGCTATGACGCAGTCCGCGTTTCCGCTAGTTTACATAATTTTTCTCCAATGTTCCGGTGTTCCAGGTGTACAGCGCATTCATGGTACCACTAAAGCTTTCAATAATTCGTTTCTGCCAACTGTTATATCCGAGTGGAATGTATACTTCCTGACGGTATTGCCAATTAAATCAACCCAGGAAAGTATTCCTCGAATCCTGTAGAAAGCCTTTTTATTCGCTTATTTGTTGCGTTGTTAATTTCAATGCGTTTACTGTGTTTATTTGTGCTTGCCATATATATTTGTGTTCTACCTTTGTTACCCGTTATAACCATCTCTAACCCCCCACCCCCTTATGTAATGCCCCATTGAGGCCTCTAAGGGAAAATAAATGATGATGGTGATGATGAATTACTTCATCAAAGTCCCGAGTTTGAGTCAGAGCGGCGGGAAAATGTTTCGCAACTTCCAACCCAAATCTCTTGGCATTCAATGCACCTTTCGGTGCCGGACAAGCGGCAACAAAGCCCCGAAATGCCGAACTGTCGGATTTTACTAACAAAAATAAAATAAATGGCATTGTCCTTAGTGCTCCTTTAAGGCTGCTTACGCGCTGTGAAGGCGAAAGCCTTAGTGCGACATCGTGAGCGTTCGACCTGGACGCAGACTGTGCACTGAGGAATGAAACGAAAAATTTTACCACCTGCGAATACACACTAACTGGATAAGACTAATAGAGACACTAACACGTGCCGCCGGCTTTTCTAGTAATGGGGCTAGCAAGGCCTACTAGCTTTAATGACAAGGCCCTTCGCCTTAATCAGTGACGCCATGAAGCGTCCGTAGCTTTCAAGGTTGTTAGAATTGATGCATTGATGAGAAGATGAAGTTTGTTCTGTAGTGCTATGAGATTTCGAACGTTTGAAGAAAGCATGGATTACGAAACGATCATTTACATTGTACACTTAGGAGCCACGCTCTCCTTCTGACCGTTAGTAAACAGATGGCCAAGGGTCGATGACGTCGAACAGCTCAGGAGCATTGGCTCACAGAAAAAATATTGTAAGCGCCACAAGCACCTTCTAACGCTGCGAGTTTTTTGTATTGCGTAAGCAATACTGCGCCAGGTTTCGAGCCGTCGCGTAGCCCCAGCGGTGGCCACGGTTGACCTTGAGCCGCAGCGAGGTTAAACAGATGGGGCGCCGTTGCCATAGCAACCGTTTCAGCCGCGCTCCGCCAGGCGGCAGGACCATCGCTGCGCCGCCGCCGCTGCCGCGGGCCAAGTCGCGCGCTCTCGACGCTGCTTACGCAACTTGCCCGGGAGCTAAACCTCAGCTGATTTTTTTTCGCATCCTACATTAAGACTGGTCTAAACATTATCCACGTAACATAATAAATACAGAATTTTCCAACCGATTCATATGTAGACAACACTCCCTCTTCCATTAATAACGAATAGCTTCGACGTTACTGAGCAAGTTGTTGAAACTGCGATCGGAGACCTCTATACAACTCAAGGCGCTTCATGACGGTGAGGGCATACACAAAGGTGCGACACGTTTCATCACTAATCAGGAGATTTTAATTGTAGCCCAGAGAGGTAGTAAAACTGCATATGTTGATCTCGAACACCACTTTACCGAGCCAAAGAGACTCACCCACAGCCACCCTACCTAGATCGGCTGTGGTCTGCACTTTGTCCATGACAGTTCTTTGTATTATAATGGTGCAAGGCGCCTATAAAATCACAAGTTGTAGTTGAGGTTGTTTATTTGCGTCCTAGGTGTGGGTGGGTCCGGGTAAAAAACGATCAGAGATCATTTGAGTAGCCCTCAGATCACCCTTTACATGGCATACAGCAGGAAGTTAAGACATAGTACACTGCAAATATCTTCACAAAACCCTTTTTACACATATACAGTATATAAATTGGAAATATTTAGATATGAACTGAAAAAAATACATCCCAACAAAGTTTTCCTTTTATATCCTGCAATTTCGCACAAGTTGTTTTTTGCAACATAATATTCATAGACTGTACTTGGTTTAGTAAGTGGGACATGTCGAAACGCAGCATTTGTTTTTGGTAGTTAGTGCGGCAGAAAGGAATAAATTTTTTCTGTGTATATCGGAGGATATAAGCCGGGATAGCTCGTGTGAGGGAAGTTAAGTCTAGAAACCCTCGGTTATCATATTTCAGACAATTTTTGTATCTGACTGCTAAATAATATTCGTACAAGCTATGAACTGGTATAATCTGTTAGTGTGAAAATAGGTGATCGGTAGGAGCATTGTAGAGAGAGAGAGAGAGAGCAAACCTTTATTAATCAAATATAGAGGATGAGCCGGTTCAGGTAGGGAGTGTCGGCATCTTTTTGGTCCGCGTCCCTAGTCCGGGATGCCGCAACATCCCGCCGCCTCGCGAGCTCGGCGTGCGAAGGCATATAGCGCCGTCGCACTCGAGCACTCGAGGAGGAAGGTCTCCCAAGCCTCTTTAGTGGGGGTGGGGTTGGGTGGGCAGGGAAGTGGGGACTGTGTTGACAGGCCCACACCATGTGGAAAAGAGAACAAAGCTCGTAACAGTGTGGCCACAAAAGGATTAAATTTCGGTTCATAGCGAGCAGCCACAGCGGGACACCGGTAGGTATTCGTTTGTAGCTGTCGCAGAATGCGTTCGTCTGCCTTCGACAGCCCCTTTGCCGGTGGAGGGAAATGGTGATTCCTGTTTTTGTAATCGTCTATAATTTCACCAAACCGCACAAGCGGTCGGCTAGGCTCATCGGCTGGGGAGGACGCGGAAGTAGCTGCCCGGAGGATAAGTGCTCGGGCAGCCGCATTTGCAGCTTGGTTTCCAGGGAGTCCCTGATGGGCCGGCGCCCACACGATGCGTCTAGGCGTGGGTTCGGCGTCCCTAACGGCGCTGTAGAGTGTGTCATAGGCTAGAGGGCCTCGCCCTTGAGATAGCTCTCGCAAGCGAAACGCGAGTCGGAAATTGCAACCTTGCATTGGGGGTCTGAGACCGAGAGGGCGACAGCGACTTCTTCAGCCCGGTGGGCATTCTAGGCGCGGAAGCAGAGCCCATTGGTTTGCAAGTTCTGGTGAACTACGGCTGCTGTGTAGTGGCCGGATGGAGTCGGGCCTGCGACGTCAACGTAGAACACGCCGGGTCTGGAACCGCGCTGCGCATCCAGCGCCCGAGCACGCGCTGTTCTCCAGCCTTCGTGTGTTTGTAGAGTCATGTTGTGTGGCACGGGTGCCGCCACAGCTCCGGGATACGGAGTGATCCCTGCGGGTTACAGGGTTTGGCAATGGTGGTGTTTGGCGATGGTTTGATTTTGGCGATGGTGGTGTTGGCTTTTAGCCAGCGGTGAATGTGTAAGCCAAGACTGATCCCGTGAACCTCGCGGACACGACCCTCGCGGAGGGTAATGCACATCGAGGTGGAGTCAGTCTTGCAAGCACGAATGTGTAGTAGCTCGGACTTTGCTGGGGCACAAGCGAGCCCACATGAGTTGGCGCAACTCTCGGCTACGGTCGCGGCTTGCTTGAGGTTGTCCTCCATATCAGCGACGCTGCCTTGGTTAACCCATAGTGTTACGTCGTCGGCGTACATAGCGTGGTGCACACCCTCCACCCGCTGCGGGAGGGATGGTAGCTCCGTCTTTGCCATGTTGCACAGCAAAGGCGAGAGTACAGCGCCCTGAGGAGTTCCACTGTTCTCCATGCGGTAAGGTCCGTACTCCTGATCATCGATCCGGAGCAGGGCCTGCCGTTGGGAGAGGAAGTCCCGGACGTAGCTGAACGCCTTTGCACCGCACTCGGTGCGGCTGAGGTCCGACAGAATGTTGCCGTGTTTGACGTTATCGAAACGCCTCCGGGTCTAATGCCAGCGATGACGTCCTCGCGGAGTTGTAAGAGTGCGCCTTGGGCCGGCTTGTGCGAGCGCAACCCGTACACGTTGTATGCAAACAGACCCTTGGATTCGAGATGGGTAGAAAGCCGGTCTCGAACCATCGTCTCCATGAGTTTCCCAACGCATGAGGTTATCGAAACGGGTCTCAAGTTGTCAAAGTGTACTGTCTTTCCGTGTTTAGGAATGAATGTTACGGGCAGGTTTTCCGTTCGCCATGGAGGGGGAGCCCGTCCCAAATCCGTTTGATGTAGCCGAGGAATTGGGCACACGCTCGATCGGACAGGTTCGCAAGCAGAATAACTGTAATGCGATCGGGACTGCGAGCCGTACACCTTCTCGTCTTGGCTATGGCTGCTAAGGCATGGAGCGCGAAAGGAGCGTCCAGGTCATGTTGGTGCTGCATACTGGAACTCAGGACCTTGTCTCTGTGCGGCAGAGGTAGCGCTCACACAGATCCTCAGCTATCTGTGCATTCGTGCCCGAGTAGTTCTGTAGAGCCCGGTTTAGGTTGCGTTGTGTTTTACCGCAAGTGTTAGACGGATCTAGGAGAGCGCGAAAGAGGTGCCAGGGGCTCTTGGAGCTCATCTGTCCTGCAGCTCGGTTGCAGCGTGCGATCCGGTTGGAGTCGACGAAACGGACAGCATATTCATCGGCGTGTGGGGTCAGTTATGCTATGCGCATATTGTGACGGCAGTTAGACTTGTGTATGGGCTTTCATAGGCCGACGAGACCACGGCGAGCCTCCCACATATGAAGGGGGTGAGCGTCCACCGCCGGCCTGTTGTCCGTTAGAGGAAGGGTCTGAGTGTGGTCGCATTGCAGTGCAGTGATGTGACTGGCCCAAATGTCGTACCTCTCCCTTAGTAGGATGTTTGGGATGGGAGCCGTGCGGAATTGGTGCCACTGTGTGAGTTGGGCCTGGCCCCAACGTTTGTGGGACGCGCGTGTGTGAATGGTGACACGGAGTATGCAGTGGTCGCTACCCAGGGTATCGTTAGGATTCTCCCATGTTGCGTGTCCAATGAATTTCGTGAGGGTGAGGTCGGGGCATGTGTCGCTTCGTGGTATGGACGTACTGTCCCCAGTGGTGAATGTGGAGTCTGTAAGGAGCGTGAGTTGGAGTCGGGAAACGAGTTCAGCCAGGCGTCGACCTCTACTGTTGTCTCGCGGTAACCCCACTGGATACTGTGGCCGTTGAAATCGCCCAAGACAACGAGTAGAGCCTTGCCTGTCACCCGGATCGCCTTGTAGAGGATCTCGTCGACCTGGGTCCGTCTGGGGCTGGACGTACACGTTGAGCACGAACAGGGAAAGGTCCTGGCGTCGTAAAGGAAGGATTTGGACCAAGGAATATTCGGTGTAGTCGTCGTTCATTTCAAGGTCGTGTGAAAGTGCTGTTTGCGATTTGTGAACGAGAATGCAAGCTCGGTTGTTTGCCTGGTACGTGCAATAACCCGGGAGACGGACATCGGTGCCTGCTTCCTGAAAGGCGAGGACAGCCGGATGTGTCCCTGAGTGGCCAGAAAGGTCTGCAACGAAGCCCGACGGCCACCCGGGAGGAAACTCCGAGTGTTCGACTGGATCATCTCTAAGGGTTAAGGCGGAGGCTTGGGTAAGTTGGTACATCATATGTAAGTAAAACAGCGCTAGACACGGGACGGAGGAAGAACAACACAGCACAAGGCGCTGCTAGCAACTCGATTTTTATTCCTCCAGAAGCGAAATATATATCCGGAAAATAAGAACACAAAAACATTAAGATAAACAGTACAGATACTCAGATACATAAAGTGCAGTCATTGCAGGTGCATGCACAAGTCGCAAAGTTGGATAGCGAATTTCTTTGTCAAGTAACTTAATGGATAGCTTGCTGACGCAACACTTGAGCAACACTTGTTGTTGGGCTAGTTGGTAATACATACTTCTGAAGGAACCAGCGCACAAAACTGTTTGCTGACGCAGTTCTGTCCTCTCTGTTGAATGATTAGTGCCTCGAAGACTTCCCTTGCTCTTTTCGATCTATATTTCTTAACAACGCTCGTGCGGTCCAAGAAAGTTGTGCAGTTTTTTGACTGGCAGTTTTTGCAGTGTATGGCAGTGTATGGAGCACGCCAGATTACATCCTACAGGAACTGGCAGCAATCTAGCCATACACTGCAAAAACTGCCAGTCAAAAAACTGCACACCGTTCTTGGACCGCACGAGCGTTATTAAGAAATATAGATCGAAAAGGGCAAGGGAAGTCTTCGAGGCACTAATCATTCAACAGAGAGGACAGAACTGCGTCAGCAAGCCATCCATTAAGCTACTTGACAAGGAAATTCGCTATCCAACTTTGTGACTTGTGCGTGCACCTGCAATGATTGCACTTTATGTATCTGAGTGTCTGTACTGTTTATATTTATGTTTTTGTGTTCTTATTTTCCGGATATATATTTCGCTTCTGGAGGAACAAAAATCGAGTTGCTAGCAGCGCCTTGTGCTGTGTTGTTCTTCCTTCGTCCCGTGTCTAGCGCTGTTTTACTTACATCTCTCAGGGCTCGGCTTGAGGGGAATGGTTACATGTGTTGGAACTAGCCATGACTGTTGGTAGATGATCCGGAGCTAAATTTGTCTTCGTCCAAAAGAGCCTTTCCAGCATCTACATTGGCTATGTAACGGAGAGTTTTTTTTGTAACGTCGTTTTTACGCATATTATTTTCTGTTGTAGTGCTCGAACCAAGAAAACGGTAGTTTAAATGCGACAGAAAATGGATTTTTAAATCTTTAACTTGACTGATACAAACAAGAAAGAAGTATCGGTATTTAGCAAGAATGCCACGCACTTAGACTGACGAGCGACGACAGAATGAACTTGGGCGTTCCAGCTCACATGATTGTGAAAGAGTATTGCTAGTGTTTTAATCATCTTTTTGAACTCTATGTTGGTGTTCCCAATCCTTATGTCGAAGTTCTTGCTAATTACTAATTGTCCTTCTTGAAAAAAAAAATGCTTTAGTTTTTTCAGTATTTATTTATAGTGCATTGTTTTCTCTCCACGTATTAATGCATTCAATGCGTCATTTATAATTAGAAGTAACTGAAACGAGGTGCCTTGGAAAAATAAACTGATATCATCTGCATATATAACTTATTCTGGTAGGACGTTCTTGAAGGCTAGTTGGTTCATAGTTCCAGAAAGGTTGAAACTGTGCAAAATACGAGGACATAGGCAACGAGGAACAAATACCACTGCGCCCGTGGTGTTTTGTGTGTTCCTCGTTGCCTATGCCCTCATATTTTGCTCAGTTTTAACCTTTCTTAAACTTATTCTGGTTTTTCATGAATTGCAACTACATCATTTACATACAATATAACCAGAAGAGGCTCTAATGTGCTACCTTGCGTTACAGCGGTACACCGGTACAAATTGCTTGAAATGATGACAGATGAGAATCTATTTGAAGGTTCTAAAACGATTTTGGAGGTAAGACTTATGTGTAGAGGCGCTCCCCGTATTCCATATAATTCCAGTTTCTTGAATGAAACAGCATGACTGAGTCGTCTGAAAGCCTTTGAAAAGCCTACAAATACTCCGATAAAAATTTCACGATTTTCGATTGCATCTAGTATGATTTCCTTTTTCCGTTAATAACGCCGTTTCAGTTGATCTGCCGCGGATAAAGCCATGCTGGAAAGGGGAAACAAGCTTTAACTTCCAGGACTCGTTTATAGGCGCTGCATTCGAAAGCACCGCCAACACACGAGGAGCGCATGGCGCTGCGTGGAGGAACGTTTTTGTTGCGAAAGCAACACTATGCGAGTCGCCGAGCCATTTCGCGGAGCTGACGAAAGGCCATACTGCGCATGCGCGAGGAGCAGTGACGTCACACGGCGCACAGCTGGCGCGCCACCGCCGTCGCTGCGCGGGTGACTTCGAGGTGCCGCCGCCGCGCTCGCCAGTTGCATAGCTAGTGTGCCGGGGCTGCCGTCGCTGCCGCGCGCACTCCATCGCCTCTCTCTGTCTCCTCGTTGCTTTCGCAATCTTCCAGGGTTAACCAGAGCTAAACCGCTGCCAATTTTTGTGAAGCGTTCGCACTCCTGATTGGTCAGCAGGTTTGTGCCTGTGACAGGTAGGCACGAAACGAATAAGCGGGGTATAAGCAGCTCGTGGGAGGGTTTATTCTATTTTCCCTCGGAACCATGCTGCTTGACGAATGTGGAATTTAAAGAAAGGGAACAACGTGGAATTCTACACTCCCGCTACCAGAAGTCGGAGGCGTTCCTACCCCAGGAAATCATTGCTATACTCCGTTTCATATATAGCAGGCAACGCTGCGGAGGTTGCTGAAGCTATATTACTCCTCCACGAATCATTCGTTCTTCTCGAAATCCGGTCATTGTTTGGACGAATACAAAGAGCAGGTCGAAGTTGTGAGCCGCTCAGTGTTCGGGCTCTCTGGCCATAATTTTGACGGAGTGCGAACTACTATTTGGGCGCGGATTTAGTGGAAGCGATTCGCCTTACCAACCGCGTATCATACCGCCACCTGCACTTTTTTCTCGTCGCAGTACGAAAACGTGGCAAGAGGTAAAACCAAGTCCAGGAGGTGCCAGTCACGGCACTTAAGATTTGTTGCTACGAAATATGCTTGTGACCCGCCGCGGTGGCTCAGCGGTTACGGCTCTCGGCTGCTGACCCGAAGGACGCGGGTTCGATCCCGGCCGCGGCGGCTGAATTTCGATGAAGGCGGAATTCTAGAGGCCCGTGTACTGTGCGATGTCAGTGCACGTTAAGGAACCCCAGATGGTCGAAATTTCCGGAGGCCTTCACTACGGCGTCCCTCATAGCCTCAGTTGCTTTGGGACGTTAAACCCCAAATAAACCAAACCAAACCGAAATATGCTTGTGTTCGCTTTGGTTATATGGCGAACTATTTTTTGCGTGCGGACTTAGCCTGCGCGAACAGGCGCGCTAGCTTTGGCAGCGTTGCCTGCTATGTATGAAACGGAGTATAGATATGCCTCTGTGGTCGACCCACTCACTCTTTATGTACGCAGTAAGTGTTAGCGTCTTCTCTCGTCTCTCGTCCTCGGTGGCTGGCTGCGATTTGAGCACCACGAAGGCGATGGGGGCCTCGCCGTACTGGACGTGCGGCACCCCCGTGACTGCCGCCTGCGCCACGTCAGGGTGCTCCTGCAGCAGCTCCTCCAGCTCGGCTGGTGCCACCTGCTGGTCCATGCACTTGATGAGGTCCTTGAGGCGGTCCAGCACGTACAGCTCGCCCCGCGCCGTGTAGTAGCCCGTGTCGCCTGCGAGGGAGGAGCACGCCAGGTCTCCGTGCCGCGTGCAGTGGATCAGCACGCATATCTACTCGCACCAGCCAAAGCAAAGAAAGCGCCGACCGAACAACGGGAGAGACGCTTGCTCGAAGGTGCGGTCACTATTTTGAAAACAGCTGTTTTGTCTAATAATAGTCATGTTGGCACGTCTTTGCGGAAAGTGGTTGCTTACTTTCAAGATAACGGGCTCTCTCTTCTCTAGGCCGACAAAAATGGAGGGTTTGTTGTTTTACCGGCAGGTATTTTAAGCGAAAAAGCCTTTCAGGCTGTGCAAAAAAACTTTACCCTGAAGAAAGGCAGTCCCGCCACTGCAAAAAAGAAAGTGGCCAACCTTTGCAAAGATGTGGGAAACGATAGGCTGTCCAAGCAGATTATCAATTTTAAAGGCAATGCTTTGAAAGTGTTTTTCAGTGCCAAGACGCACAAACCAGATGTACCGTTCCGAACTATTGTTAGTGCAGCGTTTGTCTGTGTCGTAGGTGTTTCTTTCCTTGTGCTCGTCATTTTTTACACTGCAGTTATGTGGAAGCGTCATCTACGAGTTGCCCGTCCACGCTCACGCACCGTCACTTTTTCTAATTCTTTCTTTCCTCGTGCAGCCGCAGACTGGAACGGCCTTCCAAACAACGTTGCCATCATCACTTGCCCAAGTCTTTCCACTGATAATGTAGAAACTTTCCTGTTATTGTGAATTTGTGCTTTTAATTCTTGCCAACGCTTATGTAACATCCCTTTTAAGGGGCCTTTAAGGTAATAAAATGAAATGAAATGAAATACGGCTCATTATGATCAGCCTAAATAGGTTCACTGCAGCATGAATGCCTCTACCATTAACTTCCAATCAACCATGTACATCACCAGTTACGACCGCCTGATACCTAGAAACTTCCTAATGTCATCCACCCACCTGACTAGCAGCCGTCGTACTCTTCTACATGATAGCGCAAAAAAAACGAGGACAACATATTAAAATACGGGACAGGCGGTAACCTTCAACTCAAGGTTTATTCGAACAAAAAAAGAATATGTACAGGTTGTAAAGATGACGTCATCGGGCCATGCTCACAATTTGCTCTCCAGTGCCGGAAAATCTGGTGACTGTAGTGAGATAGACGGATTGCTAGCGCACGTCCCTTATAAAAGTGGTCATTAGACAGTCTAGACGCTTCTTATTGACTCTATTGTCTTTCTATAGACATTTCCTTCTGTCTATTCATAGTCTATAGGCTGTCAATAGACAAAAGTTCTACTAAAAGTGTATGGCCACAAATCTATCGACTGGGTATGGCATTTGTATTGCCTATAGACTATTCTCTAGGATCTGTCTATAGACAGTCTATAGACTTTATAGACAGAAGTCTAAAGACACTCTATAGACTGTCTAATACTTTTTCGGTAAGGGGTGGCGCCAGCCTTATGAATTTGAAAAGCTTAAAGCATCTCCCTCAAAGTTTGACCAGTGCGTAGGAAGACTGGTTCGAGAGCGGCTCAATGCGCCGGTCTTCACACCAGGAGTGCATCGTCATATGGTTCCCGCATGCAGTACGGCAGGGTTCGGAAACTGCGGGGAAGGGAGGGGGGAGGTCGGTTACTTCCGTTGCCGATGGCACATACCAAGCTATCATGGTGTGGAGAAAATCCGTCGTACAGAATCGCGTCATGGCTAAAAAATATCTTAACATGTCACGTTTACAATTTCTCTAAAATCTACGAAGGGGACTTGAACAACCGAGTATTTTATGAACAGCCTTCATGAATTAACGATTAAAGTGAAGCTGAAACAGTTTTTTGAGAATTCGAGGTTATTCAAGAATACGAATCTCTCAGGCTTCTAGATAAACCATGCGAACAATTTTTGCACTAGCATTTAAAGTGGTCTCATAATCATCGATTAAAACAGCGACGAGGTTTAGGCTTCTCCTCACTGCGATGGAGGAGTGGGAGGAAACTCGGCAGTGACGTCATTGTTGCCGAAATTTCAATGTCCGCTGCTTTCGCCTGCATGCTGCTGTGCGTCGTCAGATGGCACCAAACAATGCATTGTGAGCTTTACCTTCGATGGCGTCAGTTCTCTTCCATGGAATAACCGTTTCTTCACTGGAAACGAAGTGCTGTCATACGGGACGTCATTATCGGGGCCTCTGCACGTCACTATGAACTTCAGAGAAGCCTGAACGCCGACGACGACTTCATTCGGCGATTACAACACTATTTCAAATGCTAGAGCAGAACGATTTCGCAGGCTTTGCCAGCACATTTCGTACATTCGGCAACTTTAAACTCATCGAATTCTAAAACCACTTCAGTTGCCCTTTAAGCTGTGCCCAATAAACTTATTTAAACTACAAATGGTTCTTAATGAGGTTTTTCCGAACCATTACTTTCTTTCCATGCGTTCAAAAGCAGCTTTGTATCAAACCTTCTGCTAATTTGTTAGTTTTGCCTTTTGTAGCAAGACGCTCTTTTTGTGTTATTACTGTGCGCTACGTGCATTGCGAGTTCACTTTGGTATTCTATAGGATTATTTAGTTTGCGCTCTTCGTACTATGACAACAGCTCACCACACATAGCCTATTAATGACCGCACAATTTTTCGCTCGTGAAGTGTCTTTGAGCGAAAATTCGGAGCAGGGGTTTTTTATACACAAGTCTGATAAAGAAACACCAAAGCATCAAGGACTCTAACCCCGCAAAGAGAATTGAACTGATACAGGTATCAATGCCAATCAATAAGCGCAAGGTAAGCGACATAGGGAGTATAATATACAGAGAACGGAGCATGCTCTAAATGACCGAGGTAGCCTGAAAGCAGGTCAAGTGGAAACTAAGCATAGGCAAAAAATAGTATTGCGCACTAAAAGACAATGAGGGCAATCAATATGGACCAGATAGTTAAAGTAGCCAAATAGTTCAACACAAATCTATACAATAGTCAACGCAATAACGACGTTAATGAGACAGGCAGCTGCGCAGAGCAATGAGACATCGTGCCAGTAACGAAAGATGAAGTAAAGAAAGCCTTAGAAGCAATGAAAATGGGGAAAGGAGCTGGCGAGGATCAGCTAACAGCAGATCTGTTGAAGGACGGGGAGGTGATTGTGCTAGAGAAACTAGCCAACCTGTATAGGCAATGCCTTATGACCTCGAGCATACCGGAAGCTTGAATGAACGGTAAAGTTCTCGCAATCCGCAAGAAAGGAGACATCCGTTACCTGCACTCCGTTACCTACGAGGTGTTTACTAAGGTAATCACTAAGATTATCAGGGCACCCTTAACTGCAAACAAATGCCCAAGCAGGCTTTTCTGAAGGCTAATCGACAATAAACGATATTCAAACTGTACGAAGCGAAGTTCCCTCGTATAACAGGTTGTTGAGCGCCGCTATCAAGGAGGGACCCGACGTATCATCTACGTAATTTGTGGTTTTTCCTCCGGGCTAATGCACTGTATTGTACAAATGTAGGCGCACTGCGTGGAAATAAACTAGCTGCAGTACGGCGCCTTGTGGTGTGTTTTCTGTCGGTCTTCGTCTCTTGTGCGCCGGGAATCATTTGGCATATTTGCCCACCAGTTCGTCCTCAGCATATCCCCACTGAGTTACGCGGTGTTACCTGTTGACGGCCGACAGATTCGGCTAGTTGGGGATGTCCAGGAAAGAAGACCACCTGTAAAGAGTGTGGACGGGTGGTGCGTACAGGCTTACACTGCGTTGCTCAACACTTCTCGCTTTATTTAGCCAGCTAAACTACGGTGTACCACTGAGATATTCACGCAAGCTATCCCGCTTGTCGTCCTGCACAGAGAGCAATGAACTTGCCCGTTCTGACGAAGCCCTCTTCATCGAAGACAGCGGCGGTGGCCTCGGGATTGTCCAGGTAGCCTTTGAAGCAGGTTGGCCCCTTGATGCAAATCTCCCCGCACTCGCCGGGGCCCACCTTCTTGCCTGTTTCGACGTCAGCCACCTTCGAAGAAAAACAACCAGCAAGAGCGTCATTAAATAAGCGCGTGAACATGGACGCCACGTTCTTCTCCAAGTGACTATGACCCACGCTGACCGTTATGGCCGTTAAGTCAAGCTACAGGCTAATATTAGCGATCAGACGACAATATAACGAAGTATTGAAAAGCATGTGTGGAGAACCCGGTAATAATAGCAGACAAAATGGAAACCACCTTTGTCGCCTAACAAATTTGCCATTTGCCGACAAAATGCAAATTTAGAATATAAATCGTGCGAAAAATGCGAGTTCTGCAGGAATATATGCAAATAATCTTCCACAGCCGAACCAGCCTATGAGAACTACAAACCAGTTCGGCGCATTGATAATTGGATACACAAACTGGCACAATATAAGCCTATCTGTAATCTAGAAGCATGGATACATTGTAACCATGGTCCGTGACGTGCTTCTCGTAGCAACCTGTCGCCTCCTCCTAGCGTTAGGCCTAGCGTTAGGCCTAACGCCTAACGCTAGGCCTAACGCGCTCCGCAACGGTCGTTGCTTTACAACTAGCCACTGCCCATTGAAAGATGTCGTTTCCTTATTAGTAGGCTGTAAAGAGATAAATCTGAATAAAATTAAGGCACAGTTGGTTCCCGCAACGCTTTCCGCAGAGCAGCACGCTAGGCGAGGGCTACCACTCCGCTTTAGTTAGGGTGGCTACACCATTTAACAGCGTTTGAAATTTAGTGCAAGATACCGAAGGCCACCCTCAGGCACAACCCAGGTTCACCTCGTCGTCAAAATTTCCAGCGTTACCGCTGTCAGTACGCGCATAAAGCCGCGTTGCTAACCCCCTCTCCGGGCGCGAGGGGGTTAGAGGGCTGTTAGAAGCGACACTTCTAGAGGCGCGTCCCATCGTTCGATATAGCGAGTGTTCGGCTGAACATGAGTTCGATAAACGCGAACACTAGTCGTATATTTCTGCATGGAAGTTTCAACGGGGTGTGCTGATTTTTGATATCAGCAATAATTCGATATATCCGGTCCCGACTGTAGATGTCTCCGCCAGTATACCTACAAATCTCAGCCAGTCACAAATCTTTTAATGAATTTCTGACAGGTCTCCTAGCTGCTGGATGCAGCGCTCTCTTCTCCCGCCACGGTTCTTCGAGCTGGATAGCGCGCTTGGTATCCGAGGCTGTATTCGACGCTTCAGAAATTGAAAATTGGTTTCAGAGGAAAGGAAATGGCGCAGTATCTGTCTCACATACCTTGGCGGACACCTGAACCGCGCCGTAAGGGAAGGGATAAGGAAGGGAGTGAAAGAAGAGAGAGGTGCCGTAGTGGAGGGGCTCCGGAATAATTTCGACCACCTGCGGATCTTCACCGCTTTTTTTTCTTTATTGCATTTTCACAACGGGTACAAAGAAGTAAAACATGTCAGCAACACTTGCACTGACACAGCAGGTTAAATTTTTTTGAGTTCAACCAAGTCATCCAACACATTTAACCAAGATGGCTGATCAGGCAGTGTCTGATACAGACGTATGACACCTTCAATGAAATGCTCGCGTGGAGATCTCACAACTACTTCCGCATTGTTGAATTGTGTCCTTGTTTTCCATAAGCTATGGAAGCCAAGGAGCATAATAGTGTCATAAGGGATGTCCTGTTTTCCTACCGGTAAGAACCTGATGCCATGCGGGTGTAGCGGTAAATCTTTCTTTACGGTTCTTTGAAGCACATCCCAGAAGAAAAACGCATCCCAACAATCTAAAAAATTCAGGGGGCACTTTGACTGTCTAAAGTGGGTAGAGGCGGAAGTGTTTTCCGCACCATCTTCGCTGTTTCTGTGGCACTGGTGGCGTCACATATATTTGAGTACTAATTACAAAGTGATGGCAAATCACTAATTAATTGTTAATTACTGATTAATGACTGAATGCTAATTAACTGCTAATTAATGACGCTTAGGCTTCGCCTTTAGGAGTGGAACGCGACAGCGCGTTGTAGCGCTGGCGGGGGGGCCACGGGAACGCCACCACCCGTTCGGCGCGATGCCTTGCCCTTTGAACGCAACGCTTTTTGAGGAAAGGAAATGGCGCAGTAATTCTCTGTCATCTCGGTGGACACCTGAACCGCACCGTAGAGGAAGGGAGGTGGGAGTGAAAGAAGATAGATAAAGAGGAGCCGTAATGAAGAAAATGAAAATTGTATTTCAGAAAAGGAAATTACGCAGTAACTGTCTCACATATCTCGGTGGACACCCGTCAAAATTCAGGGGGGCACTTTTTTGACCTAAAGTGTCGTCACTGATGTGTGGTTAAGATGTTAAGCTTCGCCCCTAAGAGTGGAACGCGACAGCGTCTTGCAGCGATGCCAAGGAGTCCATAGAACGCCATCGCCCATTCGAATCTACGCCTCGCTCGTCGGTAAATTGGTTTTTGAGGAAAGGAAATGTATCTGTCTCTCATTTGTCGGTGGACACCTAAACCTCGCCGGAAGGGAATGGAGGAGGATGAGAGTGAGTGAAGACACCGTATTCACTAGACGCGCCTTTGTTCATTCCAAACCATCGAGCTGGCATGGCGGAGTGGATAGCGTGCTCGTCTCTCACGCCGAAGATCGGGGTTCGATTCCTGAGCTCGACCAATTTCTTAATCGCTTTTATTTATTTATATGGCCTGACTAGTAAAGCTAATTAGGCTAATTGGGTAATTAAGCAATTAACTAAGCTCAGTCCCACTTACTTGGAGCATCACTATACGATCCCTTCAATTGGTTGTATGGTTACTAGCCAAAGCGCAATTGGCCCCGTTTGAAATTCGCGCACTGTGACGTCACGACCGTTTCCACCAATTGAAAAGCGTGACATTTTCTGTCGACAACTGCTGCTTACAACGATGAGACATTAAAGGCTTCCGCCTTGAAACACGTGATCTATTGTTTCAGGTTTTTTACATAGAAAAAAATCTGCTGACCAAGGGACAAAGAGTCCTTTGTCATGCATCCATGTTTTGACCGACAGTGTTCCGGTGTGAAGTTTGAAGAAGAAAGTTTTCAAAGATGGGTAAACTGGCATTCTTTTAACCCTTTTGAGCACATCTGCTCCTGGGCCTCCGCAGTTTGACAGTCGGTACCGCGCACTGACATCACAGAGCACACGGGCGCCTCTCGTGTTAAGCGTCCATCGAAACGCTGCCGCCGCGGCCGGGTTTAAACCTGGGAACTTCGGCTCTGTAGCCGAACGCCCTCACCACTGAGCCACTGCGGCGGGTACGCTTCAGAAGCCCTGCTACCAAAACCGTGGCAAACGCGCACGCGCGAGCAAGCGAGATGCGTCTGTGGGCACGTCGCCGAGGCCTTGGCGCATATATGGCAACAGGATGTCTCACACATTCCGCTGTCACGTAAAATTGTGTAGTGTAGTTCCAATACCAGCTTAATGCTTTTGAAATGGCCTAAAAAGAGGATATAAACGATTGGAGGTGTCAATATGACCAATGTGCGGAGGCCTTCTACGTCCTGAATGACTTTCTGCCAGGCTGTCGGTGAGGCCAGCTACTCTGCAATGATTTGCCAAGCCGATAATCAGCACTCGGCCGGACTTACCTTTATGTTGACGTATGGCATCGGGATACCCGATGTCTTGTGGTCGCGGCAATTTCCTCGTGTGTGAGTGACTGCACAGCACACCTCGGTCAAGCCGTAACCTGCAAGAACATTGCGAGAATGGTGCTCAAGCAAACCCTGCAGCACAAGAGGCCAATCGACGGCTGGAGCCGGTGTTCCTCACAATGAACCATCTCAGGGACAAAGACCCGAGCAATTAGACAGGACCAGCCTATTTCTTGTACATTGAGCCCTGTTCCGTGCAGCGGTGGTCGTTTTTACTTGCTCCGTCCTTTGTTGCTGCGCTGTTGCTTTGTGAGGACCCGTGTGCTAACTACCTTAACTTCCTCTATAGTTGTGAAACCTGCACCTTTCACAAAGCTGCATCAAGAAGCTGCACCTTTGTGAAAAGCGATGTGGGGAGGAAGTGACGTGGAATAAAAACACACAGCGTTTGTGCTTTTTGCTTAAGTCGTAGACTTCAACAAGAGCTAGTGTCAGTTGTTTTAATCCTTTTACACGCTATGTAGTACGTAACTGTGTACAAAGAGAACTCGCAGCTTTCTCGGAGAGTGGGCTGCACCTACCAGTCATTTGCTTGTTTCAGACAAATATCACATCCTTCATCTCGGAAATAAGCTATTGTTATGGCCTCAATGGGATACAAATTCATCTTAGAGAACGAAGTAAATAATATTTCGCGAAATAGTGAGCGCGTTAGAGCGTAGTTAGTCAATCTTTTGCAGGTATATTTTATCGCAAGTAATAACATCATTTTTTTTCACAATTAAAAGCGTAGTGTGCTCCTTCGAGATATAAATTATTTCCACGACTCTATGACTGATTTTCCCAGCGCAAATAAAACCCACGGACAGAGGGAGAGTGGACACCACGTACGCTGTACATGAAGTGAATTTTATTCTACAAAAAGTAGGCGCTTATGTACATTAATTACGCGGCTCTGGTAACCACAAGCGCACGAGCTTGTTTCGGGAACAGGATGATAGTCAAAGAGCGAAAACAAACAAAAGCATGCGTTTTCCGACAACTGGCGTCATTTTTCGTATTCTTCCTTCTGTTTACGTGGCTGACGCGACCGACAAGTTTTAATCTATATAAGCTATTGATTTTTTCTCCAGTAAAACCGGAAGATCCCTGATACATTCATTTTTTCACTCCGGATAGAGAACACTTAAAAAAATTTCTTCGCTTTTCTCGCACGCTAAAAAGCATGCAAAAACTCAGCGAAATATTAAACAATCCATCCATCTTTAACTTGACTTCTAGTTTTCTTTTTGTTCAGTGAAAGCACGTAAGCTTCAACTGGATCATTTCTTCTACAGTGGGTGTGTCATCGGATGGACCACAAGAGTCTGTTTTAGGACCACTTCTTTTCGTGCTCTGTAGTAATGAACTGCCTTCTAACACAGCTACGAAAATTCGATTGTTTGCTGACGATGGCGTGCTCTGCCGTACCTTATTTTGCCTGCTTGTGTCAATGGAGCGGCATGTGGCAAATAAAGATTAACCGCAATAAAACTGCCTTGATGTCTTAGTAACTTCTCCTCTCCTTCTCTAGCCACAGAATCGTTTGATGGTTCGTTTTTAAATATAGCAACGGGTTATAAGGACCTCGGACTGCTTTTCACATGTATGTCTTGGCCGAAACACATGAGTCTAACATGTAACAAAGCAGTTCAAAGAGCAGGGGACATTCAGTGCGCCTCCACAACATACAAAGCTTTTATTTATCCTGCAAAACACTCATCCGACCGCTTACTGAATGCGCCTCCATCGTATGGACTCCCTATTAGCAATCAGACACCAATGAAACTGAATCTGTGAAGGATAAAGAAATTCGTTGTACCTGCGGTCGTTAGACAAAGATTTCTCGCCCTCGTCCAAGCTCCGTGCTTTATTTTTAACACTTCTTTCGACACGCCGATACATTAAATGCCTCATATACATAATCACTCTGATTAGCTAGCCGCGCCTAATTTAACTGAGCACGCAAATGAGTTTTTAACATTTTTAGAAACAGCGCCACCACAGACTAAATATTTCTATTTACGCATGCATTGAAACATAAATAAAATCGTTTTTTTTTTTTGTCACGAGGCATCGCAAGCTAGAACTCCTTGCCCGGGGAAATTCGTTCACTTCGATTTCAAGAATTTCTGGATGCTATCGAAGATCGGTGATGCTTGTACATGTGCATTTGATATCATATTTTCTAGATTCTTTTGTCTATATGTAACGTATGTGTGTATGAATGAATGTACGCATGCGCGCGCTTTATATGTGCTTCATATTGACACGTATCATTTTAGTGTCCGTTCGTTCGCGCTCAAGGCCGCAGGAAAGCGGTGTTATCATTTTTGTTTCTGACGCGAGAAGCAACCGGACTAATCTCGATTGACTACCGCCATGAAGAGCTGCATCTACGTTTTCCTAGATTACTGTAGATGATCTTGACCTGTTATCTCGAAGTTTCCTCGGTGGCTTTAAATTGAGCGATGCCGCGAGCGGCGGGGATTCGTAGTTCGACGACCGACGAGCGCGTTTGTTGCTTAGGCCGCCGCCGAGTGATTCAGTTCTTTTGCGGGCGCAAGTCAGCCCAAATAAAGAGCTTCATTTCCAAGACTGGTTGGTGTCTTCTTGACCACTGGACTGTCGTCACTACAACGTGACATCTGGTGGGGGTGCTGGGTAGCCTTCCATGTACCGGACACCCCCTGCAAGTCGTGACGCGAGCCCTTTGAGCCATTCACCGGAGGACGTGACTCCAGTCCACCGCGCAAGCCGACGTCTGCTAGGGGACGCACCTGAGTTCGGGACTCTGCCGGACCCTACTCGGAAGCGAAAGCCAGTAGCAACGTTCACCATGAGCTTGCCCCAGACGACGACACCAGTCATTCTTCAGCAGCCCCGGGTGCCACCAACCTTCGACGCTTCGCCTGGCGCCGACCCCGAAGAATGGCTAGAACAGTTCGACCATGTGGCTATTTTTAACCAATGGCACCATGCCACGAAATTAAGGTAGTCTTCTTCGCCTTGGACGGAACAGCAAGAATCTGGTTTGAAAATGAGGAAGCTAGTCTCACGAACTGGGAAACCTTCAAGGAGCAGCTTCTGAAGACCTTCACAAACGTCGTGCGAAAGGAGAGAGCCCAGCGGCTGCTACAGTCTCGCATACAACACCCAAACGACACCGTCGTAATCTACACTGAGGAGATGAAGCGTCTCTTCCGGCGGGCCGACGCAAACATGAAGGAAGAAGAGAAGGTGAAGTTGCTTATGCGAGGAGTTAAAGAACTCTTTATGGGCCTCGTACGGAACCCACCCAAAACCGTAGCGGAATTCGTCGAAGAGGCGTCCACCATGGAAAAAACTCTTGATGCCAGAGCCCGCCAGTATGACCGCCAGCAGCGCTTTTTGTCAGCAAGTTGCATGGACACCGCTAACATCGATAACCTGCGGGAAGTTATACGTGAAATTGTGCGAGAGGAGCTCCGCCGATTGCTGCCAACTGGAACACAGCCGCAGCTCTCATCGCTCTCGGACGCCATCCGGGATGAAGTTCAACAGGCCTTGGGTGTGACGCCGACCACCACGCAGCCTATGGAGCCCCCAGCCATGACTTACGCCGCAGCTGTGCGCCGTCCTGCAACTCGACGACGGGACCCAAGCCCCTATCGCCCTCAGCCAGCTGCGCTGGACTGCCGCCCTCTCGCCCCAACCCGCCCGTCCTACGAGCGTCGCACAGGGCCGAGGAAATGCGACGAGTGGAGAACACCCGACCAGCGCCGCCCACTATGCTTCCACTGCGGCGAAGCCGGTCACATTCTCCGGTACTGCCCATACAGGAGAAGGGGTATTCGAGGGTTTTCTTACGACGCCCCACGACCCCGACCCGGCCAGAGACCAGCCGAAATCGAAGAGTATTTGCGTCTGGAAGAATGTCCATCGCCGAGCCGCCTATCACGTTCCCCGTCGCCATCGTCCCCGCGCTTTGTATCTCCTAGCTGAGGTTACGCCGTGCGTGGACGCTCCCCCAGCCCACGAAGGTTAAACTGAATAAAGCAGCCTCTGGAGGTGAGGTTGCTTCTAAGCGCAATAACAAAGATCCTCCACCGACGAAAACGCAAGACCATGCCTCAACTACGACGACAACAACGACGACGACGACGACGACGACGACGACGCGGCCAGACTTGAAGCTTTTACCGCTGCCCAGTGAAGTAACGTCGGAGTACGCCCACCGCAGCCTCACTACTCGACGAAGCCGAGATCGGACACCGAAGACAACGTACAATACGATAACGCGAACAAGTGACCTTGAAGTTACGGTCGACGGTCACGCGGTTACTGCCTTGGTCGACACGCGAGCTGACTACTCTGTCATGAGCGGCCCACTCGCTGTCCGACTCAGGAAGGTAAGAACAACTTGGGATGGCCCGCTGATCCGCACCGCAGGTGGCAACCTGATTACGCCGTCAGGACGTTGCACCGCGAGAGTTACTGTAAATGAGAGAACCTATGCTACATCCTTCCTGATCCTGCAGCAATGCTCGCGAGATGTGATTTTGGGAATGGACTTCCTGAATGAACATCGGGCGATCATCGACCTTCGATCTAAGTCGATAAAGCTTTCCTCGGACAAAGCCATATCTGCAGCGACGACAGCGGCTCATCACGTTGCCATAAACGTCCTCGACAAAGCATTGAGCGTGCCGCCCCGATCAAGTGTCGTCGCCTGCATAGGTACTGGAGACATCGAAACTGCCGAAGGCGTCGTGGAGGGTGAACACCCAGTTACTCCTGGGTCGAGGACTGGGCGTCACAAGGGGAGTCGCCCAAATCCAGAATGGCCAAGCCCAAGTGCTGCTAACAAACTTCACCGAGGAATACCGGCATCTAAAGAGAGGTACGACGATTGCTTTTCTCGACGAGCTGGCAGACATCAAATACATATTTGCCTTACCCGACCAACCAGTAGAACCATCTGATCAAGGCCATAAACCCACGTTTGATATCAAGCCAGCATTAACCCAGAGCAGACAAGACCAAATACGCAGTCTTCTTCAAAGGTAAAGCGACTGCTTCTCATCAGCATCGAATGTCTGACGAACCGGACTTGCCAAGCACCGCATTGTCACAGACGAACACGCCCGACCACAGCGACAGAGCCCCTACCGCGTATCGCCGCTAGAATGCCAAGCTATCCGCAAGCAATTTGAGGAAATGCTTCGTGACGATGTCATCCAGCCATCGAGGAGCCCCTGGGCAGCACCAGTCGTCCTTGTGAAAAAGAAAGACGGCACCCTTCCCTTTTGCGTCGATTACCGCCGCCTGAACAGCATTACGAAGAAGGATGTCTACCCCTCCCCCGCATCGACGATACATTGGATCGGCTGTGCAACGCTAAGTACTTCTCACCGATGGACCTTAAGAGCGGCTACTGGCAAATTGAAGTCGACGAAAGAGATCGCGAGAAGACTGCGTTCATCACACCAGACGGACTCTTCGAGTTCAAGGTGATGCCATTCGGCCTCTGCTATGGTCCATCGACGTTCCAGCGTGTAATGGATACGGTGCTCGCAGGCTTGAAGTGGCAAATTTGCCTAGTCTACTTAGATGACGTTGTTGTATTCTCCTCAAGCTTCGAAGACCACCTCGGAAGGCTTCGGATAGTGCTGGAAACAATCAAATCTTCAGGCCTAACACTGAAACCAGAGAAGTGCCACTTCGCCTACTAGGAGCTGCTGTTTCTTGGTCACGTCGTAAGCAAGGATGGAGTTCGCCCAGACCCTCAGAAGACGGCTGCCATTGCAGAGTTTCCACCGCCTAATGACAAGAAATCTATACGCAGATTCCTTGGACTGTGCGCTTATTACCGGCGATTCGTCAAGAACTTTTCGCGCATCGCTGAAGCTTTGACCCAACTTATCAAGGCTGAGGTGCCTTTTAAATGGGAAACGCCGCAAGAAGAAGCTTTCAAAGAGCTGAAGAGCCGCTTACAGTCCCCTCCTCTGCTCCGACACTTTGATAAAAACGCCGAAACCGAAATTCATACAGATGCAAGTAGTGTGGGCTTAGGAGCGGTCCTCGTTCAGAAAAAGGGTGAACAGGAGAAAGTAATCGCGTACGCTAGCCGTTCACTGTCGAAAGCCGACGCCAACTATTCGACGACCGAGAAAGAATGTCTCGCCATTATTTGGGCCACATCGAAATTTCGATCCTACCTGTACGGACGGCCACTCAAGGTTGTGAGCGATCACCATGGTCTATGCTGGCTTGCCAACTTGAAAGATACCACCGGCCGCCTTGCTCGTTGGAGCATGCGTCTTCAAGAATTCGACATAACTGTAGTCTACAAATCTGGCCGCAAGCATTCCGACGCAGTCTGCTTATCGCGAGCCCCCGTAGGCACAGCACCGGAAGAGGAAGACGATGACGCTTTCTTAGGAGCGGTGCCATTCAGCCCGAGGACATCATCATCTTCATCATCGACCGGTAAGCGCGTAGGCTACAACAACAACAACAACAGCCAGCAGTTTCGCGCAGCAGCAGCGCTCAGATCCCGAGTTGCAAAGCCTAGTTGATTATTTGAAAGGCAAGACCGCATCGCCTCCCCGAGGGTTCAAGCGCCAACTGTCGTCCTTCGTCTTTCAGAATAATGTCCTCCTGAAGAAGCGCTTTGCGCCCAACAGGAGAGTGCATCTTCTTGTCGCGCCCCAAAATCTCAGGCAAGAAATTATGCAGGCATGTCATGATGAGCCGATTGCAGGGCATCTCGGCATTGCTCGCACGTTGCACCGCATCCAGGAGACGTACTATTGGCCGCGGCTAGCTGCCGACGTTTCCCATTACGTGAAAACGTGCCGTGAGTGTCAGCGACGCAAAACGCCTCCGATTAGACCAGCCGGACTCCTGAACCCCATACCACCTCCAACTAAGCCCTTCCAGCAAATAGGGATGGACCTCCTCGGCCCCTTTCCGACTTCATCATCAGGTAACAAGAGGATCATCGTGGCTACCGACTACATGACCCGCTACGCCGAAGAAAAAGCCTTGCCTAATGGTACCGCAACAGAAGTCGCAAAATTTTTCGTCGAACGAATTCTCCTGCGACATGGCGCCCCCGAAGTGCTCATCACAGACAGAGGAACGGCGTTCAAAGCGGAGCTGACACAAGCCATCTTACACTACAGCCTCGCCCTACCATAAGCTTGCCGTCCCGGTTAGCTCAATTGGTAGAGCGACTGCTCCGGTGTGGCGGTGGTTCCGGGTTCGAACCCCGGACCAGGACGAATTTTTCTTTAACTACGAAGTTTCTGAGAAAGCTGTATAGCTTTCCTTTGTAGCCGTATGGCTGCGCTTGGGTGGATGCCAATGAGTAATTACTCCCTTATTACAAATTTACTCCACCTTGGGGGATTCCCCTAAACATTTGACCAACACTCTTCCCACTTCGAGTTACTGATCAATTCGCTCTCGCCCTACCATAAGCTTGCCGTCCCGGTTAGCTCAATTGGTAGAGCGACTGCTCCGGTGTGGCGGTGGTTCCGGGTTCGAACCCCGGACCAGGACGAATTTTTCTTTAACTACGAAGTTTCTGAGAAAGCTGTATAGCTTTCCTTTGTAGCCGTATGGCTGCGCTTGGGTGGATGCCAATGAGTAATTACTCCCTTATTACAAGCCATTGGAGGACAACTTCTTATCATCCTCAAACCAACGGACTCACAGAGCGTCTGAACAAGACCATCGCAGACATGCTCTTCCTGTACATCGACGCCGAACACAAGACGTGGGACTCCATTCTGCCCTATGTGATCTTCGCCTATAATACTGCCGTCCAGGAGACAACCAGGTTTACCCCATTCCAGCTGGTATACGGCAGGAAACCGACGACAACACTCGACGCAATGCTCCCGCACGATTCCGACGAAGACAACCTCCACGTCGCCGCCTACCTTCATCGCGCCGAGGAAGCCCGAAGACTTGCGCGGCTTCGCATGAAAGACCAGCAGCACACCGACGCCCGACGCTACAATCTGCGCCGACGAGGCACGCATTACAAGCCAGGTGATCGAGTTTGGATATGGACGCCAGTTCGCCGCCGTGGATTGAGTGAAAAGTTGCTGCGACGCTACTTTGGCCGGTACAGGGTTCTCCATCGCATCGGCTACCTCGATTATCCCCGACGGCACGACAGCATCTCAGCGACGCCGCACACGCTCGGAAGTCGTACATGTCGTACGCCTGAAGCCATATTATGAACGCTAAAGGACTCGAAGTTTGCATTCTCTGTGTTTACTTTCATTTTAAAGCATCGAGACGATGCTTCGTTGAGAGGGGGGTAATGCCATGTATCATTTTAGTGTCCGTTCGTTCGCGCTCAAGGCGGCAGGAAAGGGGTGTTATCACTTTTGTTTGTGACGCGAGAAGCGACCGGACTAATCTCGATTGACCACAGCCATGAAGAGCTGCATCTACGTTTTTCTAGATTACTGTAGATGATCTTGACCTGTTATCTCGAAGTTTCCTTGGTGGCTTTAAACTGAGCGATGCCGCGAGCGGCGGGGATTCGTAGTTCGACGACCGACGAGCACGTTTGTTGCTTAGGCCGCCGCCGAGTGATTCAGTTCTTTTGCGGGCGCAAGTCAGCCCAAATTAAGAGCTTTGTTTCCAAGACTGGTTGGTGTCTTCCTGACCACTGGACTGCCGTCACTACAACGTGACAATATCCCGCTGACGGGGCCGCAGCTCCGGCCATGTCCACTTGAGGCGCAAGGAAACGGTGCCTATCAAACTTCACATTGAGCCCAAAGTTACGAATGTGACTCAACACTGAAGGAAAGTCGCAAGCTGACTCCAGTCGTCTTTTGCCAGTGGCAAAGATATCATCAAAAGAATAAAGAAGTCGAGGGGACACTTTCGCTCCGTTCAAGCGTACGACAGGACAGTGTAATGGGTTAATTCTCATATATGCAGAACAGGGGTTCTCAAACTGGGTTCCGCGGAACACAGGGGTTCCGCGGAACACAGGGGTTCCGCGGGCTGTCTTCTTGTGTTCCGCGAGAACCCTCGCTGGCCCTGACCCGGCAGCTGATATGAGACTTGCTCTGAGTGCTGCTGAGCCACGCTTTGACTTGCTCTCAAAAGGGACGCAGTACCACCCATCACATTAGTATTTGTATTAATCGGTGCAATAAACATTTAACTTTTGCAACTCTCTCTTTGCAAAAATGCACTCGACAAAATTGCTGGTAAGTGAAAGCGGGGTGAAGGGGGAGGGGGGGGGGTTCCCTGGAACTTATTGAAGGCTTTTGGGGTTCCTCCAAGCAAAATGTTTGAGAACCCCTGATGCAGAATGTCACTCTCTACATTCATAGATCCCTGGGAGCCCTCGCACCATTTCTGGCGCAGTGGTACAGCGGTTAAGCGATGCGCCACTGCCCTGCGATAGCCGAATCTACTCTTCATGAGCGACCAATTATGAATATAACTGCCACCTGCCACGGTGGGCAGTTTGCTCACATTCCGGTGGGCAGATAGCGATGACGCCGCAAGGTCACGTGATCTAGGTGGCCCACCTGCCTCGTATGTTGCTTCTGTGGGGATTTTTCGTTAATTTCTCACTCACGGTCTACGACATCTACGGCGCCAACGACGGTGGATTTTGTGCGACATTGAACTCCGTAACGCTATAGCGTTAAAGCTGGTTGAAAACAAACGCACGTGGGCTTTGCAGGCGCGATGCGATGCCACGAGGTGAAACCGTGTGCTTGGCAGCTGCTGGATGGATGGATGGATAGGAGCGCCCTCTTTCAAACGGGGTCGTGGCAAATGCCACCATGCTCAGCTTTTCTTTCTTTATTTTTGTTTGCTGGCCAAGCACACACCTGCCACCTGTCGGTGGAAGCTAGGTCAAACGTGAAGTGCTCATGCGCACTCTGAGGTGGCTGTTTGTTTTGAACCAATGGAACTGGAGGAGGAGAGGCACGCATGCACAAAAAATACCTTGTGAAAGGCAGATCGCTGTGACTCGGAGGTCTTTCTGTATTGATTTTCACACGTTAGGCAGTGTGCACCTTTGCGAAAGAGATTGTATACAGCGTTCAGAGCTCACAGTTGGAAGCACAAAGCTCACCGTGGATGACGATGCATTTGGAGAAGAGCTGGGCGAGCTCCCTCAGTATCTGCGGCGGTATCGAGCTGCCCGCAATGAAGATATACTGCACGCTGCTCACGTCCAGGGAAGGCGGCAGGCCCCGCTGAACGAGGTGCTGCCCGTGCGTTGGGTACAGGACCAGTGTGGTCACCTGGAAGGCAAGTTCCCGATGCCGGCGTTAGGTGCACTGGTACGCACGTGGACGAGGGCGACCACCAGCAGGCACCATGAAGAAAAAAATGTTCGATAAGAAAAATATATATGCTCCTTATTTTTACAACAAACGAGAAGTAAAGGCGAGGCTACACCGTAACGAACTGTTGTCCGTCCGGGGCTGTGTCGGGATCGTCGGTAATATTTTATGCGAAGCATACTACTTTAGCTACCACTTCAGACTTTCACCGTGGTTATGCGCCTCCAAATCACGTGATACATGACGTCACACCACGTGACACGATGACGTCACGACAGTAGAGAAACGGGGGCCCACCTCGCGCCGTCGCTGTGGTTGTGCGCCTCCAAATCACGTGATACATGACGTCACACCACGTGACACGATGACGTCACGACAGTAGAGAAACGGGGGCCCACCTCGCGCCGTCGCTGTGGTTGTGCGCCTCCAAATCACGTGATACATGACGTCACACCACGTGACACGATGACGTCACGACAGTGGAGAAACGGGGGCCCACCTCGCGCCGTCGCTGTGGTTGTGCGCCTCGAAATCACGTGATACATGACGTCACACCACGTGACACGATGACGTTACGACAGTAGAAAAACGGGGGCCCACCTCGCGCCGTCGCTGTGGTTGTGCGCCTCCAAATCACTTGATACATGACGTCACACCACGTGACACGATGACGTCACGACAGTGGAGAAACGGGGGCCCACCTCGCGCCGTCGCTGTGGTTGTGCGCCTCCAAATTACGCGACACGATGATGCTTCGCATTCTCCAGGCTTAACCAAGTTAAGCCTCAGCCATTGTTTTTTTTTCTCGGAGGGGTCTCTTGTACTCCGTCTTTCAGAGACCGAATTCATCTTAAGTACGTCGTTGTGACAGTTGCTGCTTAGATGATTGGCGGCAGTTTATTGGTTAAAATTAGCGTTAAGCGTCTTCTGCGTACGAGGGTTTGCATAGCGTAAGGGTCACAGCTATTAGTTGCGGTGTCTTGAGTATAATAATGAGTTTACCTGAACGATAGAATGTTGGCGAACCTACATGAGAACAAATGATGACACTGGTAAATGTGGCTATTTTGGTTGCGTGTGAGAGCGAATGTTTTTGCAAAAATTGAGAGAGTGCCTTCACGGGAAAAGAAATGAATGGTATTCAAATTGAAAAGTAGTCACAGCTTTCTGCTTGGGAGGAAACATTTTCGATTATGATTGTCGGAGTTCCGAATCACAAGAGATTGAACTGTTATAACTGGCTGGTGCACTATAAGGGGTGAGGACATCAAGAAACCAATTAGTAGTATGGCGGGGACTGGGGTAGATGTGGTCAGGTTTTTCGGCGAGTCATTTACTTGTAAATAGTTTAGTGCTTGTTGCAAATCCATCACTGTCATTCACAATATACTCACAGCTGTGCACACATAGTCCTGCTGAGATACGGGAGGGACGCGATTTCAGTGCATTTTTTTTGTGTGTCGACTTATGATTTCAGGAGTCTCTTAAAGGTGCACTGAAGAGGATTCTGAACTTGTCTTTTTGCCGCGGTAACTCGATCTACACGTTCCTAGCATTCTTAGAAACTGCAACTTATTGCCCTGTATGGCCGATTTCCCTAATTAAATCGAATTAACGTCCGGCTGCCGCCCTTTTTTTGAATTCTGCCTCGTACGATGGGCGGAGTCGACCAACGCGTGAAGTTCCTTTCAGCCAGCTCCGTGGAGGCTTTGCTTTCGCTTTATTTTGTTTTTTAGGTTTCCATGAATAAATAGTTTCATTCGCAGATAATATAGCCGCAAAATAAGCCCGCAGAAATAAAAATACGCGCGGACTATTTGCTGCTACGGACTACTACGTATTACTCCGCCGATGGCAGAGCGGCAAGCCGCCACGGGACTGGGTGAAAGGCACTCCACGCGTTGGTCGACTCCGCCCACCGTACGAGGCAGAATTAAAAAAAAAGGGCGGGAGCCGGACGTTAATTCGATTTAATTTGGGAAATCGGCCATACAGGGCAACAAGTCGCAGTTTCTAAGAATGCTAGGAACGTGTAGATCGAGTTCCCGCGGCAAAAAGACAAGTTCAGATTCCTCTTCAGTGCACCTTTAATCTTGAGCTAGCTGGCCGATGGGCACTTTTAGGTTAGTTTTAACGCTGAAAAGTAGCCTTGAGTGATTAGCAAATAACGCATGTGTTTGTTGAAAAGCACTCGGGCAGAACGAAAAGCTATGGCCAGGACCTTGAGACACAATCGTGATATGAACTGGGTCTGACCTCGAACAGCGAACATGCGATCATCGATGAAAAGAGAGGACAGAAGTTTGGACTGGACCTCTCCCGGTAGTGGTGCATCTGAGTCGCAAAAAGTGAGGACTCCTCCAAGATTAAGGACATGGGAGTTTTACCCTCAGCGCCAAAGTGGACGGACCGGGGAGAAAACAGTGAGAACGGATTCGCAGGAATGAAAGGTCATGGGCTCCCAGAGTTTACATGCAGCCCACGTGGGCTCACTTACACTAGCAGTACTTTCCATTCGGAGGCGGTCGATATAATCAGGAAGCAGGGGAACGACCTTTTGCGCAATGAGTGCAGTCGGTAGGGTTTCCGGATACACGCATGCTCTGTGGTCTCTTAGCGTTTTAGCACTTTATCCTTCCTCTTCGCGGCGATATAGATCAGAAAACGCTCTGCTTGTTTGATGGACATCGCGACACAGGGGGCTCACGGTGGAGGACCAATGCTCCAGCCCGATGCAGCGCTCTTTACAAGCCCTTGAGTAACAGCGCTGATACGCGACGAGAAGACGACACAACTGCGCTCGATATGTCGTCTTCTCATCTCGTGTTCCCGTCTACGCCCTGCGCTATTATTTCAGAATTAAAATCCAACAAGCCCAAGTTGCTGTTCTGGCTAATTACAAAGTTTAGCAACAAAGTTTGGCAACCAAAAAAGTTTTTACAAAGTTTGGCAACCAAAGAAGAGCATGGGGCAAAGTAGTATCGTTGAAGGGCTGTGACATGGTAAGTAGAGCGGTTAAAGTACCCAAGAGAAAAACCCAGGGACGCCTAATTCCATTAACTGTTGGCAATGGGATAGCATTCGAAGCTGTTTATGCCTCTGCCGGAAGAAGCATGGTGGAGCTTGCGGTACTTATAGACTGCTCTTCCTGAGTTTTTGCCGTACACCACCTGCCACGGTTGCCAGCTGGAGGCGTCACACAGATGAACCTGGTCCGGTGACGTCACTTTCGGGTTGGTGATGCAACATCCCTCCATACAATAGCATATCTCCGCTCTGGTGACGTTCCTCACGACGTCACTGCCCACCAGCTAATCAAGATTTTTCTGGACAATGCCAAGCGGTCTCCGTCGGCTTTTTCCTCCTGTGAGGTTTCTATGTTATTGCATAAAAAATGGTACTTCTTGAAGGGCTTCAGCATTGTGACTAGAGCGGGAACCCACCCAGAGAAAGCACCTAGCAATGCATGCGTGGGCTGACTTCTGCGTGGTCCATTTTACAGCTAAAGCTGTTAAGGTAATGTTCCCCGGTTCTGCGGCGTAGTCGGCGTAACACAGCGCCACTGACTTCTCGCCGTCCAGTGTCGTCAAGCTTGACGTCACTGCAGCGTACCATGGCAACGAGCCAGGCTCAATTGCCCGGAATGAGTGACGTCGCACAGTGCTGCCACGCACTCTGCGAATGAAGGCGGGTATTAATAATGCAGCAGGCACACTGTCGCAATAAAAAGAATTGCGAGGAACTTTAGCGGCTAAAGTGGTGAAAGGCGAAAGTCTGAGTGCTGCATTCTGCTACGCGACTGTTCACTTCTCATTCTGTTGGTGCATCAATTAACTGCCAATTAATGACGCTTAATCTTTGCCTTTAGGAGTGGAACGCGACAACGTGCTGTAGCGCTGCCAGGGAGTCCAGGGAACGCCACCACCTGTCCGGCGCGATGCTTTGCCCTTGGAACGCAACGCTTTTTGAGGAAAGGAAATGGCGCTGTAATTGTCTGCCATCTCGGTGGACACCCGAGCCGCATCGTACAGGAAGGGAGGAAGTGGAGTGAAAGAAGAAAGAGAAAGAGGGGAATGAAGAAAATGGAAATTTTATTTGAGGAAAGGTAATTGCGCAGTAACTGTCTCCCATATTTCGGTGGACAGCCGTCCAAATTCGCGCGCAGTGACGTCACGACCATTTCGACCAATCTGAAACGCGGACAAATTTGCTAACACGTCTTGGTCACGACAGTATGAGCCATTAAAGGCTTTCGCCTTAAAACTATCACATTGAGCAGTGTAAATAACTGCAGCCGACTGGCTTTAGACAGTGGTAACCGTGCTGCGGGAATTTTCGGTCCTTTGTGTTTTTCGCGTGCCGGTCCCGAGGCGCGCAGGGTGCTCACCCTGTACTTGATGATGGGCGCCAGTAGCGAGGCCAGGTCCGTGGCTGCCAGCATGACCACCTGCAGGTGGTGCGTGAGCGTGGTGAACAGCACCCAGATGGGGCCCGAATGCATTAGCGGAAGGTAGGCGAGGAACACGTCGCCCTTCCGCAGGCCCTCGTTCTTGTAGCTGCAGTTGAGGGAGTCGACAGCGCAAAGACGCGCACTCTAAAAACTGAAGTAGTGCCACCAGTCGCTTTCGCGGGCGTATCTGCTTCTCTCGGTTAACCCTTTTAAAATATTTTGGTGCACATCATAAGTCTTCAGGGATTAACGTACTCGCCGAAGGAGCAGTCATCTCCAAGTGCACAATTTTTTAAAACAACAACAGCTGCCGCACTCGGAAACGAATTGTGCAACTCACGGCCGAGATCGACATGCTCTCCTTCAGTATTACTTTTTTTTCCCCAGTACATTACTTATTGCACTCCTTGCGCACAGGAATGAACTTGTAAACAGCGACTGCGAAGTAGGCAGAAAGTGGCTGCCCTGCAGCAGCTTCACAAAAAACAAAACCAAGAACAGCAACAACTGAAACGCGTTAACATTAGAAATCAATCTCTTGAAAAGCCACTTTCATCCTAAATGCGAATAGTGCCCTCTTTTTTATGGTCTTGATTGCGTGGAAGAAATATGCTGTTTCTTTTCTTCATATTCACTTATCGCGTTTGTGAGCGGTAACTGAATAACTGAGTCCGTTTGGAAAGGTTTATTACTAAGCCGCCCTATGGCAGCCTGTCCGTCCTTTACCATTAAGGAATATAGTGCATACAGACGGCATAGTTGAGGACCGAAATAGCTTCTCGAGAATTCTGCAGTGTAAACAAATATAGTCATGAACAAGGCATAAGCTTGAGTAACCAGTCTGGTGCAGGGTTCGCTTCTTCACATGCGTACTGAATGTGACCCCGTTACGTAGGCTAAACGCGTATTCAGGGGAAAGATGGGTAGCAAGCGCTGTTTCTGCAGGCTGGAAAACCCAAAGAGCAAAATACGTCTGCTGGTTGTTGATTTTTGTGAGCGGCTGGGAGATATCGCACGCTGCGGGAATGCAAAACGAAGTCCTTTTTCTGTGCCTTTTCAGGACGTCCCACAATGAAACCAAATCTTTGCAGTTAATAAAGCACTGCTCAGTGCTGTCAGCACGTCAAATGAACAATAGTTAACAGGAGAGGCAAATGTTACTTTCATGTGTAGTCAAGGTATGAAAGATGTAGATTCGTTGGGCAGTTTAAACAGAAATCTTCCGGCTCAAGGAGAGATCTGTATTTTCCGTATTTCTGTTAAAAACTGCTGGCCTCTGAAACACCATACAAAAGGGCGAAATCAGCATTGGTGCCAGTTCCTCTCTCTGTCCTCGTCTGCAAGCCCTGCAGTTCGAAGATGTCTGACAAGTACCAACTAGCCCCGCAACATATCCTGTGGAAGGTTATATCATCGTCATCAGTCAGACTACGCCCGCTGCAGGGCAAAGGCCTCTCCCATGTATCTACAATTCTGTCTTTTGCCAGCTGCGGCCACTGTATCCCCTCAAACTTCTTTACCTCATCCGCCCACCTAACTTCCTGCCGTCCCCTGCTACGTTTGCCTTCTCTTGCAATCCACTCCGTTACCCTTAAAGGCCAGCGGTTATGTTGCCTTCGCATTACATCACCTGCTCAAGCCCACTTCTTCCTCTTGATATCAACTAGGATATCATTAACGTGCGTCTGTTCTCTCACCCACTCTGCACACTTCGTATCTCTGAACGTTACGCCTATCATTTTTCTTTCCATAGCTCGCTGCGTTGTCCCTAACTTAAGCTGAAAACCCTTTTCGTTATCCTCCACATTTCTGCCCCATAGGTGAGTACCGGTAAGATACAGCTGTTGTATACTTTTCTCTTGAGAGATATTGGTAAACTGACATTCATGATCTGAGAGAACCTGCCACATGCGCTTCACCCCATTCTTATTCTTCTAGTTATTTCCCTTTGATGATCCGGGTCAGCGATCAATACCTGCCCCACCTCGCTACCAACTGTGAACTGCTGTTCCCCTGCTAGGCTGTTTGAACATTACTCTGGTTTCCTGCATGTTAAGCGTCCTCCAATTTTTGATCTCCTTTTGCAGTTCATTTCCTAAGCAAGGCAATGCCATCAGCGAATCGCAGATTGCGTATTCTCCATTAACTCTTAATTAACCTCAACAGTTCCCAATCAAATAGCATTAGTGAAAAGCATTAACGACATCGTGTCTCCCTGCCCGGCACCCTTGCTTTTTGGAATTTTATTGCGTCTTTATGGAGGGCTGTGGTAGCTGTGCACTCGTTATATACATGTTCCAGTATTCCCACATACGCCTCTTATGCACCCCGATTCTGGAATGCCTGCATGACTTCTGAGGTTTCCATTGCATGACATGCTTTGTCATAATCAATGAAGGCTATATACAGCGGTCGGTTATATTCTGCTCATTTATCTATCACCTGATTGATAGCGTGGATATGGTCTATTGTAAGGTATCCTTTATAAAAGCCGGACTATAAAATTTTCCCCAAACCACCGTCGTGCTACCAAGAACACACAATGTCACTTTTTATTTTTCCTACCAGGCTCTAGTAAAGAACCGCAAGCACAAAAGCACGAGAAGGGAGGAGATGAATACAACCGCTTCTCTTCGCCTACATGCATTCTCTAGTTTTTTTTTCCTCGTTGATTAATCACTGACTTATCACCCAAAGCACAAACATTAACTTGCCACCAGTTTACCCTCTTCTCATGGCCCTCCTCCTTCAACCTTGGCCTATCCCCCGTCGTGGGTATGTGCCATGTCACTAAAGCAACAACAACAACCTGTATTTTGTTAATGCTTTAAGTTGGGCTAGTTGGTAGTCGGTATCACACATATTCATTATCGAAATTCACACACACACACACACACACACACACACACACACACACACACACACACACACACACACACACACACACACACACACACACACACACACACACACACACACACACACACACACACACACACACACACACACACACACACACACACACACACGCACGCGCGCGCGCGCGCGCACACACACACACACACACACACACACACACACACACACACACACACACACACACACACGCACGCGCGCGCGCGCGCGCACACGCACACACAAGACAAGAGAAGGCGACAGAACACACGCTAGAAAGGTCACACGCTAGTGTGTTAAAGAACACATGTTAGCGTGCGAAAGAACACACGCTAGCGTGTGTTGTGTCGCATTTTCTTGTCCCGTGTGTGTGAATTTCGCTAGTGAATATGTGTGATATTGTATTTTGTGTCCGTGTGTTTTCGATGTGCTGTTTTATCATTAGATATCAGCCTTACGAATGAGCTCAGACTGCGTCGTCATTTTATAGGCCACAGTATGGAAACTATTATAGGCATCGCCAACACGGTTCGCGAATCTTGCTTCAGCTGCTATGAACTCCAATAGCTTTGTTTTCTTGCAGCCGACCTCTCACTGACACATCCATCGCCTCTGGCATTCATTTACTCCCTCTCCTCGAACATCCAAAGCCGGGTCTGTTGTATTCAGGCAGTGCATATTGAGTTTATACCTGTCGTCCATGAAGCAAGGCTGCCTAAAGTATTAGCAGCTTAGTTGTTTATCCAAAATTGTTTAACGTTCCCGTCTAAGGTTAGGAGTCTGAAAGCGGGAAGAGTGAGACAGGGAACAAACGTAGGTTAATGACGTCCTAGTCGAAATCAAGAGGAAGAAGTGGGCTTGGGCAGGCCATGTAATGCGAAGGCAAGATAACCGCCGGTCCTTAAGGGTAACGGAGCGGATTCCAGGAGAAGGCAAGCGTAGCAGGGGGCGGCAGAAATTTAGGTGGGCAGAGGAGATTAAGAAATTTGCAGGGATACGGTGGCCACAACTGGCAAAGGACAGGGTTAATTGGAGAGAAATGGTAGAGGCCTTTGCCCTGTAGTGGGCGTAGTCAGGCTGAGGGTGGTGGTGATTGTTCGTTCATATACGGCATGACTACGTATTATGGCACCTAAAGAGCTAACCATCCCATATGTAACCATAACCACCCCATCCCATGCCCCTTATCAGGGGTATTTAAGTAAAAAAAAAATCAAAAGGGAGTGCATTGTGGAGGGACGCTACAGAACACGTGATCATTTGCAGCTTTGCTGGTGCACACATGCGTCTTGAGGCCCCTTCCTCCTCCCTCAGCCGATTAAAATGTCTCATTGGACAGCCTGAGTGGTAACCAGATCTCATGTTCTTAGATCTTTCGGTACCTAATTTATCCTTTGGATGATTCGGTGCCGTATGACGCTGGCCTGCAAACCACGCAAAAGGCAGAATGGGAAGGTCAGCGCTGCTCGTCGTGCTTAAAGTGTCAAGGCTGCAACGTGAATCTTTCTAATCTATTTCGGCAAAATAAATGCAGCTGGGGCTGCACATTTGCCCGTCGTTCGTTTCGCTCTGTAGATGCACACTGAATATCTGCAATGGAAATAAAAAAAAGCATCGGAAGAAGCGCGGCTCTCATAGAGACAAGTTTATGTAGTAAAAGCCAGAGAGACCTAATATGAGGGATCGGCACCTGATTTTCTAGTCTGCACTGGGAAAAAGCGCGTGAAGAACGAGGGTTATAATGGATGGCGATGAGGTGCGAATATATAAAAGCTCACAAGGGGCACGTCTAATCACGTGCCCGAGTTGTCTCCGGAAACCAATAAGGAGAGGCTGAAACTGCGCAATTTGAATGCTGAAGAACGGGAGACGCAACGTATTTAAAGCCTACCAAACTGTACGCATCACTTACTGAGAATGATGATAAAAGTTATCTTTGACTCCTGCGAAGAAAAGAGGGCAGGTCGATGGTACACTATGTTACCCTGCGATAATCAAAGAGGATGGTAGCATTTTTTTTTCGCCGTTATGTGTATTGCTATACTTACCCGAACGTGACCAGCTCTGCGATGAAGTTGTAGTGGGTGATGAGGCCAGGCTTGGGCAGGCCCGTGGATCCGCTCGACTGGAACACGATGAGGACGTCTTGCGGATCGGCGGGCGCCGGTCTCTCGAACTGGTGACGGCCGCTCTCCTTGAGCTCAGCGAAGTTCGCCGCACCGTCGCAGTCACCTGTCGTCACCACTGCCTGTGCGTGAAGTGGTGCGTTCTACTCCACTCCTGCTGTCTGGGGCCGGAATTCAAATGCGTCTGCTGGACCTTTGCGCTGAGCGCTTGCGAAACGACGGGAAAATTCGCTGTGTCTCGTCTTCTCTTTCTGATGAAGACTGCGCTGTTTTGCGTCGTGACTAACAAATAAATAGCTCAAGATGTGTAATTCAACCCTAAACTAGACCCAGACGCAAGTAAACTTCTGTGGAAGTCAACTCGTAAAGCTCCTAACTAACGAGAGGCTAGAGCTCTGTATGTGGCCAGCGTAATCGAGATGGTGACATTGCGGCTAAGCTAATCGCGATAAATCAGAATTACCGCCCTTCGTCCACTAATTAAGGAAAATTGTGTCCTCATGGTAGTCAAGGAAATTGTCTAAAGCATTGGGACAAGCGTGAAGTTCTTGCTTGCGAACTACAACAAGGTGACACATTCGTAAACTCATCAAGAAAACAAAGCGATCAGCTGAAGAAAAAGAGTGACCACCATAGACGTTAACAGAACCTAGAAATTCATGGCCTCCAGAGAGCTGAACGTGAGGATTTCCTGAGAAAGCTGAACAAAATGATCATGGTTAAAGATTACAGCGCGAAAAGACAAGGACAAACAAGAAGGGGACAGGTTTTTCCTTGTCTTTTCGCGCTGCAATCTTTAACCATGATCGCTGACCAACAAGCCCAAACAGCCGCTTTAGTTGAAAAAAATGGCACGAAAACTAGTGTGTGCACTCCCCTTGTCCCTCGTCTTTTGTGACTGTTTTTTTGTACCAACTGGCCCACATTCCAACCCTTATGCATGAGATGATTTGTCTGTTCATCTCCTACTTGTTCGTTTTTCCCCGGGTTCATTTTTTAGGTGTCGATGATTTGGTTTGTCGTATTTTGGTATTTTGGTTTACCGGGATATGACGTACTCAGAAAAGTACGTAAAATGTTCTCTCACTATGTACAAAAACATTTTTCTTTAAGCTATAAACTGACATTGCCAGTTAAAACATGGCTTCTACAGTGAACTGTCGCCTTCTTGATGCTCCCGAAACGATTGAGCATTGTTTCATCGATTGTAAAGATGCAATAATTTTCTGGGACATCATGCAACGGATAGTGACAAAAAGACAATTTGACGCCACATTCTGTACAATTTCTCACTGGGATATCATTTGCTGATGAACCCTTAGATATGCTATTTTTAACTGGACCACACGGGCTGTGGGAAACACACATGATGGGCCGACATTGCGAATCTATGGTTTCTGCTAAATACCATATCTGTAGAATGATTGTACTCCTAAAAGTATTGTATGCCCAGAACGAGTATGAACCGGAGTGGCACTCACTCTTAGTGCTGTGTTGTTCATTGCCCCTTTTGTAGTTCTTTGTTGCTTAGATGTGTCGTGTTACGATGTACACCACAACGATAGCCGCACAATCTCGTTAATTCTTTACTTTTCTTTGTCTAGTCTTGCTAAATAGTTGAGCGCCGCTGGCTCAAGTCATGAAGTGAGTTTGCGGCCGCTGCTAAAAGATTTACCACGAAGGAGCGCTGAAGCTGCTTTCCTGCTCTCCGGATTTGCCACTGATGTTCTGAATCTATACGCGCGCAGAGTTCGCACGAAAGCATTTTAAAATCACAATTTTGACAATCTTCCTTGCCCATGATTTGTACCCGTTTTCTACGAAAAACAACTACAAAGGCAAATTAAAATACTAATACAAAACAAATTATGTACGCCCATTACCAACGAGTGCATAAGGAGGGATGATCGGCCAATATAAGACTAGATTTGTCTTGCAATATATCTACTCCGGGTGGCGAAATCTTACTGAATTTCGCCGTATGCTTGCTATAAAGTTCAGCACTCTACCTAGAAAAGTATGTGTAAGAAGCATCTCGTCATACTAATGCTATTTAAAAATAAATTTCTGGAATTCTTGCCTTTGTTAAGGAAAATGTTCGAAAAACTTCTTGGGGTACATCAATGAAACTCACCAGAGCAATTTCTCTGAACGCGGACTGTTGCCGAACAAAAACAATAAATATTGCATGTATACGTCTTTAAAAATAAACTTTTAAGTTATGCTGATTCAGATTTTTCACTTCCCACTAACGGCCATTTCTTCCGAAATAAAAACGTTTTTAGCTAAATGCAGTGCTTAATTCTTAGCTTAGTGTATGGATGATGCATGCAGTAAAACGTGACAAAAAATCGAGGCGAGTGCTTCACTATTGGCGGAGAAAACAGCTGTGATCCACAATGGATTGCGTAGCTAGAAGCCGCAGATGCGCTCAAATCAAATCAAATCTTTATTTTCCTTGAAATAAGGATGGGACAGTCGCAAAAAGCTGCTCGAAGTGGTAGCTTGACGAGGCGACTGCTCCTACACATTGGCAAAAGTTGGCATCACATCATACATAGTTCTCATACATTTTAAAACGAAATTACAAACGCACTCAGTTAAAATACACTCACTATAGATAAATGACATCACTGGCTTTGTAACGATAACCTATACTATGTAATTACGCAGAAAAGAAACAACGAACAGTAATAACATACATGAGAGCAAAAACAAAGAAGGAAAAATGGAAATACAAAAAATACATGCAAAATATATGCAGACAGGAACTCACGCAGGCTTCTGCGTTTTTTGAACACATGCAAATTTTACACAGCAAGATAAAGCGGGAGGTTCTCTCACAAAACATTCTTTCACAAGAACAGGGTCTTCAAGCATTTTTTGCAAAGGCGACAGATATCTATTCCAGAGTTATTAAACTTGTTTAGCATCATTGGGAGATTATATCTCAATGATTGCAAGACCTAATTAGTTTTCGGCGTTGGAGTGTACCATTTGTTTGTCAATCGAGTTGCATACGTACTTGGGTTGGGGCTCAATTGTGATGATGAGTCTGTATAAAATGTATTTGTGTTCTTAATTGCTCTGCAGTAATTGTGGAGTAATCTGTATTGGTATAAATTACTTGCTTTAATTATTTTATATTGGTCGAATAGTTCCTGCGGCGGACGTACCTTCACAGATAGAACGTCCTTGGAGATCGCTTTCACTTTTTCGACGTTTTGCATGTCGCAGTAGACGAGGGTAGGCTTTGTCATCTTCAGAAGCCGCGTCATCTCTCCTGGATGGTGAAAAAATATAGCGAGAAAGAAACTCAAATTCTTCTCGGGATGGCGCACACGCTTTAAAGGTCTCGATTTTCTGATATCGTGCCCTGGAGTTGTAGCAAAACGATCTCATTCAGGGAAATTAAAATACTAGAGCGACAACTTTGGCATAAGACTGTACACGTTAGAAGAAAACAGATAAACAAAATGAGACTACGAAGCGCGGAATTAAAATGAATAACGAACAAGCTTCCTTTAAAGTATTACTGACGTTTATTTCTTATACACCGGGGCCTCAACATTATATAATAGGGCAACAGAGTAGCCTCCTTGAAACCATACTGACGTTAATTTCTTCTACATGCCAACTCAATATTCCAGCTCCTTTTCGTCTCGTGTTGTTTCCCTGCTTTTTTCCAGAGTGTCTAGACTTGTCCCAAAGTTAACCCACTCCTATTTTAATATGTGTATCCAATTAGTCATCTTTAATACATTATTACTCAGACAAGTTTCACATAGAGCAAACTTTTCACATCGATCACACTGAGCATACGGAGTGCGGTTAGACACTATCTGGGCACTTCCTCTGTGATCAGACATGATGAGAAATAATGTTTATCGAATGTGTAGTAGATTTGTAACAAGAATTCAATTACTCATTGAAATGCACCAAAGCGCAGACATACGGCTTTCTCAGAAACTTCAAAGTTAAAGAAAAATTCGTCCTGGTCCGGGGTTCTAACCCGAGACCACCGCTTCCTTTGTAGCCGTATGGCTGCGCTTGGGTGGATGTCAATGAGTGATTACTCCCTTATTACAAATCTACTCCACCTTGGGGGATTCCCCTAAAACATGTGACCAACACTGTTCACGCTTCTAGTTAATGATCAATTCGCTGTCGCCCTACCATAAGCTTGTCGTGCCGGTTAGCTCAACTGGTAGAGCGACTGCTCTTGTGGAACGTTGGTGCCAGGTTCGAACCCCGGACCAGGACGAATTTTTCTTTAACTGCGGAGTTTCTGAAAAAGCTGTATAGCTTTCCTTTGTAGCCGTATGGCTGCGCTTGGGTGGACGTCAATGACTAATTACTCCCTTATTATGATGACAGATAAGTTGCCTACGAAATAACACACTTTTTCGATGACGCTATTTTCGAGCACTACAAGAGAGACTCAATGGAATGAATGCGCGGCTCCTGTTTTTCAGCGTAATTCACACGAAGTTATCAGGCTTGTTGTATGCGTCATTGCTTGTTGGGATCTTGCTCCGAAATTCAAACTCATGAAATTGTCATCGTTCTTGCGCATGCATTCTGCTAACGTGAGTGTGAAGTTATTGCCCTCAGAAACGGGAGCCGCGCTTTCTTTCAACTCCCGCCCGAACCCACTGGCTCTTATCTTGGAACCAAGCACATCGCGAAGCCCTGTCTTGGGCAGCACGAAAGGGCCGAAGCGGGTGATGTTTCTTACAAAGCACGGATGAGAGCGCTGTAATCGCGGCGCATCCGGGCGCACGGAGCGCTCTGTCACGTGGTATTTTTTTAAACTCCGCGGGCTTTTGTATTTCCCGAAAAAAAAGGCCACGCTAAGTTTATCTCGTTGGAAGTGTCTGGGTTGGACGATATTTGTGGAGCTCCACAACTTTCCTATTGACGCCTGAACGTTTCAAGCTATATTTAAAAAGTTAATTTATTTATCTCGAATAATTATTCAAATAGGAGAACCGAAAAAATGGCGCTGTAATTTTAGATAAACTTCAACAACATCCACGCGATTTCAGTTGTGAAGAACGCTTAGTTTTTTTATAAACCTTGGTCCAAGTTAGCTGGGACACCCTGTATAAATCCGCTGTGTTCTTTGGTTTCTGTGGCTGTTGGCTTCTCTTAAATGCATAATGAGCCCCTTATTCCGGTTGCCTTGTCTGCTATATATGTATGTATATATATATATATATATATATATATATATATATATATATATATATATATATATATATATATATATATATATATATATATATATATATATATATATATACTGCTGGAATTGAGACTGTAGCCAGCTCTGAGCTTGGGAGTTCCCTAAATGAAATTGATTATAAATAATTAGAATTACCATCCACATGGGCGTCGGTTTCATGTTTAAAGCATATCAGCCTGAAAAATCGCAAGCAAGAAACGGCATGCGAAATCTCGGAGAATTTTGCCCTGCTCTATATCTGAGAAACTTTACTAGTGTGCTTAGAATACTATGGTATGATAATAAGGGGTTCTTAGATTTTTAATTGTGGAACAGCGCTGGACACAGGGATGAAAGTGCGACAAATACACGGGCTCTGACTGTCAGCCGATGTTTAATCGACAGTGCGTTGCGGATTATTTCAGGACGCAACAGAACTCACAGAAATGAAACGCGATTATTATGGGCAGCAGCCAAACCCGCCATCTTCTCATTTACTTCCGTGCAGTCAAGAAAACCACTTCCTTTTCAGATAGTGCCAATGCTCACGCACGGATAACTAAGCTTCATAACTTAATTTGCCGCGATTCTCTCTCTCTTGGCAGCTTATCTCTCTGGTTGTCCGGTGCGATGGTCTGTGAAATTAGGCTGACAAAAGCAATCTCGTCAGCATGTCGCGAGATGTGCTAGCATGGTTGCAATTGTTATAGGGACGCTTCTAAGTATAGTTTACACAACAGGAAGTTTATCGAACTTATTTTGCGTCACATGACAGGGGAAGAGAGTATGGTGCTTGCGCTGAGTAATCGATAAAACAGTCACAGCATTCTTCGGTGTGAGAGAGCCATTTACCTTTCATCAGTCCCACCTTTTTAAGTCTAGGCAACTTGTCGGGGCGAACAAAAAAAGGTCACCAGACACGCTTTTGACCTTTTTAAGTTATGCGATAGCCTGCGCGTATACAGCACGACCGTTACACTTTTTCCGGTTTTTTTCCGAGTACGTCGTCCCCAACAGAGGCTAGACATTTGAAGTGGATAACCGGCATTCATGAGGTGTGCTGTTAGCTTCTCAAAATAGAATTCCCTCTTTTGTTCACAGCTATTTGTCAATGTACCGTAAAGAAGCTTATTTTACAATTCGCCTTTCCATGAGCTTAGAGTAACGCGCAAAAATCCAACAAAAAGATTTGAATGGCTCGTTTCCTGCGGGCTGGAATTTTCAGCAAATGCGACTGCAAAACAAAAAATGCCGCTGGAAGCCTGAAAACGGAGCGTACGTTGCAGCGGCAATTAATAGGTCATTTCTAGCTATATTAAACAGTGACAAAACCGTTCAATGTTCGTGAATCCTTTTGTCTGCACACATAATAAACAGCCATTTTTCGTTAAACATGAGTGCAAAGTCAGCGCCCTTTTGTTTGTCTCGCTTCGCATTGGTCCGAGTGTTCAGCGCTGTTCCGCACAAAATGTTGAACCAGCTAGCAAAATCGACAGCGTTAGTAGGATTCCTAAATGTCCTGGTCATTGGCAATCGACATACACATCTGAGCCGAATTTGATACTGCAACAAAAACAAATGGACTTGAGGGACCTTGAGCAACATTGGCCTCCAAACTCCATTTATTAGGCAAAAAATTAGACAAAGATTTTTAATATCACGTACGTCAAAAGAGTGCTGCAAAGCCGGCATGAAACCCTGAACCTGTTGCTGAATAGTAGCGACCCAAGGTCGCCGCACCCCTGCTGGTCGTAGCCAGTGATCACTGAACAGCATCCGAATGTATAGCAGTTACTTCCCATCATTACCTACTGCATAAGTGTCTGGGGTACCACAACAAAACATAACAAACACAAGATCTTAGTTGCACTGAAACGTGCTGGCAGATTGATTGCAAATGTACCCTGGCTTTCCCATGCGTTTCCTTACTTTAAGCAATATGGTATTTTGTGTGTTGATATATTGCACCCATTGGTATTATTATGTGCATACAAAAAATGCAGTTAAAACGAATAATCAACTGTTCCTTGCAGCCTTTAATCTACATCAATACACACCTGTGTACAATACCCGATGTCTTTTACCTTGGCTTCTACCCTTTTGCCGCACCTTATATCGTAAACAGTCCTTATCCTATAACCTAGGAAATTACCTTAACATATTGGCAGCAAATAATGTTTGCATGCAAGACATCTCAAAGAAATAGTTATTATCTGTCATGTGCATTTCCGAATATATTGTGGCATCATTGCAAATAGGTTTGGTGTATTGTATTGTCTATTGCTCCTACTATTTATGTGCATCTCTGTTGTTGTGTACGCGGTCAGGGTTACACTGTTGTTGTCCTTATTTTTTCTTTGTTTTGATGGCGACATTAAGCTCACCTTAAGCCTGTGACGTCACGACCATTTCGCGAAATGCACTGCTGTCGTTGTATTCATGGGGCACTGGGTGCTACTTCAAGCTGCATTATGCAGCGTTTTCGTCCAGTGTCCCCTTTTTCCACTGTAATGTGTGTGGAGAAATAAACTTTCAATTTCAATTAAGTTTTATAGGAGACAGGAAGAAATTAGGGTGTCGGCCGACTGCCTTTTATCCGAGGTTATTGGAGGCTGTCTTACTCTCGTTGTACGTAGTCTTCACGCAGGCGATTTTGGCACCGGCGAAGATGGTGGCGATGAACGCCATGACCAGGTCGACGCTGTTCGCCGACACGAAGGCCACCATGTCGCCGGGCTCGAGGCCCATCCGCTGGAACCCGGCCGCGATGCTCTCGCAGGCGCTCTTCAGCTCCGCCCCAGTGTAGCGGCGGCCCGTGGCCGCGTCGATCTGCACACAACGCCAGCTCCAGAGCAACTGGGAAGCGGTGTCCGCTACACATTTTCCCTTAATATTAAGGCCGCACAGCTCGTATAGCGGTTGTTACAATGAGCACTTGAAAAAATTCCTACAAACACAATGAGAAACACTCTTCAGGAGCAAAAAAAATTACGAGAAACTGTAGCCGCTAAAGTGCTGCATTCTGCTACGCGATTGTTCCCTTCATTTTCTGTTGGTGCATTAATTAACTGCCAATTAATGACGCTTAATCTTTGCCTTTAGGAGTGGAACGCGACAGTGTGTCGTAGCGCTGCCAGGCAGTCCACGGAACGCCACCACCCGTTCGGCGCGATGCCTTGCCCTTTGAACGCAATGCTTTTTGAGGAAAGGAAATGGCGCAGTAATTCTCTGTCATCTCGATGGACACCTGAACCGCACCGTACAGGAAGGAAGGAAGTGGAGTGAAAGAAGAAAGAGAAAGAGGGGCCGTAATGAAGAAAATGAAAATTGTATTTGAGGAACGGAAATTACGCAGTAACTGTCTTGCATATCTCGGTGGACACCAGTCGAAAATTGTATTTGAGGAAAGGAAATTGAGCAGCAACTGTCTCACATATTTCGGTGGACACCCGTCAAAATTCGCGTGCAGTGACGTCACGACCATTTCGACCAATCTGAAACGCGGACAAATTTGTTAACACGTCTTGGTCCCGACAGTATGAGCCATTAAAGGCTTTCGCCTTAATAGCCAGCTGCCGACGACGTCAGATAGTTCGAAAACCAGGCAGATTGGATAATTTCTTTAGTAATATTTACTAATTAAAATTTAATTTACGCAACGTGGTAATTAAGACCAGTTGTGAGCTCATAGTGATGGAAAAGGTGGTGCCATATCAGTTTCTAAAGACAAGAAAGAGTTACGTAGGGTTTAAGTACTCTTATGCCCGAAGGTCGAGCGATCGCTCTGGCATGGCACGAAAGACGGTCCCGACTCAATTTCTTCCATGGCTAATGAGGCAAGCGGGCCGAAGTCGCCAAGGTCAAATTTTGACGGTGACCCGGGCCAAATTTGGAGTTCGACAACATATCGGGCATGCTAGATTATGGTTTGACATCAGTTTTGGTCCAAATCGGCCAAGATCAAATTTCAGGGGTGGCCCCGGCCAAGTTTTCGAAATGACACGGGCCAAATTTGGAGGTGGCCATCGTGTTGGGCTGGCTCAGTTATGGTTGGACATAGATTTTGGTCCAAATCGGCTTGGGTCAAATTACGGGGTTGGCCCTGGCCAAAATCTGTTGCAAAGCGGCTTTTCATGATCACCCAAGGTGAAACTTCTGCACATCAAGAATATCGACTTTTGCATCTAGAGTAGATATCGTCCTAAAATTCGTTCTCTAAAGCTCTCCAGTGCTATAAAATGACGTGCTTTTTCCGCAAAACACCTAAAGTCAAAGCATAAGCGGGCTGGAATTTCGTCGAAAACGCAACGTCCACCGGTGGTGGTGGTGGTGGCGGAAAACGTTTATTTGCTCTATTTTACAATATTTTTTTGCGGCTTCAGATGGAGTCTTCCATCTTATCATCAGGGTCGGTTCCCCCAGTCCAGGGCTCCGCTGAGGTTAGCTGCCCTGCGTGCACGCCTTACTAGTCCTTGTTGGACTTTCAGGATGTCGCTGGATAGCATCCTCTCCCAGTGTTCCGCACTCGGGTTTTCAATTATAGGTAGCTTGTATATTTTCTGGCAAGCCCATGTGGTATGGTATAATGCTGGTTTGTCTCCACGCCACGGGCACTCGCTCTTGTATTTTGTGGGGTAGATTTTACTTAGGATGTTTAGGCACGGGAATGTTCCCGTTTGTAACTGTCGCCATGCTACGGCGTCTTCTCTATTGAGTTGTTTGTGTGGGGGCGGGTATTTTCGTCTGATCCCTCTGTAGTAGTTAAGAATGTCTGTATAGCTTTGGGCTACCGGCTCGGGTTCCTCAGCGGTGTCGGGAATGTTGGATACTCGGTTTGTTGCGTACCCTCGAGCTATCCTATCCGCCTCCTGATTTCCCGTAATGTCCGTATATCCCGGCACCCAAACTACCGTGTGTTTGGCCTGGTTGTTTTCGGTTTTGCCACTTGAGCGGAGAATGCGGAGCGCGCTGTGGCTGATTCTGCCGTTTAGGTAGTTGCGGCATGCAGCTTGTGAGTCGGTGGTGTATTGCTTTGTCTACGGCGGTAAATTCGAGCAGCATGCGCCATTGCACCGAGGCCCGCTCTTTCTGGAGAAAGCGGAGAGGCATCGCGAAGTACGTGGCCGTCATTCCTTACACATTGGACGTTTTTCCGTAATGTGTACATAGAACTGATAAGTTGCAGATAAATTACAGCTAAAACATGTGTAGGACTTGTTTTATCTTGAACAAGGCTGATTAACCAGTGGTGCACCTTGTGTTATGTCGTGCACGGCCTTCTGCAGAGCACATTTATCTTCCGGTAACAGAAATCCGTTAATTGTGAGTGGAACAGCTGAGGTACAGAGAGAGAAGGAAGGAAGGAAGGGAAAACTTTATTTTCACTAATGGTTTTTCCTGCGGTTTGGAGGCATCTTCAGAGACGTCTTGGTTCTACCCCCACGAGCCTTCTCTGTCGAAGTCGTCCGCCTCTAATCAGTGGTCGGTTGCCCTCAGTCCAGGGCTCCGCTGGCCACTGCCGCCCGTTGAGCTCGCTGTACCAGACCTTGTTGGTCTTCACAGCGGTCGCTGGACAGCAGAGTCTCCCACTGCTCCGCACTCGGGTTTTGTATTTTGGGGAACACGTCTATGTTTTAGCAGGCCCATGTGATGTGGTATAGAGTAGGTTTTTCGTCGCACCAGGGACATTTGTCCGCGTATATCGTAGGGTGCATTTTGTTTAGTATATGTAGGTTTGGGAAAGAGCCTGTTTGTAATTGTCTCCAAGTGACAGCTTCCTCTCTGCTGAGAGATTTGAGCGGTGGGGGATCTCGCATTCTTCTGCCCCTATAGTGTTGTAGTATGGCCGAGTATTCCCTGGGTGCTGGCGCGTATTCCGCGGTCTTGTCGGATGCTCGGAAAGTAATGTAGCCTCGAGCTATCCTGTCGGCCTCTTGGTTCCCTGCCACCCCGGTGTGCCCCGGTACCCACAGAATTTTGTGTGGGATCTTGTCGTTTTGTTCTTCCTGGTTTTTAATTCTGTCGCTCGCTGCGAGGAGTATAAGGAGCGCGTGACGACCTATCCTGACATTCATGTAATTTCGGCAGGCTGTTTGCGAGTCCGTGAGTATTGTTAGTGACCGCCCGGTTCTACAGCCCTCCGCCACCGCTAGAGCAACGACTACTTCCTCGGACTCTGCAGCTGTCCAGCCTCGGAGAGACGCGCTGGTCATTTCGCGTAAAGACGAATCGACCACCGCCGCTACAGCGATTTTGGTATCTCCTTCTCTCCAAGGCGCGTCTGCATACACGGTCGTGGCTTGAGGAGCGTATGTTTTCTGGATGAATTCGGCCTTCGCTTCTCTTCTGCCTCGATGGATGTTGAGATTTATGTTTTTCGGTATTGGCGCTACCTTGAGGGTCTTGCGAAGCAAGTCGGGGATCGTTGCCATCCTCGACATTTCTCGCATCTGCTTGTGGTATCCGAGTCCCTGCAGGAGCGCTCTTCCAGTCGTTGTTTGCAACAGCCTGAGTTTTTGCGACTCAAGCTGCGCCTCTCGTAGCTCCTCAAAGGTGTTATGTAATCCCAGGGCCATTTTCTGTAGACGTGTTGCGTGGTAGTCGGAGCGCTGTCTTATACGCTTTGCGTAGCAGGACATCCACTTGTTGTATTTCGTTTTTGTTGAGGAACTGGTAGGGTAGGCTGTACGTGATTCGACTAACTACTAGGTTTCTGACTAGTTTTAGTGTGTCCTCTTCACGCATGCCATGTCGCCTGTTGGTGATGCGGGTGATCATGCGTGCGACTTGTAGCGTTGTTGCTTTCAGTAGGGTAAAAGTGTGAGTACTGCGCTGGTTGTATTGAACCCACATGCCCAAAATTCTTATTGTTGTCTTTTCGGGCATGGGCGTCCCTTCTAGGTAGACGTTGAGTTTTAGGTCCTCGTTGGTTAGGACGGTCCGGTTTTGCTTGCCTCTCCAGACTCTCAGCCGTTCCGATTTCTCGGTCGAGCATGCGAGTCCTCTTTCTCCGAGGTATTGCTCTACACAAGAGGCCGCTTGCTGTAGCTTTTCTTCCTTCTCTCCGAAACAGCCCGTGTTTGTCGAGACTGTTATATCGTCAGCATACATTGCATGCCTGATTCCTTCGATGTTCTCTAGTTTTCGAGCTAGGCCTATCATAGAGAGAAAGAAATTTTAAAAGAGGAAAGGAGAAGAAGGAACAGCTGGGTTCTTGGTTTTACCTGCAGGTTCAGCTAATTGTTCGACGCTCTGTGCATATAATAAAAGAGCTGGCATAGAGCTGAAGGAATGGTGACACGCAGTATAAAGGAATTTCTCCATTAACCGCCCGCTAGGCCCGTGACTTCTGGTGGCCAAGAAACATGCACATGGAGCTACACCAGGGAAGGCGGAAAGCGGGCGTTGGGGGGGGGGGGGGGGAAGGGGGGGAAGGCTGGAAATATAGTACGGTAGTAAATCACGGTAATACTACGTGGACGATGCCAGCTCGGTAACGAGGGGGTACTACACGGCAGAGGTACTCCACAGGGAAACAGGTAGATGGCCTGTCCTTTAAAGGGAGCTGAAATGGCTTTTTTTTTTCGAGAATTCGAGGTTCTAGGTAAAGCATGGAAAGTATTTTTGGCCTAGCATGTGACATGGTGAAATAATCGTAGATTAACATAGCGACGATACTCAGGCTGCTCCTCACTGCGTTCTAGAATGCGAGGAAACTCGCAGAGACGTCTGCACTGCCGAAATTTCAGCGGCCCGCTGCCTTCGCCTGCATTCTGCTCCACCTTCATCTCTGCTTCACCTTCGACAGCATTGGTTTTTTTCCACGAAACAACTGTTTCTTTGCTGTAAACGCAATGCGTCATATGTGACGTCATTATCGGGGCCTCTGCCTGTCGCTGTGCACTGCAGAGAAGCCTGAAGGCGACGCCAGTTTATTCGGCGATTACGCCACCATTTCAATGGTAGCGTAAAATGATTTTGCAAGATTTACCTGCATGTTTCACACATTCGACCCGTTTAAGCTCATCGAATTTTAAAACCACTTCAGTTTCCCTTTATGGCCTCCAACTGAACACACGGGGAGGAGGTCGCCATCGCGTTAGCCCTCTCGCGCCAAAATTCGAAAGTGACCGCTGCTGACTCCCGCAAAGCCTGCGCCCGCTACGTGGCAAGGGATATCTGACCCCTCGCCTATTAAATTCTGCATGCGAGCATGAGGGTCGCCGACCCCACCCGAAAACGCTTGGTATGGACAGCAGGTCATCACGGACTTAGAGGGAACGACAAGAGCCACACAATAGTAACAGACTCACTGGCTGCATGCAGACGGTTCCTAAGGGGAAGAATAACCAAGCAGGCCGGCACCCTCCTCAGGGAGGCGACAAAACTTAAAATCAAGCAGAATGGGGTATGAGCACCTGGGCACGGAGGAGTGGAGGGAAGCCTTAGAGTCGACGCGATAGTTCGAGGTTACACAAACCGAGCGAGTGACGCGAAGGGGGAAACCAACACTCGAACAGCTACGGTGAGCTCGCCATGTTTTGGAAGTTAGGACGCCGTAAATACCCGCTTCCCCACAAGACACTCAGAAGACATCATGCAACTACATGGTGACGGCTACAAACAAACTCATACCCAAGTCGCTACATATGCAGTAAGATTTGGTCTACGCAATACACTCCAGAATGCGTGTGGTGCGGAGAGATAGCCACCCTGTACCACTCCACATGGGGCTGTAGGGCGAACCCTATAGAGCCCAAAATTACAAACCCGTTAGTCGAGCAGTGGGAAGAGCTTCTGTCCAGCTCCGACCCGCAAGATCAGCTTGCGCTGGTTGAGCGGGCCGAGGAGGCAGCAAGAACCAATGGGATCCACTACCTAGGAACACCACCTGCTGCTCAAGAACCCAACCCCTAAATCCCGTCCCATTTTGCGGAATAAAGTTTTGTACTACCACCAGAGGGAACGAGGCTCATTTCCCAGCTACCTAGCTCTAGGGACTGGACCCCGAAATTGCCGCTGCTGCGGTACAAATAAACTGTGGAGTCCTATCACTCCCAGCCCTGCCGATATCCACCTCTCGCCAAGGGTATGGATAAGGTGGGAGAAGGAATTCGACGCCGACTCCCAACAAACACGATGCACTGCCGGGCTAATTAGAATACTTTGATCCCGCGGTCACTGGCAGGTGCAAGCACTACGAGGAGACATCCGAGGTGTACCACATGGTGTGGGCCTGTCAGACGAACAACGTCATTCTCCCACTCCCCAACCCTACCCGAGAGGACTGGGAGGTGACCATCCTTAACTGTTCCCATCTCGGGGCCCAACAAGCCTTCACTGCGCGAGCGAAAACTGTGGTATCATCCTATGATATCCCGGACTGAGGATGTCACCTCTAGTGTGTAGGGTCCCTTCGGGGCTCATACGCTCTCTCTTTTTTTTGTAATAAACTTTCTACCACTCCAACGTTAAATGTAAAACATGCTTTCAGGTGCAGAACTGAAGAAAGGTGCCTTCGGTGAGTAGAACACGTTGCGGGGCTAGTTGGTTATGCATTTTCTTTCGTTCAAATTTAAGCAGCGCTAACTTTTAGGACGAATACACAGAGGACATGACAGGACGGGCGCTGACTCCAACTATGTTTATTGAACACGTTTCTCGTAGAACATATAAGAAAAGACGACCTTGAGCGCATGCGCATCTGCGACAGACCACAAAAGGATAGGCCAAGATGACAAAGATGACAGCAAAGGTAGATTAATGTGAGCGGCACGTATTTCGTCCCTTATTTTTAAGCAATCTGAATTCGCTGGCATGCAGGGAGACAGAAGTAGTGCTGACACACATGTTGCCTTTTGCCTTGATGAAAAATGCTTCGGATAATTCCCGAGCTAATCTATCTTTGCTCCTGGTTAGAATTTTTATTTCGTCAAGTCGTGGCTCACAGTTCTCATCGTTTTGGTCCTTGCAAGAACGGCAATGGGCGGGTAGATTCAGGTATGAGTCTGATGCGTTTTCTAAACTTCGTTCATGTTCCCTGGCACGTTCGTTAGCACAACGCCCTGTCTGGCCAACGTACACTTTGCCACAAGAAAGGGGGATCTCATAGACCACATCCATAGCACACCGGACAAAGGGCTTAGCGTGTTTTGCTCCACAGCCGGATGTTGCCGGGCCACTACTGCTGACTTTAGGGCACATCTTGGACAGTTTACAAGGCGCAGAGAACACCATCGGGACGCCGTACTTGTTGCCCACCCTTTTTAGATTATGGGACACCTTGTGGATGTATGGCATAACCACTGGTTTGGCGTTCCCGGGTCTTTCTTTTCTGAGTGTCTTTTTCTGCCTTCCCTTGAATTTCTGTAGGAGTGCCTCAGTCACAGCTGTCGACACGTGATCAGGGAACCCTGCTTTTCGCAGTCTTTCTACCTCGCCCCGAAAGCTCTCTTGCATCATGTGAGGGCACGACTTTCGGGGCGAGGTAGAAAGACTGCGATAAGCAGGGTTCCCTGATCACGTGTTGACAGCTGTGACTGAGGCACTCCTACAGAAATTCAAGGGAAGGCAGAAAGAGACACGCAGAAAAGAAAGACCCGGGAACGCCAAACACGTGGTCATGCCATACATCCACAAGGTGTCCCATAACCTAAAAAGGGTGGGCAACAAGTACGGCGTCCCGATGGTGTTCTCTGCGCCTTGTAAACTGTCCAAGATGTGCCCTAAAGTCAGCAGTAGTGGCCCGGCAACATCCGGCTGTGGAACAAAACACGCTAAGCCCTTTGTCCGGTGTGCCACTGGTGTGGTCTATGAGATCTCCCTTTCTTGTGGCAAAGTGTGCGTTGGCCAGACAGGGCGTTGTGTTAACGAACGTGCCAGGGAACATGAACGAAGTTTGGGAAACGCATCAGACTCATGCCTGAATCTACCCGCCCATTGCCGTTCTTGCAAGGACCAAAACGATGAGAACTGTGAGCCACGATTTGACAAAATAAAAATTCTAACCAGGAGCAAAGATAGATTAGCTCGGGAATTATCCGAAGCATTTTTCATCAAGGCAAAAGGCAACATGTGTGTCAGCACCACTTCTGTCTCCCTGCATGCCAGCGAATTCAGATTGCTTAAAAATAAGGGACGAAATGCGTGCCACCCACATTAATCTACCTTTGATGTCATCTTTGTCATCTTGGCCTTTCCTTTTGTGGTCTGTCGCAGATGCGCATGCGCTCACGGTCGTCTTTTCTTATATGTTCTACGAAAAACGTGTTCAATAAACATAGTTGGAGTCAGCGCCCGTCCTGTCATGTCCTCTGTGTATTCGCCCTAAAAGTTATTGCTGCTTAAATTTGAACGAATTAAAAAAAAAGTGCCTTCGGTGCGGCAGTGTTTCTGACAGCTCTGTTCCATTCATGTTTTTCTCCCATCGACCTTTGTGCTCAGGGGAAGCGACTGTGAAGTGAGTGACTCCATGTGCATTCGCGGGTGTCTGGTTCCTGTTCCCCCCGAGAAAAATTTCTTTCAAGAAGCTCTATAAGCTACCGGCGGAAGTAGAGTGGCGTTGCTGTTAATCCCGTGGGCAACCAAGTTAAAGGGCGGACAACGTAGAAACAAGGGCATTGGCGACTTCTAAGATATGACCATTGTGACTTAAACTTAAGCACATGTAGTTGTAGTGTACTCCTTCTAATTAAGTGAGTGCTGCGTGCGTTAAGCCTTCGATCAACACTAGGAGGTCATGATGTGTCGTTTCGTTGTAATACGGGTACGTTATTCAGTTTCACCGGTCCACTGTCACTAAGCTTAACGTGCACTTTACCCTCTAAGCAACGTATGGAGGGTTCGGATAGATCAAGGTTTGTTAATCACTTCTGCTGAAACTTGACAAAACACTTCCCCTGTGGGGAGTAGACAAACCAATCTGATGTCACGCAACATTTCTTAAATTTGGGATCGCAATATTTTGAGTTCTCGCTGCGATAACCGATGAGTGCAGTCATGGGAAGTCTGTATATTCTAGAGAACTGCTCCGACAAGCCCTGCTTGGGCCATTTATTTTTTTGTGTAGGCCCGGAACTCCGCCCCCCGTTCCAAGCTAAGCGAATTTGTGTTGGAAAGCACTGGAAATGCAATATGAGCCTCATGCAGTGCATGAGAAGAGTTTATGTATAACGTTTCCAGATATTATCTTTCATCGCGTTTGCGGCTTGCGAATCGGTGATCTTTTGCTTTGTAGTCTCTTAAATGATCGTGAATAAACCTTTTCCCTCAGCTCCGTCTTTATTTCCGGTTATTTCTAGGCATACGTGTATTATGGTTCACACGAAACACGCGGACATAAGGGAGTAATTACTCATTGGCATCCACCCGTCCAAGCGCAGCCCCACGGCTACAGATGAAAGCTATAGAGTTTTCTCAGGAACTTCGTAAAGAAAAATTCGCCCTGGTCCGAGGTTAGAATCCGGGACCACCGCTACACCGGAGCAATTGCTCTACCAACTGAGCTAACCGGGACGGGAAGCTTATGATAGGGCGAGAGCGAATTGACCAATAACTCGAAGTGGGAGCAGTGTTGTTCAAATGTTTAGGGGAATCCCCCAAGGTGGAGTAAAGGGAGTAATTACTCATTGGCATCCATCAAACCTGCGGAAATTTTCCTGCGGAAAACTGCGGGCATTTTCAATGTTCATTTCAGGCTTTTTCTGTATTTTCTTAACGCGAGAAATTGTACTGAATAAAACTCCACTGGATAAATTCTGGCAAAGCACGCCTGCATATATCATTATTTTAGCTCATTACGGTTTGTTATGCAAAGTAATTAGGCAAACTACTGTGACATTTAGTAGCGTGGCTTTTAGGCCAGTCTCTTAAGGTGACTCAAGAATGAGAAACGGCTTATTCGACTTACGAGAGCTGTCGCGTCGGGCTCATTTTCGAAGATATCTTTTAGGAAGGTAGCGAAGTCGACATTTGGGATCTCTAGGTCTTGGACAGTTGACTTGACGACCCGGTCTTCGATGACGACGTCCTCTGCGAACTCCTCGGCACCTTCCTGCACACCCGAGTACCGGTCTTTAAGGTTCTGCTGGTGAGCAGTAGGAGCAATCACTACGAACAGCGCTGCTTAGCGAGAAATTTATTCTTATTACTTGCCCACCGCCGAACAGCATTACCCTTTTACTGAGCATAGAGGGAGACGACTTCCATAAGCGGAAGTATAAAATTTTCACTGTAATGTGTGTACTAGAGATAAGCATATTTAAGAGCAAAGAAAAACTCTCACTGGCACAGACATCGTGGCAGACACACATAAGACGCACACATCATCCCACAAGTTTTGCCGCAGATTCTGTTCTTAGAGCCCTGTCGCTCCCAACCCTCCCCCGACTTAACCAAATCACGCGTGCCGTTCCAAAATTTTTTTCTTTTTTTGTGTCCTTTTTACGCGGCTCAAGAGCTTTTCCTAGTAATGCACCAACCTGCCCACATCAAGATTCCACTGATAAATTACTAGCATACGTAGGTAGTGAGAGGTAATGCAATCGGGATCAGTCGACTAGCCTCGATCTGAGGCAACGATGAAAGGCGCACCAGAAAGCTAAATTCTCAAATGCGCTGAGCTCAGGTGCAGGGTACTTGAAAATAGCGGCATGAATAACTGAGGCGCCTAATCCTATTCAACTTAAAAATAAACAGAAAGAACGCTCGCGCGAGGCGTTGAAAAGGAATAGGACTGGAGTTCAGTGTGCTGATACAGATACAATCCTCGGAGCTAGCACTGGTGCGATTTGATTAGGAGCCGCGAAGCTCAGTGCGATGCTCCTATTTCTTAATTACAAAAAAACATCAATGCGATTCATGCGGTGATGTATGCATTAGCATTAGAGCCCGTCTGGCGTTTGCGTCCGCTGTTCTCAGCTTCAGGCGCCAGACGACGATGCCTGTCGTCTTCACTTTCCGTTTGTCGCTTTCGACACTTGCCTCTGCAGTGAAATTCATTTGTATTGAATGGCGGAATGTATAGCAAGAGCTGCCGCTCCCTTCTAAGCTGCCAAAGCTCGGCTTGCTGTGCTCGGCTGGCTTTTGCATCAATCCATCACTGCTCCCCTCCCTGTCAGTACCGGATAAACTGGCATCGCGCACTGCACAGAAGTCGGTTTCGGAGACAGCGGGGATCTTGCTTGGTAGTGTGAAGTAGAAGTGAAGGAGCGGGCGCCGCCACTGACGTGTTAAAGCAGCGTAGACGCCTAATTTTGGTGGAATGTTTTCTACTCTACATTGATGCGGAAGAAACTACTGTTCATGAATTATTATGTGATATTCGCCTACAACGCTAAATAAATCACAATTTAATTTTTTCTTTCAGGTTGTTTCGGTTTCAACAGCTTATGTTATATCTTATAACGTCTTATATCTTGAATAACTACTGCTTAACTCTGCGTACATTGTCATTTTATTTTGTTCATGGCTTCCTTTTTTGCAGGGTATGGTACTAAAATGATTCTTGCGTTAGTGTTCTGTTTGTATAATTTTAATACTGTAGTAATTTTCACTCTTTGCCGCGCTGCCATACTTTTTTTGATTCTTTTGCGTATTTCTCATGCTAAGTGTTTTATTTGTTTTTTTTGTTTTATATTTGTGGTTTTGTTTTATTTTGATCAATTGCCGTACCCCCCCCCCCCCCCCCCCGTGTAATACCCTCTCGAGGGCCTTTAGGTGTATTTTGTATAAATAAAATAAACGATGGCTGGGACGCGTCAAAGTGTGGTTATATGTCACGTGAGACACGAGGAACTGCGATATAATTGCAGCTTCATAGTTTTAATTCACTACAGTGCTGAAGCCAGCCTTCCTCAAGAGTACCAACGAGTATAGATGCAGCGATTGTTTTGCAGTTTTTTGAGGCCGCACGTGACCTCCAACCACACTTCGACGCTACAGTCGTCGTTCGGCTATTGAAACTGAAACCACACGAGAAAAAAATTCGGTTATAAATTATTTAGCGGTCGTACGAGAATACCAAGCAGTAATTCATGTGTAATAATGCCTTACACATCGTTACAGGGAAGAAAACACGGACCCAAAAGTTAGGTGTCTACACTCCTTTAAAGAGTGTGTGTCCTCCCATCCACTTCACGTCTCTGATTGACCTCCGCGCCACGTTTTCTCCACGTGACTCCTTCCAGCAATATTGATTTGTCCCTCTACTGTTCATCTTCCTTACTGTTCTCTCCACGATCCGCTGAGCGGCCTCAAACTAAGACTATCGGATATATTTTGGAATGATGGCAGTAGTGATATTACGAATGAGAAAAATGGTCATCCCTCTGACGAATTTTCCAGATTGTGTGTCGCACTCGACGAATCAACTACGAGCGACAAACACCAAACATCTGTGTGTGCGTTTGCCCGTGCAGCCAGGATATTTAGCGATCGTAGCCCTGTTGTGAAATATGTGGACACGTGAACTACCGCTGATCTTGAGAGACCATTGGCTGAAAATAAGTTCAGTAATTTTGAAAGGGTCAGAAGATATTACTGCTTCGCTAGTTCAGCATTTTTCGACGTCACTGCAATATATCCTGGCCACATTGAGTGAGAGCGGCCGAAGTACATTGGTACAAACGCTTAAATCTCTCGTAACGAGTAAAATCACGAAGCAGGAGACCTTTACTCCAACGGCACTTTATCAACTTTCATGACAGAATGCTTAGCAAAGTTCTGAAAAACATTACATCCGGCGGGTCATGTCTGTTCATCATTCATTGTTAACGATCGTTCTTCCTGTGATCCCCTCCCCAGGTTGCGCGTATTGTAGAAAAGTTGAACATGAATTTGCAGTCGGTGTTTGTCATGACGACTGCGGAAACCGTAGTTTTTGTGTCGATGACACCTTGTAGGAGCCACCTGCGCTTGATGCAGCTAGCGCCGCAGTCCATAAACTATTGCAAGCAACTGACGGGAGCCCTGCGCCCACTCGCACGAAGTGAATAAGGCAGTCGTATGCCAATCTATCTTTGTACGTATTTTAGACTCTCCGTTGCATTATGAAAGACGTTTAAGTCGCTCACATTGTGCGTGAGCACCTCAACTGCACTTTGAAAAAAAAAAATTCGCTGTGGCTTAGCTTGGTTAAGCCCGGTAATTGCGCAAGCATTATCCATACCTACGCCATGGTTCAGCTGGTAGTGTAGCTGGTGGTGGTGCTTGTGGTTAGACTTGTGGTGATGCATCGGTTATACAATCCAATCCAATCCAATCCAATCCAATCCAATCCAATCCATTCCAATGCAATGCAATGTAATATAATCCAATCTAATCCAATCCAATCCAATCCAATTCAATCCACTCCAATCCAATCCACCCCTCTCCAATCTAATCTAATCTAATCTAATGCAATCTAATTTAATCCAATCCAGTCCAGTCCAATCCAGTCCAGTCCAGCCCATCCAATACAATCCAATCTGATTCAATCTAATCCAATCTAATCCAATGTAATGCAATCAAGGTAAAATGAAGGTCACCGCCGCGGCACGGCAAAGGCGTGAAAGTGCAAGCAGTATTGCTTTCGCAATAAAAAAGAGCACGAATGCCAAAGAAAAGCTTCGCTAGAGCGCCTACAACTAAGACTCCCCCACTAACCAAACAGCACTTCTCCGGGTGGGATAGCAGCATTCTCAACCAGCTTCTATCGGTGGAAATGGAACCCGCAGAAACTGTCCTCTTCCCATTCCTCTTCAATGTAGCGCTCTGCCGCTTCTGGCAATCGCTCAGCACGATCCTAGACCTCAAACACAGCCTTTACGCCGGCAATATCGCGCTTTGGGCTGAAGCGGGCTGTGGCGGAGCACTTGAAGATATCCTCCAGGCAGGCATCAACATCGTCCATGAATACGTTATCACACGCGGGCTCTCCTGCTCGCTGACATAATATGTGTACCTCGTTATCCGCCGCTCACGACAGGGTCGGCACCTCGATCGACTGTCCGCTCGCGTCTACCTCCCATTTTGTTGATTTCCTATCAGCCCCGGCTCACTCCCACCCGCCCGCCAACACTTTCACCGATAACAACGCCCGCGAATTAGCCTACCGGGCAGAGGGAGGAGGGCATGCTGAGGGTGCACACAAGGATGCCCTCACCAACTACCACGAAATAGCACAAGTATACCGACTGGCCCGCCGCAGGTACGCGGCCGGATAAAAGACGCTGTCCAAGGCTCTGGAGAATGCCTACCACCGCCTGCAGACGAGAACGTATCCGCACCCCATTCTGTACGCCCACATCTATCCTGACCACTACTCCTAAAAAGCTGTCATATTCGTGCTTCGTTCTGTCAAAAACCCGTAAGTATTTTGATACGGCAACTTTAAGGACAATTTATTTTTTTTATCTTTCAGTCACATTTCGCATACTGCATTGAGGCTGCTTATAGCTAATTCTTTTATAGCCTTGTGTAATCATTCAAAAATATATATCTGATGTATAAGTACACAGGTTCCAAATTATTTTATTTCTCACTACATTTTTTCCTTTTCTATATTTCTATCGTCATCTTATAAGCGCATTTTTACTTGTGTGTATATATAACCAGTTTTGAATTGCATTCCCCCTTATGTAATGCCTGAAAGGGCCCTCAGGGTAAATAAATGAAATGAAATGAAATTTACATATCGTACTTACCTTGAACCTTGCATAACATTACAGAAGAGAGCTTTACGGTTTGTTCGCTCTGCGGCACCTGGCACCCCGTCGGGTACGCTGTTTATGGACTCCTAAATAATCCCCTGACTTAAACTGTGTGATTACCGCACCACTTTACTGGTATACAGGATAATACACAGCCAGACTCCCTTTCCGTCAACTATATTTTTTTCACCTCATAAAAATTGACGCGCTGCGTCCGAAAGAAATTTTTTAATACCTCGCTCTCATAACATCTATGGCCACCGGCGCCTGAGGTACATAGGTGTGAAAGCTTGGAATGATCTTCGCCTAGGCATTCTTCTTCCTGCTATCTATAGTAGTAACACAGTAACCTGGAAGAAACATTTTTTATTTTTTTAGCCCCGCCGCGGTGGCTCAGTGGTTACGGTCGGCTGCTGGCCCGAAAGACGCGGGTTCGATTCCGGCTGCGGCGGCTGAATTTCGATGAAGGCGAAATTCTGGAGGCCCGTGTACTGTTGCGATGTCACTGCACGCTAAAGAAGCCCAGGTGGTCAAAATTTCTGGAGCCCTTCACTACGGCGTCCCTCATAGCCTAAGCTGCTTTGCGACATTAAACCTCCATAAACCAAAGCGAAACATTTTTTGGCGCTCGATGTTTAATAATGTCATTTGCAAACTATAAGTAAAGGGCATTTGTTCATGGGTTGTGTGCTTTAGGCGTAATGGTTAGCATGTGTGCAACGTGGATTATGCAGTGTATTTTGTTGGTAGTGTATGAAGTGCATATTGTAGCGGATGAAGTGGGTTTTATACAGGTGAAGGCTGGACGGAACACAGCTGGCCGCAAACGGCTCAGAGCCCAGATCAGTCTGCGCGCGCCACCCTCTTCTTCCTCCAAGTCCTCAGTAAGCCGCTACACGGCGTAACAATTTCCCCGGGGCAGGCGATTCTCGTCCTCGAGAAAGTCAGGCAGATCGACGCTGACAGCACTTCAAGCGGGCCACATGAACGACTTGTGTCTTGCAGGAACGGCGTTTATCCGTCGTCACTTTGGCGATGACGTAATTCACGTCATTCAATCGGTCCAACACGACGAAGGGGCCATCGTACTTATACAGAAACTTCTGATATAATCCTCGCCTGCGGGTTGGCGTCCAAAGCCAGACAAAGTCTCCAGGAGAGTAAGTGACTGCACGATGATGTAGGTCGTAGTACTCTTTTGAGCGGCGTTGAGAGGCCAGTGCACGTAAACGGGCTAAACGACGGGCTTCTTCGGCACGGCAGAGTATCTGGGCAACGGACGCGTTGTCGTTGAGGGAAAACGGGAAGATGGTATCGAGCAAAACGCGGGGAGTTCGGGCATGTAGCAAATAGAAGGGAGAAAACCCGGTGACCTCATGATTTGCCGTGTTATAAGCGTACGTCACATATGGCAACACGGCGTCCCAGTTCCGATGGTCAGACGAGACGTACAGGGACAACATAGTAGTCAGAGTGCGGCTGGTGCGCTCGGTAAGACAGTTGGTCTGCGGGTGGTACGGTGTAGAGTGCCGGTAGTCTGATCCACAGAGCCGGAGCATTTCTTCCACGACATCAGCAGTAAATTGCCGTCCTCGATCACTTATTATAACACGGGGTGCGCCATGGCGAAGAATAACAGAGTGGAGAAGAAACGACGAAACATCATCAGCCTTGGCGGTAGCGAGAGCAGCGGTTTCGGCGTATCGGGTAAGATAGTCCACGCATACAATCACCCAACGGAGTCCCTCTAAATACTTTGGGAAAAGACCAAGCAGGTCAATTCCAATGTTTTCAAATGGGGAAGTGGGTGGTTTTACAGGCTGCATAGGACCGGCCGTAGAGGTGGTTCGTGCCTTAAGGCGTTGGCATGGTTCACATGTCGCAACGTACTGCTTGGTGGTATTATAAACTTGCGGCCAATAAAAGCGCTGCCGAATTCGATGGAGGGTACGAGAGAAGCCTAGATGACCAGATGTGATGTCATCGTGCATAGCGTGCAAGACTTGCGACCGGAGACTTTTCGGGACGACGAAAAGAAGGGCAGCACCATCGACAGAGTAGTTCTTATTGAAAAAAATACCATCTTTGATAGTAAATGGGGTGGAATCCACTCCTCCTTCTGCCGCTTCTATAAGAGGCTGCAGTGAAAGGTCGCTACGTTGCTCTCGGCTAAAGGTCGCCATACTGGGGAACGTCGGCTCACACGAGGCTAAACACTCTTCGAACCCGTCTTCATCATTGGCTGAGGTTGGCAACGGGTGGCGTGACAAGCAGTCTGCATCACTATGACGGCGCCCACTTTTGTAGCAAACAGCGAAGTTATATTCTTGTAGGCGCAATGCCCAGCGCGCCAGACGACCAGATGGATCGCGAAGTCCGATGAGCCAGAACAGGGAATGATGGTCCGTAACAATGGTGAAGTGGCGTCCATACAGATACGGTCGGAACTTGTGCACAGCGAACACAACGGCGAGGCACTCCAATTCGGTGACAGTGTAGTTGCGCTCACATTTTGCTAACGTGCGGCTGGCATAGGCAATAACGTACTCACCCCCACCGTGCAGCTGGACAAGCACCGCCCCAAGACCGACGCCACTGGCGTCAGTGTGGATCTCCGTCCGAGCAGAAGGGTCGAAGTGCCGCAGGAGGGGTGGTAACGTGAGAGAAGATTTCAGCTGATGAAAGGCGGAGTCGCACTCGGGGGTCCACACAAACTGCGAATCCTTATGCAGAAGAGAACTGAGGGGGTGGACACTGCGCAAAGCCAGCAATGAAGCGACGAAAATATGAAGAGAGTCCGAGGAAGCTCCGAAGGCTTTTCAGGGTGCGTGGAGGCTCGAAATCTTGTACTGCAGCGATCTTCTGCGGATCCGGCCTGATACCATCCTGGTTGACGAGAAAGCCACGAACTAGAGTTTGCCGGTCCCCAAAATGGCACTTTGATTTCAAAATGAGTCCCGCCGATCCGATGCATTCGAGAACAATATGGAGTCTTTCTTTCATTGTGCTCTTGGAAGGTCTTGCCAAAAATGATGACATCATCCAGGTAACACATGCAGATTTCCCATTTTAAGCCACGAAGGATCGTGTCCATGAATCGCTCGAACGTTGCGGGGGCGTTTCATAATCCAAATGGCATTACATTAAATTCGTATAAACCATCTGGGGTTACAAAGGCTGTCTTCAAACGGTCGGATGGAAGCAGGGGAATTTGCCAATAACCAGATCGCAAATCAACAGAGGAGAAATATGACGCCGAATACAGACAACCGACTGCGTCGTCAACGCGAGGTAACGGGTATACGTCTTTCTTTGTTAGCGCATTTAGACGACGGTAGTCAACGCAGAATCGCCAAGAATTGTCTTTTTTTCGCACTATGATCACAGGGGCGGCCCACGGACTGGAAGATTTGCGGATGACTCCTTTCTGCAGCATTTCGTCCACCTGTTCTTGAATGATCTTGCGCCCTGCCGGGGAGATTCTGTAAGGTTTCTGGCGAATAGGGGGTGCGTTCCCTGTGTTAACTTTATGCTGTATTCGAGAGGCTGGGAAATGACTACCCGATCCTTTAGAGGCAAAGTCGAACACCTGAGCATGACGCGCCAAGATTTCTTGCAGCGTATGGCGTTCACTAGACGGGAGTGATTTGTTGACCATGCGCTCAAGCTCAGCAGAAAAATTCAGACTTCCCGGGCGCTGCTCCGCTAACATCAGAAATAGTTTCAATGGCGTGGGTCACATGGTTCTCAAATCTTGCGAGTGCTAAACCAGAAGGAAGACGAACAGGCTCCTCCGATACGTTCACAGCCCAGATGAGCGCGCCGCCATCAACTGCCTCGACGACGGAGTGTGGCACCAAAATATTTTTTTTTTCGCTACGTTCCAGACATTTGGCTCGACGACTAATGAGCTCGCGCCCACGAAACGTTGGTATGATTTCACAGGCACATATTTTGCCGTCATCGCCGGCATCAGCACATCTTCCTGCAGGGAGGGAACTACTTCATGAGGCTGGGACACTTGATCCACTAATACGGGATAATGTTTGTGTTCAAAGAAATTTCACCGGCACTGAAGTCTAGTGTTGCCCCACATTCGCGCAAAAAGTCAACACCTAAGATCACGTCATGCGTGGCACGTCTCAACACAACGAATTCTGTTCGGTTGCGCTCGTCACCAAGCACAACTGAAGCGTAGCACAGGCCAACCGGAACTGAAGTTTCGCCCCCAACTCCACAAAGCGTACCGATTCTGTTCCACACAAACATAACTTTCTGTCGATGGCTGTTTTTAAATGAAAGGCTCATAAACACAGCGGCACCAGTGTCAACTAAAGCATCCGTTTCAACATTTGAAAGGCTGTGCGCTAAAAAGACGTTCACAGAAAAAAGGATAGAGACGACAGGAAAGAAGCGCAACTTTCAACTTTAATGACGACAAAAGAAGCCAGGCGCACTTATATATTGCCACGTATCATTGTAGCGTCCGTTCGTTCGCGCAAGGCCGCCGAAAAGGGGTGTTATCATTTTTGTTCGTGACGCGAGAAGCGACCGGACTAATCTCGATTGTTCACAGCCATGAACAGCTGCATCTACGTGTTTCTAGATTACTCTATATGATATCGACCTGTTATCTCGAAGTTTCCTTGCCGGCTTTAAATTGAACGATGCCGCGAGCAGCGGGCATTCATAGTTCGACGACTGACGAGCACGTTTTTGCTTACGCCGCCGCCGAGTGATTCAGTTCTTTTGCGGGCGCAAGTCAGCCCAAATAAAGAGCTTCATTTCCAGGTCTTGTTGGTGTCCTATTGACCGCTGGACTGCCGTCACTACAACGTGACAATATTGTATATTGTCTACAGTCACTGACACTTTGTTCTTGAGCATGATTATAGGCAGAGGTATTCGCGATGTTGACTGTCCGGCGACCTTACCTCCATCGGTCGCACCGCCTAATATCCCTGCTGTGGAGAAACGAAGCGGCGACGTGGGGATGGTGAACGGCCTTGTCGCTGCGGCGGCGGAGTGATGCTGCGGTCGGAGACAGGGGAGCCATTGCGTGCACCGCGTTGGGGAGAAGGAGGCCGATAGAAGGTAGCAGGCGGCTGCTCCCACTGGGCGTCATTCCTGAAGCGTGGTGCGCGTTGCACAGCGGGTCGAGAAAATTGGCGACGCGGGCAAAAGCGGAAGATGTGTCCGCTGAACCCGCAGCCGTAACATATCGGTGGCTGGCGGCTTTGGTAGCTCACAGCAGGATCCCTTAAAGGCCGAGGAGAGGTGACGGACGCGCGACGAGACGGACCACGAGGCACGTCATCAAGACGGGATGGAAGCTGCTGGAAGTACGGCTGCGACGTCGATTGTTGGCTCCGCTCAATACCGGGGTTGTAAAATGGGTCGTTGTTATTTGGTGCAGTCCATGCCATACACTGCTCCAATGATAGCATGGGCCTCGAAGCCTGTTGGTAAAGTTCATCAAAATTTGTACGTGGCCGTTGAGCAGCCAACTCCTCGCGTACATTCCTCCTGACTATAAAAGCGATGTGTTCTGGCTCGGTGATGTCGATGCTGGCGACAGTTGTCACATTGGAAAGACGGCCGAATTTGGGTGCTATCCGGCGTGCCTTAAGCGCCCCAAATGCAAGGCATTGCTTTATGACATCCGCAACCGTAGCAACGGTGTCTCGAGAAATCAGGAAGCTGTACACGTCCTCAGCAATCCCTCTGAGAAGGTGCCCTACCTTGTCTTCTTCTAGCATTTTCCGGTTGACCATGCGGCAAAGTTTCAATACTTCCTCAATGTATTTCGTGCATGTTACACCGGGTAGTTGAGCTCTTTGGGAAAGTTTATGCTCAGGGCGTTCCTTCTTCGCAAGAGTATCCCCGAAGGTCTTCGTGATTTCTTCGACAAACCGGCTCCAGGTCGTAAGATTATCCTCGTGGTTGTCGAACCAAGTCAGAGCCGTGCCAGCAAGGAAGAAGACAACGTTGTACAGGCGGACGGTAGAGTCCCAACGGTTGTATTTACTGCACCTTTCGTAATGTCGGAGCCATATCTAGAACGTCCTCTTCGGTTTCGCCGTGGAAGGTGCGCGGATCTCGCTGACGGGTCCAGGTCGACTCCTCTTCAGCTCGCAGTCCTTGGGTCTACGTCACTTGCGTGGTAGCCATTGAAATGAACTGCTCAGGCGATAGGTGTGGCAAACCTGCTACACGGCGGCTGCGACGGGGTACTGGTGAATCCAGGACGTGTTTACCCAGCACCTTGCACCAAATGTAGCGGATGAAAGGGGTTTTATACAGGTGAAGGCTGGACGGAACACAGCTGGCCGCAAAGGGCTCAGAGCCCTGATCAGTCTGCGCGCGCCACCCTCTTCTTCCCTGAAGTCCTCAGTAAGCCGCTACGCGGCCTAACAATATTATTTTCCCTATGATTTTGTATCTGTTCACCTGCATGGCAGAGTTAGTTGTGCAATGTTGGTGTGAATAGGTGTTTGGCTTATGTTTATGAAATAGCTGGAAGACACGTGTGATCGTTTGTTTTTCGTGCTGAGTTTGTGGTCTTGAGTTCGTGGGGTGCCATCTTCCGCCTCACTTTTTCGTATTCTTGTGAATGGATCCGGTACTAGCCTTTGGCCATGGATCCGCTCAGCTTTGTCTATTGAAAATGTACCTGTTATGACAATAAATAAATAACAATGTGTGTAAGCTTTGCAGCGAAGCCGCAAACTTCCCTCACATTCTGCGGTCATGCCCGAAAATATCAACACGCTGTAATGTCCGCACCATGGAGCAGCGGCAAACACTGATGCGCTGCAGCTCCAGCCCTCCCACTCAAGTGGCGGCAGTGGCCTGGGCCACGGAAGCCGCCGGGGCTCAAGGGCTCCCGGCCGTCTGATTGACCACCCTCAACTTTAACCGCCGTTAATAAAGTTGTCATCAAGTAATCATTCGCCAGTTTTCGTGTTTCTTTTTTCACCGCGGTGTTTCGTGTTTCTTTTTTCAAGTACTTGCTGAATCGTTTTTCCCTCTACCAATGTATCGGCAATCGGCAGCCTTTCCTGGTGTTTTTTGGCAGCAGTGTTTGATAGCATGTTAAGCCAATATGCATACAGTCTGCTAGAGGAAAGCTATTTTTTAAATTACATACATAGAAGCTGCTTGTCATTGCATGGCTTCAGGCTAAAGCGATATTTGTGCCTTGCACAGTTAATTGCCTGCTGTGTAGTACGCCATAGACCATTGATCATTGATTTATTGAGTGCAATGGTGCTATGTTCCTCTAGGGCATATTACAGCGAACGCTTAAGAAGGACATTGAAGTCGTTAAGTACAGTGTTACATTTTTACGGCTGCGAAAACCTGCTGTGACCTGAGATCTCTTTGTGGTGATGGAGCTATTTTTTCCAAAGAATAGCCGTATTACGGACCGAGTCACCAAGATAATCGAAGTATGGGGGCTAGTCAATAATTGATGGCAGCTAGGAATGCAACACAGCGCAACTTTATACAAGGACAAAGAAGATACAGGGCACCACCGGGCTGACTTCAGCTGGTCCTTTATTTCATGAAGGAACAACATATATAGGGAGAATGAGCGGAGGGGAAAGTGAACAACTGCTGAGTTTGCAACGCAACACAAGATAACAAAGGTGAAGCTTTGGTTTATTGGGGTTTAATGTCCCAAAGCAACTCAGGCTATGAGGGACACCGCAGTGAAGGGCTCCGGAAATTTCGACCACCTGGGGTTCTTTAACGTGCACTGACATCGCACAGCACATGGGCCTCTAGAAATTCTCCTCCAAAGAAATTCAACCGCCGCAGCCGAGATCGAACCCGCGTCTTTCGGGTCAGCAGCCGAGCGCCGTAACCACTGAGCCACCGCGGCGGTTGTACAAAGACGAAGGGATGGACACGAGATAACAATGCAAGAGCCTCTCACTAAGGAAACGCGATGAAAAAATAAATAGGTGCTTTTAAAAGGCTGAATTTGCTACGAGAGACGTGCCAGCAAATGAAAATAAAAAAATGAGATTACAGTATCTGACAACAGCATAAAAACGAGATGCAATAACAGAGGCAAGAGGAGCGTTATTTAAGAGACACAAATGCGTTAAGATACATACATGGGAAAAAAGGCTCAAAGAAAACAGTACGGCAGAACTACTCATATGACGTCTGGCTCAAGTAATCTGATGCAGGCTCCGATAAAGCTGCCAGGAAGTGCTAATCTTGAACTAGTCTCAAAATGTGGCCGCTTTCTATGATTTCGCGAGTGCGGGTACTGTGCATTCTTGAAACAAAGGCTTGCAGAAACGGGAGAGACACCTTGAGCAATGCACCCCCAGGGGCCCCTTCACAGTTCCGTACACGTTATTAGAATGCTCCATGAGTCTTTCGTCGAGACATCGCCCGGTTTGCCCGCCGCAGGCTTTGCCACAGCTCAAGGGATTTTGTACACCACGCCAACTTTGCATGCAACGATGACTTGCACTTGACTGTGCAAGCTGCCTGTCGCGCTGCATGAGCGATGACTGTATGACATAGCTTGGACAGCTTGTCGGGTGCATTAGACACAATACTGACATTTGCCAGCTCCCTATCGTCTTGAGCCGGTGAGAAAAATTGTGCAGGTAGGGCAGAACAGCAACGTTCTTTTCTTTGCTTAGAGCAGCAGCCTCTTCACCTTCCGCTTTTATCCTCTTCATGAGGCGGCCTCGTACTGGGTTGGGTAGTTCATGCTCGGGTAGTTCGGCTGTGCTATTTTCTTTGAGGTTTTAAAGGTTGTACGTTTTTCATTTCACCTTTTAATTTTTTAATCACCCCTTTAGGCCACGTGTATCTTCTAATTATCGTCACACCTTGTAGCCTTTTCAATGCTTCTCGTTTTTACGATGTAATTTGTTGTCTTTTCATGTTTCAATTGTTGGCGTGTCCCGAATAGCAAATTCAGCCTTTTAAAAATGGCCATTTGCTTCTTCATTGCATTTCCTTTGTGCGAGGCTCTCGCATTGTTATCACCTGTCTGTTCATGTAGCCTTTGTTATCTTGTGCTGCATTGCAAACTCCAGCAGTTGTTCACTTGCCTCCCCGCTCATTCTGCCTATAAATGCTGTTTCTTCTTGAAATAACCAGTTAACCTCAGCCCGGCGGTGTCTTGACTTTTCTTCGTCCTTGCCTAAAACTTACTCTGTGTTGCATTCCTAGCTGCCATCGAAGAGTATGTTCTGGAAGCAGCGCGCTTTCTTGCGGGCGGTATATGCCACGCTACAAGATACTCCTAGCTGGCTACCATATCTGGATGCCTGTGTATGCCTTAAAAAAATTTGATGTCTTTTATGATGAAAGGGCGGGGGTACAACAAAATTGTGTTACGCATCCAAGGGATTTGAGGCATGAGTATGTTAGCGTTTTTCTTTTTTAGGCAGTTTTTCCATGCAATAAAGAAGAAAAAAGAGTCCTGTGGTGAAATGCATTAATGTTGTGTTGTGGAACATGTAGGAGAGCGTTTCGAAGTCATATTTGACTGGTTATTTAGTGGTATTGTTTTGCAACACATCATAAGAAGAGCACGAATTCTTCATTAATTACTCCGGGGGTGTGTTCTCTCTTTTCATACAAAGATACATAGCACAAATCGCCATTTAAACCACGCCCTCAAAATAAAATTTTAATCTTTTTTTAACCATGGCCGAATAAGTACCACCACTTCAGGAATTTGTCATTTCCTTTGGTGCTAAAGAGAGTTAAAACACTGAGGCCATCGGTATCAAAGCTGGCTGCATTGGTGTACTAAAAATTGAAAAAAAAACAGTGGGTATAAAAAATAATAAAGAACAGTAAAATATTGCCAACAGTTACCTCCAGTTAGCTTGGCTCAAAGGCGTACAGAGGGCAATACGCTTGCTAAAATACGTTCTGGGCGTGTTTCGGACTTAACATGCGATATCTAGCGATAGCATTTGGTTAAAAATGGTGTGCAGTAAGCATGTGTAGCTATACTCATAGGATTTCAGAATAATTTTTTTTTTGCCTTCCTGGTCGCAGCGGCTTTAGGAGCTGCGGAACACACAGCTCGGTTGTTCTAGACATGTGTTTCGCCCTCTGTACGTGCACCCTATCGTGTCAGGTACGTGGAGATACATTAAAAACGTACACAAAGGTCAAAAGCCAGATAAAAAAAATTAAGAGGCTCTTACGGTGGGACCTACATAGTAGTGGCAAGCAGCTGCTTCGAAACGATCAATGCACTGTTCCTCACAGGGGAGTATGTCCTGGTGTAGTAAAAAAACAGAGGTCTTTGGTGTGCGCAGAAAAACACATAAAAGTGCTGTCAGAGCAAGACTTTCCGGTATGAGGCAACTTTGTGGGAAAAAGTTTTAGTAGATAGGAGATACGAACAGCAAATTATGGGTCTCTGATTGTTGTATCTGAATTAGCAAATGAAAACTATCTCTATTTTTCTTTAAAAAACATAATAAATACATACTGACTGAAGCAATCGTTACTATAGTTCATAGCCACGCGAATTACTTTGTAAAGTTATAATCGTAAAGACATGAGCTGTGCAGACAACGAAACTAAATATGACGCTATCAGATCACACTGTATAATAGTGGGATGACAAAAGGAATGCTTTTTCATATCGGCATCTTTGTGAGGAATATGCTCGACTAAGAAGAAAAAACTGCCGACTTTGCTTATTGTGGATCAGTGCGAAACTAGATATATATGGAGAGGGTGTGCAAAGCCTGGCTTACGGTTTTGGAATGCGCTGACATAGGAACGGTCGCACGCACACACACACACATGGCGAAGCGATACTAACAACAGTTTATTTTTCGGAAGAGGCATGAGTATAAAAACACGTATATAAAAGTATATAAAGTATATAAAAACACGCCACGTAGTCATACCATGCACAACCTTATGTGCAGTAGCCCAAATAAAGCTTCACCTGATTTGGTTTGGTTTGGTTTATTGGGGTTTAACGTCCCGAAGCAACTCAGGCTATGAGGGACGCCGTAGTGAAGGGCTCCGGAAATTTCGACCACTTGGGGTTCTTTAACGTGTACTGACATCGCACAGTACACGGGCCTCTAGAATATCGCCTTCATCGAAATTCAGCCGCCACGGCCGAGATCGAACCCGCGCCTTTCGGGTCAGCAGCCGAGCACCGCAACCACTGAGCCACCGCGGCGGAGCTGGCCTGATTTGGCCTAAGGGGGTTTAACGTGCGCCCAAAGTGAACCAGGCTGTGATGAATGCGGTAGTGGAGAGCTTCGGATAATTTCTACCAGCTGGGGTTTTACGTCCACTGACATCACACTGTACACGGGGCCCTAGAATTTTGCCTCCATCGAAATGTGACCGCCTGGCCGGGATCGAACCCGCGTCTTTCCAGTGAGCAGCCGAGCAGCATAACAACTGGTTGATGATGCCTTGAATCTGAATTGTAAACCTGAACCACATTCCTTGAACACATTCAAAATGTCAGCCATATGCGCTGCCAAGCGCCTGCGGTCTGTAAACATCGTTTAGTCGCCCACAAACATGGACTACATTATAATGTAGTCCAGCGAGTTCCCTCTCGAGGTCCTTATCCAGGCACATGAGAAAAATTGGCGGGGGCTTAGCTTTGGTTAAGCCTGGTAGGTTGCGAAAGCAAAAGAGCAGCGCCTCCAACTGAACGAACGCAGTGCGCCGCGTCTACAGGTCAGGCGTGGCTACCCGCCGCCGCTGCGCGACGACTCAAAGCGTCTTCGGTAATTTTTTTATATTTTGTTTTTGATGTTGTTGCGACTGAGAGAAAGAAAACAATCTACAGCTGGTATGACGTCACAAAAGCAGTAGCGCCACAGGTGCGCAGCGCAGCAAACACACACCGCAACTGCAGCCGGGCTATCTGAGGGAGCGAGTTGGTCGCCCATATTCACTCCGCTAAAGGTCAAACGTAACTGCGGCCGGGTCACGGGAAGGTTTGAAAGTGCGAGTAGTATTGCTTTCGCAATAAAAAATCACTAAGGACCGGGGAGACGCTGGACCCGATACAAACACCTGCCTTCTGTGAATATAGTTTAGCCTTGCCAAGCAATACTACTCGCACTTTTAAACCTTCCCGTGACCCGGCCGCAGTTACGTTTGACCTTTAGCGGAGTGAATATGGGCGACCAACTCACTCCCTCAGATAGCCCCCCCCAAAAAAAAATAAAATAAAAAAATTGAACGCAGGTAAAACTGGAGTAGTTCTAGGAAACTTTCAGCTGTCAGATCACACTTCTTGACGAAGGCCAGTTCATCAATATCTTCTGTAGTACAAAATTTTACACAGGTTCCAACAGTATGCCATGCGGCAGGCTGTAATAACAGCCCGTAAAGTCGATCCGTGACGCCGAGTTCAGGCTGTTTTACAAGAAACCATCTATGCCAGCTTGCCCGACTGAACGTTATGCTTGGATATGCAACTTTGGAAGGTATGAATGCCATCGCTACGCACTCATTTTGAGATAGCTTTTAGCTGCGCAACCGCAACGAGCTATATAACTTAACGCCGCGAAGCATCATCTTCGAGAGTATGACTGACAGCATTGCAAAAATGAGCTTTCAGCGACCCTGCGGTCGCAGTGGCGAAATGCCGAAGAGGGCAAAGTGTCGCTAGCACGTGGGAGAACGCAGTGGGACCTGCATTTACATTTTGACCTAACCGATTATTATTTTTTTCTCAATCTCGTTTTCATCCAAACTTGTATCCATTTTATGTTCATGCCATACTTGAGGTAGAACCCAGTGGTGTTGCTCCCCGGCGTGCTTTTCTTTGGCCTTTATATGTACAGGTGAATAGCAACCTCTGCCTCCTGATTCTTGGCCGATCCCTCAATGAGAGTATGTGCCATCCTCTGAAGGGCTAACAACAAAAACCTTGGCCTCGGCCGGGCGATGCAGCCGCAGCTCCGCCGCTATTTCCTCTCCGGCAGCCGTCTAAAAAACGTGGCCGCAGTCGTCTCCTGGGTGACTTCCACATCGTGGTGACCCGGTGTGCCGCCCCTTCTTCCCCAGCGGCGTTCCAGGATGGCGGGCTGGCAGGACCCAGGCTTCGACCCGCCGCATCCGGCCTTTCGGCCACAGTGCGTTGACGGGTGGCTCGCTGAGTTCGAGACTGAGCTGTTCATGAACGTCACCACCGTTCAGTCGTTCAAACACTAAGACCTCTGCGATATCCTCCCGCGCGGCCTGCTGCGCCGACCCACCTGCCCTGCTTTAAGCTGCAGGCCATACGATAAGCGGCGCGCGGCCGTCTTGGCGGACTTCGGCGCCTGGTACGTCCCGCTACCGCTCTACGACGCCACAGAGCTGCTTTCGTCGCAGTCAGAATATGGCCCTGCACCAGCCTCACTCTCGCCCGCGCCGCCTTCGTCAGAACACTGCCCGCCTTGGCAGCCCTTGGTCGCCTTCCCGTCGCTGCTGCCCAGTGTCTACGGTCCAGCCGTATCTCTCCACGTCAAAGCAGGTAGGCTCAACACCACCTTTGCCGCAAGTCCTGCTCCCACAACTGTCCTCTGCGCGGCTTTGGATCCGTCTCCTTGCGGTTCTCCCTTTCCGCCCGCGACCTCGTCGAATGCTGCCTCTGCTACGCCTCCTTGCAATAGTTCCAATCCAGGGACAAATTATTCCCCGTCCCCACCTCAAAGCTCTTAACTGTCATTGTCGTCAGCGCCTCCTGAAGACAAGGGACACTCCTCAGCAGCAGCCGTGTCGCGGCTTTCGACATTGCCGTCTGCCTCGTCGCAACAGCCAATAGCTCAACAATCCCCTGCAGCGACGTCGAAGCCACGCCTGGATGATGCTAAAGAGCTCTCGGCGAAACCCTAACCTGCTCGCCACACCCACAGTACATCCAAAGGCCCGCAACGCACTAAAAGTCAGACGAAGCAGGATAAGAAGGCGAAAGTGGTGACCGCAGTATCAAACATGACGCTTGTCAACCGCCCTAATTTGCCGGCAAGTGACCCTAAACGGTTTCAGCGCTTGTCCTCAAGCCAAACCAGGCCACTGATGTGGACTCTTCTTACTCCCCATCGGTGTTAGAATCTTCAAAGAAGCCTGACGCCATTGGGTCGGCCGCCGCCAAACGACGCAAGTTCGACTGGAGACCACCGCACACAACCTCTCATCCACAGCAGATTCAGGTTCCAATCACGCTGTAGCTTCATCAGCCACCGTCTAGCAAGATGCTTAGGCTGACCAGGCCCGCGGATGTGCCCCCGGTTGCTGCCACGGTGCCGACGCCGCCTCCGATTGCCGTTACATCGCCGGCGTTCCCCTTCGTGGACGGCTCGGCGCCAGTGGCAAGGGCGCCACTCGTGCGGCCGTCCGTCACGCTCACGCCCAAGAGTTCCCGATTGGCTGTGAGCATGTCGCAGCAGCCCCGTGCAGCCCACCGCAACAATTGCCCTGCCTCTCATCTCTCTGTGCTTCCCGTAGCCGCCCGCTTGGGTACCGGGCAGATCGGACCGGCAACAGTTGCGCGAATCTCAAGACCCCCGACACAGCTCCCGCGTAACATGGGCATGACTTCACATGATGGCAGACGACAAGCGCGGGTTCGCACGCTTGAGAAGCAATATGGATCTAAACAGGGCGTCTACGACGTGGACATCACAGGGCCGTCGCCCGCGAGATTGCTGCCGTAGTCTGCTGCCGGTGGTAGTCTGCCGGTGGACTGCTGCTGTAGTCCACCGAGGAATGAATGTCGATGGGCTATCTTTTCGGGACCCAAATTCAACGCGAGTGGAGGAAGCTGCAATAGCTCTCGCTGGCTCCGATCCAAAATCGAGAACGGTTATCCCTGACTCTTGCCGGGCCTGTGAACGGTATCTTCCAAGGGAAATATCACCTCTTGCCTCCAAAATTCTAAGACGGGCTCCCGCCGATCCAACTGGAACAAACGTAATCTGGGCTCCTGGCCACCATGGTCTACGCGGCAATGAGACCGCTGATGGGGCCGCCCGAGCGCTCACACACCGGGCTCCTCATCCTAGCTCTCCTGGCTCAGAAGCTCATAAACCGCTTCTGCGGTTCCGAGAAATCTTAATTCATTACTGCGACAGCCACCGTCTCTACCCGACCCCTACCAAGGCGCTGAGTAAGGCGGAGGAGCGAACACTGCGGTGCCTGCAGACAGGAACTCTTCCCTGTCCTGCCATCGCCAAACACTTTGATCCGTACATAGATGGGCGCTGCATGGGAGGCTGCCCTGCTCACCTGCTCCACACTAGAGTCCCAAAGGGTTCTAGTAAAGCGGGCGTGAGACGGGACCTCGTCGTGCGGTGTCCTGGACTAAGGATGCCGACCATGTAGTGGAGTGTTGCCACCCAAACTCTGAGTAGTAAAAAGTTTTTCACCACCACCACAACCTAGCAATGTCTGCTGCGCCTCCCCTATGCCCCAGTCGTCCGCCGCTGAACCAGAACCGCCTGCTTTGGGTCCCCATAGCAGGCCGCCCACAACCCTCCTTGCCGTTACGCATCCCTCACCGCCCTCCGAAAGCTTGGCCGCAACGCTACGGCCAAAGTCGGCCGCCTGAGCCTCGCCTTCGGACCCCGGACGCCCTGCACGATTCTTCACATTCCGGCTTCACGTACTGACTAATCGTATAGAAAGGGCGGAGGGGGGGGGGGGGGGTGACCCTCTAGCGACCAGCGCGGCCGGCAGTGGCGAGCGAAATTTTCAAGAAGAGAAATTGTCGCTAGAGTGCGGGAGAACACCCCATGACCTTTTGCCCCGGCCGGACGCTGCCGCCGCTATGTCCTCTCAGGCAGCCCTCTAATAAATGTGGCCGCGATCGCCTGCTCGGCGACCTCCGTCAGCTCAATGCGCCCCCATCTGCGTCGTTGTTTGCCAGTGCTTGAATGTTTCCACAATGAGCGTGCTACTTCTTGGACAGCTCAAGAGGATGCACGATCGTCCGTCCATGATAGCTATCAATTGCTAAATTTGCATGGACGCAGAAAAAAATCTTGCGGCGGCGGAGACAGTTGAAGTGCATTCATTGAAGACTCAAACATTAAGCCACCTGAACTTATCGCGGGCATTAGCGTGAGCAAAAGCTGTAAGAGTGAAACCAGGTCGGCGTTTCTGGTGATGTGTATTAGCAATTTTTGAGCGGCAAGTGGAGATAAAGTGAAACCTCACTTGAATAAGGGCTATGAGTAGGCCGCGGACTCTCCTTTGATTATTTCTTAGAAAAGTTGGCGGTTGTTTTCCGGCGTAATATAGTTTAAAAAAAACACTCTTTTTCCGCTAGTTAAGCGGGGAAAACGTTAAAAGCGATGATTATCGGCAAAATAAAAATAGTAAAAGTTTACAAAATGGGTGTTAGAAGAAAAGAGCAGGAATTATTTTTACCTCATTGTCCCATACGCTATGCACAGTTTGCTGTAGCAGTAAGCTGGTTGACTTTGCTGACTCTGCTTTTATAGCATGCTTGTGTTGTCAGCACCCAAATTCAAAAATGCCCTTTCAGCACTGCACTAGCGATGTTAAAGGGAGCTCGAGAGAATACGGGATAGTCACAAGCATGCATCTTATGGGCCTAGACGGCTAATACCTTTGATTGTGGGCTCGGCCTACTCCAAGCTTTAATTGCCGTAAAAATGGCTACATGAGAGACTGGTATAATTCGTTTCCAATGACAAAAGACTTTCATACAAACTACTCCACTGCCTGTGCTTAGGTATAAGCAGTGCGCTCTTCGAAGGCAGAAAGAAAGCATTTCTTCGAAAACATAGCGCAAAAAGGACACGGACGACACAGAAGTGTACAGGACAGGCGCTAGAAAGCATTGCTGCGATATGAGCGTCCACACGCGGTAGTCCTCTGGATGGCTCCCTAACATTTTCATGCTATAAAAAGAAAGGAAGAAGAAACGTTGTTATGGGACGAAGGTCTTCCGCTGGCCTTAGCATGCGTAAAAACCAGGCCTTTTCAGTTTTAACCGACGACATATTTTTCTTTTTACCGGTGGATGTTTACGGGTGTTTTTTGGTTGAAACCGGTTATTACACGGACTAAATATGAGATAATAACTGCTACAGTGCTTCGTTCAGCTAGTCGGTTGGTCGTCATTTGAGCCTCCTTAACTAGCGCAAAACGGCACGGGCACGAAAGATGTTTAGATTGAGTCTTCGCTCCACTGTGGCGTTCGTTCCTTTTCGTTCTAGTTAAAACGCCTGAAGTGCTTATAAGCTCGCAAATAAGCATACTCTGCTACACATGTGAGGAAGTTCACTGCGCATTGAAACTCGGTATATCTCATATTTTTTTCTATATTCTACACTCTATATTATTCTATTCTATATTATATATTTTCTATTTTTTGTATTTCTGTATTCCTTCTATATTTATATTGATGTATTACTGCTGAACATCCCTGTACCCCCCTCCCCACCCCATGTAACGTCCCTAACGGGATCTTTAAGGGTTAATAAATGATGATAATGATGATGATGATGATGCCGAGTAATCGCAAGTAAATCTGCTGGTGCATGTTAGGAAAACAGCCTCGACCCGGAAAATTTTTACTACTCGGCAATCGAGGTTTAGGCATTCAACCAAGCGTAACAACAGAGAAGCAAACGCTTACCTGCACCATTGTGTACAGCTGGCCTTTCATTCGTGTTGCCTGTAGCAGACTGCTGGAAAATCTGCTAAAGTGGGGCGTTCGCTTTGACAGTGGTCGACGTGGCGGATGACGGAACTATTTGTCGCAGCTGCGTATAGGACAGCGCTTGGTTATTTCCCTTGCACTCCTCCCCTTTTGTCGGTACTTTTTCCTGTCGGGAGGGAGAGGTGGTTTGACCGCGCTGCTTTGTCGCTACAATCAAATTTAACATCCTGCCAGTCTACAAATTCCAGCGGTGGTTGACACTCGTCAGTCTAGAAACCAAACAGCCAAGTCATTACAGAATTGCCATGCTGCCAGGATGCAGCAACATGAGGGGCCTGATCCCTGTAGTGCGTGAGAAGCGTGTTAAGCCTGAAAAAGAAATAAAGGTCAACATGCTTACGTACTTTTGTTGAAAAACTAAAAATGATTCGTCTAAGAGTGATCAATGAGCCCAAAAAGTGCAGATGAAGCTGAATAGAACGTTACAATAACAGAGCATACGAAAGCAATTACGTCCAAAGCAGAAAGGCAGCGCGCGAGCTTCATGTCTAACCGAAGCGTGTTCTGTAGAAAAACAACCGCAGCAAAAGAACAGTCTCTCTGTAAAGTATGAGTATTGCGCACTGTGCGAGCCGCATGCTATCCTCATGTTTTCGAAAGCCACCTCCTATGAAGCCTGCAGTGCAATGCGCATAGCCTCTGGGGTAATGTCCATCGGGACCATCGCGTGCTCGCGAGTTGCCCTACAGCTTCAAGCAGTTCATTCATTCATTCATTCATTCATTCATTCATTCATTCATTCATTCATTCTCAGATATCTTCCAAATACAAAAGAATTCCATTAGCTCCCATTTCGCTTTCATGTGCGTTGTTTGTGTTCGGGATCTCAGTAATATTAAAAAGACACCCACAAAAGGATTTTAGCTCGAATGCACTCGGTCCTGCAAGAGTCGCATGAAAGTTGTGGCCGAGAAATAAAGGAGTATTCGGGCACACTTTTAACGGCCGCAGCTTTAAAAGGCCACCGACCACCCGCTGGTCGAGGACGTTTTCTACAACTGTGGTTGTGAGGCATCGTCCCCGGAACGAGTGGTCGCAAACATTTTTTGAATAGACTCATTATTAGCGTAATTACAACCATCACAATCAAGGTGCTTCACCATGCTCCTGTCCTTGCGTTCTCTTTCAGAGATTTTTCTCTTTCCAACCCGTGGTGTAAGAGTTCCAGCCTCTTAAACTGGCTTCCGCAAGTCATATTCGCTGTCCTCCTCGATGATAGCATAACGGGAGGCGTGGAGTCTCATGGAAAACGTCACATGTCACATCATAGCCCCGCCTTGAAAATAAATCTTTTCTTGATTTGTGCTATCCGGGATATTTCATGATAAGAAAAGAGGGTGGGGAGGATGCGATGTGGGTTCCTAGGGGTGTTTCGTCGCGCTCTTTTTCTTCGTCCTTCTTTGCCTCAATTTTTTTTGTTTCTGTGAAGTTTTCAACGCCTTCCCTGCCCCCTTCCCTGCCCTTCCTGGGTGGGTGTGCAACAAAACCAGGTTGACCCCGGTCTTTTCCCGGCCTGTACTCGTGTACTTACCGGTCCATTCGGAACGAAAAGCGTCGGTAGCTCGCTTGACTTCAGCCGCGCCTGAAGAAGGCTGTTCATTGCCTGCAGCAGCCTTGGACCGTGGACGGGGTCATCCGCAGCGCAGTGTCCTCCGCAAACCACCATCTGCTTGACCACTGTGTCTGGGCGCCTAATGCGTTTGAGCCAGACACGACTCAAAGCATAATCTTTTGGCAATCTGTCCCGAATCGTGATCTGACTCCAATAGCGGCGTGCGCATCCAACGAAGAAACAACGTTGGGGCATTTTCTCCGCACACTGTAATCAGCTCAACCACCTCAATATAACTCTAGTTTGGGCGAGTTGGTTCATGTTGAAAGAAAAACTGGTAATGGCGCAAGAAACGGGGACACAGAAGGCACACAAAGGACAGGACTGACACCTGTGTCCCCGTTTCTTGCGCCATTACCAGTTTTTCTTTCACCTTGTGTGCCTTCTGTGTCCCCGTTTCTTGCGCCATTACCAGTTTTTCTTTCACCTCAGTATATTAGCCAGCGCAGTCCTCTCATATATCTATTTGTTTTCGTCACTGCCGTCCCTAGTTAGCGAGCATCCTTTTCATGAATCAGTAGCGTGGCTTTTTGGGCTTGTTGGTACATAGTTCCAATACACTGTAGCGCAGCAAAAGACGAGGACACAAAAGACGAGAGACGAACACCACGAGCGCTAATCGATGAATGTACGATTTTTTTTCGTGAGGCCTCCCCACTGTCTCACGACCAGGACAACTCCATGGTAGACAAGATGGACGAGCGAGAAGGAGTGTGTGGAAAGGCTCTACGACACTGCACAGCGCACAAAACCCGTTGAGGCATATATGAACTAGGACAAAAAAAGTAAAAATGATGGTCCGGCAGCCCGAGAACAGCAAGACAAAGCCGACAGCTAGCGATAGGGGTTTATTTTTTTAGAAGTAGAACAATTTCAGCGCATCGCCATAAGAGAAAATAATTTCGTCGCAGGTACATTTCATTGGAGTAGCATGTTTCTGGAATCATCATTACCACATGCCAGCGAACGAACGTGTTTCCGCATTGCCCCTAGTGTAATCGATATTTATTTTTTTCTTAAGTATCAGTACCGCTGCTACAAGTCCGCCTTTCCTTGCTCATTTCGGTCGCTTGCAACAAATAATTTTCAGAATCTGAAAAAAAAATTATAGCCTATTTGCGCAGGTAGCGGAAATGCGAATTAGGTACGCTAGCAGTTCGGTTTTCCCTTCGGTTCTGGTGTTCAGATCCACTTTTCCCGGATGGCAGTTGTTCGGTTAGCGATAACGGGCTAGTGTCCATATGCGCCGAATGGGTGATTCTCTCCATTCATAGGTCCCTTACCATTCCTGGCGCAGTGGTGCAGCGGTCAAGTTAAGATGAGCCACTGCTCTTCTATAGCAGGTGCTGCCATCGGTGGTTTGGGTTAGGGTGCTACAGAGGTTGGTATTCCCGACCAGCCTCTTACATTTAAAAGAGATTTGGGTGAACAGCAACAACGAGCCTTTCAAGCGCTCAAAGATCAACTGACTCAGTGCCCAGTTTTGAGTCATTTCCGCGAAGACTGGCATACTGAAGTGCACACCGACGCTAGCCAGGTCGGCCTCGGGGCGGTTCTGCTCCAGCGCCACCCTCAGTGTGCTGAGAACGTCGGTTCCTGTCCAAATTATGAATATGTCATCCAGAAAGCTTTTGTAAAAAGCTGGTTTGGTTGGATTTGAGGAAAGTCCGATTTAGTTTTGTTCATAAATATGTTGGTGCAATTTGGTGCCACTTTCGTTCCCATAGCTGTACCGCTATCTTGAAGTAATAGGGAGTGTTGAATTCAAAAGTGTTAAGTTTAAAGACCAAATTGATCCCTAATCTTAACGAGCAGACGACGTGACGCGTCGGATACGCCCGCCATTCATTCGCCATTCAGAATGACGGACCAATGGGAAGCCTTTCACGAAGGTTCGGCGGATTACGTCATCCGCAAGGCTCAAGAATTCCAGCGTATCGGACGAGGAGGTTGGCATCTCGAAAGAAAGAGCGCACGGGCTTTTATTTGAGATTTTACTGCTTTTCTGGCGTGCATGGCTCTAGTATTTTGCAGAGGTTATCTTCTATGCTTCATCTATGCAGTGGGCTTGTTTTTTTTTTAAATGCCCAGACTCCTGGTCAGTAGCCCTTCAACGAATGCTCACTTATTGCAAACGAGGGCTGTGCTACCGCCAAAATTGCATTAAGGCAATTGGTCCGTCTGAAAACGAACAGCAATGGCTTCACAACTAGATTAGTGCGAACAAAGAAGACACGACTCCACACAGTTGAAAACTTTCCGCTTCTCGCCAGCGTGGAGACGGCTCTCAGCCACCGTGGACTCGCGCTGCCCGCAGTTCACCGCAGTTTGAATGCGGCCAGCAGAAACCAAGCAGTTACGAACACGGCATTTGGAGTACAGTTAACCGCTTGCCAAGTGCGCGCCGATGGCGCGCGCATGTGCCGGCTGGGCGCAGCGTTCAAAGTGAAACTACTGCACAACGCCGATTTTTTTTTATTTCTTCATTTGTTTATGAATACTGCAATTCCACAGGAGATTTTAGCAGAATGAGTATATGAATGCAAGGAAGGAAAATTACAAGTAAAAGTGTCAAAGTCTGGGGCAAAAAGCTCAAAGATAAAAGTAAGAACAATGAACAACCGCTCATCGGCAACAAGCAGAAAATAATACGGAGCACAGGTCTCAGAAGTGCAGGAAAAAAGCTCAGACAAAGAAGCATATATTCCTATATTCATATATTCCTCGAACTGCAAATGACTGGAACCACCTCCCTGCCTTCATCGCTGCAATCACCGATGTCAAACATTTCAAGAAAATTACTTTTGATTTTGTATGCCCCTCCTCTCTGTAATGCCTCCGGGCCTTGAGAGTATTGAAAATAAATAAATGAATAAATAAATAAATAGTATTACACTACAGCTCATCGGCTGTAAACAAAAAAATAATACGAAGCGCAACTATTACATCCAGTCAGTAACAAAAATATTTAAACATGATAAGCAAGTACAACGAAATGCAAAAACAAAGCAGAAATTAGGCAAAACTTAGACTTCTAGTAAATGATTATTAACGAATGGCAGTGGCCTAAGAAGTTTGAATGCCAGTCACGTGGTATGCATTGCTGCTCTCATCGGTCACGTGGTGTGCGCCGTCCTTACAATCTAAGGAACACAGCGGCGACACGGGTACGCTACCAAGTCTATTCGACTCTCCACCTCCTGTGTGATGCCGCTGTGCGAGAGCACATGCAGTGCGCACGCGCGCTGCGCTATCTTCCTGCTGCATCTTCACAAGTTTGTCGTGGGTCAGAGCTGAGGAGGAGGAGATAGAGGAAAAACTTTAACTGTCATACACTCCCTGGATGGCCCCTTAGTCGTAGATGAGAAGGAGAGGCTCACCGATCACGTGTTGCCAATAACGCATCGACCGCGATTAGTAATATCGTCTCCCCATAACATCTCGGTGGTTGCAACAGTCCAGTCAAGGAGCACTGCCGCTCTAAAGAGCTCGGAAGCGCATTAATAGGGTCTGCAGATGGGCATAACAGGTGTTTTAAAGAAATAACAGCAGTTTTGATGGACTTTGTCTTTTGGCTGTAACGCAGTAAATGCAGTTATTGCGAACTAAGAAGGCATCGAACGAAATCTGCGTGGCTGAGGTTAAGTTCCAAGTGTTCGCTTCCCCGTCACTGGTCAGCCATGCCTATGCGTGTTTCGCCATTTAGTACATTACATATGAACCATCCGAAAGTTACGAGAAATGATTGTTCGGGTGAAAAATATGCGGACGTTAAGCGTTCGTTATCGTGATACAACGTTTTCTGCACACTGGGGCCACACAGAGACGAAGAGACAGCAGATTTACTGGAATCAGAGCTTTTTTTCAGATCCCGGCGGCCTGTAATGAGCATCGAAAGTGAGTTTGTAGTACGTAAGAGCGCCAGACAGCTCAGTTGATCCAGCGCTCACTCGGCGGCCTGTGACAAGTAATCAATTCTGTACCACTGTCCACGTAACGAAATCGACTTCCTTGCTCCATTGTAGTTGGAGATCTGCCATTGCGCTGGAGCGGATATATCACATAACTCGCGCAAAAAAAAAAAAAGCCAACAACAGTGCGCTGCTTCCCGCGCAATATGCTCTAGTGCTTCCTCGCCGCTACGCTGGCTTCTGCGGCAGCTGCGAGTTACAGATGGGGTGATCTGTATCAAGCCATGCATTTCACGACACCATGCAGCTGGGCGCCCGGGCAGTCCCACGAAACACGCTTAAAAGGCTTAAAAAAGCGTCTACAAGAATTTTTGTTCAGAAGCTTCTATATATGCAAGAAAAACCAAAACAAACCCAGAGTAATCGCACGCCACATGCCGACCGATGTGCAGGAAAAGATTTTTTCAGGAGGACACAGGGGCGCAATAAAAGACACGGACATAGAAGTAGACAGGGACGAGCGCTTTCCCTGTCTGCTTCTCTCGTCCGTGTCTTTTATTGCGCCCCTGTGTCCTCCTGAAAAGTTATGAACCAACACGCCCAAATACAAGTACTTCTCAGGAAAAGATTAACTCATGATTTTCAATCGCTCTTTCAAAAAACTTATCTCTCTACTAGACAAGCCAACCGAAGGGTCACTAACACATGTATGCCCCATTTCCACTATATGATATGGGATGACATGGGATTAAGAAAGTTGCTGGCAGGTATGGCATTCGTGTCATGTTTTCGGCTCCCAAAAAACTGTCAACGTTATGCTGTGCGATTGAAGCTAAGGCGGAGCAGAGCGGAAAGAAAAGAAATGGAGGTTGTGCTTTCAGGCATATTTCACCGTACGTCGCGTGCAAAGTCGGCACAGTGTACAAAATCCCTCGTCGTGCGCAAAAGTGTACTTAGGCCAGAGTGGTCGATGTTTGAATGTGCGGTTGATGGAGCATGCCGGAGATATAGAAAAAAGGTGACACTTCAAACAATATGGTTCTTCATGGTCGTAACTGCAGCAAGCGCAAGAAGAAATGTTCTTCCATCTTTTCCAAAACGTGCGTTCTTTTTCGTCACCGAGATCGTGCAACGCGAGAGATAGTTGAAGCCTATCATATCGCGGAAACGGGGAATACATGTGTTAGTGACCCTTCTGTTGGCTTGTCTAGTAGAGAGATAAGTTTTTTGAAAGAGCGATTCAAAATCGCGAGTTAATCTTTTCCTTCACACCGGTCGGCATGTGGCGTGCGATTACTCGGGGTTTGTTTTGTTGTTTGTTGCAAATATAGAAGCTTCTGAATAAAAATTCTTTTAGTTGCGAGTAAGCGCTGTGTCGTTGTTTGTTAGCGCCTGGATTTTTCATAATGAATGTTTACCAACTAGCTCAGCTTTCCGCCTTGTTAAAAAGCGTCCCATATTCTTCCCGCCTTCTAGGGCTTAAAGAGCAAGGACTGCACCCCTCCCCCCCTTCCAAACAGTCCATCACTCGACTAAACACTCGCTGTTTGCTCTGTACTCTGGTTATTTTTTGTGTCATTTTTGGCGAACTGTGTTATGTTTCGTGTTCCTATTTCACACTGCTGTATTAATTTGAATTTTGACTTTTTCTTGTGCTTTCTTTCCAATGCGTGCTAATTGCTGGAATGCCAAACTGTTTTATTAATAGATCTGTACAAATTCAGTAGCCTGCGCATAGAGGGAACATGGGCCTCGTCAAGTACCGCTTCTTCGGCTTTTTGCCCATGGTCCTGACATTGTGTTCGCATGATGCCTAATGAATCTGTCTGTCTGTCTCTGTTCTCGACGGCAGGCAATACCTAGCAACACTTTAAAAGTTCACTGCATCGAATTCACGTCATGCAGTTTTCAGGCCCTGTTCTCATTGCTACAACGAGCTTGCACAAAAAGCTTGATGCACACATTCTAAGTAGCCAGCGCTTTCAGTTCAGATTGTAGCCATCGTCTACGATAAGATGTGTAATGGTGTCACCAGGGCACTTTCATCTAAAGAATTGTGGAGGGCACTTAGGATTACGTACTGCTGTGAATGGGTTATTCGTATTCGGTCAGAGGGGCTCCAACGTCTCCGCTTCGGCGGACGCGGTTACTGCGACGCGCCTCGTTTCTTTCTCTCTTGCTATCATGTCTCTAAATTCTCTTTTGTCTGTACGTGGCAGCGGTGGTGGCTCAGCTGCAGCCAGTCGGCAGGCCCGTGCAGTTTTCCTTTTAATCCTTCTTTGTCAGTCGGTCGGTCGGTCGGTCGGTCGGTCGGTCAGAACACATGCTGGCATAGATAGATAAACTTAGTAAAACGAAAGCAAAAAGTTTGGTCATAAAGATTGATATCTGGCCTGCTACTCGGCACTAGGGAAGAGAAGAAAAAGGGTCGTGATGGGTCGTGCGACGCGGGGTTTTCGGCTTTACCGATAGCGTACTGCTCTAATGCAGCGGCCAGCAAAGCTGATCCGTTCGCGCCGCCCGAATGGAAGTTGACAACGACGACTTCCAAAGCGGTGCAAGCTTCAAAGGGCATGCCCTTAAGCTGGTGCGACAGCTTCTTCACAGGTTCGCTACCGAGACCGTGAGATTTTTGTGTGAACACTGCTTCTTCAAGAGAAAAATATACAAAGGCTGTACTTACCGGTACTCACCTATGGGGCAGAAACGTGGAGGCTAACAAAGAGGGTTCAGCTTAAGTTAAGGACAACGCAGCGAGCTACGTAAAGAAAAATGATAGGTATGACGTTAAGAGACCAGAAGCGGGCAAAGCGGGTGAGGGAACAAGCGCAGGTTAATGACGCCGTGGCCGAAATCAAGGAAAAGAAATGGACACGGGCAGGGCATGTAATGCGCAGGCAAGATAACCGACGGTCCTTAAGGGTAACGGAGTGGATTCCAAGGGAAGGCAAGCGTAGCAGAGGGCGGCAGAAATTTAGGAAGGCGGATGAGATTTAAGAAATTTGTGGGGATACGGCGACCGTTGCTGGCAGAGGACAGGGCTGATTGGAGGGCCGTAGGAGAGGCCTTTGCTCTGCAGTGGGTGCAGTCAGCTGATCATCATGATGATATTGTTTTCCTTCATTATTTATTATTTGTATTATTTCACAAATAACTTATTTTAACCCTCACCTTTTTGTTTCTTCGATTTTCATTCCAATCTCCTCACAATCTTTAAAAAGTTTTACTCGCTTTTACATTTTCTTGAATTTTTATTTATGAACCGTTTGAGAAGTCTGGGTGACTTTTTCTTTTTTTTTTGGATTTTCGACACACTCTGGTTAATCCCTCACCGTGAGTATGTGTCATTGCTTGAGAGGCAACAACAACAACGGCTACTGGCAGTGCTATGGAGGCTACTGAAGTACTGGATGTGACTGGCGTGCTATAAGAAGCTGCACCTGTTGCAGCACTTAATGATTTTAGGTTGAAATATCCCTAAAATATCTGGGCGTCCTTAGGGACGACAAACTCACCCGGCAGCCCCACATTGACCAGGTCGCGGTGAAAAGGGCTCGTGACTTGGGCATGTGCGTGGATGGTGCAGTCACCGGTACGGAGTGCGCAGAGATACGCTATTAATGATTTGCCTAATATATGTCAAGCCCATTTTAGAATTCAGATCTGTGTTGTTTTCAGGCTCGGCTGCATACTAACTTTGCCGTTTAATTCTTTTGGAAAGGGAAGGGCTTCAGGTGTGTCTTGGCCTGCCCAAATTTGTGGCTACCAATGTTCTGTACCTTGAAGCCCCCATTCCCGCTTTCTTATCGAGGCTTCACTTTCAAACTGCGCAGACTTGAGAATCTACGAATCACATTTGCAACGTTCGCAATGCACTTTCTGTTTCTAGCCGACCTCCTTTTTTGGTGTCTACTGGCCTCGTTTTCATACCCGACTGGGTGTACTCAAATAAAACTTGTTTCTGGGCGAGTTGGTGCATAGTTTCTGAAAAAGGTTAGCGCAACACAAAAAAATATCACGAGAAAGAAAGACAGGACAACGGAATTCTTTATTGAAAGGCACACAGAATATATCGGGTCATCGTCACGCCACCTATCAGCTGCAGTAAACGTCATAAGCCAGTAAAAGATGATAAAACGACAAAAGATACCCTTTAATACGAGGTGAGTTAGAAACGATTGATGATTCTTTAAAAGCAAAAAGAAAAACAACAAAAAGAGGTTACGTGGTGTATATAGCCAAAGTAACATGTTTGAATGGAATCCGAAAGGACGAAAGTGATAAGAAAAAGCCAGAAAACAGAACACACCATTTAACATATTAAAATTGAATTCAAGCGCTGAACACCACAGACCACAGCAGAAAAAAGCCGACACCCGTACAATCGTTGCTTACTCATGCAATTCGTTCTAAAAACCCTCCTTCAGCCTTATACAGAAAGATCGACGCATCACCAACACAATTCAGCCCTCTTTTCTTAATAAAAAATGCTTCTTTCAGTTCGCGGGCAACGCGTTCGCGCCTCCTACCTGCAACAACGGTTTCCTCAAGGATGGAACAACAACAACAACACTGCGGCGATAGCATAATAGCGTACTTACACTAGGCTATAGCCGCAGCCAACACGCCTCGTGTTATACTGCACCACGCTCTCACGTTGTTCTTCTTCTTTTCTTCACCTCTTTATAATGGCACATACCCACGTGTTATACTGCACCACGCTCTCACGTTGTTCTTCTTCTTTTCTTCACCTCTTTATAATGGCACATACCCACGTGGGGGGATTGGCTAAGGTGTAGTGGTATACATAAGAACTCGTTGGAGAGCTTTGTCTTCATCAACTTCCATCTGCTCCGTCTTGCGGTATTGCCTACTCAGTGTTGTCGTCTGCGTAGCACAAATTCGTGCCTTTACACCTGTTCGAATATAGTAAACATTCTCTGTAGTTTTTGCAAAGTGAGTGCATTTACGTGCAACTTGGAAGATTTTTAAGAGGGAAATGCGATGCATAGCCATTGAAATTGGTTCGGTAAGGTCGTAGGTCAAAACAAAACAGAGGGGAAGCCGTTACTGAAAACACTTTATAACCTTTACGATCTTGATTCTGACGTCCCTGGCTTGGACTCGGGGGAAATCGCTGCTGTGAAGTGCTAGCTGCAACAGCTTGACGCTGGACGCCACAAGGCTGCTCGTATTCTAGCTGTCTTGCACCGATTGTGCCTTGCAGTCTGAGTAGTCGACTCGTCAATTAGAACTTTATTGTGGTATGCCATGGCCACTAGAAGTACTTTAATAATATCGGAATTCGAGAAATTCTACGTGTCTCTGCTTTCGGCTCCCTCCGAAGCCTGAGACGCTGAGAGTGTGGCACACTTCGTCTCCCTTGTGTAGCCCCTTCCAGAGGACGTCAATAAGCGGCCCTTTAACTTTAGCAGAACTAGAGGTCGGCATTGATTAGTTGCCGATTTCAAGGACACCTAGACCTCATGGCCTTTCTGGAGAAATTTACTAAGCCTTTAAACCCGTCTCTTTAAAGGGTCCTTGAAAAGGGCGTTTGAGGTTGGCTGTAGTGCGTTTGCGTTATGTAGGGTATAGGCCACCGAGAGTTCATGCCGCGTACAAGACCTCAAAAGCGAGCCGATCATTTACAATATATTTTAAAAAATACGCGCTTCTACTCCTCGGAGTGATCAGCAGTGCCGGGTTTTTGCCCGAATCCGCGCAGAACACTTCATGCAGCACTCGTTACGTCAGCTGCGGAGAGCTATCATTGGTTCGCCGTGCCAACTCATTCTGACGTCACGCAGCTACCATGATTTAAGCTCATAGTTTTTCAGCGCTACGGCACACTGCCGAAGAAAAGAAGCAGGAAGAGAAGAAGGACGAACCGAAGGTGTTCATCCTTCTTCTCTTCCTGCTTTCAGTTCAACATTACCTTAAAGGTGTTGGATTGTCTCTATCAGTGGAAAAAACTGATTTCGTCTTGTTTCCAGGTGTAGGAAGACGCTATGCGCGGCTGAAGATACACCTTGACAACTCTTGCATCCGTCAGTACACTCACATGCGCTTTTTGGGCGTTATTACTGTCTACCGTCTACAGTGGCGACGGGCTGTGGACTCGTTTGTGGCATCAACTTCGCGTCTCAATGGGCTCCGTAGAATCGCAAGTGAGCAATGGGGAAATCACCCTTCTTCAATGGTCAGGATGTATCAGCTCCCTTCAATTTCCCGATCGATATCACAGCTTGAACGTCTTGAAGTTTTGCACAGAAAGGGCCTCAGCAGACTCTTGAGGTTCCACATACTGCTCCTAACAGTGCAGTTCATTATCAGTCTCTAACGAAAACTCTTAGCTTTGTCGCTTCACAAAGGTTATTAGTGCAACTTGGCCGCCTGAATGAGATGACAGCCGGGCGAGCCCTTCTACGGCGCCTTCGAAAGATATCAAAGTAGAACTGAGGATTGGGCGAGTTGGTGGTGATCCATCGTAAAAAAACCAGCGCCTAAGGACACGGACAGAGGACAAGGTGAAAGATCAGCGCCGTCAGTCTGTTTCACCTTGTCCTCTGTCCGTGTTCTTAAGCGCTGGTTTTTTTACGAAAGATATCTCAGTGTACACAAAACTTGCGATAACATTTTTTTCAGAATCTATGCACCAACTCGCCCAGCAACAAGTTTTACTTGATAACTTAATACCCTTGGCGTGTATGAGGCCGGAATTTCCTCGTCATGAGCCATACAATGGCTTCGAATTAATAACCTAAAGTTTAGGAGCAATCGGTTTCTGAAACGGTTTCGGTGGCGAAGTGACCAAGCCCACCAGGTGAGGGCTGCCTATAGGCTTTGGTTTGGAACGTCCCGAAGCAACTGAGGCTATGAGGGACGCCGTAGTGAAGGGCTCCGGAAATTTCGACCACCTGAAGTTCTTTAACGCGCACTGGCATCGCACAGCACACGGGCCTCTAGAATTTCGCCTTCATCGAAATTCGGCCGCCGCGGCCGGGAGCGAACCCGCGTCTTTCGGGTCAGCAGCCGAGCGCCGTAACCACTGAGCCACCGCGGCGGGTACTAGGCTTTGGTTAGGCTGACATCAACGCATGAGACCGGAGGAAATAGAGAACCTCTGCGCGCCACCCGAGCTCTTTTCCCACTGTGTGGCACCGCCCTCCCTTGCGGCCTTGAGCGCTGGGAAGGGGTCTCGATTCGAAGTTTACGCCTGTCGCCCTCATCCCAGCGCTAACCTGGTAGCGGCCAGAACAGTACCGCGCCCCTTTCGGCGACTCCTGCCTATTCTGTCCCGCTCCTGTCTGCGAGGCGGACACTAAACACTTGCTTTGGATCTGCCCCTCTTTGTGCGCCATCCAGCAGAAACATTCTTCGGTGCGGAATGCGCCCAGGTTGACCGACGGCATCTCTGGGCCGCACCACTGACGTTTATGCAGTTCCCCCGAAAGTCCGGTGTGCAGATCTGTAAATGGTTTTTGATCCTTATTTTAGAGTGCAATACAAAGTAATGGAAACCAAGGGAGAGTAGACAAAAAGGTGTATCAACACCTGACGAAGGCCTACCCACCGCTTAACAAGGTGTATACAGAATAAAATGTGCAGTGCATATCGCATGAGGCTATATGACAGAATATGGACAACGACACATAATGACAGACAGTTTATAGCTAACACTTATATTCATAGTGCACACACACAGACCAAGAAGGAGACAAGACACACACAGCGCTGATTAATAAACTGTAGAAGAACTGCAGATTGGGCTAGTTGGTGTAGATTCATAGTGATGGTTCAACAGCGCAAACACACACAGACCAAGAAGGAGACAAGACACACACAGCGCTGTGTGTGTCTTGTCTCCTTCTTGGTCTGTGTGTGTTTGCGCTGTTGAACCATCACTATGAATCTACACCAACTAGCCCAATCTGCAGTTCTTCTACAGTTTATTCAGCGCTGTGTGTGTCTTGTCTCCTTCTTGGTCTGTGTGTGTTTGCGCTGTTGAACCATCACTATGAATCTACACCAACTAGCCCAATCTGCAGTTCTTCTACAGTTTATTTAGCGCTGTGTGTGTCATGTCTCCTTATTGGTCTGTGTGTGTTTGCGCTGTTGAACCATCACTATGAATCTACACCAACTAGCCCAATCTGCAGTTCTTCTACAGTTTATTCAGCGCTGTGTGTGTCTTGTCTCCTTCTTGGTCTGTGTGTGTTTGCGCTGTTGAACCATCACTATGAATCTACACCAACTAGCCCAATCTGCAGTTCTTCTACAGTTTATTCAGCGCTGTGTGTGTCTTGTCTCCTTGGTCTGTGTGTGTTTGCGCTGTTGAACCATCACTATGAATCTACACCAACTAGCCCAATCTGCAGTTCTTCTACAGTTTATTCAGCGCTGTGTGTGTCTTGTCTCCTTCTTGGTCTGTGTGTGTTTGCGCTGTTGAACCATCACTATGAATCTACACCAACTAGCCCAATCTGCAGTTCTTCAACACTTATATTTAAGAAATAAAGCGCACAGGACATACAGATATATTACTCCATGGTAAAAACAAAATACAACCCACAGAACGGATACATTTGTGAGTACAAGGAGTCAAGAGGATAGACCGAGCAGTAAAATGAAAGAAGTATACATATCCTACAAAAATAGTGGCTCAAACGTGAGGAGAGGGAATAATTGACGTTTAACTGAACGGCCTTTTAGTGAAGGCCGGTCCCGCCGCTCTAAGAGCCAACGTTAGAACCGTTGTTGTGTATATCGCTAACAGAGCCGAAGAGTTTCGTCTCTGGGTCACACACACACACACACACACACACACACACATATATATATATATATATATATATATATATATATATATATATATATATATAAGAAAGGGGTGATGATCGGATGGATCCGGTAGAACATAAACGCAACTCGGTTGACTCACGGTAGAAAAACAACAATTTTATTCTAACGTGTCGACCAGGGTCTGGCCGAAACGTTAGAATAAAATTGTTTTTCTACCGTGTGTCAATCTCGCTGGGTTTATAAAAGTAAGCTGACTATGCGCTTCTAAAATAGTTGATCAATGTAGCTTTTAAAGGGCTAGTGAAGCGGTTTTAGAATTCGATGAGTTTAAGGTCGCCGAATGTTCGAAACGTGCACGTAAAGCCTGCGAAATCGTTTCGCTCTAGCATTTAAAATGGTGGCATAATCGCCGAATAAAGTCGTCGTCGGCGTTCAGGCTTCTCTGAAGTGCACAGCGACGGGCAGAGGCCCCGATAATGACGTCACGTATGACGGCCCTACGTTTCCAGCGAAGAAAAAGTTATTCCATGAAAGAAAACCGACGCCATGAAAGGTGAAGGTCACGATGCATTGTTTGGCGCCATCTGACGACGCACAGCACCATGCAGGCGTAAGCAGCGGACATCTGAAATTTCGGCAACAATGACGTCCCTGCCGAGTTTCCCCGCACTCCTCCAACGTAGTGAGAAGAAGCCTGAACATCGTCGCGATTTTAATCGATGAGTATGACGTCATTTTAAATGCTGGTGCAAAAATACTGTTCATGCTTTGTCTAGAAGCTTGATAGATTCGAATTCTTGAATAACCTCGAATTCTCAAAAAACCGTTTCAGCTTCCCTTTAAGGGTTAAATCCAGAATCTGTGGATACGCATGCAACAAAGTAGGTATGAGGAACATTAATCTTTCAAAACCATAAATAGTTCGAACATTCGACTCTTTGCGTTTCACGTGAAGTAAACTATAACTTCAGTTGGCTTAAAAACTGTCTTCCAAAGTATGTTTGTTTGTATTAACGAGCCTGTTGACATGGGTTGCAATCATTTTTTTTTGTAACTCTGTTAAACTGAAAGAAGGTTCCATTTTAAGAAATACTCTCCCGTGCTATTTTTTACACGAATGTTTTCTATTGGGAAAATAGCTCTTTTCTGCAGTAGAAATATATTTTTTTTCTTTGTGTTGTTGTTGCGCTTATCAGTAATTCATAATTAATGTATGAGTAAACAAATGAATAGTAAAGCTGTGTTTTGAATTTGATTGGTAACGGTGTTCTAAGCTTTTTTATATTTCCAGTTGGCTTAGATATATTGCTGCTAAAGAATTTACATGCCCGGAACAAAGCAAGAGATCCTCACAAAACAAACGTAAAAACTTTATTAACCTTTCGCAACTAATAAAATCATCTTCAAACTTGAGCGAGCAGCTGTTTGTTACATCTTTGCTTTTCGACCTGAACAGCACGTATTTGGTTTTCTTAACATTAAGTTTCTCTGTAGGACCTAAGCCAGTTTTAGAGCTCTGCCAACCAGACATTATCCCTTTCTAGTACATGCTGTAAGTATTGCCCTCAAAAAAAAAAAAAGCATTGGTGTCGTCCGCGTACATAATAATGTCTTCTATGTAAGTAATATTGATACAGCTTAGAAGTGGACGAAGAAGAAGTGCTCCGCCATCTCGCGGGAGGCGTTGCGTCTTTGTTTGGGTCTTCCAAAATTTGTGGCGAATTCCGCTTTGTACCTGGTAGCGCGTATTCCATCACTGACTTCTAGATTTCGGCTCTTAACGGTGAAAACGTTCGTAAGAATGTGCGATTCTTCACTTCATGCCTCCAATTTGATCTTCCTTCGTCAGCCTCGGCCATTTTTCAACGAATCCTGGTCTCGTTTCCGTACCCCTCAGATATGTTTGGTGCAATCCCTCCTTGACCCCTTAAACGTCCGCATTTCGGACATCCGTCCGGTGTGCGCCAACTCTTCATCTATTCAGATTGTCTTCGATGACATCTTTCCAAAACATGCAAAGTTAATGCCTTTTCATTTGCTCAGCGGTTTATTGCAGGATTACCTGCTGTGCTTTAAATCTCATGTGCTCATAGCGACAGACGCCTCACAGTGTGAAGAAAAGGCCGGTGTTGGCATTTTCTCCATCTCCCTTGACTGGTCATTCTCTCTCCGGCTTCCCGATTACACCCCTATTTATTTGGCCGAATTTCTAGCAGTAGTCTTAGCGTTGCGCAAATTAAACAGCTCCTTGTCTTCTGTCATAATTATGACAGATTCATTATCGTTGTGTTCTTCTCTCACCGCGCCTACAACATCTCAGGCACTTCGGTTACTCAAATGCTTGGTTCCACCCCACGTGTGTTCATTACGGTTGGTCTGGGTGCCTGGGCACAGAGGAATCCATTTGAATGAGGTTGCCGATACCCTGGCGAAGGCATCTCTTCAAGGCCCAGTCGTATCTGTGCTTCCACCCAGCGCATATAGTACGGCGGCCAGGTTTCGCAGGTATCTGCTCTTGAAAGAATTCGCAGCATCAGCTCTGACCTCCTCTCCCGAATTCCGGCATCTCCTTTACCCGTGGTGCAGTAAAGGATGGCGATCACGCAAGCTTGAGGTTTCCTTCACGCGTCTACGTTGTCGCGTGCCTCACTTAAACTTCTACCTTTATAGATCTGGTCTGGCGGTCTCCCCATTGTGCCCGTTCTGCGGAGAACCCGAAACGATAGACCATTTCTTGTTGACCTGCCGCCGTTTCTCCTCTTTACGGAGCCGCCTGCTGGAGCTTCCGTTACGGCAGCTTGGTCTAAGTCTGTCAGCCGGGGTTGCCCTGTCTCTTGGGGCTTCCTCCCTTGGGCACAGCAACTGGAATGTGCTCTCCGCCATGCAAAACTTCTTTACAGACACTGAACGGCTGCCGTCTTAAGCTCTGCTCTTTCTCATGATCAATATTTCTCTGGAACGAAAGCTTTCTGAAACGTGGAATATTTAGCCCCGTTCTCTATTTCAGTCACCGATCTCACAGCATTTGTTTAGCCTATTTCAATTACACATCTGAGAACCTTTCATTTATTTCCTAATTGCTATTATTATCAAAATTATTTTATTTTCACCACCATTATTTTCTTGTTTAACATTTTGTGCACCTATCAGTTGCCGCCTGTGTCTTGGCCAATCCCCCGCAGTGGGTACGTGCCATTTTATAGAGGACAACAACAACAACAACAACGACCGCTCGGCAGACTGGAACAGTTCTTGTGTATCTAACGGTGTGCCGTGTAATATTCGTGACAAATCTGGTGGAGGTGCTGGGTACGCTTCCAGACCCGCGTAGGCTACCGACCAATACGGATCTCACACCAGTTCACCAGCGCCGCGGCCGCCGCCTCCGTGGAGCGTCCCCTGAATTTGGACTCCTTCCGGCTGCAACCAGGGCGACGCAACCCCGGCCTTCGGAGGCACCAGCTGCCATGGCAACTGAGACCACGCTCCCGGCGCACATCCTCTGTCATCAGCCACGAACACCCCCGTCGTTTCATGGTGACGTGTTCGAGGACGCCGAGGACTGTCTCGAGATCTTCGAACGGGTTGCCCGTTACAACGGCTGGAGTGACAACCGTAAGCTCCACAATGTCTATTTCGCACTTGAAGAGTCGGCTCGGACATGGTTCGAAAACCATGAAGCTTCGTTTACGTCCTGGGAAGCTTTCTGCCGCAATCTTAAAGCCACTTTTCCGAATGCAGACCGTCGAGAGCGAGCAGAAGCTGCGTTACACTCGCGCAACCAGCGCCACAACGAGAGTGTACGCATGTACTGCGAGGACATGACTCGCCTTTTTAAGCGCGCGGATCCCAACATGACAGAAGACAAGAAGCTTCGCCACCTCATGCGGGGTGTCAAGCAAGAGCTCTTCGCAGGACTCGTGCGCAGCCCACCAAGCACTGTGGCAGAGTTCCTCACCGAGGCGGCAACTATGGAGAAGACGCTGGAACAGCGAGCCCGACAGTAATATCGCGACGTCAATACCTTCGGGCCTGATCCCATCTCCATGCCTCCCGGAATCGACGCGGCCTTTCTACGCGAGCTGGTCCGATCTGTCGTCAGAGAGGAACTGCAGGCCTTCCGTACGCCGTCCGAGACGCATCTTTCACGCCACTGAGCGAAGTCATCCGGGACGAGGTGCGCCTGGCAGCACAACAGCACCAGATTTCCGAGGTTCCTCGCCCGCCTGATGCAAGGCCCACGTATGCGTCCGTCCTGCGCCAGGCCCCTGGGTACGACGTCACTGCCGCGACTCCAGCAGTGCTCTCGTCAAGCTCCCCTCGTGGTGACGCTCCGCCAGCCTATCAGCGACCGCGAAAGATTGAAGTGTGGCGTGCCCCGGATCGTCGGCCCCTCTGCTATCACTGTGGCGAGGCGGGTCACCTCTACAGGGCGTGCCCATACCGCCGCGTGGGCCTGCGTGGTTTCGCGCCGGACGATCCGTGCCCTCAGAACGGGGAACGACCGCAGGAGATAGCATTCCATCTGTCGTCGCGCCAAAACCACATCACGTCAGGGCACCAGGAGGCTCGATCACCGTCGCCGAGACGCTACCGTTCTCCAAGCCCCCGTCCAGCTGCAGGCTACTCCGGACGCCGTTCTCCCAGTCCACGCCGGGAAAACTGATTCCAGCGGCCTCTGGAGGCAAGGCCGCTGATGCCGGGACTTGTGAAGATCGTCCTGCGCCACTACCACGCGACGATGTTTCTCCGGGAGCGAGTAGCGACAGCATCCGACGCGCTACCTCCGATTTGTGCGTCAAAATTGACGGAATCGACGTGACCGCTTTGCTGGATACTGGTGCCGACTATTCTGTCATGTGCCTGGCCCTTGCCTTACAACTGAAGAAAGTATTGACGGGGTGGTCGGGGCCTAGCATTCGCACTGCTGGGGGTCACCTGATTATCCCCGCCGGCAGGTGCACAGCTCGTGTCGATATCCGTGGTTTTGTGTACGTCGGTGAATTTGTAGTCCTCCGTGAGTGTTCGAGGGACTTGATCCTCGGTCTCTACTTTCTCCACACGAACGGTGCTGTCATTGACCTGCACGAAGCACGGGTCACGTTCTCGACTAAACGGGCCGTGGCGCGCACTGACACAGACGACTCACGCTTCACTGCTCTGCGACTTGTTGACGACGACGTAATGGTGCCACCCCGGTCCAGTGTGCTAGTTCTCGTAGGGAACGATTTATTCCACGACTACGAAGGTGTCGCTGATAGCCACGTACCCCTGCTGCTCGAGAAGGGAGTAGCTGTCGCTCGCGGGCTCGTCCAACTACAAGACGGTTGTGCTAGTGTGCTCCTTACAAATTTTGCCAACGAGTTGCAGCACCTCGCCAAGGGCACGGCTGTCGCCTTCCTGCATGACTTCGCCGTAGTGCCTCAAGTGTGCGCCCTGGAGACAAGCCCTAAAGACCAGGCTCCACCATGTCCTGTCCTTCCGTCCGTCAGAATCAATCCGGATTTGGCGCCTGAGCCTCTCCTCTCGGCGCTTATAACCGACTTCGCGGATTGTTTTGCCACAAGCTCCAGGGTCGGTCGTACGCCTGTCGCAAAGCATCGCATCATCACCGACGAGACTACACCACCCGTATGCCAGCGCCCATACCGCGTTTCTTCGACGGAACGCGAAGCCATTAAAAGGCAAGTGGACGAAATGCTCGCCGACGATGTCATTCAACCGTCGACAAGCCCATGGGCATCACCGGTGGTCCTCGTGAAAAAGAAAGACAACACCTTGAGATTTTGTGTTGATTACCGCAAACTGAACAACGTGACCAAAAAGGACGTTTACCCGCTCCCCAGGATTGATGATGCACTCGACAGATGCCAGGTTCTTTTCCTCTTTAGATCTCAAAAGCGGCTACTGGCAGATAGAGGTGGACGAGCGAGACCGCGAGAAAACTGCTTTTGTGACGCCTGATGGTCTATACGAATTTAAGGTGGTCCCGTTTGGACTGTGCTCAGCGCCGGCCACTTTCCAGCGCATGATGGACACTGTCTTATCTGGGCTCAAGTGGCAGACGTGCCTCGTATACCTGGACGATGTCGTCATTTTCTGGCCCACCTTCGAGCAACACTTGGAGCGGCTGCGCTCAGTGCTCCGGGCGCTCCAATGTGCGCAACTTACGATCAAGCCTGGGAAATGCTATTTCGGTTTTGAGGAGCTTCGTTTCCTCGGCCATGTTGTCAGCGCACGCGGTGTTCTCCCAGATCCCGACAAGACCGCTGCTGTCTCCAGTTTCCCGCGTCCCACTGACAAAAAGACTCTTCGACGTTTTTTGGGACTGTGCTCTTACTATCGACGATTCGTCCAAGATTTTTCCAAAATAGCTGAACCCTTAACAGCGCTGACCAGAGACGACACACCCTTCTTGTGGGGAAGCGACCAAGAGGATGCTTTCGTGGAGCTCCGACAACGCCTGCAACGTCGACCGATACTCGCCCATTTCGATGACGCCGCAGCAACCGACATACACACTGATGCTAGCAACGTAGGCCTTGGGGCGGTCCTACAGTGGCAGGATGGCGCCGAACGGGTCATCGCTTACGCAAGCCGTACACTTTCGCGCTCGGAATGCAACTATTCAACGACTGAGAAAGAATGTCTTGCGGTAGTCTGGGCCATCAGTAAGTTCCGCCCATACCTTTACGGAAGACCCTTTCGCGTTGTCAGCGATCACCACTCGTTATGCTGGCTGACCAGCCTAAAAGATCCATCTGGGCGGTTGGCGAGGTGGAGCCTCCGTTTGCAGGAGTACGACGTAACGGTCGTGTACAAGTCGGGTCGGAAGCACCAAGATGCGGATTGTTTATCACGCGCGCCAGTGGACCTGGCTTCCCCGGAAATCACTGAAGACTTCTCTTTCCTTGGTGCTGTTAGCGCAACCGATATGGCGCAGCTTCAAAGGGAGGACCCAGAGTTAGCGCCGCTCATCGCGTACCTGGAAGGCTGCGATGGTCCCCGCGTTCCTCGTGTTTTTCTTCGTGGGCTCAAATCTTTCACTCTGCAGAACGACGTCCTCTACAAGCGCAACTTTGAGAGCAACACCGCAACATTTCTAATCGTAGTCCCGTCCCAGTTGCGACCTGATATCTTGAGCGCTTGCCACGACGAACCATCTGCCGGCCACCTGGGGGTCAGTCGTACCTTAGCGAGGATTCGGCAGAGGTACTACTGGCCCAGATTACTTCCATCAGTGCGGACATACGTCAAACACTGTCGCGACTGCCAGCGCCGTGAGTCTCCTCCCTTAAAACCCGCAGGATTTCTTCATCCCATAGCGCCTCCGAAGACGCCTTTCCAACAAGTGGGAATGGACCTACTCGGCCCTTTCTCGAAGTCATCCACTGGAAAACGTTGGATTGCTGTCGCGACGGATTATTTGACGCGGTACGCTGAGACAACGGCGCTTGCAAACGGAACAGCTGTCGAAGTAGCTACGTTTTTTGTACACAACATCGTGCTGCGTCATGGGGCTCCGGCGGTTATCATTACTGACCGTGGAGCTGCTTTCACGGCCCGCTTGACTCAGGCAGTCCTAGATCTGACCCACACCAGCCATAGGCGTACAAGATGCAGCGTACCACCCACAGAAAAATGGTTTGGTGGAGCGCCTTAACAGAACCCTGGCCGACATGCTCTCCATGTATGTGGATGTGGAGCATAAAACGTGGGACCAAATTCTCCCATACGTAACGTTCGCTTACAATACGGCCCTGCAGGAGACAACGCGGCTCACGCCCTTCCAGCTTGTCTTCGGTCGTCCAGTTATTACTTCTTTGGATGCCATGTTGCCCGTCGACCCTCAGTGTGACCTAGAGCCAGATCTTGACGTCGCCACTTTCGTTCAGCGGGCTGAAGAAGCACGTCAACTGGCCAGGCAGCGAATACACCGTCAACAGCACGTCGACGCTGACCGCTACAATCTCGGACGGCGATTTGTTACGTACGAACCAGGCGACCATGTGTGGGTTTGGACACCAGTTCGTCGCCGTGGGTTGTCCGAAAAATTACTGCGCCGATACTTCGGACCTTACCGAGTTCTTCGCCGCATTGGCGACGTGACGTACGAAGTTTCACCGACAACCCCAGGCCGCCCATCGCGCAGACCACCGCATCCGGATGTTGTGCACGTCGTTCGTATGAAGCCTTACTACAACCGTCCTGATGATTGTACTTTGAGTTCCACCGGTTCTGTGTCGTGATAGCTGTGTTTAACTTTCCGTGTCCAACCCATTTTCCCCTCTATGAAAGCGGCCCGCATCGAGGCGATGCTGCAGAGGAGGGAGCAATGATACAGCTTAGAAGTGGACGAAGAAGAAGTGCTCCGCCATCTCGCTTGTGACGAGGAAGAAGAAGTGTTTCGCCTGCTTGCTGGTGACCGCTCGGCAGACTGGAACAGTTCTTGTGTATCTAACGGTGTGCCGTGTGCCGTGTAATATTCGTGACAATATCAGTTATATTTTTATGTTCACTACAAATAAAAGAGGACTAAGAACTGAACCTTGAGAAATTCCGTCGAGATTCTGCCCATATTATACTGAAAACCATTTACCACCGCATACCGAAACTGGTTATCAAAATAGTTTCAAGCTTACTGTATACATTAATACTGCGCATGTCAGCAGGCACGCTGTGAGAATAAAAAAAAGCGTCGAATACTTTTTATAGTACAGTGTTAAGCTCCCATTTAGCGGGACAACTGCCGTAGTTGTTAGCTGAGGTGCTGGCATTCGAAAAAATATCGATTGGCTAAGAAGATCGTGACGTAAAACGTTTTGCTGTGGAATAAGAATGATTAAAACTTGAGTTAAATTGTGATTAGAAAGTTGTAGCACGACTGACGTCATTATTGCGTGTAAGGATGTAAAGTAAAGTAAAGATGTAAGGAAGTAAAGTTGCGAGTCAGACACTCTAGCCCTAAGCCTCTGGGGCACGTTCGTTCGACTTGGTTAAAAAGCAATTTTGTGCGTCTTGCGGTGTACCACGTGGTCTAGTAAGCGTACTGGTGTATGCTAATGAGCGTGTTTAATTGGAAGATGTACTAAGAAAGAATGCAACAAATAACCTGTGATGCTGCTCCTACCTATTAGTATTCTCTTAGCTCTTTCACTCTCGTGGTCCGGATAGGGAAGCACAATACTTGTCCAAAGTAGGCGTTTTGTGCCTTACCGCTTCCAATACCTGATAGCTATCGTTAACCGTTGTTCCTTTCCGGGACTCCGTTTATCCGCTTTCGGTTTTAAGCAGTCCGGATGCGTCCAACATGAGTGAGGACTTTACGGCTCGTAGCCATCGGCCCGTCTTTTTTGTGCGTAGATGCAAAGCACCTTTATCCGGGCAGTTGTATCCGTCACCGGCGTAGCGAATTCCGGACCACGTTTCATGTTTTGCAGCTGTGCGATGGCGCCCATCAAATGATTGCAGCCGGCTGGCGGACTGACAACCAAGTTGTGACGTCAGACATTCCTCATGGCGTTTAACGGGGCTGTTTAGAACGAAATCATTAAACGTCTAACCTAAGGCCGTCTGCTGAAAAATATGTGAAACGTCGACTACATCTTGATACAGTCACATATGAGAGTTCATTTAAAACACTTTATTTTTTGAACTTTTGCTTGAGTAACATTTTACGCTTGAGCAGTTGCGCCGCCGGATGCAGCGGCAGTTAGCCGGGCTGGTGGTACAATGATCGGACACATGAACATGTGGCAGACGTAAAAAACACATCTGAAGGACTTCGCGCGTACATTGGAAGAGATGTGGTAACATTTATTGTGAAGATACAACCATTTTGCACGGTATTTCAGACAGCGCGCCCAACCAGCCCTGTGAGACACACAGCTTGAAGAGGAGAAAAGCCACAGTACTAACCGCATTCGCATGGGTTCTGCTCAGACTTATGTACAGGATTATGAGATGGGAATCGCATAGACTCTCCTTCATACACACTGCGGGGATTTACATTGTTATGCAGTTATAAGTGGTTAGACGAACTAAAAGAGAAAGGGCCACGTGGAGCACCAGACACAAGGCGAGTGGTGCTCTGAAGGAGGAGACCGGAATGCAACTGATTTTGTGCTCCCGTGGGGTAACCAGGCTTTTGGAGCGACGCTTGCGGGCTTCAGCCGCTAGACTATCGTATTTACTCGCATATAGGTTGACCTTTTTTTTCAGAAATGTTGGCCATAATTAGCTATCAACCTATATTCGGGACCAAAGAACCTCGACCTGTATTCGTGACGCTGGTCTTCATCATCATCATGCGTCTTCATCATCATCAGGTTTCTAGGCTCAAAGAGGCTGGCTTTCCAGTACAGAGCCTCGCGCGTCTGGCGGAGAGTCTCTTGGTGAAAATGAAAGGGAGTTGCCGTAGAGCCCAGGAAAGTGCCGATCACAAAAAGGTTGCTCCCATTCCATGTCTAGTTCAGTTCAGTGCATTTATTTCAGTCATGTACAATGGCTGAGAAGAAAGGAAAAAAAGCCGCGCACGTGGGTTGACAAAGCTCCCATCTCCCGTAGCGGCTTGGCACGGCGATGACAGACAGCAGTAAAACAATAAGAAGAGAATGCATGAAATAACAAATATGTGTGATATCTTCATAACAGATCACCAGAATAGTCTTTGTGCGGTTACACCCACGCAAATGATAGTTTAATCACAGCACGTGAATACTTTGTTTATTTTACAGTTGGATATGATTCATTCTTTTGTAAGAACATATTTCTGATAGCGTTATATGAAACGGAAAGAATGTATAGATTAGTGAAAGTGTTTCTATTAAGAATAGACGGCAACACGTACCTGAGAGTTTGAAAACCGTAATTTGTGGTTTGGTTTGGTTTGGTTTGGTTTATGGGGTTTAACGTCCCAAAGCGACTAAGGCTATGAGAGACGCCGTAGTGGAGGGCTCCGGAAATTTCGACCGCCTGGGGTTCTTTAACGTGCACTGACATCGCACAGTACACGGGCCTCGAATTTCTCCTCCAAAGAAATTCGGCCGCCGCGGCCGGGATCGAACCCGCGAGTAAAGGGTGGTTCTTTTTACTCTTCTCTTGATGTACGGAGAGGTTGTTCCTCCGTTCTTCTTTTTTTTAACGAAGTACTGAGCCAGTAGGAAGACAGGGGACTCTTGTCCAGCACTGATATTGGTTTTATGTACACAGACAAGGAGTATGTACATGACAGCATGATGTCTGACCAGCCGCCCCGTGGACCCACTCCACGGCTACTCGAGAGCACGGTCTGCGTGCCTGGCTCCGGTCGAGACCAAAATCTCTGTGTCGCGATGTCGGCAGAGCATAGCGCGCACCCGCGCTCTCTCCCCACGCGGATAGAAAAAAAAAGCAAGAAGTTGAATTAGCCGCGAGCAGGAGGAGCCTCGTCACTACATGTGTTTTTGCTCTCTCCCTAAATGTCCCGGCCTTGGCGCCATACACAGCTTGCAAACGCGGCGACGAACGCCCTCCCGCCATAGGGACCGCGACACCCCCCTCGGGGCAATTAAGATGCCGCTAACCGTTCCCAGATGAGGGTAGCAATTGGGCGCGCAGCCACCGGGCATTGTCCGTACCGCGCCACGCCGTGTGGCACCGGCCCTGTCAGAGAAGGGATGCCTTCGATAACCTCAAGCGCGCCCTCCGCGATCCTAACCCTTTGAAGAAAGCCGCGAGGCGCGCGTGCTGCCCTTCCCTCTCCCCACAACAGACCTGTGGGCGATCCGCACTCGGCCACGGAGGATGCTTTCTTCCCGCAGGCCGCGACCGGGCGGAAACCGCGACCTTCAACTGATAGGGGAGACCTCTCGTTTACTTTGGGAGAAAAAAAAGAACACGGAAACGAGATTCTAGTGAAACAGCGAACGCCGTCCAGGCTAACGACCACGATGCTGTCGCCGCGCAGCTCGTAGAGCGGCTTTTTCAGTCGTTATTACGGCGCCGGTTAAAATGGAAAGAGGCGATTGAATGGCGCCTACCTTACACCGCGTCTTTCGGGTCAGCAGCCGAGCACCATAACCACTGAGCCACCACGGCGGTAATTTGTGCGTGGACAAGGTACATACCAATATTCGTAGTGTCTTGTGTTGTGAACAGCGGTATTTTCCCGTTGATTCGCAAGGTCAGCAAAAAATGTGGTGTCACTATGTACTTGAGATTTGTACTGCTGAATTACACGGTACTGATGAATAACACTTGCATCCATAATGCGGTATTTCGCAAATAGAGCACTCGTATGTGCTAAGTATGTAGCCCCCGCAATTGCTCTGACTGCATTTTTTTTGTAATGTCAAAACCTTCTGAATATTAGTTTGCGCCGTTGTACCCCAAACCAAATGACAATATTTAACATGAGAGTCAAAGAGGGCATGGTAAATAACAAGTTTTGTCCTAGTAGGTATCATGCACTTTAACCTTCTGAGTATGCCGACAACGCGAGCTAGCTTACTCTCCATTTGCTCGATGTGGTAGTCCCATAGTCCATTGAACTGAACGCCAAGTGTTTTTACAACATTAGTTATTTCTATCATATTACCACCCAATACTAAATCTGTATGTACCGCCCATTTGACATTTTTAGCTCTAAAAAATATCGCCTTTGTTTTAAGTGTATTTATTAGTAGGGAATTTTTTTCAGACCATGAGTTAAGTTTACCCAACACGCTGTTAGCCTTTTCTACTATATCATTCGCGTTGGTACCGGACAGAAATACAGTAGTGTCGTCAGCGTAAATTACGTATTCTATTTCGGAGTCAATCTGTACTAAATCATTGATATATACATTAAATAATAAGGGACCAAGGATACTTCCTTGAGGTGCAGCATGCTTTATTTTATTATAAGTAGAGCGATGATTATTTATAGAAACGTACTGATATCGGTCAGTTAAATAGCTGGTGATAAGAGATAGTGCCTTGTTCCGTACACCGTATGCAGAAAGTTTGAGAAGAAGAGTTTCGTGATGAATCCTATCGAAGGCTTTGGAGAAGTCTATGTATATTCCAAGGGTTATTTGTTTACATTCAATGTTAGTTAAGATTATTTCTTTTTGTTTCAGGAGAGCCATTCCAGTAGAGGACTTAGGTCTAAATCCAAACTGTCTTGGAGTTATCACGTTCTATTTTTCAAGAAAATTGGAAAGTCGTAAATGTATTGTTTTTTGCAAGCCCTTAGAAAAAATAGGCAATATAGACACTGGTCTATAATTACCAAGATCGTTTTTCAAACCACCTTTATAAAGAACAACTACTTTTGCTATTTTCATGTCCGAAGGGAAAATACCGGTAGTCAAAGACACTTTATAAATATAAGTTAAAATTGGGTAGATAATGTCCAAGACGTACAGCCTTTGTCAAAAGTTTGGAGCCCAGGGGGTTTTCTTTTGAGCCACACTGTGTCATTCTTAATGGATCTCTAGCGCTCCAAATTTCCTGGACACGAGAAAATTTCTGGTACGGCCTCCTGCAATAGGTAGGACTTCCATGAATGCTCCTGGAGTCCCAATATAAAGCTTGAAAGTGAACCCCCTGGGCTCTAAACTTTTGACAAAGACTGTACATAACAGGTTTCATTTTCAGTCCAAAAGCATCTTCATGCTTTTATATATATATATATCTTCATGCCTTTATATATATTAAGCACCTCATTTTCGTCACAACATGTTATAAAAATACTGTTACTTGTATGATTCGCAATGTAATCCAATGCCATATTCTTGTGTTCACTATTAACAAGTCCACTGAAATAGCTATTCAACTTATTTGCGAGTGCGAGTCCGCTATAACTAATTCCTTCCATTGTAATACTGTCAATTGTATTTGTAGAGTTAGGGTTCAAGACTCGATTCAACCTATTCCAAACTTTCTTTTGATCGGTCAAACCAGCGAACATGTTAAGGTGATATGCATTCCTCGCTTTTCTTAAAGTTAAGTTCAAGTTGTTTCGGTACCTCTTGAACGTTGCCCACGATTCTGGACTTCGACTTTGTAACAATTTCTGATAGAGGGAATTTTTCCTGGCAATCATTCGAAGAATATGCGAGGTAATCCAGGGTTTACGAGCTCGTTTTGGTTTCTTTACATCTTTGTACGGAAAACTGTTACGATATATACAAGCGAATATCTTCAGAAAACAACTAAACGCTATGTCAGCAGTCAATGCAGCAAAAACTGGTTCCCAGTTGACGTTCATTATTTTGCGTCGAAATGTTTGTAACGTCGCTGAGGTGATCTGCTGTATTTTTACATTTGTTTGTTTACAGTTTGATTTTAATACAGGCACACTATTACATACGATGTAAACAGGCAGGTGGTCACTAATAGCATAATTAATAACCCCGGTTGAGAGCACATTTGTTGCGTTATTTGTAATCAGCAAATCAAGAAGTGTTGCCGTAGTGGGTGTTATGCGTGTAGGTAATGCCACAACGTTTACAAAACAATATGATTCCATTAGTAAAAATAGTCGTGACTTTCTGGGTGTATTTTCATGCATATCGACATTGAAATCACCACCTATATATGCAGTGTAATTATATTCAGTGGCAAATTGAAAAACATGCTCCATATAGTGAAAAAAGTTCATGGTGTCTCCCATCGTCTAAAAAAAGTTGCAGGCAGGTTTGGCATACAGGTGGTTTTTACTGCTGAGAATGAGGTAGGCAAGATTTTTGCCGCGGTCAGGAAAAGAATGAACGAGTCGAGGCCCATTGCAGGAGCATGCGCTGTCGGGCACGCCAACAGATTCGTTCCGTGCAACATGGGTGTTGTGTACAGAATACCCGTATCATGTGGGAAAATTTATTATGGGCAGACTGGAAGGTGCCTCAACGTCCGCCTGAGAGAGCACGACAGGTCGCTGGGGACGTCTGCTGTTGCTTCTAATCTCGCTCTGCACTGCCGTGACTGCAGTAAGGAAAATGACAGCGTGTGTACTCCTGACTTGGGGCGTGCTGACGTTGTCTTCAGGCACAGGGATCAGAAGTGCCGGGAAATAGTAGAGGCGTATCTGATCGCCACATCGCGCATTCCATGCGTTGCAAAACCTTCGGTGGCGTTACACCAGGTAGAACTGGAATTTCTTGATAGTACTGCGGCAGTGCAATGAGGCTAATGAGCACGTGTGGTTTGGTTTGCTGTTTCTGTTGTTTTGGTGTTTCATGCTTTGTGCGCCTGCGCGTGCTGGGTTGAAGCCTTTATAACCACGAGTTTTTCCTAATAAAATTTCAGTTGATAGTCAGCGCTTGTTTGTTTGCGTGTTTCTTCCCCGGTCTTAGTTTTTCGCGCTGTACATAATGTTGAACGTTCGCCAACTCGCCCAGTTTTCGGTTCTGCTTAAGATCATGCGGGTGCACACAGTGAATTGCTGTGTGTACCCGCATTGCTCTTTCGCTCATTTCTGTGGTCTTATTGTGGCAGACAGCTTAAAAATATATTTTGGCGTTCTGGGCAGGAGCGGTGATAGTAAAGCACGAGAGGTTGTGGAGGCGTATCACATAAGAAAAAGAGGAAGAAGTTGTGGCAGCGATACATCGGTGATCCTTTTTAAAGCTGAGATTTCATATCTTGAACGGTTCTGTTGATTGCACATCAGGTTTCTTTCTGCGCGTGCCTAGGTTTCTGTATATTTACTCGCTTTTCAGACATTAAAGTAAGATGAAGTGTGTGCTTGTCCTACGTCGTATGTGCATGTTTTTAAAAAGATATGAGTCGACTTATATTCGAATAATTTTATTTCTCGGCGAGCCCAATTTATAGGGGTCGATCTATATGCGAGTAAATACGGTAGATCACAATCGCTGGCGGTGGCAGCTATAGAGGCGTCTCTCGGTACAAATTCGAGTAGTTACAATGAAAGCTAGTTCACCAATTATTGGCCGACTGCCGCTACGCTGGATCGATTGCCAACAATGAGATGCAAAGCTAGTCCCGTCTGTAGCTTATGCGCAACCTCAACCTCAGCTGAGTTGACACAGCAGAAGCACGTCGTCCGTGACATATTAGGGTACAAGATTTGCCCTCGAGACGTTAGTAGCAACGTAATTTTATAAAGCAGCAATTCGCATCTACAAGAAAGCTTCTAGGGGCAGGACGTCTTTTTTCAGCAGACTTCCGGAGAAGTTTTGTATTTATTGGCGCTGGTAGGTCTACAGCGTCGACAGAAGAATTATCTCGGGAAAGAAATGCGAGCGAGTTTTGCTTATAACAATTCAATCGCGAATGCTGTTACCCCCGAAAGTAATGATAATATTCAGTGTGGCAGGATGCGAACGACATTCATACGCAAAGTTATTCTTTGCAATGAGATTCCACTTTCTCTCGGAGTAAAGGCCTGGCTGCCCTAAATGAAGGCGAAAATTCTGGGCTGTTCCAAGAATAGAGATCACTGTGGCGACCCGCACTGGGAGAATGCGAAAGCATCGACGCCTCGTTAGCACCCGTCGCCTCTTTTTGCTTCGCTTTAGAGTGTTTGCCTCTTTTTTTTTGCCTCTTTTTCTGTCTTTTGGCTCTTTGCTTCTCTTTTTTTTACTTCTTACTATTTGGACGACTGCCACTATTTTCACGTCCTCGCACTCTATGCACGCCCGGGGCTATTTGGACGTCAAAACAACCTTTTCGCCCTTAATTAATTAATTACTCCAGATAAATCAAATTTGGTTTACATCGACATTTTATCATCCTCTGTCAAATGGTTTGTTTTTTCCTGCAATTTTGATGTATAGTTCTGTTTTCACGTCTTTGCACAATATCGACGTCCGATACTATTTTGACATCTAAGTGACATGTTGGAGAGGAGGAATAACCGCGAATTTGACAGGACTGAAGAGCGAGAAGAGGACGGGACGAGCGGTAACTAGCAACTGAAGTTATTGAAAAAAGACATGTGGCAGCAAAGGTTGCATCTGCGCATAGCGTACGAGAGCTGAGATAATGACACGTGGAACACACGAGATAGTTAATGAAATACATCGAAACGAACAAAAAACAAAAAAACGAACAAAAAACAATGAAATTCCCGTCACAGGTTCAACAGAAACCGGGTCCCTTTATCTAAAAGCGCCACGGAAGGCTCACTCACACACATATCACGCCCAAGTTTGCGCATGTGTGCCGCTTCTAAAATCTCCCTTTCAAGCCTCGACCTGCCCCTTCCGATGATGGTGGCTTTGTTGAACTGTGGGTAACAGCCATCGCATTCCCTGGAGTGTCTCGGCAGATTAGCGCCATTATCAGGTTTCAAAAACCAGAAGTGCTGTCGCAGCCTGTCGTTTAGATATTGACCCGTCTGGCCAACGTATACTCTGCCGCATCGAAACGGGAACTGGTATACCACATCAGTGGCACAGTAGACATATTTGTGTTCATGCTTCGTCGTGCACGCGACCCTGCGCCTACCTTCCGCCACGCGCCCGCAGAGCTGCGATAGCTTGCAAGGGGCTGAAAAAACAATTTGAATGTATTTCATTAACTATCTCGTGTGTTCCACGTGTCACTATCTCTGTTCTCGTACGCTATGCGCAGATGCAACCTTTGCTGCCACATGTCTTTTTTCAATAAACTTCGGTTGCTAGTTACCGCTCGTCCTGTCCTCTTCTCGCTCTTCAGTCTTGTCAAGTTCGCGGTTATTCCTCCTCTCCAACATGTCAGACCAACTGGCCCAAAGCTTCCCCTTGTTGAATCTAAGTGACATTTTTGGCTCTAATTAATTAAGTAATTGTGCTGATAGCGCCTGTGCCGCGTGTCATGTGTCTGCGTTATCGGATGCCTGAAACGTTGTCTGTCCGTGACGTCACTTGTCACATGAGTGCTTGCTATATAAAGATGCTGCTTGCGTGAAATAAAGGCTTGTTGTTATCGTGCCGGGATCGGGGCCAGTCTCAGTTCCTTCCTGCCCGCTGCCCGGCCGCGCTCGGCGTCCGGCAAGGGCCCTATCGCCACAGTAATTACCCCATATCGACCAAATTTTGACGTGCATCATCCTCATATCATCGTCTATCACAGACAGTCATTCGTTTTTGCTTGTCTCTCGCAGGAAGGGAGAAATCGCTGCCGACACGTTTTGCGGACACGAAATCGTCGACATAGCCAAGCAATGCTTTCGGACTAAAAAACCCGGCAAAAACCTGGACTAAAGACCCAGCAAAGAACACAGGACGAAACCAGACTACCGACAGACTGCATTTCATTGAAGGCCACATACAGGGTGTTTCACTTAACCCTAGCCATGGATTTAAAAAAAGTGATGCGCCGCAGGTAGGTGAGACCAGCGACACATTATTTACCCTGGTCTGGCGCAACTCAGACTGCTTTTAAATTCAACTTAATTAGTCAGTTACCTAATACTACTTGCGCAATACTTTCAATAATCACTCCAGGTCAAGTCAGTTTTGTTAAGCTTTGGAGCGAGTCGAGAGACAACCGGTTTAACTTTGGTAACACTGCGAAAGGCACGGTGAACTGCAAACTTCTGCAACGGACTGTGCATACTACGTGGTCTTTTTTTTCCAGCACTTAAAGAAAGCCTGCGACATGTCATGGCGCTCTTGCGCTACCGTATTGCAGCGCTGCAAAACGCGTTGTGAATTAACGAAGCGTACTCGCTGACCGTCTCGAAGTGAGCCGCCGACGCCACTGTCAACATAGTCAGCACATTATTCCGCGACATTGAAAGCTCTCGCCGTGATCTGCGACACGTAATAGGCAGGCCACTGGCAGCTGATTCATGCAGCATTATTTTAGAGCCATCACACAGAAAAAAGAAATCGAAGGGCAGTGAAATCCCGATGTTCAAAGTAGCCTCTCTTTTTATGATTTGTATGCCATTGCACAGCCTGCCGAACTGAGTGGCGGCCGCTTACTTGGGCACGTTCAGCGCGCACTTTTCATTCGTTCAAACTACGGATGGGAGTCTTCAATTTTGTAGAGGATAGTCGCAATCATGTGCTTTCTTAATATTTCTAGGGATTTTTATAATTACTGGAAACATGGACCACGCAGAAGGTAGTATGTTGACACAAAAGAAAAAAAAAGAACAGTGTCAGCTGTCTGTGAACCGAATTGAGCACACTTAATGAAACCCAGTTGGCCCTAATGTGAATATTACAAAATTGTGTAACTCATATTAGTTCATTAAATAATTAAGCAGAGTATAAAAAATCTAAGGAGCACCTCTTGACGGTAAATAATATGGCGTTGGTTTTGCCCAGGTGCGATGATCCCCTTTTTTAATCCTTGGCCCAAGGAACGTGAAACACCTTGCATACATCTTTCAGCCATGAAAGCAAACACATGCGCAAGCATGAAAGTCTTCAAGGAAGAAAGCCTAAGTAAATAACAGCATAGACAACACGCCCTTCACAGTATGCTATAGATATTTATCTATGGTTACTGTAAAAAGTTTGAAAATCTAATTTTCAAATACAATAGGTTCACTGAAATTTCATTTACACATGTGTCTGCTTTTCGTATTAAATGGTGTGATTCTGATGTTGCACGTTGGCTCCTTTCATTTCCGTGCTCACGAATGGTAATGTTGCTAAATAACGGAGTGCAGTTGCGCTTCCGGTAGTGCTTAGGCAAATTTGCTTCGTCATGCGTATTTTTTACTGTGTCTGTGTCCTTACCACTCGTTTTATGTATTTTTACTATGCCCCAACTCACGCAGTTCTCATCCACTCTAATGGTTCTTGGTTTTCTTTCGTTGAATTAGTAAGAAAATTTACCGCAGCGACAAACCCTTCCTATATGTCAATCTCGTGACTATGCAAACCGTGCGTAAAGTGTGAGTGGATGTCCCATGCTTGACGGCTCCGGAAAAGGAAGACATTACAGACTGTGCGCCAAGTGTTTCTCCTCCTTAAAAAATTCAAGGGGGCACTTTGTTGACCTAAAGTGCTGTGAGGCGAAAGCCTTCAGCGCGGTGTTGCTGCTTGTGTCACTGATGTGTGGTTAAGATGTTAATTAGGTACACAATTGCTTGTGAATCTTAAATGCTGGAGACACTGGAGGGTGTTCGGGAGGCATCCGTCTGATTCGACGCCTTTCTGCAAACAATCTCCAGCGTCCTACACAAAGAGAACTGCATATGCGTTGGCAGGAAGTAGCGTAGCTTCAAAACAGGCAATAAAGACAAGAAAAGCAGGAAGTAGCGTAGCCATTAGCACGCTTGGCTGCGGAGCTGAAGGATGGTGGTTCGAATCCCATCGTGCACAAAGATTTTTTTTCCGGTCTGACTAGAAAAGGGTAAATATGAGCAACACTTGTTGGGCTAGTTGGTAATACATGCTTCTGAAGGAACTAGCGCGAAAAACACAACGGGCAAGAAAAAGGCGGAACACGACGGGCAGGAGCGCTGAACTTACAACTTTATTTCGGAAGTACAGATGCAACGTATATATAGTACAGCCATGTCAGGGGGGCGTACCACACAAGGAAAGCAAGAACAAGTGGAATCTACGAGGTCATGATGAGACAAGCGGCACAAGCAAACCAAAGATCTTAACTAATATAACACGTGAAGGTGAGAAGTTTCAATGGAGGCAAGAAAAACAACAGGGAAAAAAACAGGGAAAAAACGCCAGACCTAGTGAAGATGAAAATTGATACTGATAACAAAAACCGATAAAAAAAAGGTAAAAACCAATAAAAACGATAAAAGCAATAAAGTTAACAGGGCAATGGAAATGAAAAAAGATAAGATGCCAACAAGTAACACGGCAAAAATACTAACAGCTAAAATTAAGAAAACATTGCGGAAAAACTAACAGCTAAAAGGTAAAACCCACAGAAACATAAGGTTAAGTTTTGTGTATCAAATAGCGGAAAGAAAGTTGACGGGAAAAAAGACGGTTGCATAAGGTGGGATAGTTAAAATGTTAGTGCCTCGAATTTTGTGCCAGATAGGCGAGTTCTTTCTCAGATAGCGACACTGAAGGCTGGCTAATGCACTTTTCTTTTAACGCAGCTATTGTGATTGCCTCAACTATTTCACGGGGCCTCATGCTTCTGATTGTGGCTATTACCCGAGTTTTTTCAAAGTGCGGCAAACAACCTGTTTCTACATCTTTGCAATCTCGACAATGGATACCAATGTGACGGCACTTTTGGACATTTGCGTTGTAATCATGCTCTTTTAGTCTTTCATTTAAACAACGCCCTGTCTGTCCAATATACTGCTTCCCACAGGACAGAGGGATGGAATAGACAACTGAATCGGTACATTGCACAAAAGTCTTCTGGTGCCTGATATTGCATATACTCCCTTTTTTACGAGTATCATTGACCTTTCTGCAAAGCTGGGAAAGTCGCTTTGGGGCACTAAAGACGACTTCAACTTCAACACGTTTCCCAATTTTCTTCATGTGCGAAATGCGATGCAAGTAGGGCATAACAGAGATCTTTCTATTGGCGTTGTCAGTCGTGGCAGTCGAATCGGGTCGTTTTGATTTTTTAAGCATTGCTTCAGCGACTGAGGCTAAAATCTTGCATATACGTTGCATCTGTACTTCCGAAATAAAGTTGTAAAGTTCAGCGCTCCTGTCCGTCGTGTTCCGCTTTTTCTTGTCCGTTGTGTTTTTCGCGCTGGTTCCTTCAGAAGTAGAAAAGCGTGACACCTGTGCTGACAACTTTCTGTCGACAACGATGATGCATTAAAGGCTTTCGCCTTAATATTGTGAGTCCAATGGTATTCAATGCGTCATGCATTGCCGGGCTGTGTGGTATAGACAACACATAGGGAATGGAGGCAGGAGATGGACGAAGCGCGGAATATCAGCTGAATGTTCGAGAGGGAATGACTGAACGTAAGGAGGTGCTGGACAGGCTGCCTTAAATTGGGCGGAGTTACCTTACGACTGATCACCGGATGTAAGAAAGGTCAAGCAGTTCCACATTTGACTGGACAGTGCAAGGGGACCACAGTCAAATTATGTCGGCCAAGATTCTGGTCTGCCGTAATTCAAAAAAGATAATCCTTAAGCAAACGATACATCCCAATTTCTATTTTCGTGCAGAACGAATTTAAGAGATGCTCAGAGGTGTTTGTTGTCTGCAGGTTTCAAGGACTAACTTCAGGCAGCACTCGCCCTCTGAATCCTCTTGTGCGATGAACGACTCTAAGGTTATGAGACAGGAAGACGGCAGAGTGCGGTCGGGAAGCAAAGCGAGTTAATCCTAGCTGAGATGACCAAGGAGAAGAAATGACCATGGAATGGGCACGCAATGCGGCTAGCACACAGCCGACCGTCGTTGAGGTTAACCGAATGAATTTTCCATGAGAAGGTTGACCTATCAGGTGACGACAGAGAGAGAGCAAGGTGTTCGGATGAGATTGACAAGTTCTGGGGAATAAGGTGACCGCAGCCTGCCTGGGACAAGGTTGACTTAAGACCTTTAGGAGAATCATTTTTGTGAAATGGAGGCAGTTGGGTTATTGTTAATTATGGGGCTTATAGAATAGAAAGATCAAATCTAGGAAGAATTTACTGGCATTTCCGCAAGATTATATCGTATCACAATCTCCAGGTGCATGTTGTGAGACCTTACTTGCAATTTGATGATTTTGATGGGCGATTATTAAGTGATGGTAACAGCGAAATGATAGCGCGCGTTGAACGAGACGAGCGAGGAGAGCGGAAGCCCCCGTCACGCGCCGTGAGGGTCAGGGCTTGTTTATTTCCAGTCATTTTACGCCCCGATAGTAGGAACGCTAAGCCCACCCTTCAAAAGCGTTCTATATAGAACGATTCTTATTATTCTAGACCTGTTCTTCTTGCAGCCTGCTTGGATGTTTTACTATGTACTGGTTCTTAATGGCGCCATACACATTATCTCGAAATAATTGGGAAGTGGTATTTAAAACATGTCGAACAGGTACGGATTTCTGCATAATTCCTGTATCACATAGACTCCGTGTTTCGATAACTATATACAAGCACCACGCCCATCATCATCATCATACTTTGTTAGCTTGGCCTACTTCTCCTCAACCAGGCGCAATTCATATAAATGTAGCGGCAACGACCATTACGCAGCAGTTGCACCACAGAAGTTCACCGAGAAAGTCAAGAGACGAATGTCTATTGACGCCCGTAAAGCATCATGCCAGTCAGAAGCCGTTGATAAAGGTCTAGACGATGGCGATCAAACTCAGTGTACATCGTCTGCGCACGCTGTGCAGTGACTCAGTGCTAATCCTAAGTGCGGGCGACCAAATATTTCATGACCGAGCCGGGAAGCGCGTCAAGAGAACTGGCACTTGGCCCAGGCACTGTGCACTGCCAGTTCTCTTGACGGGCGCCACCTGACAGCGCAGTTGAAGACACGATCTCTGGAGTGCTATTACAGATGTTTTCTAGGAGGATTACAGGATTATTACATGAGGATCTACAGTAGGTATTCAGAGACTAGAACTGGGAACAGTTTGGGACAAGAGCTAATGGTGAATACTTTAGTAATCTGTGATTCGCTGAACCTTGCTAAACCACTCAGAGAACGAACTGCTAAGCATGATCAATGAGCTGCACAGGCATAGTGGATGGTGGGGCTAAAATTTAGCACACGGAAATATAAAGCAATGCTCAAGAGTCTCAGAAGGGAACAGGCGTTTACATCTAGTAGCGAGGCGCTGGAAGTGGTAAGGGAGTAAGCCTACTTAGGGCAGCTAATGACCGCAGATCCGGATCACGAGATTGAAATAATTAGAGGAATAAGAATGGAGTTGAACGAATTTAACAGGGATTGTCAGATCATGAATGGCAGTTTGTCAGTAACCCTCACGAGGAAAGTACATAACAGCTGTATATTACAGGTACTCAGCTGTGGGGCGGAAACGTGGAGGCTAACTAAAAGGATTGAACTTAAATTGAGGACAACGCCTGTAGCTATAGAAAGGAAAATGATAGGTGTAACGTTAAGAGACAGAAAGAGGCAGAGTAGATCAAGAAACAAACACGGCTGAATGACATCCTAATCGAAATCAAGGAGAAGAAATGGAATTGGGCCCGCCATGTAATGCTAAGGCAAGACAACCGATGGCAAGAGAAGGCAAGCGTAGCAGGAGGCGGGAGAAAGGCGGGCAGATTGCACGTAGCGGAAAATTTGCGGCGGGGATATGGTGGACATGGGAGAGGCCTTTGTCCTTCATTTAGCGTAGTAAGGCTGACGGTGACGATAATGATGACGTGCCAGCGCGTGTGTACACCCGCGCAGCGAAAACACCCAGTAGTAGAAGAGGCCAGACATGCGCAGGAGGGCACAGTGACGGCGTTGATGAGCGGCAGTGCGTTGTTTGTGACGTGTATAGACAAGTCGTTTACATTGCCATTTTGCTGCATATCTTTTACTTGCTGCCGCTTATACGCATAGTTGCACGTGCTCTGCAATTTTACATGTAGCAGGCGAACACGTCGATCATGATTGAGAGGCAGCGTATAGGAGCTTTGCGTTTCGACCTCGCACATGTTATCAATCTGGATCACAATAGTTTCTTCCTCACAGCGCGCCTGATTGCATTCTGTAGCCAGTAGCTCTATGCTGCTGCCGAAACATTCATCGGGAACATGTCAGATGATGTCGCACGGCGTATATCATGCTTTTTCGCGTGATGCAAAAGTTGGAAGTTTAGTTTAGTTTAGTTTATGGGGTTTAACGTCCCAAAGCGACTAAGGCTACGAGAGACGCCGTAGTGGAGGGCTCCGGAAATATCGACCACCTGGGGTTCTATAACGTGCACTCACATCGCACAGTACACGGGCCTCTAGAATTTCTCCTCCAAAGAAATTCCAGCCGCCGCGGCCGGGATCGAACCCGCGTCTTTTGGGTCAGCAGCCGAGCACCATAACCGCTGAGCCACCGCGGCGGCGCAAAAGTTGGAAGTCGCTGATTGCCTGTGAGGACGATGGCGTCATAAGATAACGCGATCCCGACGAGAGGGCGATGTCACAAGATCACTGTGAGAGGCCATGGTGTCGCAAGAACGAGAAAGAATGAGAGAATATAGTTGAGTATTCGATGGAAACCCGCCTCGGGAGGGAAATTTAGGTTATAGGTTCGGATGATATGGGACTGCGGATATCATGCTTTTTCGCGTCCTGCGATAGTTGGTAAGTGTAACACCACTGTCGTTTTAGACCGCACCGACTATGAGCGAAAAATGGACGCTCTTCTGGAAAATACAACGACATACGCCAAGCTGGCCCGAGACCCTACAAAGAAAATCGAAACCGATCTGCAAAAGCTTCTTACTGACGTTTTCAAGTTCGTTCCCCCCGACAAGGGCTACCTTTACAATCGCCTACTTTGTCACAACGGCTCTGCGCCAGCTATATACGTGGTGTCCAAGGTGCAGAAATAACAGATACCACATTACCCGATTGTTGACTGCACTCGGTCACCACTGAACAAGTTGTCGGGATGCTTCCACCGTGTACCTGTGCCTTTGGCAGGAAACACGGCTACGCACGTCAGAGACTCGGCACACTTTACTGGCCAGCTGAAGACTGCGACTTTCGGCGACGATTCCATTATGGTGTCATTCGACCTGAGGTCCATGTTTACATGCGTGCCGGTGGACTTCGCAGTCGAATGCTGCAGAAATGCCCTGAACAACGACTTATCTCTGCCGGAACGTATGCCCATAGAAACAAAGGACCTGTGCCGGCTCCTAAAATTTTGCCTCTCAAACTTATACTTTCTGTTCAGCAAGGAGTTACCCAAAAAGGTCTTCGGGACAGCAATGGGTGCGTCTATTTCCGTAGTCTGTTCCAACCTGGCCCTAGAAGCGATCGAGAGTCGTGCGCTTGCATCGTTCGACCCGCCACCAAGGCTTTTCCAGCGGTACGTTTACGACTGCTTCTGCATCATCCGACGACAGGATACGGAAAAGTTTCTACGACACATGAACTCGATTCAAGAAAGTGTGCCATTCACTATGGAAGAAGAGAACAATAAGCGCCTCGCTTTCCTCGAGGTCCTCATCGAACATACAGCACACGGCATCACGACAAGCGTGTACAGGAAACGCACCCACACAGGAAAGTACCCGGATTTTCGTTCTGCGCACCCTAGGGCAGAAACGCTCAGTTGCTGCGGCGCTTTACAATCGCGCCTTCGAGCTTTGCTCAAGCCCATGGAAAAGAATTTGTGAAGTCCGCCGCATAAGAAAGGAGCTGACAAAGAACGGATACCCGCGTCAATTACTACAGTCAGAAGAACGACACGCTGCGGCCCCTCCAGCCGAAGCAAGAACATCCAAAAAGAAAATACGTGCAGCCGCCCCATATGCCCCTGGTGTCAGCGAGACGCTAAGCTGGATATTGGCTGACTACGACATCCAAGTTGCCCATCTCCCATCCAGCAAGCTAAGAAACAATCTGGTACGGGTAAAGGACCCGCTTGAGAAGAAAAGCTAGCGTGGGGTCGTTTACAATGTTCCTTGCAAAGGATGCGGTGCAGCCTATATAGGGGAAACAAGGGACTTCAAGAGACGTTTAAAAGTACACCAGCAGGAACGAAACAGTGACTTCTAACGCTCTCGCTGAACACCAGAAAAACACAGGCCACTTGACTGATTGGGATGCCGCGCGCATACTCGAAAAAAAAAAGAATTCTTCATCGACTCTCCTGCTCAAGGAATCCCTTCACATACAATGACAAGCCAAACGATTAACCGGACACGGCGCAATCTACCTGAGATATACATCCGCACGTATTGTTTTTCCTAGATAAAGAGCAGCCCATCTCGTTTACATCCTTTTGTGAAAAAGGTACCCGTAGCGGTGCCGAAGCGTCAATACTTTTATGTTTCTTTTTTTCTTGTATGACTTTGGCAAGTGTGTGTTTCTTCATATGAAGGATGAGAGGAGCTGCCTGGCAGCTCTCGTCGCTGACTGAATGCACGCGCGTCGGGTCTGCATGGATTCACAACCTGCTAGAAGTGTTTCTACAGCCGCGGTGCAGTCTACTGTAGCCGCAGAGAGTGCAGACTCGCTCCCAAGTAATTCTACAGAGGTGGTCATAAAGCTGTAACCTTCCAATCTCAGGCTGTCCCATCACATCATTCTTTTTTGTCAGACAGCGACAAGAACAAAAAAATTGTTGGGGACGCTTATGCTCCGCCTCAGGGGTATAAAGCGATATCATTAATGGGTTGATGGCTATAAATGAAAAATTGGTTTGGTTTGGCTTATGGGGTTTAACGTCCTAAAGCGGCTCAGGCTATGAGGGACGCCGTAGTGAAGGGCTCCCTCCGGAAATTTCGACCACCTGGGGTTCTATAACGTGCACTGACATCGCAGAGTACAAGGGCCTCTAGAAATTTCTCATTCTCTACTTTATATTCATAGATCCTTCCAAATCCTCATACCAATTCTGGCGGAGTGGTGAAACTGCCCTGTGATGGCAGGTGCTGTCACCAGTGTGGCTTGTGCAACTCAGGTTTCTCTTTCCGAGAAGCTCTCGCCACCAATCATTAGTTTAACTGCCACCTGTGCAATGGGCAGTTTGCTCAGAATCCGCTGGGCAGGTTGTGATGACGCCATAAGGTCACGCGACCAAGGAGTCTAGCCTGCCACCTGGGTGGCTGGCCTAGGTTCTCTGGGCATACTTCGTCAATTTTTCTGCTCACGGTGAACGATACCGACGACAGACGCCGAACACAACGCTGGCTTTGCTGTGACACAGGCTTCTTGATGTTATCGCATTAATAGACGGTTACGAGTGTTTGTCTCAGGAACGTTTCAACGTAATCTCTGATTTAAAAGCAAAGAACGTTTCAGGCGCGTGCAGTTTTTATTGCTTTTTAAACCAGAATTGGTCGCATACCGAGCTTTGCAGCCGGAGGGGTTGTCCAAAAACTGTTTGATGAATGTCTTGGTTGCAGCCCCTATCTTGGCTGTCGCCTCGCTTCTGCCTCCGGCGCTCTAAGTGCAGCGCATCCGCGTCGCTTTGCTTCCACGGCAGTCTTCTCGCTTGCGACCACTTTGCTGCGGCCTCCGCGGCACGTAAGGTAGGATTGTTTTCGCGGGCTAGGCGCTTTCGCTCCCGATCACGGGCTCGCGTACAGCTCGGGGGTTGTGAAAGCTCTGCTTTCTGCAAGGCATTTCAGGGAAAATTAACAGAGCGGTTGCTTGTAAAGGAAGTTTTATAGTGTATTGCTCTGAAAAGTATGTTGGTTGGTTGGTTTATTAGGGTTTAACGTCCCAAAGCGACTAAGGCTATGAGGGACGCCGTAGAGAAGGGCTTCGGAAATTTCGACCACCTGGCGTTCTTTAACGTGCACTGACATCGCACAGTACACGGACCTCTAGAATTTCGCCTTCATTGAAATTCGACCGCCGCAGCCGGAATCGAATCCGCGTCTTTCGGGTCAGCAGACGAGCGCCGTAACGACTGAGCCACCGCGGCGGGGCTGAAAAGTGTGGGTGCAGTCCTTGGTTAAATAGACTGGATACCAAGAGAACGCAAACTTAGCAGGGGCGGCAGAAAGTTAGGTGGGTGGATGAGATTAAGAAGTTCATGAGGATAAGGTGACCGCACCTGGCATAGGACACGGTTAACTCCAGAGATATGGGAGAGGCATTTTCCTTCAGTGGGAGCAGTCAGGCCGATGATGATGAATTTGTGCTACGCCTAGACCATCCCATTATAGGAACGCGTGCGTGTTGACCGATGTTTCAGTTTCCGAAGGCGCTCGGGTTCTCGCTCCTCTGCTGTGGTCAAAGATCTCGTCTGACGCTTCATTAAGCCGTAGTGTTGTCTCTACCGTTCCGTGGTGAAGGTGTCCTATAAAATTAAAAACTTCGCAAAAGATAGCACAAAAATAGCAGAAGAATACAAAAAGCGTAAGCTCTTTTTTCGTCCCGTTCTTTGCAGAGTTTCGAAGCTTGTAGAATGTCATACCAACTATAGGCCCCCACCGTGCTCTTCTGGGTAAATGTGTCAACTGTCACTTGTGGAAGGCTTGTGGAAGCACTTGTGAAAGGCGCCGCAGATGTGGACACGATTTTAAGGAATTAGATGACAGCGCGGGAAACTTTCAGTGGTGTGTCAGAGTGGTCGTCGATCTCGAGCGCCAGGTAATAGACCTTCGCGCCGCCATTCCACTCCCGCCAATTGGGACGTAGTAGGCGTGCGTCCACTTCACCAACATTTGACGCTATCTGGCGTCCTTACGGCGATTCTTGTAGAGAGCGCCTATCACTGGATGCGGCGCTGGGCGCACGCGCTGGAAGCTCCTCCGTACTGCCGCTGCTAGGTGATAGAAATGTGAAAAAACTGGTATGGCGCAAGAAACGGGGACACAGAAGGCACACAAAACACAGGACTTGTGTGCCTTCTGTGTCCCCGTTTCTTGCGCCATACCAGCTTTTTCATCATGAACCAACTCGCCCAAACTAGAGTTTTACTTGATAGAAATGTGCTTTGGGATGCCTTGGGTGTATGCATTTACACTAAGGACGTTGCATTTACAACATCGTTATTACTTTCAATAATTTAAAACACTGCGCTGTTCACCCAGCCGAAATCGACGATATTGTCAAATAACAAAAAAAAAAACAGAAAACGACGACTTTTGAACCTCGCCTAAGCCGAACCTTGTGCGCTTAGGCTGGTCATAGAAGTGCGGTTTTCGGTGGATGGAAGCCAGACGTACAAAACTTGCGGTCAAAGAGTGGCGAAGAGCGCCATCACTCTGCCTATCGACGCCGCGAACTCTCCAAGAGCAGCAGCCTCTGCCCAGTCGGAACCGCCGGATCTAGTGCGTCGCCGGAGCTCCCGATGCCCATTCCTGAGCACCAGCGCCGTGCCTTCACCCGTGGCGTCTAGGATGCATGGAACCATGCACCATCCCCTTCCAATCATGCGGCCTACCAAGGCACCTTACCATGCCGCAGCCCGCGCCGGAGGACGACCTGATTGATGCTATCGGTAGGTGTAGGGGGCTGCAGTATTTGCGGAACCTTGGCGGAACCAAGGTCTTTGCGGGAGTATCCAGTATGGCACAGGCCACGAAGATTGTTACGGCGGGTGGCGTGCTCGTCACAGGAAAAGAAGTCCCACTGATGCAGGTGGCCGCAGTAGTGGCTTTTGCAAAGGCGCTGAGATTGCCGCCGTCAGTGAACGACGACGCACTCGCAGCGGCACTCAGCTTCTACGGCAAGGTGCATGCGGTCACGGAGCCCGTTTTCAAGCCGAAGACACGTGTGAGGAACGGAGCCCGGGTCTTGGAACTTGACATGCAGTGGGTGCCCGCGAGCTTCCTCATCATCGCTGGACCCCATGTCATGTTAGAGTAAGGAGGCTGTGTTCCAGGTACGGCGTGGAAGGACACTGCGGCGCCAACTGCGCCGTAGCACTCGCACGTCTGTCAGCGTGGGGCTCGGAAACGTCGTTCCTCGCGGCTCACCGGCCGAAGCCTCCGACCTCGTAGGATGAATTTTTAAGGCGGAAGCCTTTAATGCCTCATCGTTGTAAGCAGGAGTTGTCGACAGAAATGTCAATTGGTCAGAAGTGTCACATGTCAATTAGCTCTTCAAATTGGTAGAAATGGTCGTGACGTCACAGTGCGCGAATTTCAAATGGGGCCAATTGTACTTAGGCTAGTGACCACGCAACCAATTAAAGGGATGGTATAGTGATGCCCCAAGTAAAATAAATAAACAAAACCGAGTAGGAAATTGGCCAAGATGGGGTATCGAACTAGGGTCTGTGAGACGAGCACGCTAACCACTCCGCCATGACAGCTCGATGGTTTCGAATGAACAAAGGCGCGTCTAGTGAATACTGTGTCTTCGTTCACTCCCATCTTCCTGTCTTCCCTGACGGAAAAATAAAAAAGAAGAAAAATAAAAATAAAAAATAATGAATAAAAATGTTAAAAATACAAATAATAAAAATGAAGAAATCAATGCAAACCAGTGCGCAAGGAAAGGCTTTCGCCTTGCAGCACTTTAGAGAGGCAAAGTGCCCCCTGAATTCTTCTATTCGCTGCCAATCGCGGTGTAAGGAGAGGCAACCGAGTCTCACGCCGAGCCGCCATGACGGCGTCCCCGGGCGCTGGCGTGGATGGCGAACGATGGACGGTGCGTGTGATGCGATGTGTGTTGCTGCATGTGTGAGTGTGCGTAGTTTTCCACAGCAGTTGGTACCGATCAGACTTTTTCGGAGCCCCGCTTTCGCCGCATGTCACCGCCGTCCTTCCATTGTGGTGTCGTTAGCAGGAACAAGGGACTTGAACTTCCCGCCAAGCGCCAACGTCGGTGTGTGGAGGCATCTGTTGAATTTGTCCGCTGAGCTGTGCGGTTAGTCAGTCACCGTTTCGTTTGTTTACCCGCTTTTGTTTGTTGCACTGGTTTGCTTTTCTTCTTTGTTATGATGGCTGAGTTTCATTTTATTTCTTTTAACGTGCGAGGTTTCTGCAACCCCGTTAAGTAGCAGAGAGTGCTGCACCCTACGCGTTCGTTTCGCACGGATGTTTTGTTTTTGCAGGAATGCAATTTTCTTACCCGTTCCCATGATTATTTCTTTTCGCCCCTCCGCGGTGGCTCAGTGGTTACGGCGCTCGGCTACTGACACCAAAGAGGCGGGTTCGATCCCGGCCGCGGCGGCAAAATATCGATGGAAGCGAAATTCTAGAGGCCTGTGTATTGTGCGATGTCAGTGCACGTTAAAGGACCCCAGGTGGTCGAAATTTCCGCAGCCCTTCGCTACGGCGTCCTTCATCGCCTGAGTCGCTTAGGGACGTTCAACCCCAATAAACCTATTTCTTTTCGTGTACGTTTTTATGCTGTTTCGTTTTCTTCGTTGAGGGGCTCGCGGTATGGCGGCGTGGGTGCCGTCTTTCTCACGCCGGATTTGATTGCGGGAGCGTATTGTACATTCGGTTTTGACGCAGAGTACTAGCGGTGGGCGTCCTTCTGACTGGTTGAGGGTTGGTCTTAAACGTGTACGTGCCAGTCATGCGTGCACTCACAAGCGAGCTCTCCCGCTTGATCGCACCCACTTTCTCGATCCCATGCCGCATGCCCTCGCTGTGGATTTAAACTGCCTTGGATAAGACGCGCGGCACCGGAGGGCCCGGCCAGGGTGCCTCTGCCATGCTAGGGAACTAGGCAGGTTAGATAGGCAGCTATACCTCTTGTATGCCTGCGTTTGCGATGCACGGCGACCTTTGCGGGAAAGCGCACGAGGGGTGAGATGGCGAGTAGGTTAGACCGCGTGTACTTCCCTACCCCCCTTGTTACGAGCTTGGTGCCATGCGAGCTGAGTAGTCTCCCCACAGGTGTACGAAACATTGGCGACCACTTCCCTGTCACGGTCACCTTGAAGAGCGCGCCAAGCCGTGTGAGCGCTCCTGAAAGCCGGCGCATCGGCGTCTCGTTGCAACACGACGTCTCCAGCGTTCGAGGTATTCGCGCAGCGTTGGCCGTGCGTGTCGCCGAGAGTGACTGGTTTACTCCCGACGCCTGGAAGCCGATTGACTGGAAGCCCTCACAGTTCAGTGGTACAGTTTTCTCGTGCTATCAGGGAGAGAGAGAAGCGCATTCGACACAGCGCTGCGCTCCATGTCGTCTTGCGCCGAATACCCGCAGCCTCTGTCATCGCAGTGAGCGCCCTGCTCGCATTGAGGACGTCGTACTAGAAGACGGCACGAAGCCGCCTGAGCATATGGAGATCACACAAAGTTTTCACGGGTTCTTTTTAGAGATCTTTACGACATAGATATGGGGTCGAAGTGAAGTAGCTCAGTTTTTCAGCACTGCCACTTGTAATACCCGATGACGTAGGCGAGCTGCTTTGCCGCCCGGGCACGCGCGAAGTACCGTAGAGTTTCGGGTTTTCACGCGAGTTCTTCGATGTCCTTGGTGGCTTGCTTATGCGCGTAGCCAACCTTCTACTGGAAGAGCGCTACATACCACACCCTTTTTTACAGACGGAATCGTCCTCATTCCCAAGAAGGGTGAGAGACCATCCCGCCCAGATGCCTGGAGGCTGATAACTTTGCTCAATTGTGATTACAAACTAGTGGCATCGATCCTATACGTCCTACCCCGTAGCATCTCGTCAGCCCTTTTCAGTCTTGTGCCGTGCCCAGGCGTTCCGTTCTAGCGAAGCTGACATTGACGGGGGACGATTCACCTTCAAGCTCGGCCACCAACCAGACTTCGCCGTGAAGGACAAAACAATGCTCATATGAACACTCTCTGTGTCCCTTCGAAAATGAAGCGAGGTTACTGAAAAGATCGAGCTGAAACACTTGTTACACGGGAAGCGCTTACTACGGTTATGGCTAATTGTCGTTGCGGGTAGTTTCGCAGCAATTTGAGGTCTGAATAACATGCTGTTCAGGAATACCGCAGCCTATGCGCTCGTTGCACTGGCAGCGTTAAACACGGCCGAAACCGGTAAACCTTAATTGCACTTAAGCGCGGTCGCAGTGCCTGTGAACAGTCATATTATGCACTGTAGCAGTAGCGCTTCCAAACGGCGACGGTAGTATGGCTTCTGTTTTCGAGTACGACGTGCGAGTTATGCTTCCACGCAGAGAAAGCATAACTGTAGCTTTTACCACTGGGAGTCACTTCATGTGACAGGGTCACAATTTCTGCCCTCTCAGACACTCTATCGGATAAGTAGTTCTTTACTTCTATGCCCCACCGTGGTGCCTCAGTGGTTACTTAGCATGACTACTACTGAGTCCGAGGACGCCGGTTCGTTCCCGGCTGCGGTGGTAGCGTTTAGATGGGAGCGAAACGCAAGGCGCCCGTGTACTGTGCTATATCTCATCGCCAGCCCGACTACATATACAGCAGGAAAAAGGCCGCTCCCATATGTCTCCAAATAATCCTGTCCTCTGCCAACCGCGTCCTCCCAATCACGCGAACTTCATAATCTCATCCGCCCACCTAACTTTATGCCGTACCCTGCTATACTTGCCTTCTCTTAAAATCTACCCTTATAAAAATGGCCTATAGACAGTCTGTAGACTTTTTTTGACTTTGTTGCCTTCCTACAGGCATTTGTACTTGTCTTTTCATAGCCTATAGACTGTCTATAGACAAAGGTCTACTAAAAGTGTATGGCCATAAATATATAGATTTCCTGTAGACTGTGTATAGGATTTGTATCGCCTGTAGACTGTTCTCTAGGGTTTGTCTATACAGAGTCTATAAACTTTATAGACAGAGGTCTATGGAAAGTCTATAGACTGCCCAAAGAAATTTTTGTAATGGTAGTGCGTTACTCGTAGGAACCATCGGTTTTCTTGTATTCGCACTACATGCCCTGCTTAAGCCCACTTCTTCCTCTTGATATCGACTAGGATGTCATTAACCCACGTTTGTGCCCACAGCTACTCTGCCCAGCTCCCGTCTCTTATCGTTACACTTACCTTTTTCTTTCCATAGCTAGCTGCGTTAGCCTCAGTGTAAGTTGGACTCTTTTTCTTAGCCTCCACGTCTCTGCCCCATAGGCGAGTACCGGTAAGATACATCTTTTATATGCTGTTCTCTTTAGGAATATTGCTAAACTGCCTTGTACGATCTGAGAATACTTGCCAAATGCACTCCACCTCCTTCTTATCCTTCTATTTCTTTCGCTATCGTGATCCGGATCTGCTGTGACTTCTGGTCCTCAGTACGCATGTTCTCTTACCATTTCGAGCGCCTCGTTGCCACTTATAAATTGCGATTTCCTTCTGAGATTATTGAGAATAACTTTAGTTTTCCGGACATAAATTTTCAGACCCACTCTACTGCTTTTCCTGTCTAAGTCATGCATCATGCTTTGCAAACCATTCCTTGAGTACTGTAGCATAGTAATTTCTTCAGCGAATCGCAGATTACGAAGGTATTTTCCGTTAACTTTTACCGATGCCAGTTCACGTTAAATAACACCAGGTGGCCGCAATTACTCCGCAGTCTTCCACTGCGGCTTGCCTCATAGCCCATGTTGCTTTGGCATGTTTAACTTCAAACACTATACCTTTAATCTCAGAATCGTAGCAGCCAGCGGGTTTTGGTGTTTCTGGTGGGCGCGCTTGCAACTGATGACGAGCTGAGCAAAGCAAGAGCGTGTTTCGGGTCAGCGTCGAGCGGCATTGACGACGTGTGCGTATCGCGTCATTTGACGCGGCATGAAATATAGCGTTCCGATTAGAGATACACTACGGTCATAAAGTTAATGCGGAAAGTATTAGACTAGAATGACAACTATGGTCTGAAGACATGGGGCCTTTGGGAAACTTCTGCACGAGTACAAGCGCAGCATGCATGTTGTGTTCTTTGTTCGCTGCTTGCTGCCTTTAGGGGTAGTCACCCCGTCAAGCTGCTCTTTGAAGGAGCTTTCTGGTGGCTGCTCCTTTCCTTGTACCAAGTGGAAATAAGCTGATTACTATTAAAAGCTCAGAGCGTTCGCTTTTTATGCGCGTGAACAGTTGCTTGCGCATGTTGAAGGTCCATGCAAGAGAAAGGAGGAACAAACGCGTGCCGAAACCTACTGCCAGCGATATCAACTTGAAATGCGCACAGAGATGCCTTAAGTACACATGAAATGCACGACTGAAGCGACCCCTACAAATGATGCCATGCTATTTATAAAACAACACTATGAACAGCAAAAGCTTAAATGAAGCACGAAAAACTATACGCATTAGTGTACGTGGTTCTATTTTTGTCTAAAAACAATACCCGCCATTCTTTTACTGTCAATATGTTTAGCACCCTATGTTAGCTTTTCGGCGAAATGAACAGCTCATCTTGTCAATGCCTCCATGGGTACAGGAAGCAGCTTTGGAGGTTAAGCATAATCTTGCCGTGGTTATTTTCGGAAACGTCTGCGTGCAGTTAGGGTTATGTGTGTCACACATTTTCGAATTTCGTTGAGTTATTCAGGATAAAGTTGGTGATGCCAGCAAGGCGAATGCTGCGAGTTCAGATTGAGAACAATGACTGCTGCTGCCTGTGTGTCTTCTTGGATGCTGAGACGATGCGGCATCAGCGTCTTGCTAGGCCCCCCTTAAGACGTGGTAATGGATGCACAAAGTTTCGTGAAGACAGGTCAGAATACTGCTGGCCTGCTTGTGTCCTGGCGGCGTCTCTGTGTAGAAGGGCGCCAGCAGAACCGCTTCATCTTTTCGCGCTTAAGCCTCGAGGTGGGCCCGGCCGCGGTGGCTCAGTGGTTACGGCGCTCGGCTGCTGACCCGAAAGACAGGGGTTCGATCCCGGCAGCGTCGGGCGAATTTCGATAGAGGTGAAATTCTAGAGGTGTACTGTGCGATGTCAGTGCACGTTAAAGAACCCCAGGTGGTCGAAATTTCCGCAGCCCTTCACTACGGCGTCCCTCATAGCCTGAGTTCCTTCGGGACGTTAAACTCCTATAAATCAAACCAAACCTCCAGGTGAGATGTTGCTGTATTTCTGTCTGCGTTACATGTGACGCTGACGGTACATTGCTCGCTTGCCAATGCCATGACCCCTTTGTAGTTTGACCGCGTTTTCTATGCAGACGTTTAACGCAGGTCGATCACCAGGGCTTGCGTTGGAGTACTTCACGGCAGCTGAACGGAGGGTGACTTGCTCTCTACATTACAATAATTCCTCCCTTGCCGCACACATATTTTATGTAGTGACGCATGAAAGTGTAAATGTGATCTAATAAAGCATGGTTGTCGCTGCGGCAGACTTTCTGTTCATATCCGTCTTCTTTTTGTCTCTAGTGAATCACTAAAGCAATGATATTCAGTTTTGAAACAATTACCCCATTCCTTTTTTAGGACCGCCATATTGAAGTAAGCGTGCGCTTACTTGAGGCGTGACAGAAAGACAAGGTCATCTGCGACGGACGGAGAGCAGTGCTCACACAAGCTGGCCAAGAATTAACCCAGTTAAGCTGCGTTTCTAATGAGTTGAGTTAACTTTTAATTTGGAATTCCTGTTAAGTGAAGTCTACTGAGTAGTTTAGTTATCAGTTATTCGCAAACCTGGCCGAGCAGCACTAAGGCATCGTCGCTGTTGGCGGTGTCTTTTGTAGTGCGTCATATAACAAAAACTTGTCGAAAAAAACTTCAACCGTGCGAAATAAATGTAAGTATAACTTCACAACATGAAAGAACTCTGCCGCAAGAAAAAATATTGTAACGTAGAGGCGTAGTCTGGGTGTCCTCTTCGGCTGCAGGAGGGGGTTGGTTCGATACCCACCGCCAGACACCCAGCGGTAAAAATGGATACAAGCCACCCCCGGTCCGGCTTCCTCAAGGGTATGCGCTTGGAGGAGGCTCCGCAAACCCCGCTGCGCCCTTTCAGGGGCAAACCCAGTTTCGAACACTCGGACTGCAAAGGTGTTTCATGTAAAAAAAAAAAAAAATCATTCAACTGGCGTGATGTCCTCCCACGCAAGTCCTGGTAATCGACCTGCGCTTTGCGTCTGCATGAGAAACGCGGTCGAACTACGAAAGGTGTCATGGCACTTGCAAACGAGCAATGTACCGTCTGCGTCGAATGTAACACGAACAGAACAACAGCAACAGAAGCTCACCGTGAGGTTTAAGCGCAAAACGATGCAGCGGTGCTGCTGGCGCCGTTCCACAGAGCGACGCCGCCCGGAAACAAGCAGGAGAACAATATTCCGACCTGGTTTCAGGGAAGGTCGCGCATATACACAGTAAAATGGTAGCATGCATTGTTTTTAGATTAAAAATTACATTACACAGAATAATGCGCATATTTTTTGGTGCTTCCAGTGCAACATCGCCAAATCTTCGTTTATACATGTTTTTCTTTTCCGAAAACCTTGCCTACGCGGCTACCCTTACATGTCTAAGCTGGTTTCCCGTGCACATAGAAGTTATTTCTATATTTGGAATACTGCTAGTCTCTAGTTGAGACTATTGCAGGTGAGCATTACATGTATCAGATTTAACAAAATGAATCTGATTACTGAAAGCAGCTTCTTGAAATTCAAAACAACAAGGAACAAGGAGCAAGTAATGGAGTGCAGAAAACAAAAACGAATGTAACAAATTTATACAACTGATTGTAAAACATTTTATTCGCCGGAAAGATATTCGTAAGAGGTCGCGTTAAGTGGTCGAGAGTGCGCAGCCCTCGACGACTTTGTCAGCCGACTCCACCGCCAAAACTTGCGTTCTGGGGTTAGAGCTGGCCAGCACGTTCTCCCACCACTCGAGAGAAGGAGCAGTAACTAGATCACCCGGAGGTGGCTCTATTTTGCAGTCCCACAGGATGTGATCATAAGTGGCTCGTTGGCCACAGTGTTTACAATTTGGTTTGTAAAGATCTGGATAAATGTGCGCGAGGAGTGATGGGGTGCGTATCGATCTCGTCTGTAGACGACGCCACGTAACCTCTTGTTCTTAAGTCAGGCTTTTTTCGGAGGGGGAAAAATTCTCCTCTTTAGTTTAAAATGATTGGTGATATCATATGTGATCATGGAGTCCTTCGTGAAATTCAGGGAGCCAGACTCATCCACAGCTCGGTCGACGAAACCTCGGGCTTTATTGTGGGCTGCCTCGTTCCCCGGATTCCCCGAATGGGTTGGGACCGATATAAATTCGGAATAATTTGGTGAGAATTTGGTTGCGCTAAGGGTTCTAAGGGAGGTGTTTGTAATTCGCCCGTTTGCAAAATTATTGATACTCATTTTGGAAACGCTGAGGATGATGCTCTCTTGGGTATGCGCTAGGGCGAGGGCTATAGCCGCCTCTTCTGCCGTTTCAGAGGATTTCGTTTTGATTGTTGCCGAGACGATGTGGTCACCATTCTCGTTCACAACCACAATTACAAAAGCATTGGTATGTTTGTATTCTGCCGCATCTAGTGTTCCAACGCACTGTCTGTATTTGTTATGTAAGGCTATGGCTCGTGCTTGTCTTCTACCCTCATGGTGTAAGGGGTGCATGTTTTTGGGGAGTGGTTTGATTAGTAGGGCCGTCCTATAGTCGCGGGGTGTCTACTTTAGCATCTTCCTTCGTAGGTTGAAAGTTAATTCCGAGCCTGGTAAGAATACTCCTGCCAGTTCAAGAATTGGCTAATCTCGCTGTTTGAGCCATTAAATGGGCTTCTTTCAATTCATTGTAGGTGTTGTGTATTCCTAACCTCACAAGCCTTTCGTTTGAGGCATTTAGTGGGAGTCCTAACGCAGCCTTATAGACCTGCCGTATCATACAATACAAGCACTTTCAAATTTATACGAGCACTTTCACGAAAGGCAAGTTCAAAAGAAAACATTGGCACAACAGACAGGCTAGAGACAGGGTAGATGATTTGTTGATAGCATAGAAACGCTAGCAATGGCTGCTAAAAACTCATTGCAAGTAGGTATAGAGCATTGTTTCTTGATAAAAAATGACATTACATGCACATTTGGTTTATTTGTGCTATTAGTGCTTCACTCAAAGATACTTTGTTCATATTGGATTTTTTAATATATAGCGCAGCATCACCTCAGCAGGGATCTCTTCACTCGCACTTTTCATAACAATATGCCATGGCCGCCGCGGTGGCTCAGCAGTTATGGTGCCCGGCTGCTGACCCAAAAGACGCGGGTTCGATCCCGGCCGTGGCGGCTAGAATTTCTTTGGAGGAGAAGTTCTAGAGGCCCGTGTGCTGTGCGATGTCAGTGCACGTTAAAGAACCCCAGGTGGTCGAAATTTCCGGAGCCCTCCACTACGGCGTCTGTCATAGCCTTAGTCGCTCTGGGACGTTAAACCCCATAAACCAAACCAAACCAATATGCCATGTGCTTTTAAATGTGACAAGAGCGAAACAAAACTGCGCGAAGACGACGGGACAAAAGAAAGGCACGAATACACACATACAAAGCGCAGACTCTTGACTGGCACGTTGACAGTGCGATGAGGTTAACATAGGTAGTTGCCGCTTGTCCCTTGTTCATAGGAAGAGTGGTAGAGCCCAGAGTAGAAGAAATGTATCGAAGTAAGACATGATGTTGGGCTAGTCGGTTCATGGTAAGAGCGAAACAAAACTGCGCGAAGACGACGGGACAAAAGAAAGGCACGAATACACACATACAAAGCGCAGACTCTTGACTGGCACGTTGACAGTGCGATGAGGTTAACATAGGTAGTTGCCGCTTGTCTCTTGTTCATAGGAAGAGTGGTAGAGCCCAGAGTAGAAGAAATGTATCGAAGTAAGACATGATGTTGGGCTAGTCGGTTCATGGTAAGAGCGAAACAAAACTGCGCGAAGACGACGGGACAAAAGAAAGGCACGAATACACACATACAAAGCGCAGACCCTTGACTGGCACGTTGACAGTGCGATGAGGTTAACATAGGTAGTTGCCTCTTGTCCCTTGTTCATAGGAAGAGTGGTAGAGCCCAGAGTAGAAGAAATGTATCGAAGTAAGACATGATGTTGGGCTAGTCGGTTCATGGTAAGAGCGAAACAAAACTGCGCGAAGACGACGGGACAAAAGAAAGGCACGAATACACACATACAAAGCGCAGACTCTTGACTGGCACGTTGACAGTGCGATGAGGTTAACATAGGTAGTTGCCGCTTGTCCCTTGTTCATAGGAAGAGTGGTAGAGCCCAGAGTAGAAGAAATGTATCGAAGTAAGACATGATGTTGGGCTAGTCGGTTCATGGTAAGAGCGAAACAAAACTGCGCGAAGACGACGGGACAAAAGAAAGGCACGAATACACACATACAAAGCGCAGACTCTTGACTGGCACGTTGACAGTGCGATGAGGTTAACATAGGTAGTTGCCGCTTGTCCCTTGTTCATAGGAAGAGTGGTAGAGCCCAGAGTAGAAGAAATGTATCGAAGTAAGACATGATGTTGGGCTAGTCGGTTCATGGTAAGAGCGAAACAAAACTGCGCGAAGACGACGGGACAAAAGAAAGGCACGAATACACACATACAAAGCGCAGACTTTTGACTGGCACGTTGACAGTGCGATGAGGTTAACATAGGTAGTTGCCGCTTGTCCCTTGTTCATAGGAAGAGTGGTAGAGCCCAGAGTAGAAGAAATGTATCGAAGTAAGACATGATGTTGGGCTAGTCGGTTCATGGTAAGAGCGAAACAAAACTGCGCGAAGACTCTTACTTCGATACATTTCTTCTACTCTGGGCTCTACCACTCTTCCTATGAACAAGGGACAAGCGGCAACTACCTATGTTAACCTCATCGCACTGTCAACGTGCCAGTCAAGAGTCTGCGCTTTGTATGTGTGTATTCGTGCCTTTCTTTTGTCCCGTCGTCTTCGCGCAGTTTTGTTTCGCTCTTACCATGAACCGACTAGCCCAACATCATGTCTTACTTCGATACATTTCTTCTACTCTGGGCTCTACCACTCTTCCTATGAACAAGGGACAAGCGGCAACTACCTATGTTAACCTCATCGCACTGTCAACGTGCCAGTCAAAAGTCTGCGCTTTGTATGTGTGTATTCGTGCCTTTCTTTTGTCCCGTCGTCTTCGCGCAGTTTTGTTTCGCTCTTACCATGAACCGACTAGCCCAACATCATGTCTTACTTCGATACATTTCTTCTACTCTGGGCTCTACCACTCTTCCTATGAACAAGGGACAAGCGGCAACTACCTATGTTAACCTCATCGCACTGTCAACGTGCCAATCAAGAGTCTGCGCTTTGTATGTGTGTATTCGTGCCTTTCTTTTGTCCCGTCGTCTTCGCGCAGTTTTGTTTCGCTCTTACCATGAACCGACTAGCCCAACATCATGTCTTACTTCGATACATTTCTTCTACTCTGGGCTCTACCACTCTTCCTATGAACAAGGGACAAGCGGCAACTACCTATGTTAACCTCATCGCACTGTCAACGTGCCAGTCAAGAGTCTGCGCTTTGTATGTGTGTATTCGTGCCTTTCTTTTGTCCCGTCGTCTTCGCGCAGTTTTGTTTCGCTCTTACCATGAACAGACTAGCCCAACATCATGTCTTACTTAAATGTGACGTCGTTGGCAATAGGTTTAGGCGCGTTTCGTTCTTTCCTTCTTTTGCATGGACCTTGGATATGAGGCAGCAGTTGCTGGCGCGCAGTGGAAAGCGAACGCGTGCCGCTCAAAGGAAGCAAGTAGCGAACGAAGAACACAGCTTGCATGCTGCGCTTGTCTTCGCGCAGAAGTTTCTCATCAGCATGATGTGTTCAGACCATGCTTGTTCTTTAGTGCAATGCTTTACGCCGTAACTTCGTGACTAGAGGGCATCTGTCATAGGATTGCTATGTTTCATGCCGCATAATGTGAAGCGCGACGCACACGTCGTCACAGCCGTTTGCGCTGCCCGCCCAACGGTGACCCGATACGCGGTCTCCCTTTGCGCAACTCGTGAGTAGTTGCGGACGCATTCACTGGAAAGGACAAAACGCGCCTGGTGCTACATTTCTGAGATAAGAGGATTTGGTTATGCTTTTGCGTGTCTGGGAAGGCTGAAATTTTAGCCCTCTCATTTGAAGCGACTTGGAGTTGTACCAGCTGGAGCAGCCGAGCCGTTACATAAATTGAATGGTCTAATTTGTGAGGAAGTTGACAGTAGAATATTGTACTTGGCCTAATAAAGGTCTTGGACGGAATTGAACACGGCCTACTATTAGGTAAATTAGATGCCATTAGTTTCAGGGGCCCGCATTTTTCACCGCTTTTTAAAGAAAATTTTTCGACCGAGCTCAGTGTATCCGCGTGCATAAGAGTTTTAGCGAGCTTCTAACGGTAGATTATCGCGTATTACAAGGCTCAATTTCAGGCCCATAATAATTTAAAGTTTAGGTTAATAACCTGGACAACTTGCAGTTAAACTATAAAACATACCTATATGCTGATGATACCGTCCTTGCTTTGGCCAGGAAAACGTATAACGAAGCCTCTATAACTCCACAAAGCACATAGAATACTTCTACAGTTGCTTCCTAAGTTACTGAGTTTGTGCTAACAAAACAAAATGAAGTTCAATTTGCTTTCGTAGCTCGTGTAAAGTAATTATCCAGACGCAGCCAGTGCTGCTACATTCCAGCTACCGCTTTTTCTGTGCATTCCTCAAAGCAAATCTCACACACAGCTTGCAATATCTCTGGCAGTTGTTTGATGACACCCTATCTTGAAAACTGCACGCGCTCACCCTATGCTCTGGCCCGAAAAAGCGCCGCTGAGAAATCGTCAAAGTGAAAGCAGATCTCAAAAACAACGGATGCCCCCAGCAGCTACTGAAAAACCAAGAGCGCTCCGCCCAAGCATCAAGACTTGGCCAGAAAGAGAAGAACGCGGAAACCGAGCGTGCAAGTATTCCCTACGCTGCGGGGGCGAGTGAGGCACTTGCAAGCGTTTTCAATGGGGGTCAAGAAAACACCACACAAGCTAGACACTGGAAGATAGAGAAGTAATAAAACATTTTACTCAAGGTGACATTATACAAGAAATATAAAACAGCATCAAAGCCCAGTAAATGCTATCTTAACCTGTGGTGGCATGGTGAACTAGAATCTCAGTGAAAAAGCTGGCAGCATACTTTCACCGCAAAACAACCACAAAGAACGACTTGCTAGCAGAAACAAAAGATGAAAGCTTACCTTCACGAAGGTCCCAAAAATCCCATTTACACTCCCATGTAAAATAGCACTGCTGAAACGCAAAACAACATTAATATTTAGAAGCATTACAAAGCAAAATGAAGAGACCACCTCCCGGCAGACACAACTGAGGCGAGGATGACAATAAATGAGGTGGACAATGAATAACAGGGTAAGATAAATGGTAGAGAGAGGGTGTGGTAGATGGTCCTTTGCGATCACAAAATGAACAAGGGAGGGGAAAACCTCTGGTTGCTTGAGCCAACGTTTCGACAAGGGGACTTGTCTTCGTCTGGGCAAAACGTTCATCATTGGCAGGGATTAAATAGGGCCTTCGCTCCGAGGAGGAAGGCCCCGGGGTGGGGAAGGAAAGTGGTGTGAGAGGGGATGCGTGTCAGGAAGGGGAGGGAGGTGAATCTTGATTCGTTAAGCTGCAATAGTGGAAAAACTGATATCCAGGGGGTGTGTAATGAACAAAGGCTTTGAAGGGGCTGCGACGGGGGGTTGGCGCTGGGTAGACCTGAAAAACTCAGATAAGAGCATTAGTCAGCGTGGTACAGGGAAATGAGAACAAGGGAAACAAAATAGGCTGGCACTGGAAGGAGAAATAAAAGGGGGGGGGGGGCATTTCCAAGGAAGGAAAAGGCAGGGGGGGGGGGAATGGCTCGAGTTCAGAGAAAGCCAAAAGGTGGGGGCGGAGGGGGTAACAGGAATGTCATGGTTTCCGAGAACTGGTAGTAGGGGATTAGGAGAAAGAAAAAAAAAGGTGAACAAAGGGAGAGGGTGAGAAGGCCGGAAATGTGGTGGAAGATATGACGTGGGAAGGATGCAAAGAGCGATAGTATACTCAGAAGTACTTGTATTTGGGCGTGTTGGTTCATAACTTTTCAGGAGGACACAGGGGCGCAACAAAAGACACGGACATAGAAGCAGACAGGGACAATCCCTTCTCCCTGTCTACTTCCACGCCCGTGCCCCCCATCCCGTCCCTGTGTCCTCCTGAAAAGATAATATACTTATGCGAGGTTCTAGGAAATGGTCTGAGCACGTGCAAGACATCTGTTAATTTAAAATTATGCTAACCCTGGAATGTACCTGAGAGATTCCAGGTTTCCTCTAGACATGTTAATCCCGGTTGGTTGCAGTGTTTTAAATTTGTGGATTAGGAATGCTTCTCTGCATTTTCTGTCCCTAGTCGATTTGAAGCCTGACTGAAGAATGAACAATTTGAGTTCGTCGAATTTGTGATGGCGTTGATTAAAATGGGTCGACACTGCCTTCTGTTTATTCCGTGTTGTGTCAGCCCGGTGCCCGTTTAATCTGGCACTCATTGTTTGCCCGGTTTCTCCGATATATTGTTTCTGGCAGAAGGAGCACTGGAGCATGTAGATAATATTGGACAATGTGCAGTCAAAACTAGTCTTTATATCGAAACTGAAATCGCTTGCCGTACTTTTAACCGCAGTGTCCCTTTGTAAATGTTTGCATGTCTTGCATCTAGGTCGAGAGCATGAAGTTACAGTCGGTGGTGGTTTCTTACCGAGCCTAGCATGCACCAGGATGTCCTTCAGGTTTGTGTGCGTCTGTATGTTACCCTTGGTGCGTCGGGAAATATTTTCTTGAGACGGTCGTTACCAGTTAAAATGGGGTGATACTTCCGCAGGATATTGTTTATGTTTGGAAGCGCGTTTGAGTATTTCGTTATAAGTGCAGGAGTTCGTTGACTGTTAGCTTTTGTTCGTTTTTTAAGAACTGCATCTCGTTTCAAAGTGGTTGCTCGTTGGAACGCATTATTGAGGGTTGTCTGTGGATGGTTTCTGGTGATTAGTGTGTTTTTTTAGGGTAAGATAAAGAAAGTTAGTTCACAATAGCACTAAAGAGGAAGAAGCAATACTCCTAGCTAGTTTAATTAGAATTCGTCTAAATGGCTGCTTGTGTAAGCTCTCCAAAAGAATGAAAGAATGAGTAGTCTTTTGTATTTCCACGGCCTTCTTGATCAATGCTGGGTTCAGGTCCAACCGGCCGACAACAGAGCAGCTGGTCGCTTTTGAATTGTATGTCTTGAATGCTTTTATGAAAAAGAAACACAGTTTTTCTCTGCTCTTTGACCTAGGGAAAGCATATGGGATGTGGCGTTATGGTGTTCTTCGCGACCTGTTGTCCCTTACAATGAACGGAAATATGCTGAATTCAAATGGAAGTCATCTCTCCGAATGGACCTTGTAGATTCGTTTTAGAACTACTTCACCAATAAAGTTCGTGGAGGAAAATGGTGTTTCTCAAAGTGAGAGAGAGAGAGACTCTTTATTGAAATACAGAGAATTTAGCCGGCGCTTAAAAATCGCTGGCATGCTACTCTGCGTAGGGAGGGGAGTGGAGTTGTGCGTTGCACACTGCTTGCTGTTCAAATAAACTCACTGAAGTGTGTGCTGCCCCGTTAAGTTTCAAGTCATAATTTGTTCATTTGTAAATAGCAAATTCAGTTAGGGGTCAACGCTGTCCAGGTGGGCAGGTGAAAATTGATTTAAAAATAACAGCGGCAAGAGTGTCTTCGTGTTCTTTTCAGATCAGCGCGGCATCAGGCATGAACCCTACGTCTCGCTGAATGGGCAAAGCGTTGTTTTTGAAAAATACTACGAATTTCAGTAAAGAAACCGCGAAGAGTACCCCGTGCTATTGCAGTTGTGGAAAAGCTTACTTTCATGCCGCGTACTACGCGATTATCGCTAAACTGTAGGAAAGCACTGAACCTGCTAAAAAATTCTCTTGCACCAGCAGTGATGTACCGGCGAAGATTGGCTACTAAGTCGCGATAATATAGTTACGTGGCGACCAGCCGAAGAATGGGACGGGATGAAGCTTCAGGGTGAGATGATTTAATGGCCGCTGGCCTAGCGCCAGCGCTCCATCCCACGGCACTGCCATGTTCTTGTTCCTCTCTATATAGTCCTATCACATAATGAATACAGTTCACTAGTGTATGAGCCAGTGCCGAGGCCTGCCTTAATGATGCTCAGCACAGTGTATCACCCCGGACTCCGTCTTGCCACCAACAGGTGGTCACTCAAGTGACAACACGAGTTCATAAGCGTTACATGTGCAATAAAAGTGTTATCTCAAGCAGCAAGCTTTTCCATAACTCATTTAGAATACCGGACAAGGTTAGGGACACGAGGAGTTTGTTATGAGGTACATTTGAAGGTAGTCAACAGTAGCGAAACAAGAGAAATAAGGGGGGTAATCTGTGAAAATTAGTAATGTCACCATTTTTTACTGAAAGATAATTAATTGGTTTGCAAGTAGAAAAAAAGCTACCACATACTGCGAAGGGGGTATGAGCTCTTTACCTCCGTATGTCGCAAACAGTGCTCTATCAGCAGTGCTCTATGGCAGCGGCTGTCCAGCCTTATACTTACGAATACAATTGTATTACTTGTAACCTAACTTTGAGTGTTCACCATCCTCGTCCTCGTTCATGCGGTTGACGTAGAACAAATAGTACTGCAAGTGCCACGTGGAATGGGATCGATTGGTGGCGGCTAGCAGCTATGCAAGAACTCTTTAATGCGTGCACGATTGCCAGAACCGAGGTCTTTGTTAAGCTATTGAAGAGGCAAAGGGATGAACATGAGGAGCTTCTTACGGCATCATCATCATCATCATCATCAACTTCACCACCATCAGTAGTTCGGGCAGGTCCAGGCTACAGTCACTTATTTGAGAATCTAGGTAAGGCAGAGAATTGTCGTCACGCTTGAAAACCGCTTGAAAATACTGACTGAAATCATTAGCTCTTTTTAAAGCCTCAAGCTGAGGTACATGGCTTTGTTTTTCAGAGGTCAGATATCTCCATAATTTTTGGGGCGAGGTTTTCATAAAGTTGCTCACGGTAACATTTGTATATTTCTGTTTTGAAGTCCTAATGGCTTGCTTTAGATCATTTGACAGTTTTGTAAAGTTTTCAGTGTGTGTTCTCGATGATTTACGTCGTTTAAGTTTCTTCAGTCGCGGAAGCTTGCGCTTCGTATGTATAATGTCTCTTGTTATCCAAGGAGTAAACTTTTTTACAGTTTTTACTTGTGTGGGAATATAAAATGCGATGCAATGTTCCACTTTATGCTGAAACGTCAACCATAGGTCGTCACATGATACCGATGGATATGTGTACATTGTAGCATTGAATAAAAGTGATCAAAAACATCGAGGACATCAACATCACCAGCATCTTTTCAGTCATAAACTTCTGTTATTTTTTCGCGTGTGCTGGGGCAATTAATGACAGCGAACAAATGTTTTCCCGGTGGTGAGATATACCATCATGTATCTCATATGAGGAGGCACCCTCCGTGAAACAGTTGTTTATAAAAGTTCAATCAAGAACACCGTGGCTTGTGTCTGTGATACGGTAGGGTTCCTGCACAATTTTTTTGAGGCTGAAAGCAAATGCGACGTCAAGGAACGCGTCGGCACTGGTTTGGTCAATGGATGCTCTATCCTGAGTTTCCCGCGCTATGCCTGGGAGATTAAAATCCCCTGGATTGGTTAAGGTGACGCTGCATGTATTCTGAATAGGCTCTAAGTTATCTGCACTGATATTTGGTGGACGATACATTGTGTCAATATAAATCGGAGGTTCATTTACAAGGATCTTACACCAAAGTGTCTTTGCGCCGTCGAATTCCGGCAATGGCGTAGTGTATGTGTTCTCCCTAATCAAATTCATCACTCCACCGCCACGATAATGCCTGTCTTTCCGCAAAATAAGATAGCCCGGCGGAAAGATATTATTAGACATATGCGAAGACAGCCAAGTTTCAGTGATGGTTACTACATCTAGACGGTAATCAAGAAGAAATGTTTCTAGCTCTACTAATTTATTTACGATACTCCTAGCGTTTAAGTTTGCTGTGACTACTCGTCTGAATCGATCCTTCTTTGGTCGCTGCTGTGATCGAGCGTGCTTTTTGATAAGGCTAGTTTTCCTTCTTTCGTAGCATCCCGCGAGAACAGTCGGCCATTAATGTTAACTTTGTCGTACACGAGAAAAACTTTATTGTGTTTGTCTCGATTGACCTTCCAGCTATCCTAGAGCTTTTTTCTTATGTTGCGTGCTCGCTGGGAAAACTCTTCGCTGACCGAAAAAGACGAACCCTTTAGCTTCGAACAGTTGCTCAAAATATTAACTTTATCTCTGGAGTCGAGTAGTTTGAAGATGACAGGACGCGTTTTGTTTTCCCTTCTTGCGCCCATGCGATGTATTCTTTCAATCCCAGAGGTTTTCACGCCATGTTTTCCTTGAAGGATGCTATCGGTTGCTTCTTTTTCCAGGCTTTCGGTTGCCTCATCTTCATGTTCAGTTAATCCGTAAATTATAAAGCTCGACCGCCTGCTTCTGTTTTCAAGATTATCAGATTTACGTTCCAGACTAATCAAGCTGTTTTGAAGGTGTGTAATTTTCTCTTCAGCATCTTTAAGCTTCACCTCGACCAGCGCAAGCGCATCCAATTTATCATTCATGGCGTCCGAAGATTCATGTGTTTCTTTACTTTCGCTCTTGATAGCTTTTATGTGAACAGCTATACTTCGAATTTTAGTAAGGACCTACTGCATGTTAGGGCCAGGGTTGCTTTCTACATCTCCAGCAAGCAAGAAAAGACGTTTCGAAGAAACCGCATAGCTCTCAAGAGTTAAACACTCCCGCCATGGGTACGGCAGCACCAGAAGAAACAAATCGATACTTCGGAAGCATTTGCGAAATCGTTTGCTCACCTGGAGCACAAAGTCGAAAGGATTGGTGACACCCATGTTTGCTTCGGTGCCGCAGTGCCCATTGCTGGAGTTGAGCGCGTTGTGGACGTGACCGGTATTACAAAGAATTCTGCAGCAGGGAAATCCAGGTGGCTGGATGGCACATTGTACTTTAGACTGTTCCACGGTAGTGCGCAGCAGTTGACGCACGTCGCATCATTCCTGGCCAGAGTGCCGGGTATCTACATCATTTGACTATTGTCGCAGGCCACTGCATAATGCTTCAGTGGATACCAGCACAATGCGGCATTCTGGCCGATCTAAAAGCAGATGAAGCAGCCCGTAATGCAACCAACATCGGAGATATATTCGAACTCTCTTCACGAAATCTGATGAATCCTAAAGGGCTAAAAGATTTGTTTCCAAAGAAACGTATCGGCTATGGAGATTGACGACACATCCCTACCAATTTCTGTTCTCAGTCGACCCACATCTCAGAACTCGCCCTCTGAAAACACAGTATAACCGACTTCACCTTAAGCAGCATTTACAAACGGCTTTGGACACTATTTTGGTCTAATGGACAGTCTGCTTTGTGACAACTGCGGCTCGACTGAAACCGCGGAACATATCCTGCTTGAGTGCCCTGCATATGCTGACGATCGTGCCTACTAGGAACATCGCATGAAGTTTTCCCCTGTGCCTCTAACAATGGACAGCGTTTAAGGTGCCTTCGCCGGCCCTAGACAGCTGAGATGTGCAATAAACTTTTAGTTTGCATATTTAAAGGACGTTTGACGTCTTGACAAACTCTAATTTCACCTTGCATGTAAGCCTCAACCATCCTTCATGCAGTGAAATTTTTTAGCTCATATGTTGCACCATGCACGTCATCATTTCGTATGCAACATTGTTATTCGCCTATACACCTTAGTACGCATTTAATGGCCGTGTTTTCCCCGCAGGGGCGTCTGCATAATGCAGACGTTGGTGAGTTGCGACACCACGGGTACCTGAGCATCCGCAGGGACATCCCCGCAGGGGGATGATGGTGAGCAGTCCGCCACCACGGACCCGAGCACCTGCGCTTAGCCGTGCGTGGCATCGCCGTGTCCGGGGAAAAGGGGATCCTGGTGGTTGAGCGAATGCCGAGCGTTTGGACCCTTAAGGCCCCTCGGCGGAGGCAACACACCACTTTGGCCATAGCTTCCCGAAGACGGCACCTCCGGCTTGACCCGACCGGGGGAAATCGGCAGTCGCCTTTTCCTATCCTACCCTCTATCTTTCACTTTCCTATCTCTTTCTTACAACTCTCCTGTCTTCTGTTCACTTCTCAGTTTTTCCTCTTTTCCTGGCGGCTAGGGTTAACCTTGTGTGGCCAACTACCCTTAGTTGCGTCATATTTGATTATAGTTGAGGTGTACAGCTGGCGTACGCAGGACTTGCTTGCAAGTTCCTGTCCCGTCCCCTAGTTGGACTCCATGGTGGGTGGCTGGCACCGTGGCCGAAACACACACATTTTATGGCTTCTCTCATTTTAAGTAATGATCGCACTCCAAAAAGAGTGCGGACCGAGGATCTTACAGCCCAGTGCTTCCGAAAAACGAAACAAACTTTCCCCAAATACCACGTGATCCACAGCGAAACTGAAAATACTGCCAGAAAATTGTCGCCATTCATGGGGTCCAAAAGTCTGACCGATGCTTTGAGCACGGGCTACAAGTTGACAAAATTGCCCAGCGGTGACCTGCTTCTAGAAATTAAAGACAGCAACCAGCACTCCGAACTGTCCAGCATAGTTTCAATAGGAGACATCCCTGTTACAATAACTGCACACCTATCCTTAAACACCGTCCGTGGAGTGATATCCGAATTTGACTTTCTCGACCTCACCGAAGATGAAATGCTCGAGGGTCTCAAAGACCAAAATGTCACAAATGTCTTTCGTATCAAAATCAAGAAAGACAACAAAGAACTACCAACCAAACATCTCCTCCTCACTTCAACTCCAGCACACTCCCCGAGTACATTGAAGTAGGTTACCTGAAGATTAAAGTCCGACACTATATCCCAAACCAGAAAAGTTGTTTCAACTGCCAGCGATATGGCCATGGGTCGCTGAGTTGCCGTGGTCGACAAACCTGCGCAAAATGCGCATCACATGAACATGTTTCTGAAAACTGTGAAGCCGCAGCTCTGTGCTGCGCAAACTGTGAAGGAGATCATCCTGCCTACTCAAGGTCCTTCCCAAGATGGAAAACTGAAAAAGAAATAATTGCCCTCAAAACGAAAGAAAACACTGCATTCAAAGAAGCTCGTAATCGATTGTCACACAACATCAATAGATTGTCCTTCACTGCAGGAACAAATTTTGCTGATGTGGTGCGCAGCGGCGGCACACCACACCGGTCTCCGGCCAATGCCCAGGCAAAGCCTGAGGCATGGCCTTCCCTGTCCCCGGCAGGCGCAGCCAAGGCTGCCCTGCCACCTCTCAAAAAGGGCCCGCCGGCCCCTCAGTCGGCTGCCCGCAAGGCTTCCCCCGGTCGGGAGAGGCCTGCAAACCGCACACGCGTGGGTTCTCCGCGGCCCTCCAGAGCCTCTAGCGAGGCGATGGACACAACGCAAAACTCGCCCCCGCTTCAGCTGCGCCGCAGCTCGCTTGAGCGAAAAAGAAAAGACAAGAGCCCAGTAATGGCACCCCCAAAACCTCTATCGTAACTTCTTTACTACACTCCCAAAAATCATCCAACATGGCTTTCCTTATACATTGGAACTGCCGTGGACTACTAAATAATTATTCTGACATAAAAGAACTTCTAAACACACTTTCCCCCGTGGCTTTATGCCTACAGGAGACAAACTTAGGTCCCAAACAGCAGAATATCCTAAATAAGTATCAAGTATTTCGGTGCGACCGAGAGCAAGCAAATAGGCTCTCAGGAGGTGTTGCCATTACTGTGCAGAGTGGTGTTGCAACCCATGAAATCAAGATTAAAACCAAATATGAAGCTGTTGCAGTCACCATCCTCCATTTTAAAACAATCACCATATGCTCGGTATATCTACAGCCACATCTCGCAGTAACACTGCACGACTTAGAAACACTTTTAGAACAGCTACCAGAGCCATATCTTGTAGTCTGATTTTAATGCTCACTATGGTTTTTGGGGAAGCGCACAAACAGATACTAGGGGTCGTATTTTAGAAGATTTTATTCTGTCTAATATTCTCTGTCTGCTCAGGCAAATACACATTCTGTTCTCCAAGCTCGGGAAAAATAAGCTGTATAGACTTGTTTTTTAGTTAACCGTCTGTTTTTTATGGATTTTAAATGGGATGTCCTTGACAACCCCTACGGAAGCGATCATCTGCCAGTACTAATCAGCTTGTCGTCATCACCATCAATCATCCCTAGCAAACCCCGTCGCTGGAAACTTCACATAGCGGATTGGGAGCTGTTTCGGGAAAAAAGCCTCTCTAGAAAAAATATTTGCGGATCACCTTGATGTAGATGAACTAAATGAAATGATCACATCCTGCATAATTTCTGCGGCACGCCTGGCTATCCCTCAGTCCTCTGGGGTGGTTCGACACAACCACAAGGTGTGGTACGGCAAGGAATGTAGAGAAGCGAAGAAGGTGCAAAATAAAGCCTGGGGAATTTTTACAAGATACGCCACACACGAGAACCTTATAGACTTTAAAAATGCGAGAGCTAATGCACTGCGCATCCGTCGCAATGCAGAGAAAGCTTCTTGGAAAAATTACATATCATCCATAAGCAGTTCAATCACAAGCAAAAAAATGTGGGAGCAAGTTCGTAAATTAAATGGCGACTTCTCCCCTTTTACAATTCCTTTTCTTACAGCTCCTGATACACAAACAAGTATAGAAGAGCCAGCAGACATCCTGGGTGAATATTTCTCACGTGTTTCCAGTTCCACACACTACACATAATCATTTTTAATGTACAAAAACACAGCTGAGAAAAATAGACTTCCAACAACTGGTTGCACAACTGAACCTTTCAACAGATTAATCACAATCCAGCAAAATAGAGTTTTATCTGCTGGCAAGCTGACTCCCCGGGCCCCGATGAAATACACTACGAAATGCTAGCACATCTTTCACAACCTTCTATAGAAGCACTTTTGAAATTTTTTAATAAAATTTGGACACTAGGAAAGGTTCCGGAAGCTTGGAAAAAAGCAATTATAGTGCCATTCCTGAAACCTGGTAAACAGCCAACATCCCCTGGCAGTTATCGGCTAATAGCTCTTACCAGCGGCCTTGCCAAGTCTTTTGAAAGCGTATTAAATATGCGGTTAACCTTCGTGCTTGAATCTCGGGAACTGCTTGATATCCATCAGTGTGGTTTAAAAAGGCATGCTCCACAACAGACCACTTAGTTCGCCTCGAAAATACTGTTCGAGAGGCTTTCATACACAAACAACACTGTCTCGCTTTCTTGCATATAAAGGGAACCAGCGAAAATAGACGCAAGACAAGAACAAAGAAGGCACACACCACAACGCTGGACTTACAACTAACTGATTTATTGCGATGAAGAATTGCTTATTTTAAAAGAATTTCCTGCCTGCGCACACACCCTACAGACAATACACTTCGCGCACCACATGGTGACATGGCTACTATAATGATAAAAACTTGCACTCTTTTTCGGTGATAATCACAGATGGCTCACTGATGCATTTCTGCTTATTCTTTCTGATCAGGAATGCCTTCAATAGCTGACGCTCACGTTTAGATTTCCCCCGCCCGATAATGCTGGTAGTGTGAAAACTAGGAGAACATTTGCAATCCTTTACATGCAAGGCTAGATTGCTGCCTGTGCCAGTGCCCAAAGTTGTGCGATGTTGCCTCAGGCGCTCATTCAAGCATGCTCCGGTTTGGCCTATGTAGATTTTCCCGCATGACAATGGGATTGAATACACCACGCCCACTGCGCATGTGGTGAACATAGTCTAGGGTTTGGTCTTGCAAACACCAGTTCTGCGCAGGTCTGCAGAGGTTTGGGCGCACAAACCGGACAGTTTGCAAGGAGCAGAAAATGCCATAGTTACATTAAACTTCTGAGCCACTTTTTTCAGACCATGTGAAGTCTTGTGGAAGTAAGGCATGACTTCCAACTTTCTTGTTTTCACTTCTACTGGCCTGGCAGCCTTTGAAGATAACTTCAGTTTTTTCCCCAAGGATTCCGGTAAATGAACAGCACACATTTCTAGGTATAATTTTTGATAAAAAGCTCACATTCCTTCCACACATTAACAACCTGAAAAAGAAAGCTTCCCGATCCTTAAATGTTCTAAAGGTGCTTTCACGTAAACGATGGAGGTCCGACAGGGCATGCCTTTTTGCACATTTATCGTGCTCTAGTACGATCCTGTTTATATTACGGGTGCATCGTATATGGGTCTGCGAGACCATCATAACTAAAAAGACTGGACCCTGTGCATAACCTTGGTTTACGCCTCTCAACTGGCGCTTGCAGGACATCCCCCATAAACAGTCTCTATGTCGAAGTAAATGAACCCTCCCTTACAAATAGGAGAACCATGCTGACATCCGCATATGTGCTAAAAACCCGTTCACTGCCAAAGCATCTCTGCTACCCCATAGTTACAAAATGCTAATCCAGACAACTGTTTAACGACACACCCCAAGCAATCAAGCCACTACTCCTCCGTTTTGAAGAAAAATGCGAATTAGGTATACTGAACACACTGCACAATATTTCCCCGAGACCCCGCCCACTGCCACCTTGGTACAGCTTTCCCTCAGTATGTGACCTTACGTTGACGCACATCCACAAAAAGCAAACTCCACAAGAAAAGTATGAGAATTCCATAGATCTTTACACAGATGGCTCTAGTACCGCACACTACGTTGGGAGTGCAGTAATACAGGGGAAAGAAGAAAAAAATAGTTAGGCTACCTGAGTGCGCATCAGTTTTCACGGCAGAAAGTTACGCCATTGCTGTCGCAGTTAAAGAAATAATCACGAAACATATACAAAATAGTGTTATCTAAACCCACTCACCCAGCGTAATTACAGCACTAAACTCCAGAAATGCAGTCCAGCCCATAATAGGAGACATAATACATGACATAATTAAAGCAGACACAAAAAGACTTATAATAAAGTTTTGCTGAGTCTCTAGTCACGTGGGAATCAGGGGGAACGAGAGCGCTGACGCATGTGCCGCACGTGCTCGTAATGTACGAATAAAACAAGTAGATATACCTTATTAAGACTGCATGAAACTTGTAAAAAATAAACTTAGAGGAAAATGGCAGGCCTCATGGGACAATGAAGATAACAACAAGCTACATTTAGTAAAACCTGTCCTTGGTGAATGGAAGACCTGCGGGCACCAGGAACGTTTTATCGAAGTAATTTTATGCCGTCTGCGCTTTGGACGCACACACATTACACACAGCTTCCTGCTTGCAAAACAAGAAAAACCAGTGTGCGAAAAATGCGGAGACGAACTTACAGTTAATGAAATTTTGATCTCATGTGTGAAAATTGAAAAAATAAGAAAAAAGTACTTCACCCAATTTTACAATGAACGCATTCCTTTTCGCCCTGTACTGGTTTTAAAGGGGTCGGGAAATGTTTTCCGAAAATTTTGAACGGCGTGTGTATTTGCAATTCTGACCCTTCATTCTATAGTATACCTTGGTTCGTTTCATCGTCTGGGTTGATTGAATAGCGAAAAACACTAAATTTCTGTTTCCCAGCGCGCGTCCCCCTCAACTCACAGAAAACGTCATTTTAAGAAGCCAATCAGAGGCTTCTGTCGTGAACACAACATGGCGGCTTAGCGAGGCTTGTTTAGCCATAGTTGACCGAGGTTACAGCACGCATATTGACTCGAATGTGGCACCGTCGTCTGCTCAGAATGGAGTCTGCTAGCTGTCAAGCTGACACAGGTGCGAAAACTTGGCCGGTGCGCCGCACCAGTCGCCGCTTGCGAACTGCCGCCTACTGCAACCAGGGACACGGAGCGGCAAGCATCTTTGCGCCGCTATACTCATGCCCGGCCCACATCCGGTGTAACACTTTGCCACCGCACACCAGCGCCTGCGCGCTTATTGGCTACTGAAGTTCGCACCAGAAAAGACAAAATAGCGATGTTATCAGAAAGACAGCCGGCTGTACTCGGGCGGCGACAAAGCATGCCTGCCCACGTAGCGCGCTTTTGGCAACGGCGCTGGACGCGGGCGCGCCGGGCGACGAACTGCGCTGCTCTCTGGCTGCCCTGGTCGTCGCTTGGCCTGTCTCGCATCGAAGCCGCGGTGGACAGCGCTTCGGAAGTAGCCTGGGTTATAATAAAATGCCTGCTTTTGGCATCGCTTTACTGTCAACAGCATCGTCATTGTTGCGGTGCGCTCGGCAGCGGAGCTATATAGCGGACGCCAGGCGCGCAAGCCGGACCGCAACGGCCGGACAGCGGCAGCTGAGCGGCGGTTGTGGCAAGAAATTTGCTCGTATTACAGTTGCTGCTTCTACCAGCAAATCGGCATTGTTCAACGATCCTCAAAAATGATCTATTTTCCACACTTCTTGCTCCAACAGTTTATTATTTATGTGAAGAAAAATCTTTAGATCATTTTTATGACGCCCGCGGACGGGATCCAGGTTTGCCGGCCGGCCTGCAGACTCGCTGTATTTCACATTCGCACCAGAAAAGACAAAACAGCCATGCTATCAGAAAGGCTGCCTGTTATATTCGAGCATGCCGAGCTATCGGCAACGACGCCGCCTGCGGACGCGCCGGGCGATTAACTGCGAGGCTTGCCGGCGGCCCTGGTCGTCGCTAAGCCTACCTGGTTTTGCATCGATACTATCGATACCGCAGCTGAGGGAGCTTCGGAGCTGGTCACCGCTGTAAAAGGTACTACTCTCGTCACCCCTTTAACTGCAAACCTGTCCCAGTCAAAAAAACCATTGGAACCAATTGGAATTTCAAATGGTTCCAAATGGACTCAACTGGTTCCAATTGGAATCACTGTTCCAATTGGACAGTCCAACTGGATCTGCAAAGGGTTCCAACTGGAATTTCCATTCCAATTGGGCAGTCCAATTGGTTCCAATTGGAATCCTAATTCCCACTGAAGAGTCCATTTGGCCTTGCAACTGGTTCTTCACATCCATATGGACTCCCACTTGCATAACTCTGCAGGCATTGAGTTTAGCACAATGAATTCAGTTTAATTTGTTTTTGTAAATTTTGCTAGCGGAGCACTTTTTCTGAAAAGCATATTTTTAACACAGTAATTATTTTAAATAACTTCAAGACCCTTTTGTATACTCCATGAGCTAAGGAAACCTAGAAGGTATTTAAAACCAGTCAAATTGCTGTGTACTTTTACAACCGCAGTCCCATCACAGCAACTTTGTTCAAAATAATGAACCTTTTTCCTCACAGAGCTGTATACTGTTGACAACAGGCATTTTACCTAATTTTTAAACTCAGTTTGTTATCAGATTTGTAAAGTAACAATGACACACAACCACAGTAATTGCTTTAGGGGCATGCACATATTCAAAAACTTTATTTTTCCATTTCCATATGACACAGTGGTGTCGAAAATATGAATTCACTTAATGATGCTTGACTTCAATACAAAACAAAGCCGCATTTAAAATATACAATGTCGGACACCAGAGCACTTTCGGAACAAAGTGAAACATGGCACATAATATAAATATTACACATTTGGTTGAATATTAGAAAACACAGTTTCACAACTTTAGTACAACTTTACAAGAAAAACGACAAAGTACCAAAACTGGAACAAGCACACTATTGATGATTTTCAAAGATTCAAAGCATTCAGCAAAAAAAAGCCTACAACGACGTCAAAGTTACAGTTGCTTTGTATAAACGTATATTTAGTTTCTAAGGCGATACCAGGGGCAAATTCAATTAGAGGAAGAGAAGGGGGACGGACATCCTAAAGTATGGCTTCCACATAAAATCCGGATTTGCACAAATTATTTTTTGTCATAGAAAGTCTAAGAAATGTGCGATTTAACATCCTCCCACCACACACAGTCTTCTCCAAGAATACGTCATAAATACACCCTGGATGACATTAGCTTAAAGTGAGATTGAAAATTGGAGATCGGAAACGCAAGAGGCGCCCGTGTGCTGTGCGATGTCAGTGCACGTTAGAGATCCCCAGGTGGTCAAAATGATTCCGGAGACCTCCACTACGGCACCTCTTTATCTCTTTCTTCTCTCACTCCTACCTTGCTCCCTTCCCGTACGGCGGAGTTCAGGTGTCCGCCGAGATATGTGAGACAGATACTGTGCCATTTCCTTTCCCCAAAAACCAATTTACCAATTTATACAGGTGAATAGCGCAGTTTGATGAAATGGCGTGACAGGTCAAAATAGTCTCAGGTATGCACTTACAACACAAGCTGCATTTAAATGCTTTGAATGCTTGCACAACAAAATATTCACTCCAGTCAGATAGAGAGTCTAAAAAACACATGAAGGCAGTTTCATAAATGTCTTCATCTGAAGTTGAAATCGTTTAAGTACTGTGATCTAGCCAGTGCAGCCAATAGAGGTTTTCGAAGGATAAAAGCCAAAAACTGTGATGGACCGTGGCTGAGGTGCTGTTCTGCAGCTTGAAGATTAGTTCTGAGGTTAATTTGGACTTTGGTGGTCACATGTACGGTGGCAAAATTAAAACAATGCCGACATGCTGTACAATGTTACCTCACATTAATGTTTCCCAGATGATGCAAATTAACCAAAACCCGTAGTAGCTAAACGGTTAGGGTGCTCGACTAGTGATCCCAAGGATGCAGGTGCCATGGCCATGTTTCAACGGGACCCCGCCGCGGTGGCTCAGTGGTTACGACGCTCGGCTGCTGTCCCGAAAGACGCGGGTTCGATCCCGGCTACAGTGGCCGAATTTCAATGAAGGCAAAATTCTGGATGCCCGTGTACTGTGCGATGTCAGTGTACGTTAAAGAACCCCAGGTGGTGGAAATTTCCAGAGCCTTTCACTACGGCGTCCCTCATAGCCCGGGTTGCTTTGTGACGTTAAACCCCAATAAACCAAACCTAAGAAAAAGGTAATCGTCTAAAGGGTGTAGGAACTAGGAACAGGTGAAATAATTACACTTCCTATGTTCATGAAGACGCAAATATTGCTGACCGAGGAAAATGGAACAACTTCACGTTTCATGGAGAATGAAACAACTTTAAACAAGTGCCTCATCTCAACAGTGCTATACTTCAACACCTTGCATTTCAGTGGCTGCACAACTGCAAAAGTATGACTGCTGCTGACAATGCGCACAATTATTGCGAAAGTGCCATCTGACAGCTGTACCACTGAGTTGTTTGTTTTTTTATTCCTGGCATAGTCTTCACTAGTAAATATACGGCCACTGTGGCACAAACGAGGATACTCAATACTGTCTTCTGCCACAAGCTCCTTGTTAGTTATGCTGCCTGAAGGGACATATGGCCTACCTCGACCAAAGAAGCGCAATCCCCCAGAGATGGGCACACTTTTCTGGGTTGGTGATCTGTCTAGAGAAGCACAGTACTGTATGGCACCTTGATGAGTAGTAATCTTAAGGCACTTCTCCACCACTCCCTCAATCTGCAACACACGGCATATCTGGTGGGCAATGCCATTGGCAGCCTTCACAGCCTCCTTCAAGGTGCCATTTCCCGCCTCAAAAGGAAAAGCAGAGTGAGCCCACAATGGACCCCAGTGTCGCACACTCTTTCCAATATGAAGAAGTTGATGCACGTTATACGTCATGCACTCTTTTCCATAGAGGATCTGAGCGTGGACATAGAAGTCCAAAAGAAGGCTCTCTGCAATAGTAAGGTCAGGAAGTGACACCTTGTGTTCCAGCATGATGTGTACAGCCTCCACCAGACATGCCCAGTGCTGCAAGTACTGACTCTTCAAAATGCCCTCCAGCACAGGAACACTGTAGAAGAGCAACCAATTCTCATACTCCTTCGCCTTCCAGCATCTTCTCTCCTTGGTAGGTCTAGGTGTGCGTTTCGCATCTCTGGGAGGTGCAATGGTCATTAGGCGTCTGTCAATTTCAGCCTGAGAGCGACCCAAATAGAATAGAGAACCTGGCGATTCGAGCCACAAGTCCAGAAACTGCCGCCCCACTCCCAACAGCACGCAGTGCATATAGTCTGGAACAAAACTCCAGACTATGTTAAACTGCTGCATGTTGATGATTGGGGAGAAAGATTTTACGCCATTAATAGGTCGCCCCTCTACTATTGCCCTTTCCATATCTGCCACCATCTGCTCCTCACTCCTCTCGGGACTGTCTTTATCCTCAACTGGGTATTTTGTTGCTCTCCCAACCCTCTCGCCTTTCTGTAGACACCAATTGCAGCCGTGGTATCCGTTAAACTGAGTTACACCCTGCATGGGGGCTCTGGCCACAGAATCAACAGCACAGCAAATGCAGAAGGCCTTGAAGTTTTGTTTTTTGCCTTTATAATTAAGGTCAAATCCTTCCTGCGATAATTTGCTCATGACCTCCACAAAGGCACCCTGAAAGATGCCCATGTGGGGTTTGTCTTTTCCAAACCAGAGACCTGCCAATACCAAATTTTTCATCCTTTCCGTCGGTGGCAGCTCATTAATAATAAGTTGGATAGGCCAAATTGATGTGCCACTCGACTTGAATACAGGACTGCCATCTGCATTCAGTGTAAAGCTGATTCTGTGGCCAGCTTGACTAGTAGCATCAACAAAGTTGCGATACATACTGCCATCATGAATGTCACACAAGGTGCTATTGGACTTCAGCGGCTTTGTCAAATCAAGAAAGGTGGATTTTTCTAAAATTTTGCATAATTGTGATGGAAGATTTAAAAGGACAAAAAAGGGTGCATCTGCCATGGCAGATGATCCGCATGGCCGACCACATTCGGAGCAGTCCAGGGATATGCCTGGCACAGCTTCACCCACATAAATTGTGCACTGTGGGCAAAAATAATGAAATGTCATGCCTGTCCCACTGCCTTCAAAAAATTTGTTTAGTGAGTACTTTGAATGCGGAAGAACAGGGCGTTCAAAAAAAGCATTGACCATGTCAATGAGACTAAGAAGTGCACTAAATGTCAGCCTCGAGTTAAGTGCATATCTGACGACCATTAAGAGCATGTCACCTTCCGTCACAGCTAACTTTGTAGACACAATATCTCTGAAGAGACTGCCAAGTGCAGCATCATTTGAGCTGGGGCTCGTGCTCTCACTGTGGGCATGGTGTTCCTGCATACATAGAGACGGCATCTTACTTATTTGAACACACCGCAGTCTCAGTGAGATCAGGCAGATGGGCAGGTTTGTACAAATATTTTCTGCAACATACTGCAACACAAAAGAAAGTTCTCGCGCATTTAAAACAACAATGGTAATGCCAAAACGATATCTAGTGCAGCAGCTGGTTAAGTTTTATTTCGCGATTGTTTTTTTTTTATGAAGGCGGGGGCCTGAAGCAAAAAAAGCTACCCAAAAACAGCTTCAAAGAATGAAGCCCTTTCTTCGCAATAAAATGAGCAGTAGTCACAGCAGAATAGCGTTTGCATCAGCACAAGCAAATATAGACAGTACGGTGAAGTAGCAGAACATTCGAAGTCACAAATAAAAATTACACATAAATGCAACAATTCATTTCGCAGCATACAGGCGGGAAAGTTAAGAAAGGCCTATCAGAGGAATGATAAGAAAAAATGGCAGTATACGGCTTTTTCTTTCTCAGATAAAGGCTTCAACACTGAATATTTGTCCTTACCAGGTTATCATCACGTACGTCATCTGCATCCGGCTCGCAAATGGAACCGGAGTGTACGGCTGAACTGAGTGCGCCTCCCACCGCAGCGCGTTCACAGTCACTGGTAGCGCTGGAAGCGAATGGCTGTTGGCTGATTTCCTCTTCATCCGTTGTGACGGTTTCTTCGATATCCTCTGGTGGCGACTGCAGCCCACTACCTCTATTGTCTGCCGCAGAAAGTTCCTGTGTAGCAACGTTTAAAGTATCAGTCAGCGGCGTTCAGAAGCGCAATTAAGTGGTGGGCACATACTGTATATACGCTCGTAGTACTTACGCCTTGTTCTTGCTGATGGCTTTTGCGCCAGTAGTGCGTCGACTTCGGCAGCTCGAACTTTGCGCCAGGGTTTAGGTATTCTTTGTAATTACCTCGCTTCTGCCGATTTTGTGGACGCGCCATCACGATTCCGGAGCAGACTCGGCGTCTGGCTTCGCAATGTTTAAATTTGTGCCAGCAATCTCGGAAAAATTTTAATGAGGCGAAAGTGCCAATAAATTCCAGGGACTAAGAAAATCGCGTGCAGACCAACGACCAAACATACTGTCGCACTTCTACCGCTGGCTTGGCCTTCTCCTGTTACTGGCAGTACCACAGGCAGGTCACAGCTGGCGAAGTTGCCTCGGCTATGGGGCTATGACTACAACTCGGTTTGGCTAGTTCGGCCGTATTCACAAAAAAAGTCAGTCCAGCAATCAACGCACTGAAGCCCGAGTACTGAGTAATGTGTTCTAAATCTATGAGATAGAAAAATTTTTTTGTAAAATTAGGACCTGCGAATACGCGATGGCGCAATACTTAGGAACTTTGGTATCAGTTGCCCTGCCAAAAGTGTGGGGAGACAAAGAAAAAGAAGGGAATTTTAGGCTAGGTGGCGCAAACTGCCGCCCGATACAACTGTAGTCAGAATAATCCATCCATCCGTCTATCTATGGCGGGCTGTGGCGGACGCGAGACCGGCGAGATTGAGCGACCGAACTGAGCAGTGGCCACTGAGCAGTCAATCTTTGTGTCACCTCGTGAGCACTCGCAATTCGCTGTTGACACCATGGGCACGCATGCATACGTTCGATACGAGGACGACAAGCGTTGTGCCATTGTCCCTATCGAATACGTGCGAGGATTTAAGTGTAGGGATGACGATGACTACTCTTCAACATTTTATTTAGTGAAATGGATTGAAGAAGATGGAACTGCAGATTATTATCGAGCCCGCATATTGCTGCTTGGAGGTAAGTTCGAACTGTTATTATTCTGCGCCTGCGGCAGTGACCATTCTTCACGCGTTGCAGAGGAACTGATCACGGACAGTGGTTGCTTAATTACTGCAACACACTCCATTCTAATAAGGTTGCTTGATCGCCCAATGCGAGTCGCAGATATCGCGATATGAATGCATGAGATTCTAAGAAGGTTGTTTGATCGATCAACGCGAGTCCCAGGTACCGCGGTATGAACGCATGAGACGTAAATCGTTAAAATTTCACAAAACGCAGCTGTTAAGGCATATTTCTTTCTGTGGTGGGCCACAAATTAAACTGAGCGAAAAGCAGCCCTGTCAGTGGGAGAACACGTGTTGTAGATAGTCGACCGCGTGGGCAACAATCGCCTGTAAACTTAAGATTAAGGAGCGGCTTTTGTTGCAGCGATGATATTATATTTGTCGTGGCTGCTACCTGGCTGTCAAAAATAAGGACTTGGTAATTAGCGCATTTTTCGCTAGTTAACGCGTGCTCGTTTATCATTCCTTTAGCCACAATTTCTTTTGGAATATCCCACGCCTAGAGGCACTCGACGAATAAAAAAAAATATCAAGCCTGATCATCAAAGGTAACTCTGCGAACGCAATTTTAAAATATTTTGTAACTTTATAACCATAGTTATAACCATAGTAAGCTTATAACCAGGCCACCGCTTCAAAAGCAAAAATTAGAGCGATTTTATTTATTTGATATTGTGATGTCACTGCATCACAAAAAAAGTAAAGCATACATACTCTCTTGCTTTGAGTTTTTTGGAATTCTAGGTTTTAATTTTTATCATAGCAATAATATGCATTTGATGTGTCTACAACTAACAGCCTCCATTTCTGCTGTTTTCTTCGAATACATTTCTGTTGTGCATTTTGGCTTGTTAAAGTGTCTAGAAGACTTATACCGTTTACCTGCAATTTACTGATCTTTGTGTCAATGTTTCAGACTCTGAAGCAGACTTACAAACCAAAGTGAGATAGCGTCGTGTTCGCTTCAGGCGAATTGTTGGCTCCAGTGACAGTGAGGAAGAAAAAGCGAGGTGGTATGTATGCTCCTCAGTGCACAGAAACTGCCGGGCTCCTAAGAGTGTGTGAGGCTGAGAAATGTCTTTGTATTTCCTTTATTTATAGGAGCCTAAGAAGCAAAAACCCACCAACAAAGAAAACCTTTTAAAAGCTCTTGCAAGAAAAAAGAAGTTAATACCGCAGAGATTAGAAACAGAGCAAAATGCTCTGTCAGCTGCACTGGCAGAGGTGAATAGCCTGAAGCAGCGGTTGCAAGAGCAAAACTTGGAAATGAGGAAACTAAGAGACCTTAATGAGAGGCTCCAGGAGAAAGTTATAGGATGAATGGACGAGCTCGGTATGATGGCTTTTTGATTCCTTAGTATTCTTAGTACTAGTTTTAGCCTGGCGGCGGCATTCAAAGTGGTGTGTATTCGAACCACACTTAAGAGACAGATTATTAATAATGTCATATATCTGCCACCATATCATCTGTATCTTCTATTTTATCTGCAGAGCTTATATGCAGGGCCATTTATTTTCTGGTGAAAGCCTGAGCAGATTGTGGCTAAACCATAGTTCTACCCGAAAATACACACAAGGTGTAGTTTGCCGGTGCATAAAGCTCGGTGAAACACATGGAAATTAGCTTTATATTATGTGGTCCTTTCAGTAGGTAAATTGAAGCAGTATTTTTACAGAACTGAGAGCGCTACAACATAGATATTTGTAAAATGTTTTGTGCCAAGAAAAAATTTAACAAAAATCTAAGTTATGTTTATTCATCAAATTCATTGTCAAATATGAACTATGCCTAGTTTGAACTGTCAGATTTTCTTGTGATGCAAAACTCAAAAACAAAGGGCCGTTTCTGACGTTTATATTTTGTAGTGGAGACATTTATTCGTTTTTGAAGTTTTATAGTGCGTCATTGTGATTAATGTATATGACTGTGTTTTTTAGAATCTTCCTTGAATGCCCAAGCCCTGAAGACTATGTCTTCAGTGCCAGAGGACAAGGTGGACAAGGTGCCTTTACCCCCTGCAATAGGGACCACTGCTTCAACGTCAAATGCAGCCTTTCATCTCCTCCCCAGTCAAGACGATATGGTATACCTGAATGCTTCCTGAAAAGCCCAAAACAATAAGAATGTGCATTTGTTGTGTTTTAAGCATTGGTGCAGATAGCTGCATCTTATATCTTGAATGTGCTGTAATTTCACTTTGTATTGTGCGGGCCAAATCAAAGTGCTATTGAATAATTGTCTATGCTTTACATGCTCTTGCAGCCATTGCTAACTTCTGATGTTTTGACACAGGTACATGAAAGTTACCTATGCAAACGTTTTAAGTTTCTGCTAAGTATGTTCACCTTTGGAGATCCCTGGCATACTTTTTTATTTCACATTTTGTCAATACATGATGATAAAAACACTGCACGAGGTTGGCGCTTTGACTTAGATGAGGTCAGGGGAAGTTGTGAGGATGGGGGATACATAAATACTCCTTTTTAAGCAGGTCGGAAGATACAGGCATGGCAAATGAGCATGTGTAGAATGTACAAGATGTTTTTTTTTATCTGTGCAGGTGGACATTGGGCGTGGGATCCAGATATCAAACAGTGCCTGGATCAGAATAAAGCAGCTGCCTATGGACAGCATGTTTGTAAAAGAGCTGCTGGTAGCGATCTGGGGTACGGCAGCACTAAGAAACCGTTCCCTTCAGGGTAATAACATATAGCATTATTTTCCACCATGATTTTTGAATAGATGAAGCTTTTACAAAGTTATATATTTTTTCTCCACTGCATTCTGTTACGCCTCTTTTCACAGGCAGACATTGCCCAAAATTTCCGGACCGCCCAAGAAAAATGCACTGAGCCCTGTGAAGTTAGCAGTGATGCGTGGTGAGTACAGACTGCTGTTAGGACAGTTTTTTATCTGTTCTTTGCTATGGTTGTGTCAGTGATGTGACCACAAACTTGTAAAGCTTTCTCTGGCATTGTTTCAAATCCTGTTCTTCCCCAAATGAAAGTGTGTGCTTATATAAGTGCTTATAGAAAAGGCGGTGGATTGTATGGAATTGCAAGGGTTGCAATTTTCTGTGTATACAGCTGCACCCATATTGACATAATTGTGTGTAGTATGGTTTTGACTTCAGTTTTTTTCCCACTTTCTTAAAGTACAGTTGGTAACGTAAGTCAAGACATCAAAAGAATCAGATGCAGAATCAGTACCACAATGTAGGAAGAAACCCACGGGATACCTGAGAATGATACTTGCAGGGCACAACGTGCTGAAACTTGCAGACAACTTCACAGCACAAGATATGCAATGAACCTGTTCATAAAGGGACTAAAATGTGCTTTTGTGTGAAGGGAAAAAGGGTGCTATTTTGGGTTCCCCAGCTTTTAGCCAAGCTGCAAGCAGCCGTGCACACGATTGAGTAAAATTTGCTACCTAATGAGGTGACAATTTTCTGTGCACTCATGTTAATCATTTTGCCCTCTTTTGTAGAGGAAGGATTTATCATGAGGTAATACAGGAGTTGCTAGCTTCCTTTCTTTATCAATAACTGATAGTGAATATGCAAGAAACCTCTTGTTAACAGTCGAGACTTCGGCTAGGTGGTGAATATCAAGCATAGCAGAAATGGGTGCACGAGGTAGGACAAGAAAGAGACTACACACTATTGTGTAGCGTAATTGTACTATTAGTTGCCTTTTGGCTGTGCTCCGGTTGTGTGTTCTTGCATGCCGCTTCTGTATGGATGTTAGGTTGGCATGTTCATTGAGCACAAGTACTTCTCACCAAATTGCATTCTCCACTTCATCCAAAAAGGTGGACAAAATTTGACAGCAAACTGGACAAATGCCCATGGGAGATTATGCACAGCACTTTTCAAGATGAACTACCCACTGTTTAATGCTGAAACTCGTTCTGACTTCATCTTTGTAAACCTATCACTTCCCTTGTTAGACTTCCACTTTCCTGCATATGGAACCTGATACTGGCCACTCTATATTTTGTGCAACATTTATGGCAATAAATTATGCTTTGCCTGCACCATTCCTCTGTGATGTCGGCAATTGTGGTAGTCTACAACAAATTAGGCTTGTGTGCTTTGAGTAAGCTATCCTTGGGAGCCTTTGACCGTTGGTTCCCTCACAGTTTAATATGCATTTGCACCAAAATAGTGCAAACTAATGCACATTGAAGGTGGTTTTCTGGTTAGCCAGGCTCAGTGTTTCAAGACAGAATATAAGGACAGCATTGTGACACCACATAATTTAAAATGCGGTTGAAAAAGGTAGAATGAGTGCTTCTGTTCATGGGAGGTGTGAATGTAAGGTTATGTGAAAAGGATAAGCTGCAAGCACAAGTATATTGGAAATATGCAACCAGGTCTCCTTCTGTTTGCATCATGGTTTGGAAATCTACTTAAAACAGTACAGGCAAGATAGGAAGCTTGCATTTCCAAACTTAGCGAAAGTCCTCTGATTTCTTTTTGTAAATAATGTACTGCTCCTCTTGATGTCAACAGAATGCTACAGGGAGCGGCTGCAAAGCAACGGCGTACCTGCTCACATGCTCTCCGTGGCTGTGAAGCAGCTAAACCACTTCGTCGCTGAAAAACTGGGCGACATTGAGAAGCTGGCAAGGAGGTACATATAATTTATTTTTTAATTAATTTTTGAATTTCCACATGCATTTCGTTGAGTCTGTGTAGCTGTTCTGGACGATGACTGTGGATGAAGTGGCAGGATTTTTAACTATGTTATGTAATTTTTTTCATTATTGATATTTATGAGCGCTTGCACGCTCCCTCGTTTAAGCTGCGCTACTAAAACTTGGGTACGAAATTTTTTTTCACTTTGTTTTGTCATAATTTGGCTTGGGTGGTTTCATTTTGCAGACAGGAGCAAAAAGAAGAAATGTAGAGCAGATGAAGCAACAGCGAAATGTGGATGCAAAGGCGATGGAGTGTCAGGAGCACAGACCTTTGGGCTAGTCGGTGCACAGCAGACGTACAAGTGCAAAAAAACACGGACAGAGAAAGAGACTTGGACAACACGAGCGCTTACTTCCAAGTGAAGGTTTATTGATACACAAGCACAATTATATACACCTTGCTGCATGACGTCAAACTGATAGCCCTTCCAACATCAAGTGGCCGCTCCCCCAGAAACATTATTTCCTTTTTAGTCAGTGAGACAGATGGTGCACTGACGCAGGACGGGCCGGCTTTTCTAATCAAATCTGCCTCTATTATCTCTCTCACATCCTGACAACTATGTTTGGCCACAATCTTGCATGGGCTGAAGACAGGTTTACGTGGTTTCTTATTCTTTTCAGTGCATCGTTCTGAACATTGTCATGATTGCGCTGAAAATAATAAGAAACCATGTAAACCTGTCTTCAGCCCATGCAAGATTGTGGCCAAACATAGTTGTCAGGATGTGAGAGAGATAATACAGGCAGATTTCATCAGAAAAGCCGGTCCATCCTGCGTCAGCGCACCATCTGTCACACTGACTAAAAAGGAAATAATGTTTTTGGGAGCAGCCACGTGATGTCGGCAGGGCTGTCAGTTTGACGTCAGGCAGCAAGGTGTATATAATTGTGCTTGTGTATCATTAAACCTTCAGTTGAAAGTAAGCGCTCGTGTTGTCCAAGTCTCTTCTCTGTCCGTGTTTTTTTGTGCTTGTACGTGTCTGTGATGGAGTGTCTGCTTTTTTTTGCATCTGCCATAAACAAGATTTGTTTCAAATGAATTTTTGTGTTGTCTCCATTTATTTCAGTATCTGTTGGATTCAGCTAGTCAGGCCAAGTGGAAACAAATTGATTTAGGGGGCAAGATCAATCAAATGTGGTAGATTGGACCTACTGGTTACAGTCTGCCCAACTAATGGGTGCAATTGGTCTGTCTCTCTGAATTCATGGTACCCAGTGGGCCTGACCTTGAGTATCCATTTGATCTGGCCCACTGCACCCATTATACCCAATGGGCATGACCTGACGAAACCAATTGGTCTGTCCCATGGAACCCGTTGTTCACATTGGGCGTGACCTTTGGATCCAACTGGTTGCTCCCTCTATACCCATTGTATAGAATGGGATTTACCGGTTGTATCCAAGTGGTGAGTTGCACTGAACCCATTGTATCCAATAGGCATGACCTGTTGGATCCATTTGGGTTGTCCCTCTGAACCCTTTTCAGTCAATGGGTCTGTCCTGTTGGATCCAATTGGATTGCCCTCTGAACCGTTTGCAATCAATGGGTCTGTCCAGTTGGATCCAACTGATTTGTCCCTTTGAACCCTTTGTAATCAATGGGTCTGTCCTGTTGGATCCAATTGGATTGCCCCACTGAACCCTTTGCAATCAATGGGTCTGTCCTGTTGGATCCAATTGATTTGTCCCTTTGAATCCTTTGTAATCAGTGGGTCTGTCCTGTTGGATCCAATTGGATTGCCCCCTAAACCCTTTGCAATCAATGGGTCTGTCCTGTTGGATCCAATTGGGAGTCCAAAAACACCATTGGAAATTTGAAATGGTTCCATTTGAAAATTTCCAATTGGTTCCAATGGTTTTTTTTTGACTGGGGTCCCATAATTAAATAAAGATATGCTCGATTTCCGCGATGCCAGCTATGCGAGCGGCGACCAGGCAGTAAATAAAACGGTCATGGGATGAAATTTGCTTGTATCGCCGAATTAAATACTGCCAGCAACTCGGCATCAGCCAACGATCCTCAAAAATGATTCATTTTTGGCATTCATCTATTGCAGTGCTTGTTATGAGCGTGAACAAATAATACTAGCGTGTTTTTCTGACGCCGGCGGCCGGCATCCAGGCTAGGCCGGCCCCGAGAAACGCGCCCCCACGTCATTATGACGCTGGCGCTCTGCGCGCTCGCATTCTGCCCCTTTTTGTCAGTGCGACGCACCACGTGCGGGCTGTCATTGACATCGGTTGGGCGCAGGCGGCGAGCTGCTGTCAGTCGTTGTTACGCCGCTCGCAACGGCACGTCGCGCGCCCGGCAAGTAGCAGTCATGCCGAGAGCCCGCGACACCTCCGCCTGCGGGAGCCCCGACCGTGAACCTCCGAACCCGGTCGTGGACTCGAGTCTTCATCTGTATCGCAAGGGGTGGGTTGACTCGCAGCCCCATCTGCAAATTATGCCTAACCCTCTTCACGCTTCTGGATTATATTTTTCTGCAGCAAAGAACAGAAGCGCGGAGCCGATGCGCGCCGCGATAGCTGACTCGTTCGTATCGAGTTCATATAAAGAGAGAGTCGTCGAGATGGGCTGGCCTTGCTCAGCTCGATTCTCTGACTCAAACCACCGCTGTCAAGGAACACCACCTAGATAGGTTCACGTAAGCAAGGCTATGTCGAGCCGCTGATACTGAAGCCAAGGAGGATGGAGAAGCAGAACCTAAACCGAAACTGGTCCCAGGTCAGTGATTGATGTATGACTACGCGCTGCAGTTTAACAGAGTGCAATAGACGATATGCGAAATTGCTTGGCGGTCGGGCAACACCGCGCCCACAACTTCCGGTTTCCATCTTGGCTCGGTCGAGCTCGTCGAGTTGGTGCACAGTTTGCTGTGCGTACTTTCTTCTTGCGAGTGGAATTTCAACAGGCAAGCTTCAGCTGCTGCGTTGCTTTCACAGCTGATCTTTGACCAGATGTAGGTGCTTTCAATAAGCGCCAGCTTACTCCTACCGCGTCTTCAGCTTCGCTTGAAGTCTGGCGCTGATGATCGCAATAATCGGCACTCGAAAGTGGGTTGGAAAGTCGAACCGTGACCGTGTGCTGTTGTCGTTTTAATGCTGGCATTAAGGCACCAGTTCAAACATCACGCATTATCATGGTTATTTTATTCCCAGGTGGACGCGAATTCATCTGGCAGGATAGTGAGCGGTTATTTTGCGGTGAGTGCGCACGTGTGTTGACAAACTATTGTGACAGTGCGAACGTTCGTTCGCGCCGACGCCAGGAGCTTCGTGCATTGCAGTATAATCACACAAGACCCTCGACCAGCTGCGTAATTAGATTCCTTTACTGTAATGTGCAATGCTCATCCGCGGTTTTCAACGTCACCGTTTCAGAGTCCGGCGCCGGTTGACTTTCGGCACAATTCGTTGAAACCGCGTCCTGCTTAAGACGCAGTCTGTCAGTCGACATCAACAAGAGGAAAATAGGCATGCACATAAAATTCAAAATATTGTAAGCAAAGACGCAGCTTTTTTTTTCAGATAAGCACTGAGCCACCGCGGCGGCTTCATTAGAGAAAGATGCTGCAGCTGTAGGTGCATGCACGGACTCGATACGCTGGTCATGCTGTGTGTGCAGGGGCGAAATTAGCATATTCGGTTGCTTCCGAAACTCAGTTAGCTTACTCCCAAACTTGGACAAATGGCTTTGTTGCGAAGCAAGCTGTTGAAGTTTGCCACAACGATAATAAAATCTGATGGCCTGAAGCGTTTTCAGAACACTGTTGCACGTACTTTCTAGCTTAGAAATGCGTCCCTCCTTCATAATAAAGAAGCTATATTATTCGCTTCTTTTTTTTTTTAGATTTTCGTCGCCACATATATCGAAGGTATAGGAATCCTCAACAAATAAAGCATTCGCACCTCAGTTTTTATACGTAGGGTGTATTGCTCCACAAAGACTCCTTAACGCGCATAACATATGCGTATGGTCCAGAGAGTCTGCTCGCCCTTCTAAAACTAATTGAACACGGGAAAAACTTAACTGAACACGTAGCAAACTAAGCAGTAATCGGCATATGGTTCTTCGAGTGAACTTATTTCGCCACGGCACGAGCGATTGGCCCGCTCAAAAAAATTACCTTCTCTATTACGTTGTTCAAGTATGCGTCTATATATATTCACGCCCGACCGGAGAGTTGATAAATTCACGAAATCGGCTTCTAATTTTGATCAGAGAGAACAAAGGCTGTGGTCCCTATGTTAATTTAAACGCAAATCACCTCGAGAGATTTGTCAAAAATCAGCGCAGAAAGCGAAAGCTGCGCATTGATCCGCGTGCTGACACATGATACCTCGCATGGCGTTTTGTGTTACTAAACCGTTAGGACGGAGTAAAAAAATAGAGAAGCGAAAAGCTGGAACGCACCTAGTTCTGGCACGCATCGTAGTGTCTTTTCACAGTGGAGAGGGTAGCGCAACACTGCATCGGCATTTTACTTTTCAAACGAAGCGCAGCCGTTTTAACCAAACGCTGGGCAGCGGTTTCGTTTTCTGTACCGTTCCAACATGGAGGATTTAGTTCTCGGAGCGCCGAGAGATGGCGCTGCGCATTTCGCATATCGTCTATTACGCGTGCAAATAACTGGGAAACCTTGTTTCACTTTCTGAATTTCTCATAAAGCTATTATTTTAGGGCAACCGAAAGTTGAAGATATCGGTACGTTTCTGAAGATCTTAAATTGACGTAGTCGAGTAGTGCGTGTGCCAGCCGATGGCGGCGCGTGGTCGTTTCATGAGCACAAAAAGGCAGCGATTTTGAACGGGCTTTATTAAATGCAGACTCAATATTGAGTCGAAATATTTCGGAATCAGCATGTCTAATGTTTATGGAAGCAGTGAAAATTAAAACCAGGCAGCTTCATTTTCTTTTCACAACCCCTTTAAGCGACGATGCAATTGTTGACATGCCGTGTGTTTTTAGCTTTTTAAGAGAAGCAGGCTTTCTCGACAGACTATAAATTCTGACCCAGAGCTTTGGTTCACATTTTATACACCTCAGCCGTCTTCTAATGCTAAGAATGCTGAGGTTTTTACTTGATTGGTTGGGAGCCTCGGGATCTTTGCCCAGCCAAGGATTGGCACTGTGGTTACTCGACCTTCTTTAAAGGTTTTAATACTAACATCTCCAACATTTTTATTCCAGCATTACAGTGTTGTAGCAAGTAATATTTTAGGCTCTCTACACAACCGATTTTGCTCGCTCTTTAGTAAATTTCTACAGAAATCAATTTCCGTACACCCTGAGCTTGGCGCATGATAGCCTTAGATGCTTATGCGCCACTAAACCCAACCGAACACAACAGAACACAACAATGGCCATGTTTTATCTTCTCCCCTCTGTGTTTTATTTCACTTTTTACAACCGCTCTCCTTCCGCCTTTATCTCCGGAATTCCCTTCCTCACGCAGAGTTGCATGCGAGCGATTTTTAGGCCCTGGCTAAATACTGTTTTTTATTTAAAGGGCCTCTTTCTCTCTCTCTCTGTCTGAACACGCTCTCGACGTGTTTCGGGCTGAACGCGCGATATCTAGCGACAACATTTGGATAAAAATGGTCTGCATTAAAGCATGTGCAGTTAAACACATAGGATGACATCTCAATTTTTTGCCTTCCTGGTCGCAGCGGCTTTCATATTCAACATTCTCGGGAAAAAATATTGAATATTGAAAAATTGTACGGTACTGGTGTGGACATATTGAAAGTAATGGATGATTTTTTTCGCTGTGTTCCAAAATCTTTCTTTAAACTCTGTTTCCATTGCTTTTACGTAGCACTTAGGAGAGCCATAGAAAATCTATCGGAAACGCGTTTGACGATAGTAAAAACGTTAATAGCAAAAAACTGGAAGCCTGACAAGCGAGATCTGCGAATAGATTGATTCTTAGAGTGAAGTGTTACAATACTATAAGCATACCCAGTTTTCTTGGCCGTTGAAAAGTGTTGCCCCTATTAATTTGGCCGACCCTTCACGATCATAACAGACCACCATGCTCTGTGCTGGTTGTCCTCCTTAAAAAACCTGTGTGGGCGGGTCGGATGCTGGATTTTCAGCCTCCAAAAATTCGGTATTACAGTCACATACAAATATGTAAAACATTAGACGAAGACGTTCTCTCTCGCTGTCCGGTCATTTTATCGTCACCCCAACCCACGTCGCCTCCGTCTCCACCACTCCGCCCTGAGAATACGCCTCATGCAGTGACAACCGCCTTCATTGATTTCGTCTCTCCTACCATGCCCAGCCGATCTCGTGTCCGCTCAGCAGTCCGATACTTACTGCCGAACGCTGGTCGACCGCCTCACCGGCGCTACGTAGCCTCCGAATGCTCCACTGCGCCGTCAGCTCACCAGTTTCATCATACAGAATGGCACGCTGCTCCGACACAGCTACAACCCTCTTGGCCCCTCCTGGGTTCCTGTCGTTCCCCGATCCCTCCGCCGTCACCTGTTGCAAGCATTCCACGATATCCGACCGCTGGTCATATGGGTTTCCAGAAGACCTATGATCGCCTTAAAAGCCGCTTCCTCCGGCTAGGCCTTTCGACCAGCGTAGTAAAACACGTTGCCTCATGTGTTTCCTGTCAACACCTTAAACGGTCAACGTTTCCTCCTGCGGGCATCGTGCAACCTCTTCCTTGCCCATTCACCCCGTTTGAAGTTGCTGGCATCGACCTTTACGCACCTCTGCCGTTGACACCGTCGGGAAATCGCTGGATCATCACCGCCGTGGACCACTTCACCAGATAAGCAGAAATGGCTGCTTTTCCATCAGGCTCCGCTGCAGCGATAGCCCATTTGTTTTCTGACGCCATTCTTCTTCACTCTCGTGCTCTCCTCAGCGACCGTGGCAAGGCTTTACTCTCCACCATCTTGTAGCAAGTTATTCATGCCTCTAATACCACTCACTTAACAACATCCGCTTATCAACCCGAAACCAATGACCCCACACAAAGCTTTAATCGAACCCTTTCGGACATTCTTTCTGCTGCCATGCAACCTTACGATGCCAGCGGGGACTCCCTGCTCCTGTTTGCTACCTTTGCCTACAATGCTGCGCTTCAACGAACAACCCGTTAATCTCCCTTTTTCCTTGTTTATGGACGCACCCCTACCTTCGTCCTGGAGGCATCTTTATTTCCTGTGCTCGTCCCCTCTTCAGCACCCTTCCACGAACAATTTACCTCCAGCCTCGCCCAATGGTGTGAACTTGCGGGATTGAACACAGGAGCTCACCAGGCTTCCTGCTAACTTGCTATGACCCTACTCACCGTGCCGTTTCTTTTTCCCCTGGTAATGAGGTTTTGCTCTGGACACCCGTGTGCATTCCAGAGTTACATGAAAAATTTATGAGCAGCTATATTGGTCCCTTTATAGTGCTTGAACAAACGTCCACCGTTAACTATCGTGTCGCTCCCGCTTCACCTGTTGCGGGCCGTAGCTGCCGTGGCATCGAGATCGTCCACGTGTCGCGCCTCAAGCCTCAAAGCGACCGGGATCGTCGCTTTCGTCCGTGGGGCAGTTCTTCTTCTTCTTCTTCTTCTCCGCATGAAAATGGCACATACCCACGCGGTGGGATTGACCAAGGTACGGTGGTGAATGCCAAGGAGGTATATGTGCGGGGAAAAAAAGAAACTAAGTAGAATAGTAGAATGATTGAAATTAGAAAAATATGTATGAATTGTTAAAATTCTTCAATAAATGAACAAATTAGATATACCAGGAATAAAACAAAATATGCTTTTTGTACATGCGGTGGAATTTTACATGGAATTAACAGGGTAAGCGACCAGTTGCATTGATGTAATCATGAAGGTAGCCGCAAATAGCGCTTAACGAGAATCCCGTGGCGCTCGCACCAAACGAGAGCAGAACAGGTAGAGACAAAGGGAGTCCTAAACTCGAAAGAGGGAACTCCAAATACTGTTTTCTCTGAAATGCGAACCGCCGGCAAGAGAGGAGAAAATGGTCAATTGTTTCAACTTCTTCGCATGTGTTACAAAGGTTTGTTGTAGCAAACCCGCATCTGCATAAGTTGGTGTGAGCATCTTCTTCTTCTTCTCCTGATTATTGTGCGCGAACTTCATCTTCATTTGTCTTATTCATTATCATATACGATCGTTGTTTTTCTGGCATACGCCATTCAATACAGCTTGCTCCGGGCGTTTTCATTTCACAACATTTAAGCGCTCATAAACTGGTCCCCGTTCAATAGTGCCTTTGTCCAGAATTTTTGGGTATGCGAACTGCGGAACACACAGTTCGGTCGTTCAAGACAAGTGTTTTGCCGTCCGTACGTGCATTCGAGCATCGCAGGGGAGCCTTCTAGTTTCAGAAAGAACAAACAAAACCTCTTATGATTGTACCTGAAATTCTGTGGAGAAATCAGGTCCTTAAGACCCCCCAAGGCATGTGGCGAGCCCGTTATCGATATCGATAAGGCCTAGCTGGCCTAAGCATTCCTAGCTAACGTGCAGCGAAGGGAACAGCAAGGTGGTCGTAAGCGAGAAGACTCGTCTATTCTCCCGAAGAAGCAAAAGGACGTGAAGACCAGCTATGACAGCCGCCGAGAGAGTAGCGAGGCGACGGAACCGGCAAACTAAAGCTGCGGTCAACACAGAGGCTGCAACCAAGACATTCACCAAACTCTTTCTGGACAATCTGTTTGGCTACAACGCTCGGGGTGCGACCACTTTCGGGCGAAAAACCATAAAAAGTGCAGCGAAAAGTATTTTTAATTTCAAACCACAGCTAACGCTGAAATATTCTCTTTAAACACTCGTAACCGTCCAGTGAGTTGTTTTCATTTTTGTTTCCTGCCTCTGTGTTCGAGCAACATTATGGGGACGCTTAAGCCAGCTTGAAAGTAGAATACGAGAAGATTGAAACCTTTGCTGTAGAAGTGGTCGACAAAGAGTTTGTACTCTCTGCGGCAGTAGGGACAGTTTAGTAAGTTGCCGATCCATGCCAAATGGACCTGCGCGGCTCACGGTAAAACTCGACAACGGGCAGCGCGGCACGAAGACTCGGGAGCCGTCGCGACCGACGACTAAACTGACCCAACGTGCTTGTCTCTCTCATTCCTGGTGCCAAGCTCCCCTTTGTCTTTCAATCTTGAATTTTTGCACCGGGGTCATGCGACACTATAACGCCATCGACCTCTCATATGGTCACGCCGCCTCGGGACGTCTTCGCCCACTCGACTAATCAGCGACTTTTGTGGCTAAGGCAGGACATGAAGTCGCATGATGTGAAGGCTAATGCCGTCGCATTAAAAAACAGCAATTACAACCGCTTCCGCTCAATGTGTCTGCTGCAGAATGCAATCAGTACCGCTGTCACAGCAAAAGTACTCCGACCCAGATTGATGTTGATGAACGAAGCTGCTGTATGCTACCTCTCAATCGTGATGGACCCGTTGACCTGCCAGATGGCAATTTGCAGAGCACGTGCATCCAGCTATGAAAATGGCTGAAATCAAAGAATCTGTGGCAACGGGGTGAAGTAATCGGCTGGCTGATACGTATTAGAAACAGAACTAAAGAGGAGAAATTAGAGGAAGGCGACCCAAATCGGAATAAATGCTGTAGTATGTCGTTTTTTGCGCTGTCTGTATGTTAAAGAAATTTGTTCGTAATGAAGAAAGTGCAAAAAAAAACATTTCCGATAAAAGCACAGAACTTCTGCAGGCTGCATCACAAATGCGTTTAAAACCACCCGACAGTGCATTTTGATGCCGAACTCGAGATTCCATGCTCATTTACTACTGCTATGGTAGGCCCGTGGTGTTGCAAGGGTTTGCACAATTTATGAAATCAAGCAGCAGTCAACAAAAGATTAGCAACTTCTGTAGTTAGAATTTTTTGCCTTATTTTTAGATGGAACGCGAGTCTTGACTCCCCCGACAAGGAACACATCACATGCAAAGGTGCAAAATGCGATTTGTTCTCGGTGGGACTGAGCACCTTCTAAAAGGAGAACACCGTACGCCCCGACCGCGCAAAGCAAAGCATGGCAGTCGGCGTGGTTCTGGCCGCGAAACGAAGAGAAGAAACGAAGAGAAGAGAAAAGAGAAGATAAGAAACAAAGCTTCCAGCGCCGCTTTGCGCGGTTTGGAGCAAGAACATGCTTGCGGTCGCCACAGCTAAAGCTTAGCGCGGTTGAAAGTATTCCCGGGAAAAGGGGTTCGGTGTTGATAACGCCAAGCCTTCTTGCTCGTCACAAGCCTTGTTAGTGGCGGGGACGCCGTCGCCGAACCTTGTCACGGGCGCGTCCATTTCAACCTGCACTACGACCTTCGGACTCACGCGCGCCTGAACCACTGGCCACCCCCGCAAAAAAAGGGAGGACACTTAAGCTCCACGTTTAAGGGTATATCTCGACGGTGGTTTCTCTTGCACACGCACAAACTGTTTCCTCTTTCACAATCGATATCATGTGAAAGACTAGACGACGTACATCCAAAGTCCCGCTTTAACCAAGCTGTACAGAGTCGATCACACTTGTCTGGAGCGCTCGAGTGGTGCCGTCCGGTGGAAATAATGCGAAATTCCAAAGAAGCCATTGACTTTCACGGATAATACTTGAACTGGGGAGAAGCTTAATAGACATGTGTACCACACAGGCACCAGAGCCTTACCCCTAGGAAAGAAGCTGCGATAAGAATGAAGTTCATTTGTTACCCACCACACCGCTCGAGCGCTCTAGACAAGTGTGATCGACTCTGTACGAACATGCTTGGGCTGCCTCGAATGGCAGCCGTGTCTGCCTGGCCAGCCAAGGGTTAGGAGCAGGTAGGAGATTTAGCGATGCATCTGCTGCTTAGCATCTTGAGAGGTGGCGCGAGTAACGTGAGTCGTCGTCTGCTGATTGCTTATGGGGAAGCTGCGGAGGAAGACGGCTGCCGAAGGCCCGTGCGCTTAGCGCGTTGCCCGCGGTTGCTCCAATTGCTGAAGATTCGATGCGTGGCTTGTGTGTGGTGCCATCGATGGAAACCTCTTTTAACAGACACTTTTTCGACCAGTGTAGACTTTTTTATCACAATGACGACGACGACAACGACAGCTTTTCGTGCACAACGGGGCGCTTCTTCCCTTTTGCGCAAGCGCCAGGGAATATGTGCTAAAATCAGTGTACGATTTTCTGCATATTTCATCATAGCGTCAGGGAGACTTCTTTGACAGTTATAATTTTCAAAATTATTTTCTTCAAGACAAAATTCAACCATGGCTACCTTCTATCAGTCAATGTTTCACAACTGTTTGAATGTGCAAGTCACCCTTGCCAATTCCCCCCTTTAGGGTGTGTGCCACTCCAACAGGGGACCACAACAACAATGGGACCCTTACGCTGTAGCACAAAAAGCGGCGTGCTTCGTGCGTCTGTCGCCTTTGAAAGGCGTCACGGTGTCCTACTGCGCGTACTGTTCTGCTACTGAGTGCTCTTAGTGCGCTGCCCTGCAAGCTTTCTCAGAAGCACTTTCGGTACCCTTCATTTGTAATTTGCTTGCAACACGACGGTAGCAGCTGTAGAGCAGAATTGAAAATCTCGATCACCCTTCAGGGATATGATGATGCTGTTTTTTTTGGGGCGCAAGGGCATCTAAGGCCAAAGAGCGCAAGACACAAGGTCTTTGGTCGGCTAAGGCTAAAGTATGTACACACGTTAACTTCAACAACGGGCGTATAGGGCCTACGAGTAGTTATCACGTTCATGATATGGTTTGTCAGTAGAATGTAAAGTCAGGTGGAATGGCCTAAAGTGGTGTACAGCGCCCAAAAATTGTGAAAAGTATTGTTACGTATAAAAGACGAAGCCAGGTAGCCTCAACTACAGCCCTTCTCCTCAGACTGAGGAAGTTCTGAGGTTTCGTGGAATAAGAGATGCCTCGCAAAAAGCCTACAAAAGTTAAAAATTTTAAAACCCTATCCAATGAAAACATGCGATGATAACCTAAAAAACAGAAGGGTGCATTGGTATTCTAAATGTGTATATTTCTCCAATCTCGGGCACATGATTAATATTGTCCAATCTCGGGCACATGATTAATATGTGGAATACTCAGATGTGGGCTCCACATCTCGCACACTATGGTTCCGATGTATTCTTTAAAAGATGAGAGTGTGTGATGTATGTATGTTCTATCGTCAGTCTGCAGAGAACAACTTCATTGAATCTGTTTGCGGTGGCATAGCATCTAATCCTTGTTTTAATGCATGTAGTTTGTTCTTTGTTTCTTCGCCCGAATCCTGCTGCACGGTTCGCAGAGTGCAGTCCTGATATGTGTCCTGAGGTCATGATCTTGAAGTTGGTTTATATCGATACGACTCTGTTCGGCAGCTGGTGCAGCAAGCTTATCAGCTTCCTCATTTCTATCTATGCCACAGTGACCTGGTACCCAGCATATTGTGATCTTAAAGTTCAATGTGCGTGCTGTTTGAAAACATTTTAGGAGGGAATTCCTTACAATCTTTTTAAAGGACTTCCCAGAAGACAGGGCCATACCCACACGTAAGGCCATACCCACACGTAAGCCAAGAGGATACCATGACATCCTGCAGTAAATATGATTGTGTGTCTATTCATTGTTTACGTTTCGAAAAATTGACTGCTGTAAACTCCACATGAAACTAAAGAAATCTTGGAGGCATCAGCCTAAAACTCTGTGCGCTGATAATTTGTTTATAGGGACATTGTAGTGCTGTTTTATGCCAATTGGCGACCCATGCTTGCCAGCCTCACGAAAAGATGTGTCGCAGTCAACTAGATTCTCTTCCCAGGGAGCAATCGTGTCTTTAGAAGAAGCCATCCAAATATTACAGACTGGTATATTCATGTCTTGGACAAGTGTGGTGACTCTAATGGGTAAAGGTGGGGTTAAAAAGCAGCGTACCGGTTGGGTTTAACAAGAGCGCGTTGCATGGATGGTCAGCATGAGATAGTAGCTTCATGGAGTATGTTATACTTGTAAACTTCCGCCGTCGCTCAAGTGGCCATCGGTCCGCCTCAACGTACACACTGAAAATTGGGCTTGTATGGAAGGCACCATTAGCTAACCGCAGACCCAGGTGCTTTTTCGAGCTGACTCGTACACTGGTGAGCCGTAGACTATACGTGATAGAACTACGCTATTTAGAAGAGTCAGCAGGCAGCCATGATCTGCACCCCAAGATAGGTGTGACAGGATCTTTAGAAGGTTGAGTGCCTTCATGCGTTTAAGTCTTAATTGCTTAATGTGTGTGATGAATGTAAGCTTTTCGTCTACTATGACGCCAAGAAATTTGTGTTCTTTTTGGACAGCAATACACTGCCCGTTCCGTTTGATGTCGGGTTCGGGTCAACTACAACGTTTTTTTTTGTGTGTGAATAGTACACTGACTGTCTTTCCTGTGTTGAGTTTCAATCCATTTTCGTCTGGCCACTTTGATGCTTTGCTCACTGCTAACTGAATTTGCAGCTCACAGATGGACAAATTACATGGCTTCTAGCTTATTTGTAAACTGTCAACATAGACTGAGTAGGATATTGATCTAGGTAGGATGCTTTCTTTAATGAATTCATTTTGACTACGAAAAGCATTCTACTAAGGACGCCGCCTTCAGGGACACCATTCTCTTATGAAAATTTCTTAACTAAGAAATTCCCTACGCAGACCTTGAGTGTTCATTCAGTAAAATAACCCCGAATGATGATCAGCATGTTCTCCGAGATCCCAAAGGTGAACAGGTCACGAACGATACCATAGCGCCATGCGGTATCGTATGCTTTCTCTACATCAAAGAAAACAGAGAAACAGTGATCTCTATGCACAAAAGGATTCCCTACGTAACATTCGAAGGCAACGAGCTGGTCAGTGGTTGACTAATTAGCCCTAAATCCAACTTGGTGCTTCTCAAGAAGACCGTTTAATTCAAGGAAATGCACAAGGCGATGACTTATCGTTTCTTCAAAGAGTTTACGTAAGCAGCTGGTTGCGGCAATTGGCCGATAACTTCCGCCAGCGTGGCTTCTTTTCCTTGCTTTAATGTCGGGATACTAATCGCTTCTTTCCAGCGCACCGGACGCGTAATTCGGAGGTCGTGGGTTCGGATCCCACCAGTGGCATGTGGTTGTTTTTTCTTCTGCTTTTCTAATCAATTAGCTTTAAGCGATAACATATTCAGTAATATTCTAAATTGATCAACACCACAAAATAAATAAATAAATTAAAAAAAAAATCCCGGTGCCCTTTGGTTTCTGTGGCTGTTGGCTTCTGTCACTGGTTAACCAAATGGTGTTGCGAAAGTGGCTTCTTTCAGTCTAGCCGACTCGTTGCTCTCCCTAACGGCTCGACTCCCGCTACGCCGAACCGTATATATACACATATTGCGACACCTCCTCTCCTCTACCGCGCATGCGCACAACTGGCGAAGCGAGCGGCAGCGGCTCCGCGGCCGGAGCGACGGCGGAGCACCATTGCAGGTGGCGCGCCGAGCGGTGGCGCGCCGACAGCTGCGGCGGTTTCTAGGCAACGGCTCGAGGTCAGAGTGCGACCACGGCCGTCGGAGCTAGAGCACTGCACGGGCCTCAATCTGAGGCCCGAACCCGGCCCGGGCCCTTGACCTCAAGCCCGAGCACGGCCCAGGCCCGCGGCTTTAAGCCCGGGCCCGGCCCGGGCCCGCTAAATTATCGCTCTAGCAAGCCCGGCCCGGCCCGTGAATCCCGGAGTGAAGCCCAGCCCGGGCCCAGCCCGGCCCGTTTCACAGTAACGTTTGAGGTATAGCTCATAGCCGAACTGGTCGCCGTTCAGCAGAAACGACAAGCTAAAAGGCTTGAGAATTTCACGGTATGTATTTGAAGAATATAAGCGACCTAAGCTAATACGTTCTTCCCGAATGCATTTCTCATAGTGTATAGGTATGTATTGGGATGACGAACGATCAATGGCCAATTAAGGCCGGATGAATTTCACTCTTACTGCAACGCGGTGTGGAAATAAGAAAATAAATCAGTAAATGAATAAAGCTTAGTTTTTTCCTTAGCGCGTACTATAACTCATAGCTCATCCGTGTCACTGCTTCAATGCCGCAGTTGTGTACTTCACTTTGCAATAGAGAATGAAAGGTCGGACACCAGCCATTTCTGTACGGACCCAAGCCCGGCTCGGGCCCGCAGCTTTAAGCCCGAGCCCGGCCCGGGCCCGGCCCAGGTTCGGCAAAACAAATTATGTCCCGGCCGGACCCAACCCGCGGGCCGGGCCGGGCCGGGCCCGGGCTTTCGGGCTGGCCCGAATCCGTAGCAGTGCACTAGTCGGAGCCATTACGAGGAGAGGCACCGTTACTTGACGAGGCGAACTGGCTGGCGTAGTGTTGCTTTCGCAACAAAATCTATTGAGCGGATTTTCGTCCTTCCTCGCACAAGGTAGCACTTGCAGCAGTGCCACACGCATATACGCCTTTTCACTGCATAAAACGCGAAGACGACTATACACTCTCGTATCAGTAATAAGGGAGCAATTACTCATTGACGTCCATCGAAGCGCAGCCATAAGGCTACAAAGAAAGCTATACAACTTTATCAGAAACATCGCAGTTAAAGAAAAATTTGTCCTGGTCCGGAGTTCGAACCCGGGACCAGCGCTACACCGGAGCAGTCGCTCTACCAATTGAGCTAACCGGGACGGCAAGCTTATGGTAGGGCGAGAGCGAATTGATCAATAACTCGAAGTGGGAACGGTGTTGACACAGACCTAAACATTTGGTCAACACTCTCGTATCGCGCTCAACCTCGCCAAACACGTTCACCACATGCACGTCTGCGCGCGTCTGAGCGCGTACTAGGGGTGGGAATGTGCTGCCGACCTCGTGAAATGCCTCGAATACAATAGCAATATCAGTAGGGCGCTAGAAATTAACAGCCGAAACATTTTGTGAATCAGGACTGTACGATCGTATTATGAAGCGAGCATTTTGTGTTGCGAGATGCTGAGATGACCGAACCGCGATCGGACACACGTGCGGAAAACAAATAAATCGCCAGCGACAATAAACGCAAAAGGCACCATTGCAGGCGACACAGATATGCACCGTGGTTTAGTCCAAACAAGCACCTGCATCGCGCAAAACATCTCTACAATACAATAATGCGATATAATATTTATTTAACACCATAGGGATGTTGGGTGCACCGGCAAAAAGCCAGTGAGGAGGCTTGACGAAGCCGATGCACCCTACACAAGCTTGGCAGCGGCACACTTGAATATGTAAATGAAAACAGCCAGAGGCGACATTCAGAGAAAACACTTTTGGAAAAAACCACTAGGTAGCACACTTAACATTTAGTTACACGTTGAAATGGATTCCTTATTTGATAAGCGCCGGAGAGTGTAGCACACAATTTGACAACCGTGGTTTGTACGGGTCTAAGGTACGAATCATATTAAATTGGTTCGCGCGGTGCATTTGGGATCTTTGCATTTTAATCCTGATAGCTGTAACATAAAACAGCTATTTTTAATAGCATTTGCTTTACATGGTTTGAAAAGTAGTTTCGTGGAACTGGGGAAGAGGGTGAGGCGAGGTGCCTTAACTCTGTCGCTTCCGCGGAAAAATGACTGATTTTAGTACACTGATTTCGAGAGTACTAAAAGAAAGTTTTTTTTTGTAACAAACCCAGCGCATAATGCAATGCATGGAATTGTGGCTTAATAATTACACTTTTGGATGAAATAAACAGCAAAGTCATGTGTGCAAAAGTACATAAATATTTATTTGTGAAATATGCTAAAAAACCGAAAAAGTAGACACTAAAAACAAAACCAACCGGCTGCACTAAGCCAGAACTTGATTAGAGGAAAACTACTATATACAAACTGTAGTGCATGTTTATAGCTTTCATTCTTCCCAGTTTCAACTAGGAGGAAAAATTATTGCACTTTCCATGGCCGGTCAATTTGGGGGTCATGAAAAGCAATCAGGTGAAGATGTGAAGCAGAAGTAGACTTTTTTTTTTATTCGTGAAGTCTGCCTTGAGGCATAAGTTGAGAAAAGGGGGAGTGGAATGTAGGTTACAGAAAGTTAAAAGAAGGAGTGTAGATCAGTTTCGGCGAGGTACTCGCATAGGCTGCTGGTGAAGTGATTGTCCATAGTCCACTTCACATAGTCCCCGTCGCGGTTCCACAGGCCGACCTCCCTGAGGAGCCGTTTTCTAATAGGGGCCGTCGCTGGGCAAGTCCACAACAGGTGCCGCACATCACAAATGTCCGGTGCAGCGCCGCAGTGAGGGCACCTGTCAGTTGCTGGCAGATATTTATCACCCCACCGATAACGGACAGATGGGGTCAGGGCCGCCCCTGCCCGCACCCGGCGCACTGATACCTCCTCCTGCCGAGTTAGACTACGGGGGAGAGGGTGCGAACACGGAGGAATTAGAGCGCGTGTTCGCTGGCGCAGAGCTTGTGAATCGGTGACATGGGACAGGAACGGATCTGGGGGAAGAGGGGAAGGTGGCGGGTCGTCTGATGTGTCAATGTGAGTCATAGCATCTGCTTGAATGTTATGTGGATCGTGAGCATGACCGCGAATCCAGTGTATGCGTACAGGACATGGGTATTTTGCGCAGAGTAGGTGAATTGATTGTGTAATCTGGAATGCGCGTCGAACAGCCTTAAGCTGTTTAAGGGCGGCGAGGGAGTCTGTATAAATATGAACTGCATTGAATGTGGGAACGAGCGGAAGGGAAGCAATGGCATTGTAAATGGCTTGAAGTTCCAATGCCAGGGGGGTACATGTATCTGCGGTGTACGTCGCACGAGAGTTGAGATGCGGATGGGAGGGACTATATACAGCAGTAACTCCCCGCTCTGCAGTATGTGATGCATCGGTGTACAATATGCACCCTTCAGGCAGATGCGCGGCTGATACCGACGGGGAAACAGTGGGGCGATTGTCTGTGAGCTGACAATACGACCACGGAGGGAGCGTCTTTAAACGATGAAGTTGTAGAGACTGTTTGCGAGCTCTGTTTGCCACCCGCTGGTCGATGAGTTCACTGAGAGTATTAATTTGGGCGAACTCCTGAAGCACGGGTATGGGTGTCAAACGAGGCAAAAATGTTATTGCGCGCATAGCCTCACGATTGATAGCTTCAAGGGAGTCCCACTGTCTGCGGGTGAGACGTTGAAATTGTGCCTGATATATTATCCGTGGCTGAAGGATAGAGCGCACAAGCTGGCGGGCCGTATGAGCACGTGCGCCACCAGATCGCATAGCTATGCGACGAATCAGACCTATAGTAGCGTGAGCTGATTACGTGTGGCTGTCAGCCAAGGGGTGCCAGTCCCAGAGGTATGAAGGAGGAGGCCAAGAATACGAACAGTTTCTACCTGAGGAATCGGAAACTATCTACTGTAAAGTTTAAAGAGACTACTTTCCGTAAGCCGGCTTTGTTTCCAATGCGAATGAAACATGACTTAGTAGGCGAGAGGGTTAGACCCAGAGGTGGGAGGCGAGATGTCAAGACATCTAGCGCATGTTGGAGGGCCGACTGATGGATAGACGCATCTGGGTGACAGCACCACAAGGTTATGTCATCGGCGTACGCAAGCACACGGATAGAAGGGATGGTTTCTAGGGCTCTAACAAGAGGAATAAAAGCCACATTGAATAATGTGGGGGCGAGAACGGAGCCCTGGGGCACGTCTCTATTGGAAGTGAAGTTACCAAAGGGCTTTCCATGGACCCGTACACTGAAGGTTCGACTTGTTAAAAAGGCGTGAATGGATAGGAGAAACCGGTGAGGGAGACCAAGAGTTTGAAGGGAGGCAAGAATGGCAGAGTGAAGGATGTTATCATATGCCTTTGTTATGTCTGTCGCGATCACCGTTCGAACGAGGTGACTCTGCGGAGAGTGGTGAAGCACGTCAGTAGCCAAAGTAGCAAGACCATCCTCCGTTCCAATTTGGGGACGGAAACCTATTTGGGAATCTGGGTAACAATCGTGTGATTCTAGCCACCACGACAAGCGTGCGGCGAGAATGCTTTCGTAACACTTGCAGATGGTAGGCGTGAGAGAAATTGGACGAAGGGCCGAAAGAGATACTGGAGGCTGACCTGACTTGGGTATTGGGACCACAATAGAATGCTTCCACTCTCCAGGGATGACACCAAAACGCCACACTTGGTTGAATGTATCCAGTAGGGTTTGCAAAGCAGACCCATCCAAGTTACGGAATAAAGAGTTTGGTATGCCGTCGTGCCCGGGAGAAGTGGTAGTCTTGAGGCGTTCAATGGAGGCTAGCAATTCTGCCATGGTTAGATCAGAAGTAACCTCATCGGAAGGCTCTGTAACCGATAAGACTGGAGGAGATGTAGGGGTGCAGTCATGGTGTGGAAAAAACTGACGGGCCGCGTGTTGTGCAAATGTATCTTCGTCCACATTCAGCGCGAGGCGAATGCTTTCAGTGTAATCTGCAACCTGAGAAGGGCGCTCCATGGCGTGAAACACTCTCCAAAGATGTCGATTGCCCTGCGTAGAGGACAGGCGGGCACACCATGCAGCCCAGCGTTTCCTGCCTAATTGCTTTGCATAACGCCGCGCTCGGGCGGTAGCTCGGTGAAGAGAGGGAAGAGCCAAGGGGTCCTCAGGGTTGCTAAAAGCATAATCATCGGCCTGGCGACGAAGAGCCCACAGATTCAGGAGGTGTATGTCCGGGTTTGGGTCGCCTTCATTTACAGTACTGGTAATAGTATGAGTTGCAAGAAGATCAGAGAGGGTAGACACTGCTGAAGACGGGTTGAATGTTGATAAACGATTGTCAGCGCGTACAGAGTCCCATGATGTTATGCGTACGCTGCGGCGTACTTTCCGTAGACGGGAAGGAGTGAGGGAGATAAAAACAGGGCAGTGATCACTACCCCAAGAATCTGATTCAACATCCCACGAGGGTTACCGAGCCCTAACCACCAAGTCAAGTCAGGTGAATACGGGCCACCTCTTGGGCGGGTAGAAGTATTCGGGTGGTTTAAAAGTTGAAAGGCATTATCTGAAAAGCCGCCTTCGATGTGCGCACCCCTTGAGGAATCTGCTGGGTAACCCCACGAAGTGTGTGCGCCGTTGAAGGCTCCACCAACTAGAATAGGGATACCCGGGTTGGTACAACGAAGGAAACGTACCCACCCAAGATTGGGAGATGCGGAGCTAGGACGGCCATAAAAAGAAACTAGAATAAGAGGGGTGCGTGCTGGTTTAACAAGAAGGGCGACGACCTCTTGACGTGTGTTGCACTACCGTGAAAGGTCTAGCGGAGTATGGGGAATGGAGCTGTGAATATAAATTCACCTGGGGTGAGGGAGGAGGCGATGCAACGGCGATCAGGGATCGAGGGTGAATTGTATGCGCAGAATCCCGAAAGGCGTGGTAGTGAATTATGCTCTTGCAACAGGAACGCCCATGCCTTCAACTTTCCGTCACGAAGGCGGATATTCACCTCAGTGGCCTTATTAGCAAAGCCTCGACAGTTCCACCGCACCACCATAGATGATGCACTATCCATGGCGAGGCCGAAGAGCTTCTATGATGAGGGAGGTCAACTGCTTCATGAGCGCCAATATTTTATCCACTGTCGGGGTAGTCACGGTTAACGGGTGGTCGGCACATGATTGTGGTCCAGTGGTTATTGGGGGTGATTCCTGTGAAGATTGCTCCCGAGTGATTAATGTTCTTCTAGAGGAGCGAGAACGACGCTGTTCCCGGCGCTGGGTGAGTTCGTCTAGTCGACGGCGAGTCTCCACGATAGCAGAGGTAGACTTGACAGGTGCTGCACATAGGATTTGATCTTTCTTTCTGTTTTGTTCTCTGATAGCAGAGTTTGCAGTTTCTTCTTTTTTTCCATTTTTTTTTCGGTTGGTGTGTAATGGATTTCATGCGAGGATTGGGGGAGTGGACTTCTTTTACCTCATCATACCCGAAGATTAGTTGAATGAGCTGCTCCTTGAAAGCCAGCTGATCAAATCTGGCATTTTAGGCAAGCTCTCGAGCATCAGGGTGGATGAAATTTTATCAATGTGGTTCAAAAGCCAGGACACTTTCCAAGTCTTGCGAATAAATGCGGCAGCCACTCAATCCTTCGGGTACCGCTACGTGCAAAAAAGCGAAAAACCAATTTAGGGAATTGACTTTGATGAAACAAGGCCAGAATAGATTATTTTTGTATTTCAATAGAGACATAGTCGCCGCAGGTGAACAATTCCAATGTATATGATGATTCCAATGAACTTCAGCATCTCCAACGGATTCACTTCTCCCCATGAGCCGTCAAGCCGAGCGTATGTTTGCCTGTCCAAAATCTTAGTCCATGCATACTTATATTAGTGTTTTCGCACACGGTCTTCATCACTTCTGCCATGAAGAACATAAAAAGAAAAGTCGAGAGGTCGAGCGAATCTCTGAGCGCCGCTCCGCAGTGATTACCGATATGGACACCTGGCTGTCGTCTTGATAGAAAAACGCGACGCGACCTTGAGCATTTGGCAGACTGTCTTCGCCATACGTTGTGAAGACCCTGAAGCACAAAAATAAACCACTGTCATAAATTACCAACCACATGCACCGCAAGAAACACAGAGCGAACGAAAACAGAACTTACATGCAAGTACGCGCTGACGTTTCAGGCCCCATGAGACGAAGTCTCCCTGTCGAAACTGAAATCCGACGTTTGTACATCATTGCCTGATTCATAACCGCTGCTTTCGTCGCAAAAAATGAAACCAAAACCGGTTGAAGTGCTCGGTGCCGGCTTTAGCTTCCGACGAGCACGTCGGGATGCGAACGCCATTTTCGCCGGCTGACGCTGCTGCGGCCGTTTTATTTTTAGTTTTATTTTTTACAGCGCCCCTCATGTCGAAACACGAAAACCAAAACTGTAATCAAAACAACAGTTGTTGAGTGCACAAACAAGGCGGCGGAGCACGTCTACGACGCTCCGAAATGAGCTTTTTGCGCGGGCGCTTTGAATCGTTCAAATGTGAACGATGGTCTAAGGCGCGGTAGCGAAATTGAAGATCGATTCAGTGTGTGCTATTCGCGGGGTATTCACAATATTTATGGCAGCTTCGTTTTCAAGGAGATGCAAGCGGTTGATATCTGTAAAAGATGTGGTACGCCAAACAGAAAGTAATAATTACCAACACAAGAGAACAACGGATTATGCAAGAGTCGCTTTATATGCTTCGCAATGGAGTATCTCAGTCAACACAAAATACCAACAACCTTAGGTAGTTTCTTCCCCACTTTTTCGACGTGATCACCCCGTGATAAATTCTCATTAAAAATGACGCCTTGTCTTTTGAATGCTGGAACTTGGTTTTGGTTTTATGGGGTTTAACGTCCCAAAGCGACTAAGGCTATGAGAGACGCCGTAGTGGAGGGCTCCGGAAATTTGGACCGCCTGGGGTTCTTTAACGTGCACTGACATCGCAAAGTACACGGGCCTCTAGAATTTCTCCTCCAAAGAAATTCAACCGCCGCGGCCGGGATCGAACCCGCGTCTTTCGGGTCAGCAGCCGAGCACCATAACCACTGAGCCACCGCGGCGGCGAATGCTGGAACTATTTGAATGATTGACGAACCCATTATAAGACAAAGTGGCGGGAACATCAGCTTATTGCGAGGGCTAAAAAGCACAGCTTTTGCTTTTCAGTGCTTATTTTTAAGAAATCAGTGTTTAGACCATTCTTGAAGGGAGTGTAAGCAATCAGAGGCTTGTTGTTCAAGACCTGACAAATTTGCAGCTCTGAAAAATAAAAGGTGCCATCTGCGTAAATGATTTCACATGCGATAATGAAGCGAGAAGCTTCACTACCCAGACCACAGCCGCGCTTCGCGTGATCCGACGGAGCCAAGATTTGCCACAGCTGCGCATGCGGGAAACCAAGTGACGTCACACGCGGCACAAATAAAAATAAATAAATAAAAGACAAACAGTGCGCCAGGAAACTCTCATATCTCGATGGACACCCCAACCGCGCCGTTAGGGAAGGGAAATGAAAAGAAAATTGGTTTTATTATGGAAAGGAAACGACGTATGTCTCTGTCATATCTCGGTGGATACCCGAACCGCGCCGTATGGGCCTTAATAAAAATGAAATGAAATGAAAATTGGTTTTGAGCAAAGGAAATCCCTGTCTCTCATATCCTGGTGTACATTCATAAGGAATGGACACCACAGTACATGTCTCTAAAGCAACCTTCTAAGACAGCACCGTATTCACTACACGCGCGTCTCCTCCTCCGCCTCCGTACAGGCAGTGTGTGGACGGCCGAACGCCTCCACCGTTATCGTGGTGCTCCCAGTGCACTGCTCGCCAACTGCGACCGCCATGACGTCAAACCAAGCACAATTACAGCTTTTCGCTTGTATATCCAGGCTTAACCAGAGCTAAGCCACTGCCTAATTTTTTACACGAGGGAGGAGCGCGTCTACGGCGATTACTGGTGACGCTTGTGATAAACGTGGCTACTATGGGACAGCTTCTTGGACGAGTCTTGAGCCGAACAGGATCACACGTGAGCGCCAGATAACTGCGGAGGCTGTTCTAGTCGTGAGCGGTGCACACGAAGAATGACTCGCCGAGCGCGGCTGTGCAGGCACATGACGGGATCACGCTGTTAGGATGGCCTGTGCTGTATTCGATGCACTGGGTGAATGAGCCGACAGTGTATGGAAAAACTTCGGGTGAGACTTAGGGCCGAATTCTAAAACGGTCCTTCACTTACACCTTTTCCTTACCTTTCGTTAGGAGGCCTTCATGCTGCCTAAACGCAAGGCAGCCAAAAGTGGCCACTCATAATGCTGAAAGCTTCCTTGGGACTTCCTCACGAAAGGAGCCCCTCGAGGATGGAGGGCGCGATCGTGGCCCTACTGGTGTCGAGATTATGCGCAATAACCCTTAAAGATTTGAGCAGTATTTGCCAAGATTAAACTGAATGTTCTAATAAAATGATATTTATTTGCTATGCGTCAGCACAACGTCTATGTAGTTCGTAAAAATTTTGTTTACCGTTTTAAACGGTCGATTTTGGCGAAGTAGCAAACTGAGTCTGGCAACAAAAACTCAAGCCATAGTTGCCATAGTTCCGCTGGGAGTGATAGGGTGCAGTGCCGCCGTTTTCGCCATCCTCGTGTGTGTGTCGTTTGCGCTCTGGGTGTGAAGGTTGTTTACGCCGATATGCCCGGAAAGTTGTGCTTCATCTGGGAAGAGAAAGATCTTCTTAAACGGCTGTTAAGTACAAACATGTGGTTGAATGCAAGAAAATCGGCGGAGTCTCGCTCACCGCAAAATGGTGAGCTTGGGAGGGCTTGTGCTGTGAATATAACAGCATGCCAATCGTGTGACTTCGCGAAGCGAAACAGTTGAAGAAACTGTGGGACAACCTGAAACAAAAGGCGAAGAAAGAAAGGGCTAGGAAATCAAGAGAAGTTATGGGTACAGGTAAGTTTCCGTGTATTTTTCTTTGCAAATGATAAGTGCTAATTAGAAGTGTGCATGATTGATGACAGGTTGGGTCTTCCGCCGTAGCCCTTGGACGAAAGGCTGTCACAAGTAGAAATGATTGTGCCGCACATCGTTACGACGGCACCAAGCACTGTTGACAGCGATCGGCCTCGAGCCAGCGCAGACGTGTCCGGTGTAATCGATGGCATGCTCCATGGGGATGCCTGGCTCGACGAAAGTGGCGGTGGTAGGTGCAACTTACTGGGCTGCTTTCACCATGTAATTTGTTTGTTTTTTTGCTGTTACTACTGTCATAGTTGGATATCTTATCTATCCCTATGTTAGGCAGTTAGCCAAAGTATAGTTGTCTGCAGTCAGGAAATTTTTAGTTAGCAGTGCTATTATAATGCGATGTATCTTGTCTTTTAAAGAGTGTAATGACTGTGACTACCGATACGGACTTGCTGTGTGAATATATTTGAAGAATCTTTTTGGCGTTCGCTCGGCGAGCGACAAGAACGCGTTCTTGTCTTGAATCTGATAGTTTTTTTCAGCCTCGAGCCCCACTTGTCCCAGCGATTACAGTGCTACTGCGATGCCAGAAGCGCCTCGGAGAAAGCAAAGAGCAGCATATTTAATAGGTAGGTGTAGAAGAGGCCGATTTCCAGAAAGGGCGTGGTGTCTCGCGGTGTGCTCAGCCGGTTCAACAGCGCTTCGGGGTCCTTTTGTCGACGGCTGCCATGCGAGCTCCCTTCGCTGCATCACTCGCGTAGTTGCACTTAAGAAGGCGCCTTGTGTGCTTCCACCTGACCAATCGGCGGTGGTCGTGACAACCCGCGGGCCAGAGAAGCGCTGGCGACGGAACGGCTTAGCTCGTTGTAAGAACATCCGGCTGGCCAAAGTGCCATTATTGTCAGCGACAGCAGCACTTCTGCACATGTTTTTTTTTTTTGATGCCGAACTACTGGGAGATCCGGAGGTCAACCAACCTCATGGAAAACTGCACGTTGAAACCAAGGGGCATGTTTGTATGTTTGCCTTCTTTTTTCATGTAGCAATGACCGCAGTAGAACTTTTTGACGGGTTACTTGGTACATCGTCTTGAAAGAATGTCGTACGCCAAAAAAGGACGAAACAGGAAGGAAACACAGAACAGGAAAGAGGCTCAACTTCCAACTTTAATAACAGGAAAGGAAACCAGGCGCTCGTTTATAGCCGCTGAGCTGCATGAGGGTGCGTGAACTAAAAAACAAATGCGGTGGTGGACGAGTGATAACAGCACAAGTCATAGGGAGGTCGCTCTTACAAAGAGCAGGGTCGATAACACATGCGAGTGTGAATGACAGCACAGGTTGAAAGATAATGAATAAGGATAAGAACCAACGCTAAAATATTAACAATCATAAAATCGATTGAAGGAAGCAAGCGGACTTTGCAAAGGGCATCTAAACGAATCCGTCCAAAAAAGCTAGGTCGTTTCTGGTGAGGAGAACAGAAGCCGTGCTAACGCAGTTGTCTTTTCTTTGATGAATATAAAAAGCCTCAATTACTTCTCTCTCGATTTTTCTTTTGCCCTGGCTAGAAACCTGGTCTCGTGAAATTTCGGACAACAATCTTTACATCTGCTACAGTGTAAAGCTAGGTTGATTCCCGTCTTGCTTTTTAGGGTCACATTGTGCTGTCGAGCACGCTCATTGAAACACTGTCCCGTTTGCCCCACCTATACTTTGCCACACGTCAAAGTGATCTCGTATACCACATTAGTGGTGCATTTTGTGAACACTGTTTGATGTTTGACAGTACAGGCCTTTTTGACCCGCTTTCCTGACACCATCGGACATATGCTTGCCAGTTTGCAGGGGGCTGAAAAAACCAGTTGCACTCCTTGCCTGGAAGCCACTTTTTTCAAATTGTGCGAAAAGAGGATTCTGGTGTGGGCTAGTTGGTTCATGCTTAGTCAGCGCCCGTCCTGTGTTTTTCGTGTTCCTTCTGTCCTCGTTCCGTAGCGCTGTTATGAATCTATGCGAAACCCCGTGCAGGTAAGGTATGACCTGCACAGGTTTGTTTCGAATGTCATGCTTGTAGCCCGGTTTCTTCATTTTTTGAAGGAGATTTTCAGACACGCTGGTGACCAGTTGCAATGGGTAACCTGCTGACATAACTCTTCCGATCTGATACTGGAAGCTTTCACTTATCTTGTGTGGACAAGATTTTTCTAGGGCCGACCTAATACAAAGAGAAACTATTCCTCGTTTTACTAATTTGGAGTGGGCGCTATCGTAGGCTAACCGAGACTTCTTTGAGCGAGGTTGATACATCCAACAGACGTGGTTGTTGGCAAAGGAAAGCTGTAAATCCAAGAACTGTATACAATCATGATCTGCCTTTTCATGCCTGAACTTCAGGCTCGTTGACTTCGAGTTAAAAGCGTTCAGTACGTTTTCGATATGCGAATCTGATTCACACTGGGCCGGTACATCAAGAAGAACAAGATAATCGTCAACGAATCTAAAAATGCATGAGATAGCTGTGTCGCACAAACTGGCTTCAAGTCGCCGATCAAATGAAGCAGAAAAATTTCACACAGAACTGGAGCAACTGACGACCCTATACAGATTCCTTGCTTTTGCACAAAAAACATTTTCTTCAAAACAGACAGCTGTAGAATTAAGATAGAACACTAGGAGTTCTAGAAAGTTCTCTACTGTGAGCCCCACTGCATTTTGAAACTTTACTTCCCCGTATTCTTCCAATTGTTCTCTAACAGCCGCGAACAAACCATCATGAGGCACAGAGTAAAAAAGGTCTTCTATGTCTATAGAAAATCCCGTAGTAGCAGCAAGCTTTCCTTCTTCTAAGACCTGCACTATTTCTCTTGAGCTTCGGACACGGTAGGAATCCCCTCCCGCTATTCTGTCCAAATGACGTCGTAGAAATCCACTCACAGCTTTCTGCCTCGTATCTCTTTCAGACACAATGCTTCGTAGAGGGCATGCCGGCTTGTGCGTTTTTCCTGAAAAGAAGATCTCAAGCGTGGCTTTTTGGGCTTGTTGGTACATAGTTCCAATATACTGTAGCGCAGCAAAAGACGAGGACACAAGAGACGAACACCACGAGCGCCAACTTCCAGCAGATTTTATTCTCCTGAAGCATCACATTTAAACGCCAGAAAACGGTAATCACATGTGCGAACAGTATCATTTGCTCAGAAAAACAAGCTCTCTATCTGAGAGGAGAATGGAAGGTGTGCTTACACACTAGCATCCTGACCTATTCATCTTTTCAGCTTCGATGATTTCGCGCGTTACTCTTTCTCTGCTTTTTCCTACTACGACACTTTTATCAAAGAAAGGCTTACAGGTTTTTGACTTGCATGCGAGAATATGGTCAACCAGCGATCCGCCTTGCCCGTTTCTGACGTTGCGAGCGTGTTCCATTAGGCGCTCGTTCAGACATCTCCCCGTCTGGCCGATATAGTGTTTCCCGCATGACAAGGGAATTTTATACACAACACCTTCATCGCACGTGACGTAGGGCTTCTGGTGCCTAGTTGCGCATCGGCGCGCTTTGTTGGTGTTTGTTTTTCCCAGTTGGCACAACGTTGCAAGTTTTTTCGGCGCCGAGAACACGACGGTTGCATTCGCTCGTTGACCAATTCTTTTCAAATTGTGGGAAATCTTGTGGAGATAAGGTAATACTACAACCAATTTTAAACCGCTTGTGTTAACATCATAATTGCCCATCAATAACTCCATTAGATTTTTAGACATTAACTTCACCTTTCACGCTCATCACATATGCTGGGCCTACCAGCCGCGTAGCAACAAGCAGATGCTGCCATATCATTCCGCTAATTCAAAACTGGCAAAAAAGAGGTATTGTCAATTTATGTTTTCAAAATGCTCTCCAGAAATCTTGTCCGCACATGATGACCGATAGTTTTCAAGAGCAGTCCAAGAGGCTGACTAATGCCGGGTTGTCCTCCCATGTTCAAGTTTCTGTTGCCGAAAAACTTGTTAAGAAAATGAGACCAGAAAATCAATGTCACCCAAACCCGGTTCCTCGTGAACGAAAAAACCTTTTTGTATTACCTTATCTCCACAAGATTTCCCACAATTTGAAAAGAATTGGTCAACGAGCGAATGCAACCGTCGTGTTCTCGGCGCCGAAAAAACTTGCAACGTTGTGCAAACTGGGAAAAACAAACACCAACAAAGCACGCGGATGCGCAACTAGGCACCAGAAGCCCTACGTCACGTGCGATGAAGGTGTTGTGTATAAAATTCCCTTGTCATGCGGGAAACACTATATCGGCCAGACGGGGAGATGTCTGAACGAGCGCCTAATGGAACACGCTCGCAACGTCAGAAACGGGCAAGGCGGATCGCTGGTTGACCACTTCTCGCATGCAAGTCAAAAACCTGTAAGCCTTTCTTTGATAAAAGTGTCGTAGTAGGAAAAAGCAGAGAAAGAGTAACGCGCGAAATCATCGAAGCTGAAAAGATAAATAGGTCAGGATGCTCGTGTGTAAGCACACCTTCCATTCTCCTCTCAGATAAAGAGCTTGTTTTTCTGAGGAATTGATACTGTTCGCACATGTGATTACCGTTTTCTGGCGTATAAATGTGATGCTTCAGGAGAATAAAATCTGTTGGAAGTTAGCGCTCGTGGTGTTCGTCTCTCGTCTCTTGTGTCCTCGTCTTTTGCTGCGCTACAGTATATTGGAACTATGTACCAACAAGCCCAAAAAGCCACGCTACTGAACTATATTTCTAGTACAACGGGCCCGCTTTTTAATGTTCGCCAGAATCCCTGTGCTACAGTTTCACTCATAGCGCTTGCGACATGCCGTGCACGCACAATGTCGTTCTGCATTCGCAACAAATTGCTGCCTGAAGACGTGAGGCGGTTGTTTGGAGGATTCGTCCCATCGGCTGGTCACGGCATGACGGCGTGCAAGCTTGCCAAGTCCGAATGGTTAAGGCAAGCCCGGCTTCACAGGCAGTGCCTCGGGGCTCAGCTTCTCTCGAATGGCGAAAGTCAGGCAGCCTGGCGAACTCTTCGTGAATACCAGCGTATCACTGCTCAAGCTACCGAATGCTTGTGGGCTCATCATCTGCCACAACTACGGGCCGACCTTGCGAGCAGGACGAAGACAGCCCGGAGCACCGTCCACAACCTGGAGGACCTGGATCTACCGGATGACGTGTCAAGGGTTCTATCGTTAGGACCAAAGTTTGCTGTGGAGCCCAAGCCGTCAGCTGCACAACTACTTGCGATGGTACGCCAAGTATCGCAGCGTGCTACGCAACTGGAACTCGACCGCTGCATTTCAGAAGGAGTCGACGTTTTGCAATGCTCAAAGCCAGGATCTTCCAAGCTACCCCTCAAGCGTGTCGAGTCCATCAAGGAACAGGACCTGGTCGTGCTGCCTGCTGAAAAGAAGGTGGTTTTGCGATTCTATCCTGTGAACTTTACAAGTCCAAGGCTGACGAAGCCGTGTCTTCTGTATTTAACTGCCGCAACGAAGTAATGATGTCAAAAGTAAAAGCTAAAGCGAAGAAGTTATGCAACAAGTTAAACCTTACCAAGCTGGCTAAAGAAATGGCGATGCACGAAAAGATTTTTTAGACGTGTTTTTCAGTGCAAAAACCCATAAACCGGAAAAACCATTCAGGGTGATAATTTCTGAAACTGGCACATGGCAAAAAACGGTTTCGATGTACTTACAAAGCCAACTTAACCTTTTACCGCTTGACGACCCTTTTATGGTTAAGAAATCTGACAAAATTTTAGACTTTGTTCGGTCGCGCTCTGATGACAGCATTATTGCATTTTCTGTGGATGTTAAGGATCTATATTACTCGCTGCCAAACGACAAGGTGCTGTGCTGTGTAGAGGAGTGCATAGATGAGTTCGGGTGTGTTGCTCTCCAGAACGCGGCGGGTGTGTCGGCGAGCAGGTTTTTAGAAATTTTAGCTATTTACTTGCAGTCAACGTTCATTAACTGGGAAGGAAAATCCTACCTTCAGAAAGAAGGGATATGCATCGGGTCGTGCATAGCGCCGATTTTGAGTAATCTGTTTTTATCAAAACTTGACAAGGCTGTTTCCAGCCACTTAGACAGCTTGGACGTAATCAAGGTCTTTAGATTTGTTGATGACTTTTTTATTCTTGTTTGTGTGACCATGGCTCACTTGAGCCAAAGGCTCATAGCATTTTAACTATCATGAAAGAACATTTTAAACCGCTTGTTTTAACATCAGAATTGCCCATCAATAACTCCATTAGATTTTTAGACATTAACTTCACCTTTCACGCTCATCACATATGCTGGGCCTACCAGCCGCGTAGCAACAAGCAGATGCTGCCATATCATTCCGCTAATTCAAAACTGGCAAAAAGAGGTATTGTCAATTCATGTTTTCAAAATGCTGTCCAGAAATCTTGTCCGCACATGATGACCGATAGTTTTCAAGAGCAGTCCAAGAGGCTGACTAATGCCGGGTACCCCTCCCATGTTCAAGTTTCTGTTGCCGAAAAACTTGTTAAGAAAATGAGACCAGAAAATCAATGTCACCCAAACCCGGTTCCTCGTGAACGAAAAAACCTTGTTGTATTACCTTATCTCCACAAGATTTCCCACAATTTGAAAAGAATTGGTCAACGAGCGAATGCAACCGTCGTGTTCTCGGCGCCGAAAAAACTTGCAACGTTGTGCAAACTGGGAAAAACAAACACCAACAAAGCACGCGGATGCGCAACTAGGCACCGGAAGCCCTACGTCACGTGCGATGAAGGTGTTGTGTATAAAATTCCCTTGTCATGCGGGAAACACTATATCGGCCAGACGGGGAGATGTCTGAACGAGCGCCTAATGGAACACGCCCGCAACGCCAGAAACGGGCAAGGCGGATCGCTGGTTGACCACATTCTCGCATGCAAGTCAAAAACCTGTAAGCCTTTCTTTGATAAAAGTGTCGTAGTAGGAAAAAGCAGAGAAAGAGTAACGCGCGAAATCATCGAAGCTGAAAAGATAAATAGGTCAGGATGCTCGTGTGTAAGCACACCTTCCATTCTCCTCTCAGATAAAGAGCTTGTTTTTCTGAGGAATTGATACTGTTCGCACATGTGATTACCGTTTTCTGGCGTATAAATGTGATGCTTCAGGAGAATAAAATCTGTTGGAAGTTAGCGCTCGTGGTGTTCGTCTCTCGTCTCTTCTGTACTCGTCTTTTGCTGCGCTACAGTATATTGGAAGATCTCGAGGTGTCCTGCCTTAGCATTCTTGACAGCCTTTCCTAATGAATCCAGGTTCATTCGGGCCAGTAGTTTCAGTGCCGCACGTTTTTGCTTCGCAGGGTTGAAGTTGACAGGCCTGAAGCTCTTCTTGATGGCTTGAGTAGCTTTTTCCTTGAAGTCACCGTTCGTCATGTCGACAAAACCACCCTCTTTGTCGGCCTCCAGTACTGTAAGTTCGGATGCTTTCATAAATTCTGCAATCCTTTTTATAGGTGGCTTTCTGGTTGGGATCGAAGTAACCAATTTTTTGAGGCATTCAAATCCCTCCCCAATGGCCCGATCCTTGTCCTCCTTGATATGGTTGCCTACATTACGAACCATGGCAATTAAGGCTGAGCGATTCATCTGAGGTTCAAAGCTGTGCTTGGGTCCTTTTTCCAAGTAGGACATGATATCGCTTGGAAGATCAACGTCGCTAAGAAAGGTAACCTGGTTCATGCTCTTACTTGGACGCTCTTTTGATGGAATTGAAAGCCTCGCTGTCCGTTACAAGAACTCGGTGACTAACTTTTGGGTTCTTGGTGTGCTGGTAATAGAATATAATACACTACATACAGCGCAGCAATACAGTGAAGAAAAAAAACAGAATGCTCGCACAAAAGACAACAAAAAAATTGAAAAATGGGGGTGCAGGAAGGCGGTTCCACTCAGCAAATGTGCGCCGAAGGAGGGACTGAAACATGGCATTTGTTTTGCAAAATGGAATTCTTGACTTTGTTATTGTGACCTAGCCATGATGAATGTATTGGGTAGGGGAGATCAGTAGCAGTGACTATAAAGTTGGTATTGCATGTCTGGTAGGTAGTGATGCACAGTAGAGAAAATGCCTAATAGTACTGTGTAACAAACTGGTCTACAGTACTTTATTTACATTTCCTGCAGAGTCTACTGTGATCTTCAAAGTGAAAACAGACTTTCTGATGCCATTAGTGCTTGTCTCACCAGCACCTGACATTGGTGCTGCTGGGCCGTCAATTAAAAATGCGAGAGCGACACCACCGTGCAGCCTGGATGAAGTAGCGGAGCCGGCAGCGCGCCGCAGGAAAGGAGTTCGAGCTGCTGCTGTCTAGCAGGTTCTGTCTGCTGAGCTCGAAGCTCTTCTTCAGGCTTCGGAGGATGACACAAGTCAAAGGCGCATTGAACAGAAATCGAGAGTGAAGATTACTACTGATGAGCATGCAGCAAAACAAGAACAATATGCGGATGAAATGCATAAGGGAAATGCCATTCACAAATAGAAAATGAGGGTATTGAGAGCAAAACTAAAGACTGGCCAGCTTAAACAAGTTTTTCTTTCAAAGCAGCTTGAAGCAGTGAAAAGCATCAACCACAACGGCTTGAATATGCCATAAATGGCAAAATAAAGTTCTTTTGTACTCGGATACATTGCATTGTGCTTTGTTGCATCTGATTTTCAGTTATTAATAGTGTAAGGGGGCTAGGTGTTTCAGAAGATAACGGCAAGGCAGCGATCACGGCAGCGTCAGCTCCGAAAGGCGGTTCAGCAAAAACAGGTCTGGCGCATTGGTTACCACCGTCTTTGTCTTCTTTAGCGGTTGCCTGCACTGGGCCCGCCCGGGCATGTCACATTACAGTAGCTTTTTGTTTTCATTTTTCCTGAATTGCTTTTTTTTTTCGGCTTCCTAATTTCGGGCAAGAATTCTACACTGAGTAATCGCATAGTATTACCTCTAATCGGAATCCATTTCTCTGTCGTTTGCGTCACTTTCGTTGCTCGTGAAGCAACGTTCGATGAGGTGGGTTCTAAGCTGCGTGCCCAGACGACTATCGGGAACACTTGGCCCTGCTTCATCATCCTCTTCTATTTCCGGCTCATCTCCTTTAGGCAGTGGGTCCCTTAAAGAGCAGGCAACGCTGTGGAGAGCTGCACATGCTGTGATGATTGCTATCTTGCTGTCGTTGATTCAAATTTGGTTTCCAGTTTCTTGCTCAAACCCGCAAGCCTTCTTTTCCACACTCCAAACGCACGCTCGACAGAGCTGCGAGTTTTTATGTGGCTCCTGTTTTACCTATAAGAAAAGGAAGACAAAATAATAAGCTTGTATACTCCAAATCACTACCGCAAAAATTGTTTTCCTTGCCTTTTTTGTGCAGATGTACAAGAGTTTCTCAGCTGTGTCATGAGATAAGGCAAACATCCGTTCCCCTGATCACCAAGTAGAAAGTAGAGTGGCAGGTAGTTTCTTGTCGTCATACCTCACCATGACCCTACTATTGGCAAAAATCCGGTTATCATGGACATAGCCGGGCCACCTTGCGAAGACGTAAATAAAACTGCAGCGCAGGCCCTGTGGCAGCGTGTAAAATAGCACTCTTCGTGTGAGTTTAACGTCAGAATATGTTGTTTAGTGTGAAGAGCATTAATGCGCACTACCAGCTCAAGCTGCCCTGACAGCAGTTTTGATGACATTTACTATCACACAGTGTCGTTCATGCAAATAAAGCAATATTATTACACAACGATTTGTAACTATTACTGTGAGTGTGCATAGACAGGCACAATTCAAAGAGTATGTGGCGTTCACTTACCTTCGCATTTGACGAAAAGACACCTTTTCCATTTCTGGACATTTCAGCGACATCCTCACAGGGGCTTTATATGGGCACATGTGTGCAATAAATGCACCCTGTGACACCGGGAAACCTACCGATCTCGTAAAATTTGGTCACAGTTGCCCTTGCTTCCGTTGAGCTCGGCACGTTCACGTAACTGGGAAATACACCCACATATTAGTTGTGTCATCTCCCAAATGCTTCTGGAGGCTGAGACACGTTCACAAGGTGCCCCGCAAAAGTCCGCATGGCACCGCTACCTTAACACCGGAGCGCAGTGAGCAGCTTGAGTGCGGGTGGTAGTGGAGCTCCTCTGTTATCTGTCTTGTCCTTAGTTATCTGTCTTGTCCTTGTCCTTAGCAGCTCCGCCAGTAAGGCTAGCACAGCTTTTTTGGAGAAACGGTAGCGTGCTGAAAACTCGTGGTCGTTGGAGCACTCTAACGGGTTGAGGCGATCTGCGAGACTCCGCAACCGAGGCGACACCGGAGGTCTATACACATCGCCGTGCAGAAGTCCATCTGCGCGGCGTAAAAACCTTCGATAGGCTTCAAAACAGCCGTCGTCAGAGACATAAGCGCGTGGCAGCATTCTCACGATCTCACGAAGCACATTGAATGAAAATCACGCGCCACAAGAAAACGGACGACGGAGCGGGCACTTCGCGACTGTGCGGTTTGCTCGGCGGCGGGTATCTTCCTTACGCGCGTGCGGAGCGGTTGCGTGCCGTGTGCATGCGAACAGCGCGCGGTACCCTGTGCAGAGTTTTGTGGGAAAGCAAGCCTGCAGTTGGAGGAGAAAAGTTAGGAAACATGAAGGTACCACACAGGCTGCCGAAGCGGGACGGAGCACCAAGGAGACCTTAATTTTGTGCCCCTTAATAAGGGACGTTTTAGAATTTACGTGAGGCCGCCTTACGGTCGGTAAGGCGACCTAAGTAAGGTAAGGAGGGTTTTAGAATTCGGCCCTTACTCTCCATCTTAAGGTTATGACGTGATAGAGTTAATGAGTCCCTTGAAAGGTCTGTGGTCCTCAATGCGTATAACTTGGTAGATAAAAAAAATTCTTCATTTTAGCTTGTATTTCGTTTTATTTCATATAATTTTATTCTTTTTGCTTATTTTTGTTTACCACAAGACCCTCAAGGGCTTCCGTTAACCAAGTTGAATGAACGGTTCACAGTGATAGAGTGGTACAGCACCCGAATCCCGATCGAAGGAGCAGCGGTTCCAGTTCCGACTCGACCATTTTTCTTTCAGTCGTTGTGGGGTGTTTGAATTTTCTGCGTGAGGTCGTCTGGTCGTGATGTCCCGACTCTCCTGACCAATCCCGATTTTCTCTACACGCCAACGATATCGCAAACTAGAACGCCCAGTGTCGCGTGGAACGGGACTCTAAACGCTTTGGCGTTAAAAGCTGTGGCTTTTAACGCCACAGATGTATGAAATTCGGCGAAGAATGTTAGAGGAGGAAGTTGTAAATGGGAATTCATGGCGGAGATGCTAGAATTGTACGAGCAGCTTGAGAGAATGAACAGAGTGGCACAATTCTGAAAAGAGTGCAGAGCTGTAGTAGGGTTAGATTGTTGCGCATCAATGATGGCGCTCGAATAATCCAGTACACGTCGCACAAGAGTTTTTGTAGATAGGTTTACAGACGACGGTGCTGTGGGTAGGTTAGGGCGGTGCTAACGAGCAGTTTGGTGGGAGAAATTATGTGGCTTACGTGCCGAGACCGTAGTAATTCACTGATGAGGTGAGTGCCAAGGTTTGCACAACAGTGCTATAGTTAATACTATAGTATAGTTAATGCTATGATATAGTTAATAATATCCCAAGCAGCACAAATTGATTGGTCCAACAGTGGCAAAAGAGTGGCGGAAATTGGCATGAATATTGGTCCTACACTGGCATTTGAGCAATCCGAGACTTTTTCCAACAATGGCCCTTCATTCATGCCAAGATTGTGCCTATACTGAGCCAGTCTAGCTGCCAGCATTGACCCAACATTCAGCCAGTCTATCCACAAATGGCCAACGTTCGTGCCAAGACTATGCCCATGTTCAGCCAATCTATTAATTATGGCCCGACATTCGTGCCAATACTATGCCCATATTCAGCCAATCTCACGCCAATAGTATGCCCACATTCAGTCGATCTGTCAATAATGGCCCGAAATTCGCGCCAATAGTATGCCCACATTCCGCCAGTATCAATAATAGCCCCAGGTTTGCTCCGACTTGTGCCCACTTTTCCACCCTTGATCTAACTTTTATAGGTGGCATATCAATTGCAAGGCCAGTGGGAAATTGTACGCGATCGGGGGTCCCACCTAGTTTTGTACCAAACCTCTTGCTGGCCAGCAACAATGCAGACATATACCGCTTGTTTTCCACCAGCCGGAGCTTGTATGTGTAACATTTTACATATGAGCAGTCAGCAGACATACAAAAAAGAAAGAACGGATTCAAAGAACAAAATTTATTGCATCTACGGTGCCAGTACATCGTGAAATGCATTGTGCCGGAGCCGCTGAATCGATGAGTCATATCGGCACTAATCGTTGCACTCCTCTTGTAAGAGAACTTTTGCAGTGCCTTGAAACAAATTCCTCGCCAAGCTCTTGCACGATGACCTGGCTGTACATCGCAGCTGCAAAGAGGTGCATGATGTGATCATGAGTGTAAGTACAACCATCGCAGAAAAAAGACAAGAAATAAAATAACACATTGATCTTAGTGGCGCGCAGTGTGCGAGAAGGTACTCGCAACGTATGTTGAAAGTATAATTTCTAAATGACTCTTAATATAAATCCCCACACTAATAGCAAAATGTTGAATTGAATTTAACAATTTTTTCCCACCGTATTGCTAAGTTCTAATCCCAATTTGCCGTGTCACACCCTCAAATGCATATTGAAAGTCACAAAAAGAGATAAATATAGTGTTTAATACAAATCAATCTATTTTTATATTTCCTATCAAAGTTATATGTCTATTGCGAGCTGGTTGTTTGCCTTTTTGTTCCAGCAAAGTATGGCACAGGTGGTAGCAGCTCCTCCCTATTGAACAGCTGTGAGCAATTTTTTTTTCGCTATGAAATATAATATTCCATGCAAAGACGGCTTGCACAGTTTTGCGAAATGCGCTGAACGCAGGAGACCGAATACACTTTTTTTAAAGTAAGCAGATTATCGATGCCGCTTGGCATGCATGTAACGGGGCAGACGGAAATCTTACTTGAAAACCACACGAAATCACTCTTCCGTTAGTCCATGGGTGATTAATTCCGAGACAACATGGATAAAGTTCGCTGGGACCAGGAATTCCGCTTTTCTCGTACGCCTGCAACTGGCCAAGACAAGGGCACCCGGCACGGGTATATTACACGCGGCCAGAAAACTGCTGCAGTGAAAGAATAAGCGCTTCTGGTACTCATCTTGCACAAACGATAGACGACCAATGTCGTAATGAACGCAACATGAGTCGGGCCACACGACACTCCGCCACGGTGATTGAAGAGATAGTCAACGTTCGGTAAATCCATTTTTTCAAAGCTGAAAAATAAAGTTCTCACCATTCTGTGCATGCCTTTGCGCTAGACATTTCGCTGTGAAAGTTGCCATTCAGAAGTTGGCGCCAGTGCTTTGTCGCTTTCTCGTTTCCTGCCGGAGAAAAAAAAGGTCGGCGCTGATTCAAAGCGGCAATTACGCCAAGAACCATATTCATTTCCGAACACATTTCAATATAAAAGTATGGTGGTACTCACAAATAGAATCTTGCAGGCCAGGCTACTGAATTCCGTCATAATTGTCAAATCGTATCGGGTGCGGATTCTCGACAACGAACGGCGTCAGCTTGAGCGCGCATGCTTCGTCGGCACGCTGGTTGTGTGGCTTTTCGCCGCCTTGCTAGCTACAGGCGATACTCGTTGGGCGAGTGTTCGGGAAAGGAGGAGACGACGATGGGACAGGTTTCTTATATTTTTCGGAGAATTTGCTGCAGCAAGAGAAACGGCAGCTGGAAAAGGGGTAGAAGAAAATCTAGGGAGGGCGGATGAGCGGCGTTGCGCTTAGTTGGGCGCGAGGGGAAAACAGGTTAGAGAAGGTCAGTGTACCTAAAATCACAAAGAAAAAAAAAAAACTCCTAGCATGGTGAGGGCCAGCGCTCTTCCAACAAAGAGGCTCGGCCCGGCAAAAGGCGGCTGTATGGGACTTCAAAAAGGGGGTGGAGAGGGGGGGGGGGGGTGAAATGAGTGAAAGAATTCTGGAATGTCCGGAGGGTGCGCCATAGGCGTTGAGCACGTGAAAAGCGGCAAGGAAACGACAATGCGGAGATGTTGGAAGTGGAAACGTGGAGCTTGGGCATGAATTTCGTCAAAACGGCTCCAAACATTAGCGTAGTCTCTGCGGTCGTGTGCCTCTTTGGTTGAAGCTGAGATAAACGTGTTACTATGAAAATACCGGAAATATAAAACAATAAATAAAATTAGCGGGAACAATGCGTGTTCTTTGAGTGTTTTATATATGATACTTGTGGCGGACTAAGTAGGATGACATACGTCCAAGCAACACCATTCACCAATATAATCCAATGATTCCCTTCTAGAGCGACGAATACTCTACATTTTATACACACCAGTGTAGGCAGGTCGGTCTAAGCCGTCATGCGGCCCACCCGTGCGTGTCTGCGCTAGCTCGAAATGACGCGGCGCGCTAATCAGCAATGCACCTGTTATGGCTCATTGGTATTAAGGATACGCGCAAAGAAAAGGCAAAAAAAAAAACTAGTGGAAATGCGACCGGGAAAAAGTTCCGATCTTTAATTTGATAAACGTGATAATTTAAAGCAAAAACGTATGCTAGAGCCGTCGTTATAGAATACCCAAAAATCACAGCAGAATAACAAAACAATTTGCGACATTAAAAAAACCTAGCCACCTTAGCTTCGCGGCTTCAGGAAGCAGAGCCGTTTGTTCGCTTATTATTATTTTTTTAATTTAACATACATCTACATTTTCTTTCTCGTCTGCTGCTTCTTCACGCAGTAAATGCGCAGCAAGTTGTTCACGTCAGCTGTTTATTTGCGATAAAACCAAAATCCCGTTTTACTCACATCGTTTCTTCTCTCAAAATGCGCCACGCAATAATTTGTGACCAAGTGGAAAAAGCGATTTATTTGTTTTTTTCTAGGGTGAGCATCCTGTGGGTGAGGCATTGTATTCCGGATTGTGTAATACGATTCAGCGTTTCGTGCAGCATAAACTTATTAGTTAAGTTGAGCCTATATCTTGAGACACGAATTTGAACCGGCAACCTATAATCGGGGGCTGTGGTATGCGAGGTATGCGAGAGATATGCGAGGCAGTACGTTAATTAGTGCGTTATTATACCATTCCTCGAATCGAAATTTCATTTTCTTGATTGTGGCACCTCTTTCTCTCTTTCTTTTTTTTGCATACCATAATTACAAAAGACGCCGCTTTTCAAAATTCGTACCTTCGTGAATGAATATGACCTCTGCTCACTTTCGCGCAATCAATTACATCGCGCTTTTTATTGTAATTTCGCGTCAGAGTTCGACGCTAGCGCTGTTGTTGGTCATAAAAAAAATAAATAAATAAACAAGTCCGAATATTAAAAAAAACGGATTGAGAGAAATAACCACATATAATCACAGGGACATCATTTGGTGTGTCGTGGAGCGGCACTGCCAATACAGGGAAAACAGCGGACAAGTAGGGCCATCATAGCGGGTGTAATGAGGCGGCACTGCCAATATGGGGACGACAGCAGGAATTTAGGGCCATCGTTGGAGGTGTAACTAAGCGGCATTGCCAATATGGGGAAAACATCGGACAAGTAGGGCCAATGTTGGAAATGGCACATTGTGGCAGTGCCAATATGGGGACAATGAAGGCAACATTGGTCCTGTATAGGGCCACACATAGCCAACAGACTCCCAATATTGGGCCAACGGTTTGTGCTGCCTGGGATAGTACTATTGTTTCGGGGGTGATGGAAAGAAATCGGTAGTTTTAGTGGTATTCAGACACATACCATGTAGGCGAGCACAGGTGTAAACGATGTAGGTCATTCTGGAGGGCAGAAGCATTGAACCAGTTAGTTAAAGGAGGGTACACTACGTACTCGTCCGCGAATAGGCGATGCTAGAAGCTTAGTGTTGAAAGTAGATCGTTAATATAAACTATGAAGAATAAAAGGCCATGGACAGTGCTTCCTCCGCCTGCAACACGCCTTTTAGGTTAGGCTTATACATGGCAGGGGGGCAACGACGAAGCTCGATCTCATCGAGGACGACCGTTATTGAAAAATGCAACCTAGACTTCGGCGCCTACCTGCAGAAGGCGGAAGAAGCCTGGCGCGTGGTCTGGCTGCGCATTGAAGAACAACTGTGCGCCGATGCTACAGCCTACACCTACGCCACGGCGAACAGAAGCAAGCTGACCTTGTATGGGTGCGAACGCCCATTCGCCGCTGCGGAGTAGGAGAAAAGCATTTGATGCAACATATTTCGACCTATTGGAGCACTTGTCTATGAAGTCGTGCCCGGCGGAGAGACAGCGAGCCAATTAAGGCGTGCGTGCCGAGAATTTGTACACTTAGTGCTTCTGAAGCTCTATTCGCGCTAATACACACCTTGAGGGTGCATTGTTAGTGTTTATTTTCGCCTAGCTTTGTTTTAGTTGTAAACCATCGGGCCGAAGCTTACTCAAGAGGGAGAGAACGCCGCGAAGCTTTCTAACGTATATTTAAAATACTCGAGGGCGCCGGCAGAAGGTCATCGCTGTTTTTCGATGCTGGAGGCAACCAGATTTACTCAAAACGAATGTAACCACGCGAAACTGCTTCTACAGTTGTTCATGACTGTCGTAGGTGGTGTCCGTGTCTTATCTCGGAATTTTTTTTGTCTCTTTTAAACTGACCGGTGCCCAGTCGGGCGGTTATTCTTATCTTCGAAGAACGCCAAGCACTTGCTGCTTTGGTCTTTTTTTTTCTGTCCCACGCTAGCCCCAATCAACGGCACGACCTTCCCACCAGTCTTTTGTCTGCCGTCAACTTTATGTCCCTGCTGTCAACATAGCCACATGACAATATGCGCCCGCGTAGATGTGATGTGAAAGCTTATAAACCTCCTACATGGGTGTTTCAGTGTTTTCGAGCTGAATTTTATTCGACTCGAATGCTTAATTTGCGCTGCTACAAGAAGTTTTTCAAAGGCATTTGGGTGAAATTCTATTCGAATCGACGGAGCCCCGTGGAGACACTCCATAGTTTCGAATGCCTGCGAGGCGCAAGCGCGTGTACTTTCGCGAACAGCGCCTTTGCGCCGCAGTTAAAAGCACAAGTATTGAACAGCGACTACTTTCTTCAAACTATGAAAATCTTTACGCCTACTAAATTTAATGTAATGTACGTGTAATAAGGGAGTAATTACGCAATGACATCTACCCAAGCGCAGCCATACGGCTACAAAGGAAAGCTATACAGCTTTCTCAGAAACTTCGCAGTTAAAGAAAAATTCGTCCTGGTCCGGGGTACGTGTATTCCTCTAAGGATTTTGCCAGGAAAGAAACTGACCCCTTTCTCATAAAATTTTAACTCTGGATACTAAAAAAGTAAAAGGACGCAGCTGAACGGTCACATTGTCTAAATGCAAGTTTGTTTTTTAATTTTATTGCCTTCCCTCCGGTTAGTCTAGCGTGCTTCACAATCTGTACTTGTGTGCGTTCTTCAACTGAAACGTTTTTACAGCACAGTGAAATTGGCTGCAGTTTTTTTATTGAATTTTTGACGTGTCTTGCTAATGAAATGGGAACGCATGGTGAGACGATGAAGCAACCAGCAAGACCGCACCAAAAAAGAATAAATTAAAAATAAATGGACGCAGCCTGCACAGCTGCGGCATGTGGAATAGACAGTGACCCAGATGCACTAATTGCCTTTTGGGAGGACATGCTCGCCCATCGCGCCTCCGCAAGCGGGGCAACAATATTCATGAAAAAATGGCAGAGAGAGCTGAGCCGGCTACGAGAGTTCAAGGACGGAGGTCAAAACAAAAATTGAAATGTATTCTAACAAATTGCGATAAGAAGTTTTCCAGACATATCGCGCGCGGCTGCCGCACAGGAGGCCGATCTGTGATCGGCACGGTATACACCCGGCCAAATCATTAACTAGGTTTGGTGTTGCATCGCTAAATGCACCTTGTAAAACGTTATTTTCGGCTACACTGCGGGCATATTCATGCTGTAATTTGACGCGTGAAATGGAATTTCGTGGTTCCTTTTTTGTTCATATAATGTTTGAGTGGAGTACTTGCGTGTTTAGATCAAAGTTATCAGAAATATTCATCGTCCGCATCTACGAAGAGCCAAAACAAGTGGCATACGCAGCAGAGGTTCTGATGCATACGGCCTCCGCCCCTGCATAAACTACCATTCCTTTCATGGCGGACAAGTTGTTTACACAGAGTAAGCGCAAATGCGCCACCAGATAGATTGCTGCGTATGCCGCTTGTTTCGGCTCTTCGTAGATGCTGACGATGAATATTTCTGATAACTTTCATCTAAACGCGCAAGTACTCCACTCAAACGTTACATGAACAAAAAGGAACAACAAATGTCATTTCGCGCGTCAAATTACACCATGAATATGCCAGTGGTGTAGCCGAAAAGAACCTTTTTACAAGGTGCATTTAGCGATGCAACACCCGAGCCAGTTAAAGGTTTGGCCGGGTGTACAGTGGAAGATTTGGCGCATTGCTACTTAGCAGTAGTCATGCCCGTGATTACGAATCGAACAAATCAAAGGCAGGCATGTAGATAAAGGGAAGATGACATACATTTATGCGAAAGTTTTGTTCTAAAGGTGTAGCTATAGGTTCTGGGGTGGTAGGGTGTTTAACGTCCGAAAGTGACTAAGACTATGAAGGACGTCAGAGTGAAGAGTCGGGAAATTTCGACCAACTGGGGTTCTTTAACATGCACGGTGACATCGCAGAGTACACGGCCGTCTAGAATTTTGTCTCCATCGAAATCCGACCGCCGCAGCCGGAATCGAACCCGCGCCTTTCGGGTCAGCAGCCGGGCGCCGTATCCGCTGAGCCACCACTTTTTTTCTTTATTAACTGAAGAGCCACCACGGCGGCTGTCTTATAGGTGTTTACGCGTGTGTGTATGTACATCAATCGTTAGAAAGTCGATGTAAAGTGGATTTTAATATCATCATCATCACCAACATCATCATCATCAGGCTGAATACACCCACTGCAGGGCAAAGGCATCTCCCATGTCTCTTCAATTAACCCTGTCCTTCGTCCGATGCGGCCACCGTATGCCCGCAAATTTCTTAATCTCATCTGCCCGCCTAACTTTCTGTCACCCCCTGCTATGTTTATCTTGCCTTCGCATTACATTCCCTGCCCAAGCCCACTTCTTCCTCTTGATTTCAACTAGGATGTCATTAACCCGCGTTGTTCTCTCACCCACTCTGCCTGCTTCCGATCTCTTAATGTTACACCTATAATTTTTCTTGCTATCCATGTTTCTGCCCCATAGGTGAGTACGGGTAAGGTACAGCTGTTGTATACTTTCCTCTTTAGGGATATTGATAAACTGCCATTCATGATCTCAGAGAACCTGCCATATGCGCTCCACCCTATTCTTATTCTTCTAGTTATTTCCCTCTGATGATCTGGATCAGCTGTCACTACCTGCCCTAAATAGACATATTCTCTTACGACTTAGAGCACCGCGCTATCAGTTGAGAACGGCAGTCCTCTTGGTAGACCGTTCAATATTTCGTTGGTTTTTTTCATGTTAATTTTTAGCCCCACCGTTTTGCTCTGTCTGTCTAATTCATGGATCATCCTTTGCAGTTCATGTCCTGAGTGACTTAGCAAGGCAATGCCATCAGCGAATCGCAAATTACTTAGGTATTCTCGATTAACTCTTATCTCCAACTGTTCCCATTTCAGACCCCGGAATACCTTTTGTAAACAGACAGTGAATAGCATAGGCGAGATTGTGTCTCCCTGCTGGACACCTTTCCTTATTGGAATTTTATTGCTTACTTTATCGAGAACTATTGTAGCTGTGCAATCGTTATAAATATTTTGCAATATTTTCACATAACACTCTTCTATACCCTGATTCCGCAATGCCTGCTTGACTGCTGAGGTTTCTACTGAGTCGAATGCTTTCTCGTAATCAATGAACGCTATATATAGGGGCTGGTTATATTCTACGCATTTCTCCATCACCTGATTGATAGCATGAATATGGTCTATTGTCGAGTATCCTTTACGAAAGCCTGCCTGATCATTTGGTTGATTGAAGTCTAAGGTTGTCTTGACCCTGTTAGAGATCACCTTAGGAAATAACTTGTAGGCAACAGACAATAAGCTGATTGGTCTGTACTTCTTCAAGTACTTGACGTCGCCTTTCTTATGAATTAAGATAATGTTAGCGTTTTTCCAAGCTCTAGGTACGCTCGAGGTCACAAGGCATTGCGTATACAAGGTGGCTAGTTTTTCTAGCACAATCGCTCCTCCATCCCTCAACAAATCTGCTGTATCTGATCTTCACCAGCTGCTTTCCCTTTCTGCAGTGCTCCTAAGGCTTTCTTTACTTCCCCCTCCGTTACAGGCGGGATGCCCCATTGCTGTGCTCTGCTGCTTCTCTCAGTAACATTCTGATTGCAATTGCTACTCTATAGATGCCCAGGCAGCACAACAACATTGGCCGAACGTCGCGCAAGTGTTGGCAAAACTTGGCACGAACATCGGTCCTACACTGGCATTTGGGCCGAGCGCTACCACTTTACACATTGGCCTTACTTTCATGCCAGTTTTGGGCCAACGCTCGGCCGATCAAGCGGCCAACGCAGTCCCGATGTTCGTTCTGCAGCATGGACCAGCAAAGGTCTCATACTGGCATCCAACTTTCAAACATTGGTAGCCAGCTTTCGAATAATGGTTTCCAGCTTTCGAATATTGGCATCCAGCTTTCGAATAATGGTTTCCAGCTTTCGAATAATGGTTTCCAGCTTTCGAATAATGGCATCCAGCTTTCGAACGCTGGCACATGCAATTAACCCACTTGCCAATGACCGGCACTGTGGATGGATGTACATACATACCATTCTACCTAGCAAATATTCATAAATGAGGTTGCGAAAGAATTCCAGAAAAAAGACCCGTTTATTGCTTTGAGTTACAGGAATCACGCTTGTAGCGCACACAGGATGGTTTGCGCTACCACCAGCCACCGTGGGGAGTAAACAAAAGGGGCCCAAGAGCATGGTGGCAGAGGCTGTGGGAAAACAATTTATTTCCAAGTTTGGTGCGTGCCGATCAGGTTGGACAAAGCATCTCGGCAAGCTGCTGTGGCACGGCTAAGGCATCCATAAAGCGCTCAACGGAGCTGTCCTCCAGTGAACTGATCAGTCATATCCAAAGTAATCGTTGCACTCCACTTGCAAGGGGACTGCCGGACTGCATTCAAATAAATTCATCGTCCAGTTCTTGCACGATGGCCTCACGAAGCGCCAAGCCTGCAAAGAAATGCATGATGTCATGGTAAGTTGAATTATGGCCATCACAGAACAAAAACAAAAATGATTAATTAACACCGAATTTTGTGAAACACAGTCATCGTGAAGACACTAGCAACATATTTTACAGGATAATTTTTAATTTATTCTTAAGAACCAACACCACATTAGTTGCACAAAGTGGAATTTAATTTACTAAACTTCCCTTATACCAAATGGTTTAACTCTTTCGCTACCGCGCCATAGGCCATCGATCGCACATGATCGATTCAAATCGCCCGCGCAAAAAAGCTCATTTTGAAGAGTCGTGTACATGCTCCGCCATCTAGCTAGTGAGCGCAGCAACTGCTCTTTCGATTGCAGCCTTGGTTTCAGTGTTTTGACATGAGGGGGCGCCGTGAAAAATAAAACTTTGAACGGCCGCAGCGGCGTCAGCCGGAGAAAATGGCGTCCGCGTCGCCGCGCGCTCCTCGATAACGAAAGCTGACACCGAGTACGTCGGCCCGTTTCGGTTTCGTTTTTTGCGATGACAGCAGCGGCTGTTAGTCGGGCAACAATGTACAAATGTTGGATTTCGGTTTCGACAGCGAGACTTCGCCTCGGGAGCCTGGAACGTCAGCGCGTACTTGCATGTGAGTTCTGTTTTCGTTCGCTGTGGGTTTTCTGAGGTTCATACGGTTTGTAATTGATGAGAGTGGTTTATTTTTGTGCTTCATGGTCTTGACAACGTATGGCGAAGGCAGTTAGCCAAATGCTCAAGGTCGCGTCGCGTTTTTCAACCAAGACGACAGCTAGGTGTCCATATCGGCACATCGCTGCGGAGCGGCGCTCGGAGATTAGCTCGACTTCTCGACTTTTTTTTGATGCTCTTCACGGCGGAAATGATGAAGACCGTGTGCCGAAACACTAATAAGTATGCATGGGTGAAGATTTTCAGCAAGTTCGGCATGACGGCTCATGGGAAGACTTGAATCTGTTGGAGATGCTGATGTTCATTGGAATCATCATATACATTGGAATTGTTGACCTGCCGCGACTTTATTTGTACTGAAATACCAGAATAATCTATTCTGGCCCTCTGCCATCAAAAATCATTTCTCAAAATTGGTTTTTCGCTTTTTGTTTGTTTTTTGCACGTAACGGACCCGGATGATTCAGTGGCGGCAGGATATATTGGCAAGACTTGGAAAGTGTCCTGGCTTTCGAACCACATCGCTAAAACTTATTTCATTGATTCTGATGTTTTAGAGCTTGCCTAAAATGCCAAATTTTATCAGCTGGCTTTCAGGGAGCAGTTCATTCAAGAAATCTTCGGGTATGATGAGGGAAATGAAGTCCACGCCCCCAATCCTCCCATAGAATCCATTCAACACCAACCGAAAAAAATTAAAAAAAGAAGAAACTGCCAGCTCGGCTACCAGAAAACAAGGGAGGAACAAAGATAAAAGCTTATGTGAAGCACCTGTCAGTCTACCTCTGCTTCACATCTTCACCCCTGATTGCTCTTCACAGTGGCACCACAGTCATGACCCCTGACTTGACAGGCCATGGAAAGTGCAGTAAATTTTTCTCATAGCTGAAACTGTGAATAATGACAGCCATAAACATGTGCAACAGTTTGTATATTCCAGTTTTCCTCTAATCAAGTTCTGGCTTAGTGCAGACGGTAATTTTTGTTTTTGCTATATACTTTTTTGTGTTTTGCAAATTTCACAAATAAATGTTCATTTACTTTTGCACACACAACTCTTCTGTTTGTTTCATTCAGAAGTGTAACTAATAAGCTACAATTTCATGCATTGCAATATGTGCTGGGTGTATTAGTTCTTGTGAAAAAAATTTTTCTTTCCGTACACTCCAAATCGTGCATTTTTCTGCGGTAGCGAAAGAGTTAATTTAGTTTAATGCGTCGTGTCGCACTCCCAGTAAATATATTCAATGCGAGATAAGCAAATTAATGTGATATTGAAAACAGATTAATGTATTATTTTGTTTTAATATAACTCGTATCTCTAAATTGCGAGCTAATTTTTTATTCCAATAAACATGCACAGGTTGTAGCGTCTCTTCCACATGGACGTCAAAACAACATTTTTGATTAGTTTTATTTAATGGGGTTAAAAATGCGGCTTGCGATTTTTGACGCAATACGCTGAACGCAAGGAACTCAGGCAAGGGCGTCCGCAGAATTTTTTGCAGGGGGGGGCCCCGTTGGTGCCCCGGGGGGGGGGGGGGGGGGTATGTTCGTAGCAGAAAGGCGCTATTTGCGGAGTAAATTTATTTATTTATATATAAATAAAAATTAAACAAAATGCCCACATGAAAGAAAAATTACAAACAGCAAATTAAAGCGCGGCTAGGAGAGGTACATTGGAGTTTATCAACGAAGAAACAACTAAAATTAATAAAAATGCAAAAAGATGCTATATCACTTCGTGGAGAAGAGTGCTCAGTCTTGCTGCATACGGGTTCTCGACTCACCCGGATTGATGACCAGCACACAGCACAATATGTTCACAAACACGCAACTACAGTCACTCAGTCAGTCTTCCTTGAACAGCAACTGTAGGCGCCTCGGATTTTTCTGGGCGAATTGCGTAATTACACGTGTGATAAATTCACTTCTGTGCTTCATTACACGCTCTCGGTGCACACTCATCATACACATTGATTGGAAAAACTGTTGAACGCGTACGTTGAAAACAAAAGATGACTATATACAACGAAAACTTATTTACAAGATAAATGCACGCTCGCAGATTCATACACCTCGCTCCATCTTGCTTGCTCATCCGCACAGTCGAGCAACCGCACACACACTGCTCTCCGCTCGTCGTTTTCTCGTCCGCTGTCTTGGTTGTTCTAAGCTTCGCTGACAACCGGCCACTAAAAACACCCAAGCACAAACACAGAGGCGCGCACACGTGCAAGGGCTTACTTGCCGCAGTATCCCCGAATGCGCACTTTGGGGGTGAAAGGAACGCCGCGCAACTTCCGAGGGGAAGGGACACTCGCCACTCCAGTCGGAAAATTTGTTTTTGTGTTTTTATGGGGTTCAGAGCCCCAAAACGACTCAGGCTATGAGGGATGGAGTAGTACAGAGTTCCGGGTAATGTCGACCACCTGGGTCTCTTTACCATGCACTGACACGCACAGTACATGGGCGCTGTTGTGATTTGAGGCCCAGCCAGAGGTGACAGGCGAGCCAGGCAGGCGCCATCGGGCTGCGTTGACCAAAGGCGCTGGTTTTCGCAGAAGACGCAAAGAACGCTGGTGTGGGGGCGCCTCGGGAGACTGCGTCACCGTGAACAAAAGCAGCTAATCCCCTTTGCCGGAGATTCTGAAAGCGGCGCTTCTACCGAACTGCGCTACCCGTGGATCGGAGAAGACAGCGAGCGGCGGCGGCGCCAACTCATCGCCCGCTTGCCCCTGAGCAGCCCGACAAAGCGGGGGTGGACACGGCTGATTTTACCTTCCCTCCTTAAGAATTCATCGGTGACCGGCGTAACGATAGGCGAAAACAAGATGCCCCGTGCACTGTCTGCCTCCGTGTCGCTATCTCTCTAGAGATCAAAGAAACAGACACCCATCTCAAGGCGGCTCGAAACACATGCTCGCCGGTGCCGCTGTATGTCTGGAACAGGTCGCCCTTCAGTAGAGCTAACGATGGCGTGGTTTGAAAACGGCGGAACGACGCACGCCCGGACGCGGCATTTCGCAGATGTGACCATGCGGGGCTGCTTTTACCCTTTTGACTGAGCGCACCACCGCCCCTGGCGTGCGGCCATCACTCACGGTTCGAGTGAGTGATTTTCCAGGGGGGTGCAGCCGCCCCCCCTTGCCCCCCCCCCTCCGGACGCCCATGAACTCAGGGCACCTTTGTTTTACCTTAGTTGCTTCGCATGCATGCTATAGTTGGATTCGAAACTGCAACTTGAAAACCACACAAAAATACTAGTCTTATAGTCCAGAGTAATGCCCTTTTTCATTGCGAGAGAACTTGGGCAAAAGCTTTAACCAGTAATTGCAGATTTTCTATTGAGTCTGCAAGAGTAGAAGGCAAAAAGAAACACTACGGAAGTATCACACATATCCTTACCAACTAGTCTGCAGTGGAAAATTAATTAAGCGGTTCTGACTTCCGTCGTGCATAAGCGGTAAAGGACATATTCCCGAATGCATCCTATCTCAAGTCATATGAGTTCAAACCCGCTGTTAGCCAAAGTAGTGCATCTTTAGTGAGTTCATCTCACCAAAGACGAAAAATTAAATTCTCACCATTCGGCCTCAATTCCACTGCGCACGACGTCAAGCAAGCCATTTCGCAATGAGAGTGGGTACACAGAAGTCGTCCTCGTGCTTTTTGGCTCGCTCTCTTCTCCTGCCTAAAAAATAAAGGCGCATGTAGGCAAAGCAACATTTACTACAAAAACCACTTTAACTTCCAGACGTATATCAAGGTAAAAGAGTTTTAGTACTTACAAAAGATCTTGCAGGCGGTACGAACAGCGTCGGAGCTCTCCTAATATATGACTGTGGCTTTTCGCGTGCACAGACTATGAACGGTGCTAGCTCGAGTGTGCATGCATTTTCGTCGCGTTGGTTGTGCACGTGGTTGAGCTCTGCCGTGCAGTCAAGAAGGTCTTATTGTGATGAGTCGCGCGGTTCCAAGACGAGCAGTGGAGACGATGGTGTGTGTGTGTGCGGGGGGGGGGGGGGTTTGGCTGGAGGGGAGAGAGTAATTTTCCTTTACACAGGTTTTGTGGTTCCGAGAAAAGTCCTCGAGCTGAAAGGTGGAGACAGGGAGGTGGAGGAACAGCGAAGCGCGTAGCTGCGTGCGAGGGAAAACAGGTTTGAGAAAGTGACAACCAAAAAGAAAAAATAGCGCTTCGCGGGGTGGGGGGTTAGCCCGCTCCCTGGAAAAGGGCACGGCCGGGAGAACAGGTGGAGGAATATTGGACTTGAAGACTTGAAAGAGAGACGGAAAGAGGCCAAAACAAGTGAAAAGGGTTTGGAATTTTTGGAGAATGAGTCACATGGCCACAGTCAGTACAGAAAGCAATATCTACAAGAGAGAAGTGGATGGGAAACACGGAAGCGTCAAAGTATTGCTACAAAGCTGCTGCAAAAGCCTGAAAATTTTGAAGTGAAAAACTTGGAGCTTCAAGATGCATTTCGCCAAAACGACTTGAGACACTCGCGTATTTTGTGGGGCCGTATGATGTGGCTTCTGTTAGTTCAAGATAGCTTAAAATGTTACCACATAACAAAAATATAAAGCAAAAAAAAATATCCAAGCAGAATGCGCGCTCTTTCATAGTTTCATGTACCGTACATGCGCCAAACAAGCTAGGTTAACATGCGTCTAACGCCAGTTGTCAGTCCATTTATTCAGTGGTCGTCGAAGAATCCTCAAATTGTTTGTTGGGGTGGAAGTTTCGCGCAAAAAAGCAAAAACAAACAAAGACATGTTGAATTGTGGTTCGCAACTACTTTCGATGGTTTTCATCAATAAAGGTGATGCTCGAAAGAAAAAAAAACCTGCGAGTAAATATGCAAAGACGTGAGCAAGAGCTATATAGCCCCCAATGCAAATTACGCAACAGAAGAATAAAATGGTCAAAAACAACAATTTCCAACACAACGATTTGCAGAAAAGGAAGGAAATAGCAAATCAGAAAACACGGGAAAGGCGCGATCACAGGGCAAGACGTAGGGAAGCGTAGGAATCGCTTAGCACGTGTCCGCGTGCGTTTATGAAGCACCCGCCTAATATTTCACGAGCGCAACGCATAATTCGAAATTACGAGGCCACTGCTTCGTTTCTGGAGGTTGCCAAAACTGAGCACAATTTCGGTTTAGCGAATGCACTTGCGCTAATCTATTACGTTTGTATCGCGATCTCCCTGAAGCAGACACCAGCTGCGTACTGCGGCAGTGAATTCCTAGAGCGAATAAAAAAAAAGTGATTTTTTTATTCCAAAAATTGAATCAAATGAAACTTATTTGATTTTTGTTGAAGGCACCTGTTGACAATTTTTGTTGAAGGCGTGTCGGGTGTAATCAGAACGTTAATTCCGATCAACAGGACTTCGATCGCAATTCTCCTAAACGTATTATTGCTGCTCACTGCGCAACCAGAGTGCAGCTTTTCCAACGGAATCATGGGTAGCTTTGCTCACAAACTGCAAAAGTGTTCGGTTAAAATATAATAATAAATAAAACCAAATCTTTGAACTCGCATGTTTTAGCGCGTTCGAAAATTACGAACTGCCGATATGGTACTCGACAATAAAAATAATTTTGAACCCATTTTAATGGATGACACAATGTTTACCAACGTTTGCCAGTATACTTTGAACACTGGATAAGCGGCGGCAATACTAGGCCAATATAGCCAGCTCCCAGGAATGGCGTAGCCAATTCTGGCAAAGAGTGGAACAACACTGGCTAACATGGCCCATGATAGCCAGGATTCGATGATGGCACAGCCAGCAATGGCAAACAGTTGGGCAATCCTGGCTAACCTGGCCCATGATAGCCAGGATCTAATTATGGCTCAGCCAATACTGCTAAAGTGTTGGACAACCAGGGCCATTGTTGGATGTGCTAAGGAGTGGCACAACCAGTATCGGATGCTCACTGGCAACTCTGGGCCTAGTTAGGGCCACGCTTTGTCAGTGGATTTCCAATATTGGCCCGCTGCCGTGTGCTACCTGGGTTAAAGAACGCCGGATGCTAACGGGGCGACGCCGCCTTTTCCGCGTACGGGACCCCTAACCCTGTCGCGTTAAAAGCATCAGCGTGCAGTGCGGTGTCAGCGCACATAGGACACCTTTGGATGGTGGAATAATACATCAGAGCAGTGCAGCGCTCCCTCGTAGACCACGTTCAAATGTGGGACAATAAACCCCACATTTATTTCACATGCAGAAAATCGAGCATGTTCTAAAGAGCGGAGGTAGCCTAAAAGCATGGAAGAGAAAACTAGCCATACGTAAAAACCAGATGTAAGCGATAAGAGACAACGGGGCAATGTCATTAGCAGTACGGATAAGATAGTTAAAGTAGCCGAAGAGCTTTACACACACCCAGGTAGCAAACGGCAGCGAGCCAATATTGGAAATCCACTGGCAAAGCGTGGCCCTAACTAGGCCCAGAGTTGCCAGTGAGCATCCGATATTGGTTGTGCCACTCCTAAGCACATCCAATAATGGCCCTGGTTGTCCGTCGCTTTACCAGTACTGGCTGAGCCGTAATTAGATCCTGGCTATCATGGGCCAGGTTAGCCAGGATTGCCCCACTGTTTACCATTGCTGGCTGTGCCATCATCGAATCCTGGCTATCATGGGCCATGTTAGCCAGTGTTGTTCCACTCTTTGCCAACTTGGCTATGCCATTTCCGGGAGCTGGCTATATTGGCCTAGGTTTCCACCGCTTATCCAGTGTTCATAGTATACTGGCAAACGTTGGTAAACATTGTGTCATTCATTAAAATGGGTTCAAAATTATTTTTATTGTCGAGTACCATATCGGCAGTTCATAATTTTCGAACGCGCTAAAACATGCGAGTTCAAAGATTTGGTTTTATTTATTATTATATTTTAACCGAACACTTTTGCAGTTTGTGAGCAAAGCTACCCATGATTCCGTTGGAAAAGCTGCACTCTGGTTGCGCATTGAGCAGCAATAATACGTTTAGGAGAATTGCGATCGAAGTCCTGTTGATCAGAATTAACGTTCTGATTGCACCCGAGACGCCTTCAACAAAAATTGTCAACAGGCGCCTTCAACAAAAATCAAATAAGTTTCATTTGATTCAATTTTTGGAATAAAAAAATCACTTTTTTTATTCGCTCTAGGAATTCACTGCCGCAGTGCGCAGCTGGTGTCTGCTTCATGGAGATCGCGATACAAACGTAATAGATTAGCGCAAGTGCATTCGCTAAACCAAAATTGTGCTCAGTTTTGGCAACGTCCAGAAACGAAGCAGTCGCCTCGTAATTTCGAATTATGCGTTGCGCTCGTGAAATATTAGGCGGGTGCTTCATAAACGCACGCGAACACGTGCTAAGCGATTCCTACGCTTCCCTACCTCGTGCCCTGTGATCGCGCCTTTCCCGTGTTTTCTGATTTGCTATTTCCTTCCTTTTCTGCAAACCGTAGTGTTGGAAATTGTTGTTTTTGACCATTTTATTCTTCTGTTGCGTAATTCGCATTGGGGGCAATATAGCTCTTGCTCACGTCCTTGCATATTTACTCGAAAGTTTTTTTTTTCTTTCGAACATGACCTTTATTGATGAAAACCATCGAAAGTAGTTGCGAACCACAATTCAACATGCCTTTGTTTGTTTTTGCTTTTTTTTGCGCGAAACTTCCACACCAACAAACAATTTGAGGATTCTTCGACGACCACTGAATAAATGGACTGACAACTGGCGTTAGACGCATGTTAACCTAGCTTGTTTGGCGTATGTACGGTACATGAAACTATGAAAGAGCGCGCATTCTGCTTGGATATTTTTTTTGCTTTATATTTTTGTTATTATGTGGTAACATTTTAAGCTATCTTGAACTAACAGAAGCCACTTCATACGGCCCCTCAAAATACGCGAGTGTCTGAAGTCGTTTTGGCGAAATTCATCTTGAAGCTCCAAGTTTTTCACTTCAAAATTTTCGGGCTTTTGCTGCAGCTTTGTAGCAATACTTTGACGCTTCCGTGTTTCCCATCCACTTGTTCCTTGTAGGTATTCCTTTCCGTACTGCCTGTGGCCATGTGACTCGTTCTCCAAAAATTCCAAACCCTTTTCACGTGTTTTGGCCCCTTTCCCTCTCTCTTTCAAGTCTTCCCATATGTCCCCACCTGTTCTCCCGGCCGCGCCCTTTTTTTAGGTAGCGGGCTAACCCCCCACCCCGCGAAGCGCTTTTTTTTCTTTTTGGTTGTCACTTCCTCAAAGCTATTTTCCCTCGCGCGCAGCTACGCGCTTCGCTGTTCGTGCACCCTTCCACGATCTCCCTGTCTCCACCTTTCAGCTCGAGGACTTTTCTCGGAACCACAAAACCTGTGTAAAGGCAAATGACTCTATCCCCCCCCACCATCGTCTCCACTGCTCGTCTTGGAACCGCGCGACGCATCACAATAAGACATTCTTGACTCCACGGCGGAGCCCAACCACGTGCACAACCAACACGACGAAAATGCATGCACACTCGAGCTAGCACCGTTCATAGTCTGTGCACGCGAAAAGCCACGCTCATATATTAGGAGAGCTCCGACGCTGTTCGTACCGCCTGCAAGATCTTATTTGTAAGTACTAAAACTCTTTTATCTTGATATACGTCTGGAAGTTAAAGTGGTTTTTGTAGTAAACGTTGCTTTGACTACATGCGCCTTTATTTTTTCGGCAGGAAAACAGAGCGAGCCAAAAAGCACGAGGACGACTTCTGTGTACCCACTCTCATTGCGAAATGGCTTGCTTGACGTCGTGCGCAGTGGAATTGTGGCCGAATGGTGAGAATTTAATTTTTCGTCTTTGGTTAGATGAACTCACTGAAGATTCACTACTTTGGCTAACAGCGGGTTTGAACTCATATGACCTGAGATGGGATGCATTCGGGAATATGTCCTTTACCGCTTATGCACGACGGAAATCAGAACCGCCTAATTAATTTTCCACTGCAGACCAGTTGGTAAGAATATGTGTAATACTTCCGTACTGTTTCTTTTTGCCTTCTACACTTGCAGACTCAATAGAAAATCCGCAATTTCTGGTTAAAGCTTTTGCCCAAGTTCTCTTGCAATGAAAAAGGGCATTACTCTGGACTATCAGACTAGTATTTTTGTGTGGTTTGCAAGTCGCAGTTCCGAATCCAATTATAGCAGCATGCGAAGCGACTAAGGTAAAACAAGGGTGACCTGAGTTCCTTGCGTTCAGCGTATTTCGCAAAAAATCGCAAGCCGTATTCTTAACCCTATCAAAAAAAACTAATCAAAAATGTTGTTTTGACGTCCATGTGGAAGAGACGCTACAACCTGTGCATATTTACTTGAATAAAAAATAAGCTCGCAATTTAGAGATACGAGTTATGATATTAAAACAAAATAATACATTAATCTGTTTTCAATAACACATTAATTTGCTTATCTCGCATTGAATATATTTACTGGGAGTGCGACACGACGCATTGGACTAAATTAAACCATTTGGTATAAGAGAAGTTTAGTAAATTAAATTGCACTTTGTGGAACTAATGTGGTGCTGGTTCTTAAGAATAAATTTAAAATTATCCTGTAAAATATGTTGCTAGTGTCTTCACGATGACTGTGTTTCACAAAATTCGGTTTTATTTAATCATTTTTGTTTTTGTTCTGTGCTGGCCATAATTCAACTTACCATGACATCATGCATCTCGATCGTTGCAGGCTTGGCGCTTCGTGAGGCCATCGTGCAAGAGCTGGACGAGGAATTTGTTTGAATGCAGTCCAGCAGCCCTCTTGCAAGTGGAGTGCAACGATTACTTCGGATATGACTGATCAGTTCACTGGAGGACAGCTCCGTTCAGCATTTTATGGATGCCTTAGCCGTGCCGCAGCAGCTTGCCCAGATGCTTTGCCCAACCTGTTCGGCACGCACCAAACTTGAAAATAAATTGTTTTCCCACAGCCTCTGCCACCATGCTCTTGGGCCCCCTTTCTTTACTCCCCAGGTTGGCTGGTGGTAGCGCAAACCATCCTGTGCGGGCTAAAAGCGTGATTCTTGTAACTCAAAGCAATAAACGGGTCTTTTTTCTGGAATTCTTTCGCACCCTCTATTATCAATATTTGCTAGGTAGAATGGTATGTACATCCATCCACAGTGCCGGTCATTGGCGAGTGGGTTAATTGCATGTGCCAGTGTTCGAAAGCTGGATGCCATTATTCGAAAGCTGGAAACCATTATTCGAAAGCTGGCTACCAATGTTTGAAAGTTGGCTACCAATGTTTGAAAGCTGGCTACCAATGTTTGAAAGTTGGATACCAGTATGAGACCTTTGCTGGCCCATGCTGCAGAACGAACATCGGTACTGCGTTGGCCGCTTGATCGTCCGAACATTGGCCCAAAACTGGCATGAAAGTAGGTCCAATGTGTAAAGTGGTAGCGCTCGGCCCAAATGCCAGTGTAGGATCGATGTTCGTGCCAATTTTTGCCAACAGTTGACCGACCTTCGGCCAATGTTGTTGTGCTGCCTGGGTACACGCGGTGCCTATCCTTATAATAAGCTGTTATATCTTTGAACGAGAGTAAAGAGCCACCTTCAGGTTTCGGGTGCTCAAGAGCCAATGGGAACGCCCGGTGAATGAGTGCTCGGGCCTCCGCGTCTGCAGCTTCGTTTCCTGCTAGGCCCTGATGGCCCGGAGTCCAAACTATGCAGCGGGGAGTAAGATCGGTGTCTCGGCTGCAGTTCCTTAGTATCCGTTCAGCTAGTGGAGTTATCCAGCCAGCCTCATAATTTTTACACGCCGAACGCGAGTCTGTTATGATGTGTTTTGATTTGGTATCAGAAGCAGCTAGGGCGGTAGCAACCTCTTCAGCTTGTGTTGTGCCTGGGGCTCGAAAGCAGAGCCCATCCACCTGTATTTCTTGATGTATGACCCGGCTACATCTACGCAGTAGACACCTTGCTTGCTGCCATAGTGGCGCGCTAAGGCTTCCGCCCTAGCCTGGCGACGACCACTATGGTCTTCCTTATCCATCTTAGTGAGGAGGGGTCGAACTCTGACGTCGCGTCTCCAGAGTTCGGGCACTCGGACCCGTTCCTGAATGTGGAAATCGTGTTGGATGTGAAGCCGGGCTAGCAAGTCCCGGCCCGACTTCGTTTGGGCTAGCCTCGTGAGATGGGCTTCCTTGAGCTCCTGAAAGGTGTTCACCACTCCAAATGCAAGAAGTCTCGCATTGGAGGTGGAGACAGGAAGGTCAAGTGCCCTCTAAATTTTCCAGAGCATTACCTCAACTTTGTCTTCGTCGTGCTTCCGCATGTGTAGATAAGGGACCGAATAAAGAATTCGGCTATTTACGAAAGCATGGGCCAGCCGAACTGCATCCCTGCTTCGCAAACCCCCTCTCTTATTGGAGACGTGACGGACCATACGGCCCGCCTGGTCTCCAATTTTGCGGAGTTTGTGCAGCGTTGTGTCTACTCTTCTTTGGTTATGGATGAAGAGTCCGAGTATTCGAATCTCTTTGGCCTCATATATGGGGCCACTTGTTAAGGAGAGATGTATGTTGGTAGTGTCCTTAGAGGATGCCCTAAGGTGTACAAATTCAGATTTGCTGGGTGCGCATTGGAGACCACAGTGCCCTGCGTAGCGATCCACTACAAGAGCGGCTGTTTGAAGGCATTCCTCCATGCGCCCCAAGTTTCCCTCTGTGGCCCAGATCGTGATATCATCGGCATACAGCGCATGCCGTACGCCTTCAATACCGTGCAACTGGTCCGGGAGATGGAGCATCGCCAAATTAAAGAGTAGGGGGGATAGCACCGCGCCTTGTGGTGTCCCCCGCGTACCCATTTCATACGGATCATATTCTGGCTCTTCGATTTTGATTAATGCTGCTCGATGGGTGAGAAAGTCTTTGATATAGTTGAAAGTGTTGCGGCCACAGTGGGTCTCATTGAGGTGTGTCAGTATGACGCTGTGTTTGATATTGTCGAAGGCTCCTTTCAAGTCCAAGGCCAGGACGACCTTGTCATTACGTGGATGTTCAACTGGTTGTATTACGTCTCTGTTGAGTTGGAGGAGTATGTCCTATGCCGACTTATGTTGGCGAAAGCCGAACAAAGTGTCTGGAAACGTGTTTCATTGTTCCAAGTATTCGGAGAGCCTATCCCGCACCATTGTCTCCATTAGCTTGCCCACACACGAGGTGAGCGAGATAGGCCTCAAGTGATCTGTGTTAATTTCCTTTTCCGCCTTGGGGATGAAGGTTACTAGAGCTGTTTCCCAGTCTAGAGGGAGCGGGGTTTCGCACTTCCATATAGTGTTGATGTATTCCAGAAGGGCCTCATACGCCTGGTCAGGGAGATTGGCCAGCAGCTTGACTGTGACCTTGTCCCATCCAGGCGCAGTGCCCTTTCTCATTTTAGCCAGGGCTGCCTTGAGATGAAAGAGTTGGAACGGTTTGTCTAACTCAGGATTATGTTTGCCTGCGTAAAGATACTCCTGGCCGCAAGGGTCCTGTTTGCAGCAGAGATACTTGTCCCTGAGTGTGTCTGCGAGTTGTGTTGTGCTGCCCTTGAAATTATGAAGTGCTCGTTGTAAGTGGCGCTGTGTTTCGCCCCGGGTCTGCGCAGTGTCTATAAGGCTGCGGAAAAGCCTCCAAGTGTTCTTCCCGGACATCTGCCTGGCAGCCGTGTTTCAGCCATCTATCCAGTTGGCGTCAGCAAGTTTTGAGGCATACTGAGCTGCTTTGTGAGTGAGATCTAGGATGCGCTTCTTGAGTGTTCTGTTATGTTTATGTCTTTTCCAACGTTTCGTGAGACTGCGGCGGGCTTCCCAGATGTGGAGTAGATGGTTGTCCACCACTGGACAGTCCTCCGTGGTCTGTATCTGTGTTTCGTGTTTCTTGAGTGTTGTCATGTTTGGGCCCACTGCTCGTATCCATCTTTAACCAGGCTGGTTGTGGGCAGGGACTTTCTGAAAGCCTGCCAGTCTGAGAGTCGAGCCTGTGTGAGCGGCCTGTTGAGAGGCCGCGTGTGAATTAGTGTGTTAATGATGCAGTGGTCACTGCCTAGTGTGTCTTCTGTATTGTTCCATTCCACGTGTTGGATGTGTTTCGAAAGCGTGAGATCAGGACACGTGTCCCGAGTCACAGAGTTTCCCATTCGTGTGGGATGTGCTGGGTTGGTCTGCAGGGTGAGGCCTAGCGTAGAGATAAGCTCCCCTAGCTTTCTACCTCGCGCCTCCCCCTTTTTGTAGCCCCATAAATGGTTGGAGGCATTGAAATCGCCCACAATCAATAATGGGTCCCGACCCTCTATCTTCAGTGCCCGGCTGAATATATCTGGGAAAGTAATATGTTTGATCTTTGGCGGACAGTATATACGAGGTCTGTTAGAAAAGTATCCGACCTTATTTTTTTTTGCGAACACCTGATGGATATGAAACAAGCGCGCTTGCACCAGCAGACCTTGAAGTGTCGTGCGCATGCACGAATTTTTTCCCGCCTGCCGATAGCGTCAGTCGCTGGGAGGCAGCGTTTGAGTGAGGTAGTGCGCAGTGCTCTCGTCGGTTTTTTAGTGCAAGCAAAATGGCGGTGCGACAGGAGCAGCGCTAATGCATCAAATTTTGGCCAGAAACGGGGCGGCAGCCAAGTGGAAACCATTCGAAATATTCAGACGTGTTTCGGTGACGATGCTTAGAGCAGCACACAAATTAAGCAATAGTATAACTGGTTTAAAGATGGCCGCACATCGGTGGAGAGCGAGCCACGCTCCGGTCGGCCATCAACATGCCGAAATGGCCAAATCATTGCTGAAGTGAACGCTCTAGTGATACGGGACCGTCGTGTGACTATCCGAGAAATTGCGGAAGAGGTGGACATCAGTAGTTTTAGAAGAGGGCAAATACGGGCTGGTTGGTACATGTTTTACGAATTGGAAAAAACAGCGCAATAAAACAGCGCTGGTGTTTTGTCCTTCTCTTGTGCCTCGTCTTTTATTGCGCTGTTTTTTCCAATTCGTAAATCAGTAGTTTTTCTGCACATTCCATTATCACCGAAGATTTGGCCATGAAGAGATTTGCGGCGAAATTCGCGCCGAAGCTGCTCACGGTGGAGCAAAAGCAGCTTCGTGTTGAAGTCTCACAGGACACGCTGGATTCCACAAACAGTGACCCCGACTTCATCAATACCATAATCACTGGTGATGAGTCTTGGGCGTACGGGTACGACCCGGAAATCAAATCCCAGTCGTCACAGTAGAAGCATTCCACGTCCCCACGACCAATGAAGGCCTACCAAATGGTCAGCAACGTCAAAGTGATGCTGACTGCTTTCTTGGACTCTTGCTGTGTGGCACACCACGAGTACGCACGCCCCAGCGTCAAACAATGATTAAAGAGTACAACAGGGATGTCCTCCGTCGCCTACGTGATGCTGTGCGGCGGAAGAGACCGGAGTTGCGGTCAACAGGAAATTGGCGCATCCATCACGACAATGCTCCTGCACATTCTTCGCACTCGATTCAGACTTTTTTGGCAAAAAACCAGACTTCTGTAGTTCAACACACTCCTTACTCTACTGGTAAGGCCCCCTGCAACTTCTGGCTGTTTCCCAAAATCAAAAGGCCATGGAAAGGAGCGCGATTTCAGACAAGAGAGGACATTATGGCTGCAACGACAGCTGAGCTAAACTCCATTCCGAAAAAGGCCTTTTCGGAATACTTCCAACAGTGGCAGCACATCTGAGAGAAGTGTGTGAAGTCCCAAGGAGACTAGTTTGAAGGTAATTAGGTTTCCAACGCTCCAGTTATGCCATTTTTTTTTCTACGGCCAAAGGTCGGATACTTTTCTAACAGACCTCGTATTCAGTATGTGTACAGGGGGGTTAGAGCGTCGCAGGGGTAACACGGTGACCATAGTGTACGAGTATGTTATCTCTATGTCGAGGTCTACCTCCTGTGCTGTGTATGACTTATGTAGAAGAATACAGGTGGATGGGTCCCGCTTAAATGTGTTGTAGCCAGAAATTTTTGCTGAAGCCCCAGGTTCTTGAAGCGCGACGATGGCGGCATGAAATTCTAATGTTTCTAGGTGAAGGCGTAGGTGTGCTCGTTTCGCGTGGTCGCGAAAGCCTCTACAATTCCATTGTATTATGCCCAAAGGTTCCTGTTTTGTTTTACGAGGTGTCCGCTTATTGCCCTGAGCCATGATCAAGGCTAGAGGCTGGCTGGCTCACCCCACTCACTGCATTGGTGTTCTGCACCGTAGCGAGGAGGTTATCTTCATTCTCTTCCTCAATAGCGTCGCGGCAAATTTTGGATGGGCGGCCTACTTCCTTTACGGATCCTGCGCGCCTGAATAATTTTGGGCCAGTCTGTATCCAGGCTTAAATGTTTTCGGTGACTTGCTGAGTAATGGACACAGTTAGTTGCTGAGTTGTGGTTGTTACCAGCTGCTGCACTTGTGTTTGGATGATTTGTGTAATAATCGCTGGTAGTTGGGCCATGTCATCGGACACATTTTGCTCAATATCCGTCATGCGGCTTTCCATATTTGCAGTGAGCGGAGCACTTGACGGAGCGACGCTCGAGCACGCAGACGCCGATTCACCAGCGTCCTCCATTGTTTCCCAGACAGGTGGCTCTGCCCAAGCGTTTTGTAATGCGTTGACTTTGGATTGTAGCTGCGCGTTCTGGTTTTTGGGACACGCTAGCTCTTTTCTCAGCTCAAGTTCGAGGGGGAAGGGGAGCGAGAGGAAATAGAGGCGACACCCGCCCAGTTGCTTACCTTTGATGTTGAGGATGGGTTGTTGCCAAGGGGGGGGGGGGGGGAATCCCCGGCTTGGAAAGCTGGCGGCTTGGCCCCGGTCCCGGATTTCGCTTATTTGGAAGCGGGAGGTGGTTGGCTACCGCTTCCTTGTTGCCCGGCAGCTTTGTCGGACTTTCCCGTCTTGTTCCCAGGCGACTTGCCCGGCTTGCTTGGTTGCCCCCCTTGTTGCTGCTGGGCTAGCGGTCTCGATCGTTGGAGGCGCCGAAACTTGACCTTGCAATCCGCGGAGCCAGTCAAATGGGCCTGCCCGCAGACCATGCAGCATGGGGTGCAGTCATGTTCTTTTAAACCCTGCTCGGAAGCTGCTACATTATTCCCGCAAAATCCACATCTTCCGATGTCCGGGTGTGGGCAGTTGTCGACCCGGTGGCCGATGGTCCCGCAGCGGTAGCATGCAGGGATCGTCCGTTTATAACGTAGCGGGGCACCTGGCGGCCCACAAAGGTGAGCACCGCCAGATTTGTGTTTCCCAGTTGGCGCATAAAGGCTATCTCACCTCCGCGCCACTGCACCTTATTCTTGACGGTAGCCGTCGTCTCATCAGCCCGCACACTGATCACACCCCGGCACACCTCACCATTAAGCTTCACGTGGCCCCGAAATGAATGGGAGTCCGCTCTGGTCTTGAGGCCAAAGTCTTTAGTCAACTTATTTGCTGCTTCGATGTGTTGAGTTCCACAAACCACGAGGTTATGGGTCCAGACTGGCCACATGCTGAGCGCGGCGCCAGCGTCTCCTCCCACATGCTGGGCAATAGCCGCTCCCAACTCGCCGTGCCAGAAAATCGCCTTGAGGTCCATGGTTTTCCTTGGCTTGAGAACCACAATTATGTCTTCGGAGCTCATTTTCGGCGTCTCTTGCGTTAGCGTTGCGCGGCGTGGCGATGATGAAAAATTACCATAAAACAGCCAATTTTGGGCCTACCTGCTCAGGACCAGTACTGGCAGGTTCCTCTCGATGTTGTTGGGAAGGTGATAGTAACGATTTCGGTGGGGTCACACAAAACATTACGAGGAACTTTAGCGGCTAAAGTGGTGAAAGGCGAAAGCCTGAGAGCTGCATTATGCTACGCGATTGTTCACGGCACATTTTGTTGGTGCATTAATTAACTGCCGATTAATGACGCTTAAGCTTCGCCTTTAGGAGTGGAACGCGACAGCGTGTTGTAGCGCTGCCACAGAGTCCAAGCAACGCCGCCACCCGTTCGGCGCGATGCGTTGCCCTTTGAACACAACGCTTTTTGAGGAAAGGAAATGGGACTGTAATTCTCTGTCATCTCGGTGGACACCTGAGCCGCACCGTGCAGGAAGGGAGGAAGTGTGGGTGAAAGAAGAGAGAGAGGCCGTAATGAAGAAAATGAAAATTGTATTTGAGGAAAGGAAATTACGCATTAACTGTCTCACATATCTCAGTAGACACTAGTCGAAAATTGTATTTGAGGAAAGGAAGTTGTGCAGTAACTGTCTCACATATTTGGGTGGACACCCGTCAAAATTCCCGCGCGGTGACGTCAAGACAATTTGGACCAATCTGAAACGCGGACAAATACGCCTTCCTCGTTGGTAAATTGGTTTTTGAGGAAAGGAAATGTATCTGTCTCTCATATCTCGGTGGACACCTATACCTCGCCGGAACGGGAACGGAGGAAGATGGGAGTGAACGAAGACATGGTATTCACTAGACGCACCTTTGTTCATTCCAAACCATCGAGCTGGCATGGCGGAGTGGTAGCGTGCTCGACTCGCACTCCGGAGACCGGGGTTCGATTCCCAAGCTCGACAAATTTCTTACTCGGTTTTATTTATCTGGTCTGACTAGAAAGGTTAATTCGACTAATTGGTTGAGTAAGCGATTAACTAAACTCAGTCAAATTTTCTTGGAGCATCACTATACGATCCCTTTAATTGGTTGCTTTGTTAGTAGCCAGAGTACAATTGACCCGTTTGAAATTCGCCCACTGTGACGCCACGACCGTTTCGACCAATTGAAAAGCGTGACATTTCTGTCGACAGCTCCTGCTTACAACGATGAGGCATTAAAGGCTTCCGCCTTAAAAGTTCCACGGTTCCTGGGAAAAAAAGCAGGAGCCGATACACCGCACCTCTGGTCACTGCACGCGCTCGCAGCGCCCCCGTGCCGTGGAGAGCCGTGTTCTGTATTTTCTCTAAGAAATGGAACAAAACAATCTTAATAATAGCATGGATGACTTGGAAAATCACTCGCAACGCAATAACATTGCAGTTCGTGTCTAGGCTGTGGAAGAAGAAGAAACGAATGACATTCTGGTTGCAAATGTTTCTCAGTTACTTACGGAAAAACTGACCATCGCATGCCCTCAGATCGAGCGTTGCCACAGTATAGGCAAAGACGCAGCGGTCGGGTTTTGCAAGTTGTTCTGAAAATCCTTGATTTTTGCTAAAAAAAATCACTGCAATGAAGAATGTCTGAAAACTAAGACGGTATAAAGTTTACACTAAGAAGGATTTTCGCTTAGTTGTAGGTTTGTTCTAAGAAAAAAAAACTGCCGACGAGGACGTTGCTTCTTAATGAGAAATTTTAGCGCAGTTCATCAGCTGTTTCAACTTGTTGATAGACTGTGGCAAAGAGCTCGAGCAAGGCATGTATGTACAATTACAGACATCTTGTTATTTTTTACATATATTTCTTCTTCAAGAAACACTCCGCTAACATTTTTTGATTGTCATGAAGGAAGCTTTGTGGTCGGTGAAATGTATATATTGTTGGGACTGGGGCATCCCACCGCTGCCACCACTGTTGGGACTGGGAGTCCGAGCCAGGAAACGGTCGAGGCGACGGTGAGTCAAATAACTTTTATGTACAGTATGTACAAGGGCTTTTACATGATACAAGGGCCAAGAGCAGACGGGCAGCAGAAGAGCCATCACGCCGGAGCTACGCTCGCCGCCGGGGCCGCCCTTCTTCTTTGTGCCTGCCCGTGGTGCTCTTGGCCCTTGTATCATGTAAAAGCCCTTGTACATACTGTACATAAAAGTTATTTGACTCACCGTCGCCTCGACCGTTTCCTGGCTCGGACTCCCAGTCCCAACAATATGCTCGAATTTCTGGAACAATGCGTGGATCTCGAAGGAGAGGAATATGCAAGTATTTCGCGAGGTTGTCACAGCCCTGGGAGGCGTTTGGACTGAAAGGAATGGGATGTTCTTCCGCATAAGTGATAAGAAATTCCTGGTTGTCTTTATATCTACAATAAAGTCCCCACGCACCCTGCCTCCCTGGCAGCGTTTCTGGCACAACGTTGACAATGCCAAAGCATGCAGCGCACAACCAAAGCCACCTAGACATTCAAGATGGCGCTGGCCCAACTGTCACTACCGCCACGTAGCTTAAAGCACAAATGAGGTGTGCACTGTTCCAAGAGGGCAGTTATGCGCCTTCCATCTGGGGACGCCACGTTTGAGCGCGGAGCGATCGGACGCGTGGTGCATCGGCTCCGTCGATTTCTCGGCTGGAACCACGGCAACCTGATGTAACGCCTATCAAACCTGTGCGACTGCAACCGTGAAGTCAGCAAGATCCTGGAGAACCCGATCACACCGGAGCAACCCTCCGCATCACCACGTAGAGCTAAGCCTAACGGCTCCGGCTCCTCCGCCGCTGGCTGCGGGGACGCCTGCCGGCCAACCTCTCAACATGGCTCTGCCTGAACAACGCGGATACGACCCCACGACTATGTCGTGGTCATCTGTCCCTGTAAACCAGCCAGAGGACGGCCCATCCACCATTTCGGCGCAGCAAGCTTCCCTTTTCCAAGTCGTTGAGAGCCCGCGCCGCCGCCGGCAGAACGCACGAGGAGCGGCAATGCCCAAGACTCCTCTCAACAATTCAACAACGGGAGACGCTCGCGCTCCGTCTTCTACACCTCCACAGAAGACTTCTTCACCAGTCTCGAAGTGGACTCCCAAGCCAACGGTCAGGATGAACCCTGACGACTACGTGGTCGAGCTGCGGCCACGCAGTACGGTCTCCCTCAAGACGGCCTTCCAGCAAGGTGAGCTCGGCGCTGCCATTTCGGAACTCATCGGTAGGCAGCTCATGAACACCATCACCATTTCACCAAATTGGAGCAAAATATCATCGTCTGTGGTACGCAGAACCCAGAAGTGGTTGAAAAGCTGCTCACGGATATTCAACTCAACACCAGCAGAGGATCGCTCGCATTTAACGGCCACCTCAAGCTCACCGGTGATGTGTGTCGCGGTGTGATATCTGTTCACAACTTAGAAACCAGTGAGTCACTAAAACATAATGTGCAGTGGCGCGGTGGTGAACTAGTTCATGTGCGCAAGCTGGGACAATCAAACGTAGCTGTGCTGACTTTCGAGGGACGCACCGTTCCGCGTTACGTCCACTATAACGCAGAACTGACTCCCGTCAAGGAGTACAAAAAAACAGTGCCAGCGTGCTACCGTTGCGGCACCGGGTGGACAACTGTCCCACCCCGGTCAAGGAAGGATGCGGCCTTTGTGGCCAAAACGTGGGGCTTGGTACTGAGGGGATGGCCCCCCACGTCTGCAATCCTATGCGCTTAATCTGCGGGGGCCCGCACCTCACCAGCTCCCGCGAATGCACCGACAAATTTATCAAGTTGCCGCAGCCAGGGCCCAGGATGCCACCCAAGGGAGCCAATGCCGGCGCTACACGGGGAGGGCGGCAGAAAAACAACCAGAAGACGCCACGGCGTGGCGTGATGCCTCGCCCTGGCAAGACAGCAACAGTAACGCCACCACCCGGAGCAGCGTAGTTCCCAGCTCTCAGCGCTTCATCTGGCGGCGCCGCCTGCAACTAACCCAAGGTAGGCAGCTGGGCGAGGGTCGCCTCCTCTACTTCCCCTCCTCCCTCCTCCACCACTAGCACCGCCGAGACGCAGGAACTCAAGCGCGAGCTAGCCCTCTTGCGAGCTCAAAACGAAAAACTAGCCAGCGAGCTTAACTCGCTCAAATCCCAATTCCATACTCCGCCCGCGTCGAGCGACGAGGCAGAAAACATGACAGACAGGGAGATCCCTCCACGTGTGGAGAGTCGCGCCGCGGCCCTGGAGACCCGGGTGACCGCAATTGAAACACAATTGGCTGACCTCCCCAAAATTATCCATGATACCATCGCGCGTCAGGAGGAGAGTGTCATCGCACAGGTGCCACAAGCCGTAAGGCACATTATCCAAAAATGGATAAAAGACAATCCGCGCGTCCTTAAACGCGTAGGACCCATCAGGGACGCTAATCGCCCCTCAAAATTCAATAGAGCTATTCCCGATGAATTTGACTTTTCGGAAGACTCCTGCACGTCTGCGCCGGGCACTAGCGTACTGGGGAGACTTAACAACGTGACCCCACCCTCCGCCTCCGACCATGGTCCCCAACCCTAAGCCGCGAGCAAGAACAACTCAGCCGCTTACACTAACGCAGTGGAACTGCCGAGGTCTCAAGAACCACAAGAAGCGGACTCATCTCCGCCTCTATCTTGAGAACCTTGAGTTCATCGTCGCCGTGGTTGCCCTTCAGGACCCCGGCGCCGGTGCCAAACTCACAAAATACACTACATTTCAACACAACCCGCAAACATGTATACTTGTTCACAAGCGATACACTGCGCAGGAGGTGACACTTCCCACAACATCGTCTTTCCCATACACGATGTTTTCAGTGCTGCCCCTAAAGCGGTCTGACCCACCTGTACACATTCTAAATATTTACTGCCCACCGAAACTTCAAAACGTCACGTTCAATGAAATTTTCACTCAAGCTATGCAGGTGGCGGGTAGGGATCCCCTCCTAATCGTCGGCGATTTCAACGCCCCGAGCAGGCTATGGGGATACCCCCGGGAGGACAGGCGTGGGAGGAAGCTTGCGGAACTTCTTTCCACACTTGGACTCACCCTGCACACTGACCCCGCCAACCCAACACGTGTCGGCAATTCCATTCAACGAGATACTTGCCCGGATCTCACATTTACACGCAACATACGCCATGCCGACTGGCTGAATACAGAGGACACTCTAAGTAGTGATCACTGTGTACTCAACACAACCATTTACATGCATCCCCTGAAGCGGCCACTAAAACAAGCTCGTATCCCTGACTGGACGACTTTCCGCACCTCTCTACCTATCGTAGACCCCCTCCAGTCGGGATACGACGCCTGGTCCAGATCGCTCACGTCTACACTCACACAACACGAAAAGCAGATACAGCTCACAGAAACACAAACAGACGTGGACAACCACCTTCTCCACCTTTGGGAGGCCCGTCGCAGCCTCACGAAGCGATGGAAGAAACAGAAACATAACAGACGCCTAAAGAACCGCATCCTCGAACTCACACAACAGGCAGCGGAATATGCTACTCAGCTAGCCGACACTAACTGGGTGGACCGGTGCTACGCGGCTGCTCGCCAGATGTCTGGCCGCAACACGTGGCGCCTGTTCCGCGCTCTCATCGATCCAATACAAACACGCACGGAAACCCAACGCCAATTACATAGGGCCTTGCACAACTTTACAGGAACGACAAAACAGCTAGCGCACACGCTCAGGGATCGCTACCTGTGCACTACTAAGGACCCCTGGCAGGCGGCGTACTCGTATGCAGGCGAAGATAACACGGAGCTGGACAAGCCTTCCCAACTCCACGACCTCCGGGCAGCCTTAAGCAAAATGAAGCGGGGCACTGCACCCGGGCGCGACAAGGTTACGGTCAAGCTCTTGGCCAACCTTCCCGACGCAGCCTACGCCGCGCTCATCAAATACATCAATAGCATTTGGGACGGAGAGACTCCTCTCCCTCTCGATTGGAAATCGGCTCTCGTGACCTTTATTCCGAAGGCCGGTAAACCTATTGATGTGGAGAACCTTCGCCCCATCTCCCTCACGTCTTGTGTCGGCAAGCTGATGGAGACGATGGTGCGCAACAGACTCTCCGAATTTTTCGAAACACAGCACACTTTCGCGGACACCATGTTCGGTTTTCGCCCTCACAAGTCTGCACAGGATATACTTCTGCAGCTTCACCACGACATCTTAGATCCTGTCGAATATCCCCACAACGACAATGTGGTCCTGGCCTTGGATCTTAAAGGCACATTCGACAACGTCAAACACGAAGTAATCCTGGACCACCTCAGTAACACCAACTGTGGCCACAAAACATTCAACTACATAAAACAATTTCTTACAGACCGTCAAGCCTACATACGCATACAAGATGCGGAACACGGGCCATACACCATCGGCTCGAGGGGAACACCTCAAGGCGCGGTCCTGTCTCCCCTCCTCTTCAATTTGGCAATGCTTCATCTTCCCTCTAAATTGTCTTCTTTGCCCGGGATACATCACGCTCTTTATGCGGATGACATTACAATCTGGGCCACATGGAATCCTGCCTGCAAGCAGCGGCGACCCTAGTCGAAGACTACGCGGCCTCCTGCGGCCTCCAGTGCGCCCCATCTAAATCAGAATTTGTGCACATACGTCCCTCCCCTCGTGACACAACACCGCTTTGCATCAGTCTCCTCCCGGGACCGATCCGGGAGCCCAAGGAGATCCGCGTCCTTGATCTCTTAATACACCATCAACGCAGGGTCGACACTACCCTAGCCAAACTTCGCACATTGGGAGACCAGGTGGGCCGCATGGTCCGCTGGGTCTCCAACAAGCGGGGCGGATTGCGAAGCAAGGATGCACTGCGGCTCGCCAATGCTTTCGTAACGAGTAGAATCCTCTACTCAACCCCCTACTTGCACCTGCGCAAACATGATGATGACCAACTGGAGGTCATCCACCGGAAAGTCATCAAGCGCGCTCTCGACCTCCCGGTCACCACGTCCAACCAGCGACTTGTGGCCTTGGGCGTGGTAAACACATTCCGGGAGCTTCGAGAAGCGCACTTAGTCAACCAATACACGCGTCTTGCAGAGACCACGTCCGGTCGCCGCCTCTTGGACTGGCTACACATCAAACAAGACTACCATATTGAGGAAAGGGAGAGAGTGCCAGAACCCTGGAGACACGCCCTCCGGGTCCGACCCCTTCCCCGCAACATGTCCAGAGAAGACCATAGCGGTCGTCGCCAGGCGCGCGCGGAAGCGTTGGCGCGATACTATGGTAACCAAGAACATGTGTATTACGTGGACGTTGCCGGCCCACACCACGGGGTGTGGTGGTACACGGCCGCAGTCGTACACAACACAAACACAGTTAAAGGGCTCACTTTCAAAGCCTACAGCGCAACACACGCGGAGGAGATTGCCATTGCTCTGGCTCTCACTACTCCCAAGTCGAAACACATCATCACCGACTCGCGAGGGGCCTGTCGGAACTATGAGTTGGGCTGGGCTCCCCCGCTTGCCTGGCGCATATTGGAATCTAGCTGCCGATGCGAAGATCCAACTCCACGCAACCTGATTTGGGCCCCCTGTCACCAGGGCCTCCAGAGAAACGAACAGGCCGATCAGGCCGCCCGCGCACTCTCTCCCCGGGCTATCTCCCTGTCCTTGGACGCCTACTCCCAATCAGACAATCTGGTTTGGTTTGGTTTGGTTTACGGGGTTTAACGTCCCAAAGCGACTAAGGCTATGAGAGACGCCGTAGTGGAGGGCTCCGGGAATTTCGACCACCTGGGGTTCTTTAACGTGCACTGACATCGCACAGTACACGGGCCTCGAATTTCTCCTCCAAAGAAATTCAGCCGCCGCGGCCGGGATCGAACCCGCGTCTTTCGGGACAGCAGCCGAGCACCATAGCCACTGAGCCACCGCGGCGGCAATCAGACAATCTGGCCCTTACATTCAAACACATCACCGATTACTACAAGGAGGGGCACCGGCGCTACCCGGCCCCTTGTAAGGGACTGCATCGCGCTGACGAGCGCCTCCTCATCAAAGTTCTTACTAACACTGTACTGTGCCCGGCGGTACTTAAACATTTCAACGCATCCTTTGATGGCACGTGCCAGTTCTGTGGGGAGGTGGCTGACACCTTCCACATGGTTTGGGCGTGTGAATCAAACCCATCTATCCCCCCCAACCCCAACCCCACCAGAGGACTCGGAGGCGGCCCTGCTCGGCTGTCAGGACCTAAAGACCCAAAAGGCCTTAGTTCACCGGACGCGGGCGCCGTTGCTTGCCAATGGGGCCCCGGAATAGGGGCTCCACCTAGTATTGCTAGAGGAAAGGGCCAATAGGGCCTACCCCAAACACCTCTCTGTAAATATTTATTGCACTATAAACGTTTTTCACCACCACCACCTTCCATCTGGTTCGGGTATCCACCGAGATATGTGAGACAGATACGGCGTATTTCCTTTCCTCAAAAACCAATTTTCAAATTTTACCCTCTGCTTTCCAAGCCCCCGCTCTATTGGTTTCGCAGCTGCGGGCGACAGATACTGCGCATTTCCTTTCCTCAAAAAAAAAAATATCGAGAGAGAGAGAGAGAGAACTTTATTTACAGAGGAATTCGGGGCACGCCCCAGGGTCCCCGCACGACCCCGCTGCACTCAAGTGTTTATGTTCCGAAGGTCCATAACACTGGAAGCACGGCCGGTGGCGATAGTCTGCACGGTGGTCCTCCGAGCGCAGCAGGGTCTCCCAGTCCTCCCAGGTCTTGAGGTTCGCTAGGTACCGCGGGGGAGGGTCCGCCGGGCAGAGGGAAATGATGTGGAGGGAAGAGGCGAAGGGTTCTGGGCATAGAGTGCATGCCGGAGTGGGGAAGGAGGGATGATAATGGGCTAGGGTAAGGGGTGAAGGGAGTGTGCGTGTGTGTAGTCTGCGCCAGAGTGTTGCGTGTTTGTTATCTAGGGAGGGGTGGGGCGGGGGGTAGAGCTGGCGTAAGGCTCTGTGCGCCTGGGTCAGCTCACTGAATGAGTGCATGCGCTCCTTCGTGAATCCCCGATCAGAGGCCACCTGAGCCCGGTTTAAAGAACCTCGGGCTAAAAGGTTGGCGGCCTCGTTTCCGGGATTCCCGGAGTGCGCGGGCACCCATATCAGCTCCACTTGGCGGGGCGGGGGGGCATCGGGCGAGTCCAGTATGCCAAAAGCAGGGACATGGACTCGGCCTCGAGCAAAATTTAGAATCGCAGTTTTAGAATCGCTTAAAATGTACCGGGCTTCCGTGCGGATTATAGCAAGGGCAATGGCGGCTTCCTCTGCAGCCTCTGGGGACGTGTCTGGAGGGAGAGGTAGTGTGAGGAGGGCGGATAAAGAGGAGTCCACCACAGCTGCTGTCGCTTCATCACCCGTGCAGGCAGCGTCCACCCACACGGCGTCCGGCTGGGGGCCGTACGCTCGATGAAGTGCCTTCGCACGGGCTCTGCGGCGCTGCTCATGGTGGGACGGGTGCATATTCCTCGGGAGCGGCCTGATGAGGAGCTCTCGGTGAAGGGATCGTGGGATGGCGAGGAGGGTTGGGTCGTTGGCCGGTATTTTGATTCCGAGGGTGTCCAGGATATACCGACCTGTGGAGGTTTGCGTGAGCCTGATGTATTGGGCCTGTCGGTGGGCCTCCACCAGTTCCCCGATCGTATTGTGGAGGCCCAGGCCTAGTAATCTGTCTGTGGGTGTGTTGAGGGGAAGGTGAAGTGCTACCTTGAATGCCTCGCGAATCAAAGCATCCAAAGCGTTTATGTCATGTTTGGATAGGTGTAAGTATGGGGTAGTGTGCAGCACACGGCTGAGGACAAAGGCATGAATGAGGCGACATAGGTCGCGCTCCTTCATGCCTCTATGACGTCCCGAAACCCTGCGGATGAGGTGCGACATCGCGCCTACAACCTGCTTGAGTTTCTTGAGGGTGGTGGTGTTTTTGCCATCGTTCTGGATGTGCAGGCCCAATACACGGAGGGTTCCAACCTCAGGTACCGGGTCACCATTCAGTTCAATGGCAATGGGGGAGCGGGGGCAGCGGTGGTTCTTAGGCCGGATGAGGAAGAGTTCGGACTTCTCTGGGGAGCAAGACAGTCCGATGGTCCGTGCGTAATTTTGGGTGAGGGTGGCTGCTTCCTGTAAGGTGTTCTCTATGTCTCCGTCACTGCCGTGGGTGGTCCACAGGGTGATATCGTCGGCATAGTGTGTGCTTCAGGTGGGGAATAGTGGCCAATTTTCGGGCGAGGGGGATGAGGGTAATGTTAAAGAGAAAGGGGGAAAGGACGGACCCTTGAGGGGTGCCGATACTCTGAAGAGTGTAGGAGGGGGAAGACAGAGGGCCGAAGTGTATCTCAGCTGTGCGGTCAGTGAGGAATGCTTGAATGTAGGCATATGTGCGCACACCCACATTCAAGGGCGATAGAGCAGTCATGATCGCCTGATGTTCAATGCGATCAAAAGCTTTGGAGAGATCCAAAGCTAAGACTGCCTTGGTGTGACCCGGAAGAAGCGGGTCGAAAATGTCGTGTGAGAGTTGCAGCATAGCGTCCTGTGCGGATAGATGGGGGCGAAATCCTACCATGCTATGCGGGTAAGGATTGTTGTCCGCCATGTGACTTGTGAGTCTCGCTAACACATGCTCTAGGAGCTTCCCAAGGCATGAGGTTAGCGAAAGAGGGCGAAGGTTTTGAAGTGTAAGTGGTTTGTTGGGTTTAGGTATGAATATGGAAGACACTGTAGCGCCACCGCTTCGGCACGCGGAAGACGACGAAGCGGTGAGCACGCGCGGGAGAACGCCGGCTCGCGCAGAAGAGAACGCTCTGGACTTCGGCCTCGCCGGACGCTGCCGCCGCTGCTCTGTCGCTACCTCTACTCAGGCAGCCTCAAATAAACGTGGCCGTGGTCGCCTCCTGGGCGACCTCAACACTGGCCTCCACATCGTGGTGACCCGGCGAACCGCCCCTTCTTCATCAGCGGCGTTCCAGGATGGCGTACTGGCAGCACCCAAGTTTAGACCCGCCGTTCCCGGGGTTCCGGCCTGCAGGCGTCGGCGGATGGTTCGCCCAACTGGAGGCTGCGATGTACTTGAACGGCATTACCATCCAGCTGTTTAAACACGCAGTCCTTTGCGACATTCTCCCGCCTGACCTCCTCTGCCGACTCGCCTGCCCTGCCTCGGGATGCCGGCCCTACGACGAGTTGCGCGCTGCCGTCCTCGTCTACTACGGCGCATCATACTACCCGCTGCCGCTCCATGATGAGGCGGACCCGCTTTCGCCACCGCCAGCGCCTGCGCCCGCACCAGCATCGCACTCGTCTCCGGCTGCATCCTCGAGAAACAGCACGCCGCAACCGTCACTGGCCAGTACTCTTCCGCCCCAGTCCAGCGTTTCCGGCCCTGTTGCTTCAACTACGACCGCACCCTCGAATTCCTTCCCTCTCGCCAAGGACCTGGCGCAAGACGAGTGGCAGCCACCCGAGCTTCTCGACCCTTCACGTCTGCGGCTGTGGCCATTCCGCCCGCACAGCCCTATCGTTTGGTTTCTGCAAGTGGACGCTCAGCTACACGTGAACGGCGTCCGATCACAGATCTGGCGGTACCTCCTCGTAAAAAGGGAGTTGCCCGCCGATCTCTTTACCCAGCTTGACCTTTCGCCGCGGGGTGAACACCCTTACGATGACTTGAAGGACGCCTTCTTCAAGTTTTTCGGCGCAAACCTTCTCCACCCTGCATCCCACACGGTACAAGCTTCGGCTCTAGACGACGATCCACGTGCGAGCACCCGTCCGACGGCTCCTGCTCAGCCCTGCTTGCCAGCTGTGGTGCCTGCCTTGGGACCACCACCAGAAGAGGTCTCTCTCGACACGTGCCCCACCTCTTCGGAAAGTAACCCGACCTGCGCCGCAGCCCCGCTCCTCGTCACATGTTCGCCTGTCCCCTCATGCCTCTCTCCGGTGAGCCCATCTGTCCTTCCTGTCGCGGGGCCCGCATGCACGCCACACCAGGACCCTGTCACTGCTAATGCGCAACCCGCACTGCTTCCCACGGCTCCCTGGTCATCTGGCGGCTTCGCAAGCAGCACCAGCGCACCCCGTTTCTTCCGACGCTCACGTGCCGGATTTGCGCCCTACTCCTGCATCCACCGCTGCCACTACCCAAGCAGTCCCGGCTTTCCAATCAGATGGCAGCCGCCCGTTGCTCGCTCCGCCTTCCCCTGCCATGCCGTTGCTTCGCCGCCACGAGCGACTGCGCCATCGCCTCCGCTACTACCGCTGCTGTTGCCACAGGCGGCATCATCTACCACACCCGCTGGGGCGACGCACTAAACACGCTTGCAAATCTGGACGCTGGTGTATCCTCAGGCCATCATCGAGCGCGCTGTCAGCCCTACCACTTGCCCCCAAGGCTTGTTCCCGGCCATCCCGTGGACGTATCTTGGATTATTTTTCATGTCTGCTGCCCCTGTCCTCACCTTCCGCTTTCTGCCTCCCTCGCCCGTTGCGAAGCAGCCAGGCTCGGCCACCTGAGCTTTGTTCTCCAGCCTGACTGCCTTCCCGGACTACCGACCTGAACTCACCGGCCTTTCGTTGCCAGTTTATATTTTTCTTTTGTTCCACCCTCTCCTCTCGTGTTTTCTATCCCTTTCGCACAAACCGGACGTTCGTGCTGGGTGGGGGCCTCTGTAGCGCCACCGCTTCGGCACGCGGAAGACGACGAAGCGGTGAGCACGCGCGGGAGAACGCCGGCTCGCGCAGAACAGAACGCTCTGGACTTCGGCCTCGCCGGACGCTGCCGCCGCTGCTCTGTCGCTACATCTACTCAGGCAGCCTCAAATAAACGTGGCCGTGGTCGCCTCCTGGGCGACCTCAACACTGGCCTCCACAACGCTTTGGACATTCTAAAGTGTGTTTGGCGAAATCCTTGTGGTCAACCCACTGCCGCTTCTCCGATGCAATACGGCCGCGCGGCAAATTTCAAGCCGGAACATGTGGCGACTCTTTCGCGCACTAATTTATCCAACGAAAACACGCATGGGAACTCAAAACCACCCAAAGAGCAATACACATCTTTCAGGGCAACACAACTCAGTTGGCGCACAAGCTCCGGGACCAGTACTTGTGCACCACCCAGGACCCCAGCGGGCCGGCGTACTCTTATGCAGGCTCTGAGAACGTTGAGCTGGATCAACCGTTCCAGCTTCATGACCTTAGGGCGGCCCTGGCAAAAATGAAACGTGGCACCGCTCCGGGTCGGGACCTGGCAAAAATGAAACGTGGCACCGCTCCGGGTCGGGACAAAATTAGTCAAATTGTTAGCCAACCTCCCCGACCTGGCATACCAGTCTTTATTGAATTACATTAACTCAATCTGGCTTGGGGAAGTGCCACCCCCTATCGACTGGAAGACCGCCCTGGTCACCTTCATCCGTAAAGCTGGCAAGGCCATCAACACGGACAACCTCCATCCCATCTCTTAAATTTCCTGTGTGGGCAAACTCATGGAGACGATGGTGCGCGACAGGTTGTCCGAGTTCATAGCATCCAAACACCTTATCGCAGACACCATGTTCGGGTTTCGCCCACACAGATCTGCACAGGATGTCCTGCTACATTTCAATCGGGCTATTCTCGACCCCGTCGAATGCCCTCACAATGGCAAGGTCGTACTCGCCTTGTATTTCAAGGGAGCATTCGACAACTTTATCCACGAGATCATTCTCACCCACCTCTCTCAAACTAACTGCGGCACAAACGCCTTTCAGTACATTCGGCAATTTTTAACCGACAGACAATCTTACATTCGAATCCAGGATAAGAGACATGGCCCTTTTCATTTAGGAACAAGAGGTACACCACAGGCGCGGTGCTCTCTCCCCTGTTATTCAATCTGACTATGATGCACCTACCGGCCCAGCTGGCCGCTGTCGCCGGTGTGCAGCATGCGCTGTACGTCGATGACATCACCCAGCGGGCCACACAGGGTTGCCTTGGAGCCATTGAGGCCAACCTGCAGGAGGCGGTGACCATAGTGGACCGTTATGCTCGCCGCTGCGGCCTCCAATGCTCCACCCAAAAGTCTGAATTTGTGCACATACGCCCCTCGCCAAAGTGCAAAGCCAAAATTTCATTGTCTCTTAAGACAGGTCCAATTCCTGAAAATGCTGAAGTCCAGGTACTGGGGCTCTTTATACATCAAGACAGGCGCTCAGGAACAACATTGGCCAAACTCCGTCAGGTGGGGGACCAGGTGGGACGCTTGGTCCGCCGCGTTTCTAACAAGCGCGGGGGGTTACAATGTAAGGACGCCTTGCAGCTGGCGCATGCATCTATAACCAGTCGAATTCTATATTCGACTCCATACCTCCACCTGCGGAAGCAAGACGAGGATTCCTCCGCAAAATTATTAAGCGGGCTCTGGACCTCCCCGTGAACACCTCCAACAAGCGCCTCCTGGGGCTGGGAATTGTGAACACATTTCGGGAGCCCCGGGAAGCCCACTTGACCAATCAATACACACGTCTCTCGAAGACATCGTCGGTTGGCGCCTCCTTGCCCGACTACACATCCAACACACCACTCTCATGGAAGAGCGCGTACGTATTCCATCCCAGTGGAGATGCGCCCTCCATGCGCGCCCTCTTCCCACGAACATGAACCGTGATGACCATATTGGCCGGCGCCTGGCGCGGTCGGAAGCCCTGGCCCGCCACTATGGATCGAAAGACGGCGTATTCTACGTTGATGCCTCCGGCCCCTACCATGGGGGATGGTACACGGCCGCAGTCATCCACCAATCCAAAGCAGTGAACGGCCTTACTTTCCCAGCCCGGGACATAACACACGCGGAGGAGGTCGCGATTGCGTTGGCTGCATCTGATCCGACTTCAAAAACAATTGTTTCCTACTCGCGAGGGGCCTGTCGGAACGTCGAGCAGGGCTGGGTACCGTACCTAGCCTACCGCACTCTGCAAAACAGCGTCTATACCGGGGACTCCGCTCACCGGCGTATCGTTTGGGCTTCTGCTCACATGGGCCTTGAGGGAAATGAGGCAGCTGACGCCGCCGCCCGCGCGCTCTCTCACCGGACATTCCCCTCCGACCCCGACGATCAGGAACTCGAATTCACTCCCGCTTACTCCTTTAAAGACATTGTTTTACATTATCAATCTGGCCATGGTCTTTATCCCCGCCCGTGTAAAGGTCTCTCGAAGGCGGAGGAGCAGCTTTTGCTTCGCCTGTATACCAATACTTTGCTGTGCCCGGCAGCTCTCAAACACTTCGACCCTTCTTTCTCGGACAGCTGTCCTCACTGTGCGGAGAATTCTTCGGACATCTACCAGATGGTGTGGGCCTGCCCCTCCTACCCTGCTATCCCCCCTCACCCTAACCCAAACCCGGGAGGACTGGGAGGCGACCCTCCTCGTCTGCTCTGACCTGCAGGCACAACGGGCCTTGGTCGCGCGAGCCCGGGCGGCGGCCAACGCCACTGGGAATCCCGAACTAGGAACCTCCACCTAGTACTTGTAAGGGCTGGCCCCCTCTGGGTCAGCTCGTACATAACCTCTTGAAGTGTATCTGTATATAAATGTTTTTCACCAGCACCATCCCCGAACATCTTGGCGCGGAATCACTGGGCCGCTTTTGAGCGATGCGTCTCACACACTCGACTGCAACAACACGTCTGGCGACGGAGCGGCGGTGTAGCTGCCACTGCCGACGCGCGCGCGCTCGTTCTACCGCTATTGTGTGACGTCACGGTTGCTATGCACAGCTGCGCCCCCACCGGCGAGCCGGTTGTTAAGGAGGGGAGGAGGCTGCGCCTTTTCTTTCTCCTTTCCAAGCTCCCGCTCCATTGCTTTCGCATTGTAAAGGGTTCCTACTGCTGGCTACAGCTAACAACAGCGACACCGCGAAACGCAGGAACGGACGCCTAAGAGCTAAAAAAAAACGGTGGCGGGGGATTAACAAAAGCAGGGAAGTGCCCACCAATTGTGAGCGTCTGTAGCGCCTATGGCCACGTCTGTGTGGCCCCGTGCAGCTCCGAAATATAGCCCAACCGGGACGCATAGATTGCGACTGCCCAAAGGGGCTCCACACAAGCGGCTAATTTACGGGAATGTAAAAAAATTACGAAGAGAGAAAATTGAACTGCAATGGCGTAGTGAAAAACAGGAGACACGGATACAGAGGATACGCATACACATATGTCATTGTTGTGGTGTCTTTGAGCAGAAGATGGGCGGGAAAAGCACAGCAGCCAACAAATGAAGTTACAGACAGCGCCAGACCGTTATAAATTGTCCCAAAAAAGGATTTTCAACCCAGGAAACAATGCTTAGCAAAAAACAAAAGCAATATTAGGATAAATACAAATGACAAGCGAAACAATAGAAGCGCGCAAATAAACTCAAGCAGGGCACAAGACTGTGAACAAAGGGTCCTAAAAAGAAATTTTACCAAAACGCAGCCATCAGCAACGACTCAAAAGTAATAATAGGATGAAGACATATGAGCGTCGCAGCATTAGCCGGTGTTTAACTACAGTTTTTTTTTCTTTCGTTAAAATTAACCACAGGAAGAAGAATTTCAATAGCTTGACTAGAGATGAAAGTGTTAAGCATGGAAGAATATATTAAAAACATTCTTCATAGCAGATTTAAGGAACAACCGTTTGGGTGCAAAAGGGTTCACAAGAAAACATATAATAATAAAATCATAATAGCTTTCCTGGCCGAAAGGCAGGAAAGTGTGCCACCGCTCTCAATAATTCCTATTGACAAAGTGTTAAATTTAAATACTACGTAAGATTCACTTGCTTCCCTGCCGTAACGTGCCTGGAAGCCAGGTTGCAGTATAGTTGCCTTGAGGCTTCCAAATGATTATCTGTTTGTGGTTACCTGCCTTGAATTAGGCAAATCTGGCAGTGATCGCATGTGTGCTCTTTGGTTCTTTATTCTCAATCGGAGGCAGTTCCAGCTTCCCAATATAGTGCGCACGGCGCATACCGCACTGGAGAAGGTAGACTATGCTGCTGGCCTCGCAGTTGAGGTCTCCTCGAATTTTGAGTGAGAAAGGCGACACTGCGCCTCGAACTTCTGTGCCCGCATTGAATATTGTTCTGTCGTGGCCAAGGGAAGACACGACGCACAAACGAGGGCAGGAACGAATGTGATTTTATTCCACGACGCCTCTGCTTTTATAGCATGTGCCGAAATGGTCCTACGTCATAGGCACGTGCTTGAACTGATAACTGATATCACATTCTTCCTTTCTTAGTAAAACAAAAAGTCCTTTTAATTGCTCCTATGTCTTCTTCCTGAAGTCTTCTGTAGTGTATCTCTCGGGAGGGTTTCGCGCACGGGTGCTTCGTCGCAATGCTACTGCTGATGACTGGTTTCCTGTAGGGGTAGGCTCCTCATGTGCTGTGCCGTTAGACCTGGTCTCGCTGCGCTCTGGACGCCCTCCTACTACCACTGCTTGTGGGTCCTGTGGTGAACTTTGTAGCAGGGCCCGGGGGGTCTGCTGGTCGGCGGACACCCTTGGCTCTGAAGTGGTCACCCGAGTTGTATCTCTTCTTGGAGAAGGTTGGCTCTGGAATTCGATTGCACGATCCGGGGACCTGGAAAAGACCTCTTGAGAAGACAAATCTTGAGACACCCATCGCGGCTCTTGTGAACCTCCTAGACCAATCGCCCCATCTTTCTCCTGACCGGTTAGTGCTTTCGTATGATTAGTGGCTTCAGTCCATACGCAGGTCTTTCGGTCTTTCTGGTCCGCAGGTGATCAACGTGAGTGAACTGTAGTCGGCCTTGAATCCTAATCATGTACGTGACTGGGCTGAAAACTTGTTCAACAGTACCTTCATGCCACGATACAGGCTCACCACGTGTAGGTTTCACGTAGTCTGCATCGCCCACGGAGGATTCTGCGCATCCTCTTTGGTCGTGACGTTGTTCCGTGTCTCGTCTCTGACGCTCTGCCATGTCCCCTGCAAAACTTGGTTTGAGAAGAGACAAAGTAATTCGGGGCAGACGCTTGAGGAAAACTTCAGCCGGCGTCCGCGAAGTCATCGAGTGTGGGGTGTTTCGATAAAAAAAAAAGAATTTTATTCAGGCGGCCTTGTACTGTACTCTTTACTCTATCATTTTCATCGTGCAGAACCTGTTTTAGGAGCGCTTCCGTCGTCGTTCTTACGAGTCTCTCTGCGGCTCCATTTGAAGCTGCATGATACGGAGGTGTCCTCGTGCATTTGGTACCCCTGTTCCTCAGGAATTCTTCAAATTCATCCGAAGTGAATGGCGGGCCATTGTCGGTAACAACTTCTTCGAGGTAGCCGTAGGCCGCGAAGAGAGTGTCCAGTTTTTCCAATGTTTTAGCGGTAGTCGTCGATGTCATGCCGAACACTTCAATCCATTTAAAATACGCGTCGACTACTACTAGTGAATTGACGCCGTCTTTTACAGCGTAGTCAGCCTGAATCCTTTCCCAAATTTTTGTTGAATACCTCCATGGTTGCAGAGGCCCGGCCGACTTTGCTGGCCGAGTGCTTTGACAAACTTGACAATTCCGAACAGTTTCTTCTGTCTTTGTCGAGGAAAGGCCACCACACGTATGCCCGTGCCAGCATCTTCATACGAGTCATCCCTGGACGTCTTTCGTGCAGCAACGAGAGCACATCTCCCTGCAGGGTTTTCGGTACAATCAATCCATTGCTCCAAGTTACGCACCCTTGTTCAGCAGACAGTTCATCTTTCCGTGTGAAAAACGGTCGCAGCTCTTCAGAGTAATGCTCTGGCCATCCCAAAAGAACGTAGCTTAAAACGAGTGTTAGAAGGGGGTCTCGCTTCGTTTCCCGAGCGACTTCTTTAGCTGTCAGGGGGGTTGCGTCAAAAACAGCCAAACACTCTGGCTCGTCGTTGCCTGAGGCTGTCGGCAGCGGTAGCCGGGACAGTGCACCAGCGACTTTCATTTTCTTGCCGTTCCTGAACTTGAGATCGTACTGATACGCTGTTAGCGTCCGTGCCCATCTCTGCATCCGCGCAGCTGCTAAAGATGGCAGTGGTTTATCACGCCCAAGAAGTCTGATAAGCGGCTGATGGTAGGTGTTTAGGTCGAACTTGCGCCCATACAGGTAACGATGAAATCTTCGCAAACCGAATATGAGCCCGAGCGCTTTTTCCTCCCCTTCAGCATAGTTCCGCTCGCTGCTTGTTAAAGTAGTACGAGACGCGAATGCGACACGCCGGTCCGTTCCGTCTGGTATTTCATGGTAAATCACAGCTACCAAGCCGTAAGCGGAAGAATTGCAACTAAATTCGAGTGGCTTTGTGACGTCATAGAAGGCTATAACACTTCACTGTTCAAAATCATTCCCTTAGTTGTTTCGAATGTCTTCTTGCACTGTTCCGTCCATTTCCACTTGTGATCTTTTTGAAGAAGCCGATAAAGAGGAGCTACCACAGTTGCCAAATTCAGAAAAACTGGCCATAGAAGTTTAGAAGACCCAAGTAGGCCCTGAGTTCTGTGATGTTGCGGGGCTACGGGGCATCTCGTACTGCTTTTATCTTTTCAGCGGTGGGATAGATGCCCTCCTTCGAAACTTTGTGCCCTAGGTAGACAACTGAAGCATGAAAAAACTTGCATTTTTCCTCTTTGAACGTTATGTTGTGGTCGCTAAGTCTTTTCAGAACTTCTGTGGCAATTGTGTAGCAATCTTCTGTACTGTTGCCGGTGATGATGACATCGTCTGCATAGCACCCGAAGTTCGGAATTCTTTCTAGTACTTTATCCATCATGGCCTGAAATAAAGCTGGTGCGATCGCAATTCCATATAGGAGCCTTTGGAATTCGTACAACCTCTGATGTGCATTTATCGTGAGCAGTGGCTTGGAATCATCACTGACAGGCACTTGCTGGTAAGCAGAGGACAAGTCCAGCACACAAAATACCTTACCGCCGGCTAGCATTGAGTACAAATCCTCAAAGCTTGTAGCCTTGCTTTCCATCGCTCGCGCATAGCACGACGTGAAATGCCAGAGAATCGTCAGATTCTTCGTCCGTCGCTTCAGCGTAGTTCACCGGACGACTTTTTCTCTCTTGGCACATCGTTTGTAGGAGCCCCGTCTTACCACATGCGCGGCACTTCGCGTTGAGATACCAGCCCTTGTCTGAATCGTGCCCTTTCCCACAGCGATAACAAACTGTCCGATTTTTCGCCTTTTATTTTCCTCTTCCTGACAGCCTGGCTTTCGTTTCCACTCTTCCTCGAACCACATTTGCGTCGGCCGAGCATTCTGCCTGGCAATGCAGCTCCTTTTTTTGCTTCGCAGCAAGTTCTTTTTCGAGCGCAATCTTGCAAGCTTTTTCAAAGGTTAAGTCTTCCGTTGCGAAGCATATCCTTTGAGTCTCTTGGTCGCGCAATCCTGCCACCAGGCGATCCCTCAAGGCATCATTCAGAAACGCCTTGAACTCACAATCACGCGCCAAATGTTTAAATTCCGTCATGAATTCCTTGACGCTTTCTCCTTCCTGCTGCGTGCTGTTTGTTGAACTTGCAACGCTCGGCTATTACTAGTACTCCTAACTGAAGTGCTGTTCAAGTACCTTCTTTATGTCGGCGAAGGTCTTGCCTGTAGCACTCTCAGGAACTAGAACTTTCTTGAGCTCCACGCACACTGTAATGCCTACTACGTTCAAGAACAAGCTCAACTTCTTTGTTTCCGAAACGTCCTTAAGTGCCATAAAATTCTCAAACCTCTCGAAATACGACTTGATATCGTCGCTTCTTGGGTTAAACTCTGGCATGCTTCCCTAACCTTGCGAAACCACAGGGACTGCCATTTTGGAACGCTTGCCTTCTTATCGTGGCCCGGCCGTCCGTTCCGCTGCAGCAGCTGCGCCGGTGCTTGCTTCAAAATCGTGGCATCATCCCGTCGTCGTCGCCAGTTGTTCTGTCGTGGCCAATTGAAGACACGACGCACGAACGAGGGCAGGAACGAATGTGGTTTTATGTTTTATTCCACGACGCCTGTGCTTTTATAGCATGTGCCGAAACGGTCCTACGTCATAGGCACGTGCTTGAACTGATAACCGATATCACAATTATCGGACAGAGCTAACAGCGTGGTTTATTGCAAGGTGTGCACCCTGAGACTTCATCGTTGTCTAGTTTCCACGCGGTTACGGTATCATTGATATTTTTTGCCCTCCGATATACCACGCGGGGTGCTTCGGGAAAAAAACGTTCATTTAGTCACTCTGAAGGAGAACGTTAGGATGCCTTTTGAGAAAAGCCTTAAAATTCGGTGCTCATGGAGAGTAGGTTAATATCAGATTAGTTGCGAAATTTGTCTGCGAAAGTTGGTGTTATTGTTGTACGGAGGTCTTCTGCTGCAGGTTTTTTTTATGGCATCGTCGATGATAGGTTTCGGGTAGCGCTGTAGGACCAAATCCTTGCGGAGTATTTAACAGTTAGAAGCGAAGTCCTCTCCACGGAAGCAGATGCGTTTAAATATTAGAGCCTGGCTGTATGGTATTCCTTTATTGCAACGTTTTATGTGGCTATTTGCAAAATGCAAGAATTGGTGCTTGTCTGTGGGCTTCCTAAACACTGAGGTGACAAGCTGGTTTTGCGGGACGTGAAGTGTTAAGTCCAGAAAGCTGATCGTATAGGTTGAGTACGTGTGAGAAAAGAGATGCTCCTGTGAGCATTATTGAAGTTAGCGATGAATGTGTGTAGATCTTCTTCACCATGACACCATATAAAAAAGATGCCACCTATAAACCTCCTTTAAGAAGTGGGTCTGAATAGGCAGCTCTCTAGGAATTTGGTTTCAGGGATGATCATAAATATTCAGGAGGACAGAGGGTTGCAATAAAAGACACGGACATAGAAGTAGACAGGGACGAGCGCTTACACAAAGCGATGAGCCCGATGTAGAAGAAATATAACTCAGAAGTACTTGTATTTGGCCGTGTTGGTTCATAGCTTTTCAGGAGGACACAGGGGCGCAATAAAAGACACGGACATAGAAGTAGACAGGGACGAGCACTTACACAAAGCGATGAGCCCGATGTAGAAGACATACAGGGTCTGTTCTGAAAGTAGTAGGACTGGTTTATTCCTGGGCGAACGGGCGGACGAGAGGTAGTCTGCGCGTGCCGGATCGTTGAAGGGGGATACAGGGAAGCGCACCTGAAGTTTGCTCCCACTGCACCAGCGCCACTTCTCCCCTGCCGGTCATTTTGGCGTTTCTGTCCGGGCACGTCGCCGGCGGACTGCATTGAGCCAGCAGCCTGTCGACTGGTATGCGCGTGCTGCTCGCGCCGCTGGCACTCTCTCTTTCATTGTGAGCACGCGCCATCCTGCTCGCGGGCGCACAAAAGTGGTGTTGCCGCTCGCTGCAACGTTCATGGAACTAAACTTCATTAACGTTGGCTCGCTGTGAGTCACGGCTGGAATTCCGCGACGTTCAAAGAGTGGAGAAACTTGTTGTGTCGGGGGCTGTCACAGTAGCTCTCTGAACATCAACGGCCAAGGACTGCCCGTGGAATTCTACAGATTTCCTGGACATGTCCTACATTCTTGGGGGAAAAATAATATTGGAAAATTGTAACGTACAGTATTTATTTATTTCTTCACGTTCCCTCACAGGCTCCAAGCATGGAGTATTGTGTGAGGGGGGGGATTACATATATAGGGGTAATAACAGGAGCATGAATGACATGATTATATAATGCTGATTGACTGTTAGTACTCATTAAACAGTAAGAATATCATTACACAATGCCAACTGACTGTTAGTACTCACCATAAAACAATAAGAACATCATTACACAATGCCAACTGACTGTTAGTACTCACCATCAAACAATAAGAACATCATTATACAATAGTTATTGACGCGTCAGTAATTAGAAAAAATGGCTGTTATTTCGGTCCTAAAAGAAGCTGGATCACGAATATTGACGATGTGTTCCGGAAGACCATTCCAGTGAAGAATAATAGCCTGCGGCAAAGCGGATGAATTGAATGCAACGGTTTTACCTGAAAGGCGTTGAAAGCTGAGATGGTTGTTTAAACGGCGCGAGGTGCGGTGAGGTTGGGCAAGAGGGAGAGTCGAATGATTAGTGCTATAGACTATCTTGTGAAATAAGCAGACTAGGACAATTAATCTTCGTGATTGCAAGGTACAAAGACAGAGCGATAATTTAATGTTTGTGACGCTTGAGTGACGGTCATAGTTTCTGGAGATGAAACGCGCAGCACGATTTTGGACTGATTCAAGGAAGTTAATTAAATAAGCCTGGTGAGGTGACCAAATGGGTGATGCATATTCGAGTTGCGGACGAACAAATGTTTGATAGGCGAGCTTACGGGTAGTAGCAGGAGTTCCATGAAGATTCCGTTTTAGGTATGCTAAGGTCCGGGATGCTTTAGCTGTTATTTTCTGTATATGAGTGGACCAGGACAAGTTACATGAAAAATGGACACCGAGGTATTTGTAAGAAGACACCTGAGAGACTAAGCTGTTATCGAGCATGTAATTGAACGAAGAGGTATATTTTTTGCGGCTGAATGTCATTAACTTGCATTTTTCAGTGTTAAGTGACATTTGCCATGATGAGCACCAAGCGGTTACATGATCGAGGTCCCTTTGAAGTGCAAGATGATCTGCAGGTGATCGCATTTTGCGGTAAATTATGCAGTCATCTGCGAACAAGCGAATGGTTGATGTAATGTTGGATGGCAGATCATTAATGTAAATCAGGAACAGCAACGGGCCCAGGACGCTTCCTTGAGGAACACCAGATAGAACATCGCTAAACGGAGATGAGTGGCCGTTAACAACTGTGAACTGTTTACGAAAAGACAAGAAATTCCTTAGCCATGAGGTAGTTAGTGAGTCTAGGTTGAGGGAAGTAATTTTACCTATTAAGCGTGAATGCGCAACGCGGTCGAATGCTTTTGAAAAATCTAAGAATATACAGTGTGTTTGGAAGTTCTCGTCCATGTTGTGTAGTAGCTCGTTAGTAAATTCCAGTAGTTGAGTCTCACAAGAGAAGCCTTTCCTGAACCCGTGCTGGTTAGAAAAAAAGAAATTATTACTATCTAGATGCTGCGCCACTGCTGATACGATGATGTGTTCGAGGATCTTACATGGGACAGATGTCAAAGATATGGGGCGATAATTTTGCGCGTTCGTTTTATCACCTGATTTGAAGATGGGGATAATTTTACCAATTTTCCAATCCCTTGGAATTTCACCAGTTGATAGCGACTGACGAAAGATATGGAAGAGAATATTGCTTGAATGGATCACTGTGCTTTTGAGAATTTTTGTATTAATATCATCAATACCAGCAGAAGTCGCAATCTTGAGATTGTTTATTAATGCTGCAATACCGGAGACACTTATTTCTATGGGACTCATGTACTGGTAATCGGCATCTACTAATGGTGGAGTAGTGGAATGGTCTTCCTGTGTGAACACTGAAGAAAAATAATTATTAAATATAAGTGGGCATTCTTCTTCTATAACTGGAGCACCAGTGTTATCCAACAACGAAACAAGAACCGGAGTGTCAATAGGTGATATCGTTTTCCAAAATTTTTTACGGTTGTGTGTCATAATGGATTGAAGGTAATGGGAATAATATTTCAGCTTTGCTTTGCGGATGGCACTACAATATGTTTTTTCGGCGGTTTGGTGTTTCTGCCATGAAGCCGGTGTGCCAAGGCGTTTGGCAGCGTTGAAAAGTCGCTTTTTCTTGTTTTTTAGTGCATGTAACATCCTGTTGAACCATGGTTTAGACGCGTTCGTGCGGAGGGTGAGCAGTGGCATATGACGGTGTACTAATTCCAGTAAACTATTTTTGAACAAAACCCAGTTATCGTTGGCTGAACGCTGAGAAAAAGTCGGAAGATATGTGTCACAAAAGAATTGTAACCCGATATTAATGGCATTGTAGTCAGCGCGGTTATAATCAAATATACGTTTATGTGTTTGTACACGTGCGCATGAAGGCATGGAAATCGTGAAATTAAGCAGTTCGTGATCACTGAAGCCATCACAATAAGAGATAGGGCTTATATTGTCTGGGACTGACGAGAAGACGAGGTCAAGCTTATTGTTTCCTCGGGTAGGTTTTTCGACTAATTGGACCAAAGAGAAATCGAGAGTTAGTTGAACAAAATTAGTGCTATCACGTGTTCTCGAACTTAAGCTCGGCCAGTCAATTTCGGGAAAGTTGAAGTCACCTAGTCGACAAATACTTGCTTTTTTTATTTTTTTTATTTATAAATACTGCTGTCTCTGAGGAGAGACATAGCAGGAGTGCGTGAATACATGAGTAAAAACAAATAACATGGGTAGCATAGAAATAGATAACACAGAAATATTAAAAACAGATCAACGGGTCAAATTGTCAGGCAACTGAACAAACAAACTCTTCAATTGGCAATGAACGAAGTGAGCCGTCCAATCCATTCCAAATTTCAACGGTTAGAGGGAAAAAAGAAAATTTAAAACAATCTATATGTGGTTTGAAGGGAACAATGTTTAATGGGTGGTTCCGTCGGGTTGCACGTGCGCTTGATGACACAAATGTGAAGGGTGCCTGAATGCCAGATAATGTGTGAACGATCTTGTGCAGCATAATGATGCGTTCACGTGTGCGCCTATGTTCTAATGTTTGTAAAGATAAACTGTGCATATGGGAAGAAGGTGAAAACTTGCGATCATACCGGCTGAAGATGAATCTTATTGCTTTTTTTTGAACTGATTCTAAACGGTCAATGTCGCGCGCGTAATGAGGGGACCAGACAATTGAGGCGTACTCCAGGATGGGTCGAACTAGTGATTTGTAAGCAGTTAATTTACATTCCTTCGTGGCATTTTTTAAGGTTCGTTTGAGATAACCAAGTTTGCGAAGTGCTTTCCCAGATGTGTTATTTATGTGAGCATTCCATTTTAAGTTATGCGAAAATATAACGCCCAGGTATCTGAACTCGCTGACGTGGGTCAAGCAGTTACCGTTGTTACTGTAAGAGAAATGCAGCGGATTCTTTTTGTTACCAAAGGTCATTGCAACTGTTTTAGTGAAATTAATTTTCATTTGCCATGCATTACTCCATTCACAGAACAATGAAAACACTTTGTTTAGTTCCTGTTGATCATCGGCGATCTACATGATAACCTAACTGAAGCTTTTGCTTCAGTTAAGTTATCATGTAGATCGGAGACGAATGATTGCGGACTATCTGGTGGTCTGTAACAAACTCCAAGAAGATGCTTGGAAGATGGCGATGTGATGCAAACCCACAAAATTTCTAATTTACTAGGAATATCAACGGGAAAAGAAGTTATATGCTTTTTAGCAGCAATCAACACCCCTCCTCCCCTTCTGTCGCTCCTATCGTTTCTGTAGATAGTGAAACTGTCCATATCAGGCAAGACTTCATCCTTCCTAATATCTTTATGGAGCCACGTTTCGGTTAGTATTAAAATGTCGCATTCACAATTGTCAAGGTATGAACAAAGTTCGATGCGCTTAGGAAGAATGCTGCGTATGTTATTGAAAAGTAAGGAGAGCTGCGATTGCGCGGTGTTATTGCGGTAAGATGTTCGTTCTTTCCTGATGACACGTGTAGCCGAGCAACACCTTACCTATGCGGAAGATAGTTTTACGGTGTCAGTAGCGTCGTCGTACACGTAAACACTATCGTTTATTCTCAGCTTATCGACATTTAGCTTGTACGGAACTTTTTGTGGTTTGGCAAATTCGATCAACTTCTTTCTAGCCAGTCGTGTCTGAAAGGAAAAATCTTCGCGCACAGCGTAGTTAGTTCCTTTCAGCTTGATGCCGTTCCCAATGATCTGTTGTTTGTCCTTAAACAATGTGAATTTTACCATCACTGGCCTGCACTTTTCCGGGTCGTATTTACCAAAGCGGTGTGCCCGTTCTATTTGCGATGAATCTACTGTAATGTTCAATTCATTCTTGCACAGGCCAATCACTTTCGTTTCAGCACTTGGCCATGTCTCAGATATGTCATCGGAAAGGCCGAAAAAAAAGCAAGTTGCAGCGTCTCAGCCTGTTTTCCGCGTCATTACAACGCGATTCAATAATTCTGAGCTGGTCAGAGATGACGCTGGAAACTGCACCGGGAGAATCAGCCGAAGACGTAGCGGGATTGTTTTTTAGATCTGAAACGTCCCCTTCAACACTGCGAAGTCTAGAAGACAACTGCTTCAGTTCAATGTCTACTGACGCTTGCCACTGCTTCAACTCTCTCAAATCACATCGAATTCCATCTTGGCCGGATTCGATCCTTTGTACAGTCTCCAGCACAGTAGCCAGGATGTCATTAGAATCAGGTCCGGGGTTTGTTTCCACATCCCCGGAAAGAATTAAGAGTAAACTACTTAAGCAATGTTGCGCAGTTTCCTCGCATGCTTCTAGGGCAAATAACCACTCTCTGGGGCACGACACCAAAAACAAGCAGCGATTCTTGCTTCTTAGGCAAGTGCAATGATCAAGGTAACTCACCTGGAACAGTGTGAAAGGTAAGCGCTCCATTGCCAATACGGCGTCGTGCCCCAGAGGGGCGTTCACGGGCAGCAGCTTATATTCCGTGTGGCCGGCGCTGATAGTGGTATCGCTGGTGATGAACGACCGCGGTTGCCAGCCGAAGAACAGGTTTCCTTCCAGATGGATCTGCAGGCAAGGCTGTTGCGTCCAATCCGCGGGTTGATTCGCGTTCTCAACTGGGCAGGTGAAGACCACGTCCGATGCCAAACAAGGTAGCGATGAGCCAAGGAGTAGGGCAGCCTGGAACAGTGTGAAAGGTAAGCGCTCCATTGCCAATACGGCGTCGTGCCCCCGTGCCACGAAATATTGAAGATAATGGTCCACCCTATCTATATGTAGCAAGATCTTAAAAATATTGCATTGCTCGTATCGAGCATTTGACATCATCATCATCATTTATTTTACCCTTAAAGGCCTCTGTTGAGGCATTACATAAGGGGGGGGGGGGGGACAAAGCAAATGCAGCTGAGAATAATACGTTAATACAACTAAACATAATGCAATACAATAAAATAAAAAACGATACATCACAATACAACGTTGGTCAATAATGAAGGGCGCAAGGCTGAATTAGGCGGTAACAACAACAACAACAAAAAGAATAAGCGTAACTGGGTGAAGATTGAGAAGTATCTTTTATTCAGTACAGAGATTAATTAATGCCTGTCGAAATTTAGTGGCGTTGCGCTCGTTGACAATGTAGTCAGGTAGCAGGTTCCAATTTTCTATTGCAGTTGGAAGAAAAGATCAGTTGCAGTTGGAAAGACGATAGGAATAACGTTAATACGAAAACAAAAATGCAAGCCTATCGATGGGAGATTGCTTTAGTGAAATCTTCCAGTATATGAAAAAAAAATGCGTTCATACGCTCTTTTCGATTCAAAAGTGTTTGTCCGGAATTGTTGGGTATGAAATGGATGAGAACGAGAAACGGCAGGCCTCGATAACTGCTGTGGGCAGGGTGAAGTAAGCGTTTTTCTGTTGCTAAACACGTTTGGCATGTTGCACGCGTAATATTCTGAGCAGTTTTTGCTGTAATTCACTAAGAATACAGTGTTTAGTAAAGATCGCGCTAACGAAACTAATTTTTTTTTGCCATTTTTTATTTTGGAGGCTGATAACAACTGCTAGCGGCGTTATGCAGACGCGTGTGAGGCAAGGTCAGTGATCGCCTCAATGTTCCGACTTGTGACGCCTGGTTCAATTTTCGAAGTTGCTTTACATGTAAAAAATTTCTAAAAATAAAAATAATCAAAAAGTTTGCTTGCATATGAATGAGCGTTTGCATATGAGCGACGGCTCTTCAAATAAGTTGTTTTGTGAATGCGCGTGCGCTGTAATCGGCATTAAAATAAATATACCAACCGCTTATCCATTGTACCGATTGACCAAACTAGAGCATTTTTTCTCTTAGCCGTATATAGCAAGCAGCTGGTAGGCGCATTTCGTGTGTGTTTTCGTTTTTCTCTTCAGCCTCGCGTGTCGCCTTAAGGCCACTTTATTTTAAGTTAAAATAAAAATTATTTCCATTATTATTCAGCGAAACACGTAACAAAATCCTTATTATTTGGCCAACAAACCTGCATGCACCGAACTGCTCAGCCACCCAACGAAATTAAGCATCTTGCGAAGATGGCTGCGCCAAAAAAAAAATGGTATTTACCTCGAATTCCATGTCGTCATTTACTTGCGATACACATTTCGCCGTTACGGTGCCGGCTTTTTCGTCAACCATCTGCTTCACGGAGTGGACCTGATCCACTAGCAGTTCTTTTCTTCAAGTTTGCGCAGCGAAAAAAAAATTCACTGTCCACTATTTCTTTTAACCTACATCTCAGAGCATACTGCCGGAACAGAAAGAAATGCGAACAGCGCGGTGCCTAGGCGCTCCGCTGTTGGAATTTAATTTCGTCACGCTTGTACTTGGCTCGCAACACAAATACTCTTGAGACATCCGTGATACAATAATGTACCATTCTAGCGTCTTTTTGTTACTACCGAGATAAAACGCATTATAGATAAATTCCGACTACGCAGCGCGTGGGCGCCGTGCTGTTCACATTTCTTTCTAGCGCCCCTGTACATTTTGCTAATCCTCTGAAGCTCGTCAGCGTTCAAGCAAGAGGGGAAAAAGCCAAAAAAGCTCGCGACTGCACGAAGAGATTTGCAGTCTGGCCAACACGTGCAAAGTACATGCAGAACTGAGATAACTAGCCCCTGTTTTTCAAATAATTTGGTGATTTTCAAGCTGTAGGCCTAACCGTGTTTACCTCGTAGCAACGACCCCTGGCGGAACACTTTGCTTGCTTAGTTTTTCTTGGAACCAAAAAAAAAAAGACTCGCGATGCAGCCAGCTTCGTTACCAGTAATTAAATGCTTCCCGGCATTTCGATAGCTGCTGTGGTAGTCACGGATCACACGAGAATCACATCCTGAAGCAAACAAAACAGCGAGAACGGCTGGAAGAGGATTGGTGAGAGGCTTGGCTGATGTCAATAACTTTCAAGCATCAGTTCTTATTTCTTGCGCCAGATGGCGCGGAGAAGCACAACGAAGAATTTAAAAGTGTGATGGTCGCGCCATTTGTACCGTACGCAACGTAGTGAGTGTTGCGTACGTAGGGGGCACTTCACCGCTCGGAACTCGGTCATGATTTCGCCCCTTCTTACGCAGGCTTTTATTCTACTCTGGATCACCGCACCGCCTCCCTGCTTCAACAAACCCCCCGGATTCTTCGACTTCATCGACTTACCTTGGTACCCTTCCGTCACCGACCACGAAGAACTTGAAACCTGCCTTCCACCGCCGTTCCCGCCCCCTGTCAAGTATAACGCCTGGCAACCGGGTGGAACTATCAGCGCGGGAGATACGCATCGACTAGAAAAGACGCATCTGCTCTGGAGCCACTTGGGGCACTTCACCGCTCGGAACTCGGTCATAATTTCGCCCCTTCTTACGCAGGTTAGTTACCTGCCGTCCTCGGCATCCTTCCGTTCAAATGACCCGTTCTTACTCGCGATGTCGTGGCCCCTGAAATGCTTGATTGTGTTCGCCGGATACTGCGCCTTTCATGTTTCCACTACTTTAATGCATTCCTTGTCTTTTTGATGCTCGTCCAGTCAGGTGATATTGAACTTAATCCTGGGCCCTCTGTATCATTAGAGTCTATTTCTGAAGCATTCGCTCGCCTCGAACAAACTCACGCCACAATAATTGCTGAGTTGTCAGCTATTCGCGGTGCCCAGTCTAACATACTAGAATCTGTGAATCATCTGTCTCTGCGTGTCGATGATTTGGAAAGAAATGTTAAGAACGATCACTCGAGTAGCCCCTGCCCACACAATAACACAAACCAGAACAGTACTAAACTTTCGTGTGAAATTAAACACCTCGCCGAAAAATGTGATGACGCGGAGAACCGCCTTCGTAGGTCGAACCTTATCTTTTTTGGAATTTCGGATGTAAAAGATGAAACGTGGGCGCGATCTGAAGAGCATGTCGTTTCCTTCTACAGCGAGAAACTGGGTGTGTCAAATGATCCTGCTGACATTGAGCGTGCGCACCGAATGGGACGTTACATGGAAGCAAAGAATCACCCCATTATTGTAAAATTTGCGCGTTTCAAAACCAAATCATTAATTCTTTCAGCTACATCGCAGCTTAAAAACTCGGAGTTTAATGTTCGCAAAGATTATTCAGCCCGTGTTAGGTTGACCCGGAAAAAACTTTTTGAGTATGCTCAGCAAACTAACGCTTCGTTCAAGATCCGTTTCAACAAGCTTGTTATTGGTAGCAAGCAGTACGTGTACAATGACACAACCGATTCTGTAACACAGCTGTCGTCGTCATAGCCATCATCACCACCTCCTTTCCGCCGTCTACGTGCCAGTCCTCATCAATCGTCATTAGCAAACAGAGATGCACGGGCTTCTAAGAAAATGACCCTATTATTGACAAATATCCGCAGTTACCTCCCAAAGAAAGAAGCAGTAGGATCCCTTCTTGAAGATAGCACTGCGGATATTGCTATTTTTACCGAATCTTGGCTGACTTCAGATATCGAGGACACAGAGCTTCTTTCTGAAACGAAATCTTTTATTGCTTACAGGCGCGATAGAGAGGGAAGAAGGGGTGGTGGTGTCCTTGTTCTCACGAAATCTGAATTGCATACATCTCCCGTCCATGTTAGTTCCTCCCACGAGATACTTTGCGTTAAACTATCCCTACCTACCTGTACAAATATTATTGTTGCATGTTATCGGGCTCCTAATTGCGACTCCCTTTCTTACCGACCTTCACTCCGTCCTACTTGATCTGCACTCCCGCTTTGTTCATGCCAACTTCCTACTTTGTGGAGACTTTAACTTTCCCGATATTGACTGGGAAACATTGTCAGCACCCTCCGGTCCGTCGAACAATTTTATTGACTTAGTGCTCACGTTTAACTTTACCCAGACAGTTAAAGTGCCTACTCGTGGTGACAACATTCTCTATCTTGTTTTCGCTTCTAAACCTGAGTTAATTGAGTCATTAACAAGCATCACCGGTCTAAGCGATCACGAGGTGCTTGTATTCAATTTTGCCGTTCCCATCCACACTAAGCAACGCTCCTTAAAGTACATTCGCGACTACAGCAAAGCAGATTTTCGCGCTATTAACTTCGAGTTAGAAACTTTTTTCCACCTTTTCCACCAAGCCGCACCCTCTAGATCAGTAGAACAAAACTGGTTGCTCTACAAGAACAAAATTTTATCTCTTGTCGAAACACATGTCCCTTTTATCTGCATACGTGGTGATTGTAACAAGCCCTGGTATAGCAATGCCTTACGACAGTTAGCAAACAAAAAGAAGCGCCTCCATCGTGCGGCCAAGCATACGAATTCAGTTGAAAAATGGGCAATGTACGGCAGGTGCCTACATGAATACATTACCTTACTACGGCGTTCTAAAAAGAAATTTTTTCACGAAGATCTTGGAAACATAATGCGCGCCAACCCGAAAAAATTCTGGAATCTGGTCACTCGTTGAAAAAACCGTACTCAAAACATTTCGTTGATTAACCAAGACGGCTTACATGTCCCTGAGAATGACCGCGCAGATGTCATGAATTCATATTTTTCCTCCGTATTCACGCATGAACCTGCTCTCCATATTCCCTCAATACCTGCCACTAGTTTTTCCCAAATGCCACCAGCTTTTATAACCCATGAGGGCATCACTAAACTCATCGACAACCTTAAAGTGTCAAGCACCCCTGGGCCAGACAACATAACTGCAAAAATATTAAAGGGAACTGTGAGCATTTCTAGCCGTATTTCGCAAATTATTTTTCAGCAGTCGGTTTCAAATCGTGAAATACCAAATGACTAGAAAACTAGTAAAGTAACTCCAGTATTTAAGGCAGCCAACCGATCCGACCCTTCTAATTACCGCCCAATTTCATTAACATCCATTCCATGCAAGCTACTGGAGCACATATTATATTCGCAGATCGCATCACACCTCGACAATAACGCTTTCTTGTATGAAAAACAGCACGGTTTTAGGACAGGCCATTCTTGCGAGTCCCAGCTCTTCGAATTCACTACAGACCTTCACTTAAACTTAGATTCTTCTTTTCAAACCGACGTCATTTACCTGGATTTCTCCAAAGCCTTCGATCGCGTTCCACACCGGCGTTTAATGACAAAACTCTCCTGCCTCCACATCGACCCTGTAATCCTGTCATGGATCGACTGCTTTCTCCGCGACCGCTCACAATATACAGTAATAGGCAACCATAGATCGTCAAATACCACAGTCCTCTCTGGTGTCCCTCAGGGATCGGTGCTAGGACCACTTCTTTTTCTCATATTTATAAATGATCTTCGCATTGCCGTATCATCTCGTATCCGTCTCTTCGCAGACGATTGTGTCCTCTGCCGCCGCATATCTACTCCCGATGATCAGACTCTGCTTCAACGCGACTTAAACCTCATAGAAACTAGGTGTACATCATGGCTCATGCAACTGAACATTTCGAAATGCAAGTTCATGCATGTATCGAGAAAGCGAAATAACCTCAGCTATCAGTATTCATTAAGTTCCACACCACTCTCCGAAACAGAATCATACAGGTATCTCGGAATCATCATAAACAACAAACTAACCTGGTCTGAGCACATTGCAAAAATTTTGTACAGACGCTTCCAAAATGCTTGGGTTTATCAGACGATCCCTTGCTTTTTCACCCCATTCTGTCCGACAACTCGCCTACGTAACATTCATCCGTTCCAAACTCGAATATACCTCGGCGATCTGGAATCCGCATCAAAAATATCTAATGGATCAGCTTGAAGCCATCCAAAATCGCGCGGCCCGTTTTATCACATCGCAGTACGGCAGACAACACAGTGTAACTCTTATCAAGGCATCCCTTGATCTGCAACCCCTGGCACTCCGGCGTGAAATTTCACAGCTCTGTTTGTTTCACAAATTGTACTACACCTTCCCACAGCTAAGAAACTCTGTATTCCACCCGCCGCTTCGCACCTCACGACGACTTTTTAACTCTTTAAGTCTGCAGCGCATACACGGCTCCACAAACTCATTTAATTTTTTTTTACCTAGCTCCATTACACTGTGGAATGACTTACCCGATTTCATAGTTAATGAAACATAACCCATTAAATTCAGGCAGTTATTATCATCACATGTCAAGGGCTGAGTTATTTTGTGTTTTTGAGTGTGTGCATGTGTTTTTTGTTTTTTTTTTGTTTTCTTATCTCAAGTTGTTCTTGAGCTGCTGTGTCTTTCTCATGTTAATATTTTGATAATGTTAATGTTGACCATGTATCCTGTACTTTGTATTTCTTATTGATTTTACTGACCACTGATTATGAAACTACCTCCCCCCCCTTATGTAATGCCCTAAGTCAAGTGCCCTTAAGGGTAAATAAATGATAATTATGATGATGAAGCCCGTTACGTACGGCCAACTAAAAGTGTTTAATGGGAGGGGTGACCGGTTTGCCCGGTCAAAAATGCGGAGTCGGCCGGAGAGGGCGCATTTCACTGGCGTCCGCAGCGCCCCCCTGCGAAGCTGCGGTCCACTATAGGGAAGCGCACCTGAAGTTTGCTCCACTGCATCAGCGCCACTTCTCCCCTGCCGGTCATTTTGGCGTGTCTGTCCGGGAACGTCGCCGGCGGAGCGCATTGAGCCAGCAGCCTGTCGACTGGTACGCGCGTGCTGCTCGCGCAGCTGGCACTCTCTCTTTCATTGTGAGCACGTGCCGTCCTGCTCGCGGGCGCACAAAAGTGGTGTTGCCGCTCGCTGTGAATTCCGCCACGTTCTAAGAGCGGAGAAACTTGTTGTGTCTGGGGCTGTCACAATAGTTCTCTGAACGTCAACGGCCAAGGACTGCCCGTGTAATTCTAAAGATTTCCTGGTGATGTCCTACATTCTTGGAAAGAAAAAAAAATTAATATTGGAAAATTGTAACGTACAGTAACGGAAATATTGAAGGTAATGGTCCACCCTTTCTATATGCAGCAAAATCTTAAATATTTTTCATCGCTCCTATCGAGCAGTTGACGATAGGAAAAACGTTAATACGAAAAAAAAATGCAAGCCTATCGATGGGAGATTGCTATAGTGAAATCTTCCAGTATATGAAAAAAAATGCGGTCATACATTTTTTACTATTCAAAAATGTTTTTGTCCGGAATTGTTGGGTATGAAATGGATGAGAACGAGAAACGGCAGGCCTCGATAACTGCTATGGGCAGGGTGAAGTAAGCTTTTTCCTGTTACTAAACGCGTTTGGTATGTTGCAGGCGTAATATTATTTCTGAGCAGTTTTTGCTGCAATTCACTAAGCATGCAGTGTTTAGTTAAGCTCGCGCTAACGAAACTCATTTTTTTGCCGTTTTTTATTTTGGAGACTGACTACAGCTAGCGGCATTATGCAGACGTGTGTGAGGCAAGGTCAGTGATCGCCTTAATGTTCCGACTTGTGACGCCGGGCTCAATTTTCGAAGTTGCTTTACATGTTAAAAATTTCAAAAAATAAAAATAATCGAAATGTTTGCTTGCACATGAATGAGCGTTTGCATATGAGCGATGACTCTGCAAATAAATTGTTTTCGGGATGCGCGTGCCCTGTAATCGGAATTAAAATAAATATACCAACCGCTTATCTCCGTTGTAGCGATTGACAAACTAGAGCATTTTTTCTCTTAGCCGTATATAGCAAGCAGCTGGTAGGCGCATTTCGTGCGTGTTTTCCTTTTTCTCCTCAGCCTCGCGTGTCGCCTTAAGGCCACTTTATTTTAAGTTAAAATAAAAATTATTTTCATCATTATTCATCGAAACACGTAACAAAATTCTTATTATTTGGCCAACAAACCTGCATGCACCGAAGTGCTCAGCCACCCAACGAAATTAAGCATCTTGCGAAGATGGCCGCGCCCCAAAAAAAAATTGTATTTGCCTCGAATTCCACGTCTTAAATGACCTCGTCATTTACTTGCGATACACACTTCGCCGTTACGGTACCGGATTTTTCGTCAACAATCTGCTTCACGTAGTGGGCCTGATCCACTAGCAGTTGTTTTTTCAAGTTCGCAGCGAAAAAAAAAATCACTGTCCACTATTTCTTTTAACCTGCATCTCAGAGCGTACTGCCGCGACCGAAAGAAATGCGAACAGCGGAGTGCCTAGGCGCTCCGCTGTTGGAATTTATTTTCGTCACGCTTATACTTGGCTCGCAACACAAATACGCTAGAGACATCCGTGATACAATAGTGTACCACTCTAGCGTCTTTTTGTTACTACCGAGGTAAAAGCGCATTGAAGATAAATTCCGACTCCGCAGTGCGTGGGCGCCGTGCTGTTCGCATCCCTTTCTAACGCCTTTGTACATTTTTCTAATCCTCTGAAGCTCGTCAGCGTTCAAGCACGAGGGAAAAAGCTCGGGACTGCACAAAGAGATTTGCAGGCTGGACAACACGTGCAAAGTACGTGCAGAACTGGCTTTTTTTCAGGGGAAAGCGCGCTGCTCGCGCAGCTACTCAATGGGAGGGGTGACCAGTTTGCCCGGACAAAAATACGGAGTCGGCCGGAGAGGGCGCTTTTCACTGGCGTCCGCAGCGCCCCCCTGCGAAGCTGCGGTCCCCTATAGGGAAGCGCACCTGAAGTTTGCTCCCACTGCACCAGCGCCACTTCTCCCCTGCCGGTCATTTTGGCGTTTCTGTCCGGGCACGTCGCCAGCGGAGCGCATTGAGCCAGCAGCCTGTCGACTGGTACCCGCGTGCTGCTCGCGCAGCTGGCACTCTCTCTTTCATTGTGAGCACGTGCCGTCCTGCTCGCGGGCGCACAAAAGTGGTGTTGCCGCTCGCTGTGAATTCCGCGACGTTCTAAGAGTGGAGAAACTTGTTGTTTGTGGGGCTGTCACAATAGTTCTCTGAACATGTTAGGAGAAGGTAAGTGACGCCAACCAAGTAAAATACAGGAAAAACACGACGTTTCGGGACCGGCTCGGCCCCTTCTTCACGGTGTGACTACGGGCGAGCGCAGCTTGGCTTTTTAAGCCCCTGTGTGGAGGACCTGCGGGTCAATGGCCGCAGCCCATGGACGTAGGATGAGGGGAGAGTCCCCAGGGAACGATTAACATTCTCTCGTGTTTGCTGTATGTGCCACGACTCGAGTAGAAGCCTCCTGCGTGGGTTAGCTTCCGTTTCCAATACAATGGTGCTGTCGAAGTCAATTGGGTGGTCACACCCTTCACAGTGTTCGGCCACGGCGCTGCGTTGACGATTCATGTGACGGACGTCCGCTTTGTGTTGGTTCATCCTTTCCGCGAAGTTCTTCGTTTCCCCTATGTACGACGCCGGGCAGACGGAACACGGAATTTTGTACACGACGCCCTGGGCCTTTTCTCTGGGCTGCCGGTTTTTTGGGCGGGGGAGAAGGCGACCGATAGTGCTGGTCGGTTTGTGCGTTGTCAGCACCCCTTCTTTTCCGAGAATGCGACCGAGCGTCTTTTGTGTGGTAAAAACCTCAGAGATAGAAAACCTCCAGAGTCATCTAAATTCAGTTGAACCGGCCATACAATTTACTGTTGAGCATGAACAGCAGGGCAGCCTGCCTTTTCTGGATGTCCTACTTACAAGGCACGACAAAGGCCTGCAGTCCTCGGTGCACAGGAAGCCAACCCACACAGGACGGTACCTACATTTCGATTCCAACCATCCCATCCCGCACAAAGCATCTGTCGTGACGTCATTACTGAAGAGAGCCGACTCCATATGTTCCTCAAGTCAAGAAAAAAAAAAAAGAAAAAAGGAAGGAGAACAACCGAGTCATTTCTGACCTCCAAAAGAACGGCTACCCAAGCTCATTCATCCGGCGCATTATCAGGAAACAAGAAAGGCAAAACAAAATCCGGTCTATTATTTCCTCAGACGCATGCCAGAAGCGGAAACGTGTTTGCGTCCCCTACGTGAGAGGCGTGAGCGAGACGCTCGGTCGCATTCTCGGAAAAGAAGGGGTGCTGACAACGCACAAACCGACCAGCACTATCGGTCGCCTTCTCCCCCGCCCAAAAAACCGGCAGCCCAGAGAAAAGGCCCAGGGCGTCGTGTACAAAATTCCGTGTTCCGTCTGCCCGGCGTCGTACATAGGGGAAACGAAGAACTTCGCGGAAAGGATGAACCAACACAAAGCGGACGTCCGTCACATGAATCGTCAACGCAGCGCCGTGGCCGAACACTGTGAAGGGTGTGACCACCCAATTGACTTCGACAGCACCATTGTATTGGAAACGGAAGCTAACCCACGCAGGAGGCTTCTACTCGAGTCGTGGCACATACAGCAAACACGAGAGAATGTTAATCGTTCCCTGGGGACTCTCCCCTCATCCTACGTCCATGGGCTGCGGCCATTGACCCGCAGGTCCTCCACACAGGGGCTTAAAAAGCCAAGCTGCGCTCGCCCGTAGTCACACCGTGAAGAAGGGGCCGAGCCGGTCCCGAAACGTCGTGTTTTTCCTGTATTTTACTTGGTTGGCGTCACTTACCTTCTCCTAACATTAAATTTCCCAACCAGACAGACTTCTGTCGAATGTTTTCTTTTGAGTCTATACGCCAAGACTTCGGCATCGAGACCATGCAGCTAGTGAAGCGATACGTCAACATCTCCAAGAGTATTGCTGTCTTCCGGACACATCTAAACTTCAACAAGACCTGCAAGGAAAAGGATGTGATACCCGTGAGCCTTCGCCTAAAGCGCCCTGTAACCACCGCAGAAGGCCTACGGCTGGTGTCCAAAACGGAGCAACAGTTATTAAGTGCGCGGATACACGAGTGCCATTCCGTTCTCCGCAAAAAGGAGCTGGACCGGTTCTTCGCGCGCCGCCAACTAGAACACAGGATGCCTGAGCTCTTCCCGCGGGTGGACGCCTTTGCCATGGAAGCGGCCTCCACTGCAGCCAACAAACATCGTGAGTGTCAAAACAAGAAGTTGTTTGCCCTACAGCAGCGGCAGAAGAAACAGCCTGACCCCCATAACTCTGGCTTTGTAAAGAACCTCTCCTCCCGTCGCTTAACACCGCCCGAATCCTCTGTTCTCGCAAAAGGACATGGATTCAACATATCATCTGGTCCCGCCCTCCCAAAACTAGTCGCAGCTGTTGAAGATGCGATCCAGCACCTGGAACCGCACGTCAGGGAAGAGGTCCGCCTGAAAGCGATTGGTGTCATCGCCAAGGTACCCCCCAAATTTCCGAGCAATCTGTCTCAACTGGAACGAAAAGCCCTACGCGGTCTCAGGGACGACACCGACATCGTCATACTCCCGGCAGACAAGGGCAACTCTACAGTGGTGATGGACCGACGCGACTACGAGGAGAAGGCGTCAGCCCTTTTGAGCAGTGGGGCGTATGAGAAGGTTCGCAAGGATCCGACTTCAAACACTCAGGCAACACTCAACAAAACCCTGGCAGAGATGTTCAAGCGGCATCCTGATTTCAAATGGCTTTACCTCCGCCTCATCTCCAGAAACGGCTCAGCTCCAGGTTTTTACGGGCTACCTAAAACTCACAAACCTGGCGTCCCCCTTCGGCCAATTGTAGACTTCACCCTGTCTCCTCTGCGACGTCTCTCTGACTACCTGCACAAGGTACTGGCGCCGCTCGCCGGCAGAACACCCACGTATGTACAGAATTCGCGGCATTTCGTCCAACTTGTCTCGAACCTTACCGTGGAGGAAGACGAAAGCCTAGTCTCGTTTGACGTGGTGTCGCTATTTACCTGCGTACCGGTTCCCCTTGCTGTGTCCGTTGCTCGCCGCGCACTCGAAAACGACCAAACGCTGCACGAGAGAACTCCACTCAACGTCGATGAGGTATGTCGCCTTCTCGACCTCTGTCTGCGCAGTACCTTTTTCACCTACAACGGAGAATTTTTCAAGCAAACAACCGGAACTGCTATGGGGGCATCAATTTCAGTCACAGTGGCTAACCTAACCATGGAAGACGTCGAAAGCCGGGCCCTCTCCTCCTTTAATCCCAAGCCAAAGTTATTCCTCCGTTATGTAGACGACTGCTTTTGTGTGGTGAAAACCTCAGAGATAGAAAACCTCCAGAGTCATCTAAATTCAGTTGAACCGGCCATACAATTTACTGTTGAGCATGAACAGCAGGGCAGCCTGCCTTTTCTGGATGTCCTACTTACAAGGCACGACAAAGGCCTGCAGTCCTCGGTGCACAGGAAGCCAACCCACACAGGACGGTACCTACATTTCGATTCCAACCATCCCATCCCGCACAAAGCATCTGTCGTGACGTCATTACTGAAGAGAGCCGACTCCATATGTTCCTCAAGTGAAGAAAAAAGGAAGGAGAAGAACCGAGTCATTTCTGACCTCCAAAAGAACGGCTACCCAAGCTCATTCATCCGGCGCATTATCAGGAAACAAGAAAGGCAAAACAAAATCCGGTCTATTATTTCCTCAGACGCATGCCAGAAGCGGAAACGTGTTTGCGTCCCCTACGTGAGAGGCGTGAGCGAGACGCTCGGTCGCATTCTCGGAAAAGAAGGGGTGCTGACAACGCACAAACCGACCAGCACTATCGGTCGCCTTCTCCCCCGCCCAAAAAACCGGCAGCCCAGAGAAAAGGCCCAGGGCGTCGTGTACAAAATTCCGTGTTCCGTCTGCCCGGCGTCGTACATAGGGGAAACGAAGAACTTCGCGGAAAGGATGAACCAACACAAAGCGGACGTCCGTCACATGAATCGTCAACGCAGCGCCGTGGCCGAACACTGTGAAGGGTGTGACCACCCAATTGACTTCGACAGCACCATTGTATTGGAAACGGAAGCTAACCCACGCAGGAGGCTTCTACTCGAGTCGTGGCACATACAGCAAACACGAGAGAATGTTAATCGTTCCCTGGGGACTCTCCCCTCATCCTACGTCCATGGGCTGCGGCCATTGACCCGCAGGTCCTCCACACAGGGGCTTAAAAAGCCAAGCTGCGCTCGCCCGTAGTCACACCGTGAAGAAGGGGCCGAGCCGGTCCCGAAACGTCGTGTTTTTCCTGTATTTTACTTGGTTGGCGTCACTTACCTTCTCCTAACATTAAATTTCCCAACCAGACAGACTTCTGTCGAATGTTTTCTTTTGAATTCTCTGAACATCAACGGCCAAGGACTGCCCATGTAATTCTACAGATTTCCTGGAGATGTCCTACATTCTTGGCGGAAAAAATTTAATATTGGAAAATTGTAACGTACAGTAACAAAAATATTGAAGGTAATGGTCCACCCTTTCTATATGCAGCAAAATCTTAAATATTTTTCTTCGCTCGTATCGAGCAGTTGACGATAGGAAAGACGTTATTACGAAAAAAAATGCAAGCCTATCGATGGGAGATTGCTATAGTGAAATCTTCCAGTATATGAAAAAAAATGCGTTCATACACTTTTTCCTATTCAAAAATGTTTTTGTCCGGAATTGTTGGGTTTGAAATGGATGAGAACGAGAAACTGCAGGCGTCGATAACTGCTATGGGCGGGGTGTAGTAAGCTTTTTCCTGTTGCTAAACACGTTTGGTATCAATTGCAGGCGTAATATTATTTCTGAGCAGTTTTTGCTGTAATTCATTAAGCATGCAGTGTTTAGTAAAGCTCGCGCTAACGAAACTCATTTTTTTGCCGTTTTTTATTTTGGAGACTGACTACAGCTAGCGGCATAATGCAGACGCGTGTGAGGCAAGGTCAGTGATCTCCTCAATGTTCAGACTTGTGACGCCTGGCTCAATTTTTGAAGTTGCTTTACATGTAAGAAATTAAAAAAATAAAAATAATCAAAATGTTTGCTTGCACATGAATTAGCATTTGCATATGAGCGATGGCACTGCAAATAAATTGTTTTGGGGATGCGCGTGCGCTGAAATCGGCATTAAAATAAATACACCAACAGCTTATCTCCGTTGTAGCGATTGACCAAACTAGAGCATTTTTTCTCTTATCCGTATATAGTAAGCAGCTGGTAGGCGCATTTCGTGTGTGTTTTCGTTTTTCTCCTCAGCCTCGCGTGTCGCCTTAAGGCCACTTTATTTTAAGTTAAAATAAAAATTATTTCCATCATTATTCATCGAAACAGGTAATAAAATCCTTATTATTTGGCCAACAAACCTGCATGCACCGAAGTGCTCAGCCATCCAACGAAATTAAGCATCTTGCGAAGATGGCCGCGCCCAAAAAAAAATTGTATTTGCCTCGAATTCCACGTCTTAAATGACCTCGTCATTTACTTGCGATACACATTTCGCCGTTACGGTACCGGCTTTTTCGTCAACAATCTGATTCACGTAGTGGGCCTGATCCACTAGCAGTTCTTTTTTCAAGATTGCGCAGCGAAAAAAATTTTTTTTTTGTCCACTATTTCTTTTAACCTACATCTCAGAGCGTACTGCCGCGACAGAAAGAAATGCGAACAGCGCAGTGCCTAGGCGCTCCGCTGTTGGAATTTATTTTCGTCACGCTTATACTTGGCTCGCAACACAAATACACTAGAGACATCCGTCATACAATAATGTACCATTCTAGCGTCTTTTGTTACTACCGAGATAAAAACGCATTGATGCTCAATTCCGACTGCGCAGCGCGTGGGCGCCGTGCTGTTCTTTTTTTTCTAGCGCCCCTGTACATTTTGCTAATCCTCTGAAGCTCGTCAGGGTTCAAGCACGAGGGAAAAAGCTCGGGACTGCACAAAGAGATTTACAGGCTGGCCAACACGTGCAAAGTACGTGCAGAACTGGCTTTTTTTCAGGGGTAAGCGCGCTGCTCGCGCAGCTACTCAATGGGAGGGGTGACCGGTTTGCCCGGACAAAAATGCGGAGTCGGCCGGAGAGGGCGCTTTTCACTGGCGTCCGCAGCGCCCCCCTGCGAAGCTGCAGTCCCCTATTGGGAATGCTGGGGAAAATCGGCAGTCGGCTCTAGGCCGTTGAAGAGAGGAGGTCGCTTCTATTGTGAACCCCTGTCGAAACGTTTCGTCACGCCGAATTGTCGAGCGTTTACTGGATGAGCGATACGCGATCAAATTTTGAGTAAATCTTGTTAAAACGGGCAAAGAGACTCACAACATGATTAAGGAGGCCTACGATGACGCTTCCATGGGTAGATCAGGTGTTTTTTGAGTGGCACAAGCTTTTCCGAGAAGGTAAGGAAGGAGTGGAGGAAGACGACCGCTTTAGACACCCTTCGACCAGCAAGACCAACGAAAATGTGTAGCGAGGGAAACTTTTACTTAACAGTGATCGTAGAATGAGTATCAGAATGATTGCTGATGATGTGAGCATTCCTCAAACCTAAGTTTTTGAGATCGTGACAGAAAACTTATCCATGAGGAAAGCGTGCGCGAAGTTGGTGCCGGGAGTGTTGTCAGAGGAGGAAAAGGCCAACCGGTAGGATCTTCTTCATCATCTGAATGAGGACCCCGATTTTTTGCCTAGCACAAGGCGGCAACGCTGCCTCAGCCCCCCTACAGCCTCGACTTGGCCCCGCCAGACTTTTTTCTATTACCGAGAATAAAATCGACGCTCGAGGGGAAACATCACGGATCGGTAGAGGTGGTTCAACAGGCCGTGACGAGGGAGCTAAACAGCATTTCGGTCCAGGCGTTCCTGGAGGCGTACGAAAACTGTAAAAGTCATTGGCAGCAGCGTGTAGGTGCGGAAGGGTGCTACCTTGAAAAATTGTAATCGTTTGTACTATTCTCTTGAATAAATTTTGTTTAAAAAAATGAGTCCTACTACTTTCAGAACAGACCATGTATAACTCAGAAGTACTTGTACTTGGGCGTGTTAGTTCATAACTTTTCAGGAGGACACAGGGGCGCAATAAAAGACACGGGCATAGATGTAGACAGGGACGAGCGCTTACACAGCGCGATCAGCCCGATGTAGAAGAAATATAACTAAGAAGTACTTGTATTTGGGCGTGTTGGTTCATTAGTTTTCAGGAGGACACAGGGGCTTCTAAGTACTTCTGAGTTATATTTCTTCTACATCGGGCTTATCGCGTTGTGTAAGCGCTCGTCCCTGTCTACTTCTATGTCCGTGTCTTTTATTGCGCCCCTGTGTCCTCCTGAAAAGTTATGAGCCAACACGCCCAAATACAAGTACTTCTGAGTTGTATTTCTTCTACATCGGGCTCATCGCTTTGTGTAAGCGCTCGTCCCTGTCTACTTCTATGTCCGTGTCTTTTATTGCGCCCCTGTGTGCTCCTTAAAAGTTATGAATCAACACGCCCAAATACACGTACTTCAGAGTTATATTTCTTCTACATCGGGCTCATCGCTTTGTGTAAGCGCTCGTTCCTGTCTACTTCTATGTCCGTGTCTTTTATTGCGCCCCTGTGTCCTCCTGAAAAGTTATGAACTAATACGCCCAAATACAAGTACTTCTGATCATAAATATTGTTACGAGGTGGCGAGCCTAGAAAAAGGACGACATGATGTCAGATGATATGATTTAATGGCTGTGGGCCTAGCGCGAGCGCTCCATCCCGCGCCACTGCCCTCTTCTTCTTCGTAACATGACCGGGTTCCTCCGAGCGATCGTCCCGTTCGATTGCTTAAATTTTCAATGATGAGGTGGCGATGACCATGATCACAAGGGATAGAAGAAGATGAAAGGCTTGCCACCAAGATGAACGAGATGATCTGGTGAACGGTTGTCCCCGGAGCTTCAGGTCCAGCGGTCGGTCGCCACAGCCGAAGGTTAGGGATTAAGGACTCGCCGGACAGCTTGGGCGGGGGTGCCGTCTTGATTCGGATCGTCGTCGGGTCATGCTGCGTCTGGTCCTGGTCGTCGTGTCTTGTGGTCGGGGCTGGGGACGGGGCTGGGGAAGGCGGCTGGTCGGTCTGGTCAGGTCGGGCTCGGGTTGAGCTGGCGGCGGAGTCCAGGTCCCCTCGGCCAACGACGAAGGCGAGCAGAAGGTGGCAATGCTCCAGGGACCAGGATGACGATGTACCCCGCACCTCACACCAAGTGTTACGAGGTGGCAAGCCTAGAAAAAAGACGACATGATGACAGATGATATTATTTAATGGCTGTGGGCCTAGCGCGAGCGCTCCGTCCCGCGCCACTGCCCTCTTCTTCTTGGTAACAATATATTGCACAATTAGGAGCGACTTCAGTGCGCATTCATGTGCCACTAATTTGCATATAGTGGTCGCTATGAAATTCAAAGTTATTGATTTCCAGTACTAAATGCAGCAGTGTTACAAGGGTTGTGAAGCCAATTAGCATACCCCTTGGGAATCTCGGTAAGCGTTAACGACTGCCCTTATCCAATCCGATTGGGTTATAATGGTGTATAGGGAACGACATCGAGGTTAGCAAGGATATTGCTTGCGGGAATGAGCAGGTCAGTTTTGCCAGAATGAAAGTGAGTTGTATCTTGGACAAGCTGTCGACAAACCTGGAAATCTTTTTCCCGGGCATGACGGGGTACCTAACTCGTTGTTTCGCAATTTGGAAGGACCTGCTCTACAGTCCCTCCTTGATACATTAAATGAGGTCTGGAATTCTGGAGTTATTCCTGCAGAGTGGAAACATTCTATCTTTGTCCCAATACCCAAATCAGGTCAGCCGCCGGTTTCTCTTTCGGCCCTCCTCTGTATTTCACTTACGCCCACTATCTGCAAGCTTTATGAACACATTCTAGCAGCTCGCTTGTCATAGATGGCTGGAATTGAATGATTGTTATCCAGAATCTGAAAATGGATTCCGCCCTCACATTGGAACACAGAACGGTCTTGCTGTTTTGGCTGCGGATGTACTTAACAATTCTCCCCATAGTCATCTTGTTCGTACGGTGATCGCTACTGACATCAGAAAGGCCAATGACAACATCCTTCACTCCGCAATTCTTGGCACCCTTCAAGATCTCTGTCTCCCGCATCGCTTTCTCCTTTCAATTCACTCATTTTTAACAACCATAAACTTCAGTGTACGTGTCCATGGGAAGCCTTTTGGACACTTTATCTCCAACCGCGGTGTACCCCAGGGCTCCGTCGTCACCCACACATTATTTAACGTAACTTTTATAACTCTTGTCCGAGCCCTAGAGAAAATTCCTTCTGTGCGCGTCCTTGCGTATGCCGACGACATAACCTTGTGGTCTTGTCATCCAGATGCGTCTGTGCTGCAGTCGGCGCTCCGGCAAGCGTTGGATGCCTTAACATCACGCCTACCATCTTTGGGTCTGACCCTCTCGTGTAATAAATCCTGTTTCATTCGCATTGGAAACAGAAGTGGCTTACGGAAAGCAGCCCCTTTTACCTTCACGATAGATTATTCTCAAATTTCTCAAGTAGAAAGTGTGCGTGTACTAGGTCTTCTACTTCATACATCTGGGACTGGGACTCCGTGGCTAAACGCGACCCTTAAATCGGCTCACGCTACTCTCGGTCTGATTCGACGCATAGCTATGTGCTCTGGCCGATCGCGTTTTGATACTGCCCGCCAGCTCGTGCGCTCCATCCTCCAGCCGCGGATGTGTACCAGGCCCAATTTCATCGCCTCACCCGTCGACAGTGGGACTCCCTTGAACCAGTCAATCGGGAGGCTATGCGTGCCATAACTTATCTTCCTCGTAACACACCCATACCCATTCTGCAAGAGTACGCTTAACTTAATACAGTAAACGAAATCATCGTCCAGCGTGAGGCTAACAGAGCACACAAGATGTTGCTTCAGCTTCATCGTTTACAGAATCTTCCTCCATGGTCATACTGTCAACTCACAGACAATTGCTCCTCTGCTTCGACGCCGATATCAGCCGCGCATCTTCCTTCAGGGTGCATAATATACACTGATGCATCACACACAGCACTGCAGGGAGTTACCGCAGTTTAGAGTCCCTCCCATCCTCATCTTAACTCCCGCGCTACATATAGCGCGGATACTTGCTCCTCCCTTGCCTTGGAGCTTCAAGCGATACACAATGCCATTGCTTCCCTTCCACTCGTACCCACTTTTGATATTGTTCACATTTACACCGACTCCCTTGCCCTCCTTAAGCAGCTTAAGGCTGTCCGGCGCACATTCGAAGTTACACAATCCATTCACCAACTGCACAAAATACCCCTGTCCTGTGCTTATACACTAGATTCGCGGCCATGCCCAGGATCCCCATAATATTCACGTGGATGAAATGACAAATTTTGACAGATCAGACATCCTGCCACCTTCCCCTCTTCCCCCAGATCCGTTCCTGTCCCATGTTTCCGAGGAACAGGCTGTGCGTCAGCGAACACGCGCTCTAATTCCTCCGTGTTCGCACCCTCTCCGCCTTAGTCTCACTCGGGAGGAGGAGGTATCTGTGCGCCGGATTCGGACAGGAGCGGCTCTGACTCCTTCTGTGCGTCATCGGTGGCGTGACAAACGTTTCGAAGTGACTGACAAGTGTCCACATTGTGGTGCTGCGCCAGACCTGTGTGACGAAAAACACTTGCTGTGGACTTGCCCGGCTACAGCTTCCGTGAGACGACGCTTCCGAAAGAAGGTAGGCCTTGGATGAGATGTTGCAGGCGACTATCGCAAGTGGACTCATGATAATCGTTTTATAGTGAACTTTTGCCACTTTTTAAGCGAGGATTGTTTACACTCATTCTTATAACTTTCTTCCCCTTTTAGATTATGCCTAATGCAAACATGTCGAATAAAAAAAAACTTTCTGACGCAGTTCCTGTATCAGAAATAATTGGTAGTCCCGGATTATTTCCCTTACGTATTTTGGCAGATGGTAGAACTAACCTGGGATGATGGACAACAAAGCGATTTTATCAGTTATTTGGTTCTCCTTTACGAGGTCTTCTAGAGTGGTTTGGACCACGTGCTTGAAATGCGAGGCTGGGTCAGAAGCTGCATGTTTATAGAAAGATTTTTTGCTTAGCTGCCCCTATGCCTCATTCTTGTAGTCTTTGGCATTTATCAAGTCAATTGCGCACCTTTTTTTACGGGCGTTATAAACATGTCGGAATGTGTGGCGAGGGATTTCAAAGAAATTTCTTCGTTGTGGGGAAGATGGGTTTCTTAAATTCGAGCGCCTTTTTATTCCGACAGTATGTCACGGTGCATAGCCTTCATGCAAAGATCGAGGCATTTATCTCGCCGTGGAGAAGACGTCCAGTGCGTAGTCGACAGCGGAGATGGTCCAGCGTCTCCGTTCTCGTACTTATTGGCCCAGTACTCTCGACGGCTTAGGCGACGGGTAAAATTATAAAGTCTATGTAAAACAGGAACTCAATTATGTTTCTGCTGATGGTACAGTACCTCAGGCCTTTGATAAGATACCATGCTCTTCCTTGGAGAAGTTTACATCCCAAAGATCAACTATAGAAACAACCCCACATGTTTGCTTACCGAGAGAAGAATGTTCACTGTCAACAAGATCTTCGGGAATGTTTATTACTTCTGGACTCTCGGTAGAAACACTAATACCATCACTGGTCTGTTTTGTTTTTTTGGCGAATAATAGGCTACTTATTTCTGTTTTGCAGTTTCCCAAAGTGCGCATCTCGTGGTCTGTCAGATAGTTACTATTGTAAAGAGGCAAGTCAAACAATTAATGTGGACGGCCACAACCTTTGCTAGAACGGTGCTGCTTAGCAGGCCGGCGTCAACCCGAACTTCGTCAGCTTCGTCTTCGGCTTCTTCAGCTTGTTCGGCTCTGGTCGTTGGGGTATCAAACCCGAACTGTCTTTTTTCCCATTATCAATAAATTATTTTTCTTGTTGTAGCAAGCTATGAAGGCAAGATTTATCATGCTCTATTACAACATCCAATAGCCGCATAGATGCATAGATGCATTCCTCAAAATCTTTCCTCTTTTTGCCACGTGACTCGGTGATAGTTCTGACACGGCTGGTTTCACATATATCCGTAAACCCTTTGGTGCAACATCATCTCTGTTGTATGAAATTAAAGTGCTAACATGAAGCTAATACCCTAATGTTTTTCAACAATTTTACGACCATTTAAAAGATTTCTAGAAAGTTAAGAGTTGGCAGCTGCATCTGGAAGCACAGAGTGACGCCAATGTCATGCACCCTGGGAGGCAACATAAGAGAATACACTGCTACTCAGGTCGTTGTTGGTACTCCGCTGTTGGCGGTGGCGGTGGGGGGAGGTCCGAATTCGGACATTTTTGCGTGGTCTTGCTCGCTGGTTTGCACGAAGCGTGGTCCAGCCACGGTGCCTGGCTCTGTGCTGAGTCCCGTAGGATGATGTGCTACAGATGACCTGCTATTAGGGCTACACCCTCAAAACTCGAATTAAGGCCGTCCGCAGGAAGAGCCCGGCCGATTGGAATCAATTGGAGCCCATGGTCGAAGTAAAACACTCCCCTCGTGAGACAGCAGTGCTTGCGCACAAGGCTGTTAAACACGCACGCCTCCCGGTTGCACCACTCCCCGAAATGCCGGTTACGGCCTCACGGGTGGCGATCTGGTGCTCGAGGGAGCACCAAAGTTGCGTAAATTTTGCTCTCATTCCGCTTCTCCTTGATCACGCTGGTCAGCTGCTGGTACCACTCGAATGTCGTTTTTGCTGGCTGCTTTGAAATGTCGTTGGTCCGCAGAAGCAGAACTACTGTTGTCACAGAGCGAGGGACGAAGTCCAGCAGGTGCATAGCCTCTTCTACAGTGGCTCTGTTTTGAGAAATAAAGGCAGAGATCCGTTCCACTCACGATGGAAGTGACTGAGAAGAAGCTTGCTTTGGGAGTCACCGATTACTGCTGCAGTTATTGAGGTGCTTGGGAATTTCCAGGTGATTTCGTTCGCCGTGACTTTGTCAGGTGCCATGAAAGAAATATAAGGGATATCAAAACTTTCATGGCACAAGCCATCAAAGGATGTGTTGAAATGCTTAAGCAGCACCGGGCACAGTACAGTGTTAGTCAGAATTTTGTTGACGAGGCGCACGTCAGCGCGATCCAGTCCCTTTCAAGGGGTCGAGTAGCGCCGGTACTCTTCCTTGTGGTAATCGGTGATGTGTTTGAATGTGAATGTAAGGGTCAGATTTTCTGATTGGGAGTAAGCTTCCAAGAACAGAAAGGTAGCCCGGGGAGAGAGTGCGCGGGCGGCCTGATCAAAATAAATTGGTTTTTTGAGGAAAGTAAATGGCGCAGTATCTGTCTCACATATATCGGCGGACACCTGAACCGTGCCGTAAGGGAAGGGAGGAAGGTAGGAGTGAAAGAAGAAAGCGAGAAAGAGGTGCCGTAGTGGAGGTCTCCGGAATAATTTCGACCACCTAGCCTGTTCTTTTCCCTGGAGTCCCTGGTGTCCGGCGGCTCAATCAAGTCACGTGATGTTGTATCTTCCTATCGGCAGCTAGACTGCAATATGCGCTAGGCAAGCGGGGAGCCCATCTCAGCTCATTGTCCCGACAGGCGCCTCGCGAGTAGGTGATAATGTGCTTCGACCTGTGATTAGAGAGACAGAGCAATGGCAATCTCCTCCGCGTGTGTAGTGCTGCAGGCTTTTAAAGTGAGCTAGTTAACTGTTTTTGTGTTGTATACGAAGGCGGCCGTGTGCAACCCCCGTGGTGTGGTCCCGCAACGTCCACGTAACACGTTTTTTTGGTGACCATCATCATCATCGTCACCATCATCAGCCTGACTACCCCCCCCCCCCCCCCTGCAGTGCAAAGGCCTATCCCATGTCTCTTCAATTAACTCTATCCTTTGCGAATTGAGGCCATCGTATCCCCGCAAACTTCTTAATGTCATCCACCCCTCTAACTTTACTTCGCCCCCTGCTACATTTGCTTTCTCTTGGAATCCACTCAGTTACCCTTAAGGACCAGCGGTTACCTTGCCTTCGCATCACAAGCCCTGCCCAAGCCCACTTCCTGTTCTTGATTTATACTAGGATGTCATTAACCCGCGTTTGTTCCCTCACCCACTCCGTCCGTATACCACAGCTGTATCTTACCGGTCCTCACCTACGGGGCAGAAACGTGGAGGCTAACAAAGAGGGTTAAGCTTAAGTTAAGGACAACGCAGCGAGCTATGGAAAGGGAAATGGTAGGTGTAATGTTAAGAAATTGGTGACCATAGTATCACGCCAAAGCTTGCGCGAACGCCTGCCGACGACCGGTATGGTCTTCTCTGAAAATATCGAGGGGAAGGAGTCGGACCCGGAGGGCGCGTCTCCACGGTTCTGGCACTCTCTTCCTTTCCTGAATATAGTAGCCGAGTTTGATGCGTAGCCGGTAGAAGAGGCTGCGACCGGACGTGGTCTGCGCAAGACGCGTGTATTGGTTAACTAAGTGGCTTCTGTAAACTCCCGGAAGGCGTTCACCACATTCAAGGCCAGAAGTCTCTGGTTGGAAGTGGCGACCGGGAGGTCTAGAGCCCGCTTGATGACTTTCCGGTGGATGACCTCCAGTTGGTCATCATCGTGTTGGCGCCGGTGCAAGCAGGGGGTCGAGTAGAGGATCCTACTCGTTACGAAAGCATGGGCAAGCCGCAGTTAATCCTTGCTTCGTAATCCGCCCCGCTTGTTGGAGACCCGGCGGACCATTCGGCCCACCTGGTCTCCCACCGTGCGAAGTTTGGCCAGGGTGGTGTTGGCCCTGCGTTGGTGGTGTATGAAGAGGCCAAGGACGCGGATCTCCTTGGTCGCCCGGATCGGTTTCGAGGGGAGACTGATGCGAAGCGGAGTTGTGTCCCGAGCGGAGGCACGTACGCGCACAAATTCAGATTTAGCTGGAACGCACTGGATGGAGTCCGCAGTAGGTCGCGTAGTCGTCGACTAGGTTCCAATATTCCATGACTACAGCGCAACGAACGGGACAAGAAGGACACAGGCAGAGACACAACACAGCGCTGTGTGGTGTCTCTGCCTGTGTCCTTCTTGTCATGGAATATCATGTAGTCATGGAATATCGGAACCAATTCGCCCAGCAACTTACCTCGACTAGGGTCGCCGCTGCTTGCAGGCAGGATTCCATGTGGCCCAGGTTTCCTTGCGTGACCAAAATAGGTGAGGTGCGTTTCCGCAGTCAACGCAAAGAGTCATGGGAAAATCGTCTGCTAGCTACTTCCGGTTCCAAATTGCTCAACTGATTGAATGTTTCGCCCTATTCACCGCGTAAGTTGACATCGTTTGTGCGATAAATAACTCGCGGTACTAGTAAGCAAACAAGCGAAGGGGAGGAGGGGCTCGTTATAAATATGAAAGAAGCCAACAGCCACAGAAACCAAGGGGCAAAGGGGATTTTTAATTTATTTACTTTGTGGTGTTGATCAATTTTAGAATATTACTGAATATGTTATCGCTTAAAGCTAATTGATTAGAAAAGCAGAAAAGAAAACAACAACTGCCGCCGGTGGGATCCGAACCCACGACCTCCGAATTACGCGTCCGGTGCTCTACCTCTGAGCTACGGCGACGGCTGTCAAATCTGCTTTCGGGGGTATTTATGTTTACAAGTAATCTAACCTTGAGTGTGTTCATCAGCGCCACCCACGTTCATAAGCGGCGGACGTAGAACGTCCTGTGTTACCGCAGGTGTGACGTAGAACGTCATCGAACGGAGAGGGTGGAAGCTGCGTGAGAACCCTCTTATGCTTCCCTATGGCGTCAAGGCTGCCAGAACCGAGACCTTCGCTAAGCAATTAAGCAAACAAGCGAAGGGGAGGAGGGGCTCGTTATAGATATGAAAGAAGCCAACAGCCACAGAAACCAAGGGGCAAAGGGGATTTTTAATTTACTTACTTTGTGGTGTTGATCAATTTTAGAATATTACTGAATATGTTATCGCTTAAAGCTAATTGATTAGAAAAGCAGAAGAAAAAACAACCACTGCCGCCGGTGGGATCCGAACCCAGGACCTCCGAATTACGCGTCCGGTGCTCTACCTCTGAGCTACGGCGACGGCTGTCAAATCTTCTGCTTTCGGGGGTATTTATGTTTACAAGTAATCTAACCTTGAGAGTGTTCATCAGCGCCACCCACCCGCGTTCATAAGCGGCGGACGTAGAACGTCCTGTGTTACCGCAGGTGTGACGTAGAACGTCATCGAACGGAGAGGGTGGAAGCTGCGTGAGAACCCTCTTATGCTTCCCTATGGCGTCAAGGCTGCCAGAACCGAGACCCTCGCTAAGCAATTAAGCAAACAAGCGAAGGGGAGGAGGGGCTCGTTATAGATATGAAAGAAGCCAACAGCCACAGAAACCAAGGGGATTTTTAATTTATTGACTTTGTGGTGTTGATCAATTTTAGAATATTACTGAATATGTTATCGCTTAAAGCTAATTGATTAGAAAAGCAGAAGAAAAAACAACCACTGCCGCCGGTGGGATCCGAACCCACGACCTCCGAATTACGCGTCCGGTGCTCTACCTCTGTGCTACGGCGACGGCTGTCAAATCTTCTGCTTTCGGGGGTATTTATGTTTACAAGTAATCTAACCTTGAGAGTGTTCATCAGCGCCACCCACGTTCATAAGCGGCGGACGTAGAACGTCCTGTGTTACCGCAGGTGTGACGTAGAACGTCATCGAACCGAGAGGGTGGAAGCTGCGTGAGAACCCTCTTATGCTTCCCTATGGCGTCAAGGCTGCCAGAACCGAGACCCTCGCTAAGCAATTAAGCAAACAAGCGAAGGGGAGGAGGGGCTCGTTATAAATATGAAAGAAGCCAACAGCCACAGAAACCAAGGGGCAAAGGGGATTTTTAATTTAATTACTTTGTGGTGTTGATCAATTTTAGAATATTACTTAATATGTTATCGCTTAAAGCTAATTGATTAGAAAAGCAGAAGAAAAAACAACCACTGCCGCCGGTGGGATCCGAACCCACGACCTCCGAATTACGCGTCCGGTGCTCTACCTCTGTGCTACGGCGACGGCTGTCAAATCTTCTGCTTTCGGGGGTATTTATGTTTACAAGTAATCTAACCTTGAGAGTGTTCATCAGCGCCACCCACGTTCATAAGCGGCGGACGTAGAACTGATTACACTTGTAGGGTCTGCTCGCGGGCAAGTCAAATCCCGCGCCGCTCACCGCGGGTAGCCTGGGACCCCGTCTTCCCGAGTGGGGGGGCGGGGGGAGCGAGGCTGGGAGAGAGCCTTTATAAGGCGAGACCGGAGAGGCTCGCGGGCTCTTGCTCTCGGACCAGCCCTGCGGACGGACCACCTGACCCAGCTGCCACGACGACGACCGGCCCCCTGATGTGAGAATAAACCCTTTGTACAAAGTCCTGCCTCGAGTGACTGCCTGTGCGTCCCCGCGCAGAGGAATTGCCCACAAATAATGGCGCCCAACGTGGGGCTTTAATTAACACCTTGTGGACGATTTCTCTGCCGATTTTGGGACGTGCAGCCAGACTCGTGGCAGGCCCTCTTTGTTCAGGGCCACGCCGGACCGATAGGGTTAAGGAGCGGGTCAGGCGGAATGTTCGCGGGGTAGCGACTTGTGTAGTGTTGTAAATTTGTTAGGGGTTTTGTGTTATTTATGTAGTTTTCGGGCGTTTTCTGTTGTGTATTTCCGCGTGCTTGTAGACAGATTGTTGTGTATGTGAATGTTCTTGTTGCCATGAGCAGTTAGCCGGTGCGGCCGGACAGTTGGCGCGAACTATGCCTCCCAGAAAGGATGTTTCAGCCACGGCTTTGGATGGCGGGGCAGCCGGTAGTGAGTCGGTCGACGCGACGGCCGTAATGGAGCAGGTGACTGAGATGTTTGCCGCATTAGCCCGTCAGCTCGGTTCGGTGGCTGGCGCCAACCAGGCCGCAGCATCGGTAGCATCGGCGACAGCATCGCGCCCGAGGATAAATATAGAGGTCCCCTCCTTTTCCGGGTACACGGACGCGAATCAGTCCACGAGTTTTTGCAACAACTCGAGGACTACCAGACGGCTCTGGGCGCCCCAGATGACGTAATGCTAGGGCAGGTCCTGCCTGTAGCACTCGTCGAGAGCGCGGCGCGATGGAGGCGCTGCCAGCCGACTTTCCAGTCGCTGGCGGACTTCAAAGACCGTTTCCGCGCCGAGTTCTTGCCGCCTGATTATGATCGCCGGATGCTGGATGAGCTCGCGTTGCGCACCCAACACCCAGAGGAAAGCCTCCTCGAGTACGTACGCGCAATGCAAGAGCTGTACAAGAGGGCAGATCCGACGGCAACCGACCGAGATGATCAGGCAGTGCCATCCACGCTTCAAGCCGTATCTGCGGGGCCGCAGTTTTACAAACCTCGAGGCCCTAGCGCAGGAGGCCAAGACCGTGCAGGCGGATTTACTCGCCGAACTGCGCTACCAGCCGCCCCCCAGGCCGGCCGAATCGCTAGAACCGGGATGCGCATGGGATGGAGGCCGAGAATGCGCGATGAGGGCTCGGTGCGCCGAGGTAATGGCCGTGGAAAGGCAGGCGGAACCCCCTGTTGTCCCTCGCGCGCTTGACCCGTACGCATTCGAGCAGCGGCGTCGTGCCGGTCTCACAGGCCAAGCGCGGAGCGAGCGTCAGGAATGCGCGGAGAAAGGGGAGATCCATCCCCAACCGCTTCGTGGAACGAGGGGTCCTCCGTCCACGCGGCGGGTGAATGACCGGCTTTGCTGGAATTGCAGCCAGCCCGGCCACGTGGCACGCGAATGCCAAGCTAGGCGTATGCAGGGAAACGCCAGGCGCTGGCGGTGATGTCTGGTGGCACCGGCATTTCACCGTCAGCGGGAGAATTTCATGGTTGTCAAGGCGCTAGTCAGGAAAAGAACTCCCGCGCCGGCGACGGGGAGGCCTTTGTCCCGCTCGCCTGTAGAGCTCAGGGAGTCGTTCCGCGCTCAAGCCCTTTTATGCTAGTGCAGTTAGCGGGTCGATGCTACTCTGCCCTCGTAGACACGGGCTCAACGCTGTCACTGGTCGGTGACGAGGTGTACGAGGCCTGCCGGATAGGTAACATCCGTGTCAGACCGGCCGAAACCCCGTTAAGCTTAGCAGCTGGGGCGGCAAAGGGAGCAGTGCGTCTTACGATGCGTTTTGACGGCAGAAAGCGGAGACATCGCTTTGTCTATCTGCCTGGCTTGTCGATACCAGTAATTCTGGGAAGGGATTTTCTCTCGAGCAAAGGCATTGTGCTCGACATGGGGGAGAATGGCTATCGTTACAGCCAGCTCGCCCCCCTCATTCCCTTCGAAAGCGCATCCTTGCCCGGCTGTCCTGCACAAAAGGTGGTTGTCCACACCTGTGCGACAGAAAGGCAGGTGAGCTCCCTCGAGACGCTGAGAGACGGTGGCCCGTTAGAAGCGATTATTGCGTCTTTCTCAGGACCCAGTAGTCAGCGCCGAAGGCTCGCGGAAACTTTACTCCCGTTTTCGGATTGCTTCACGGAGAAACCGGGCAGAACCGACCTGCTTCAGCACGAGATTCAGACGGGTGATACGCGCCCTTTCAGGTGTAACCCGAGGCCGTTAAGTGCGCATAAGAGGCAGCTTCTCGACTGTGCCCTTGACGAGATGATTGATACCGGTGCGGTGAGACCCTCACAAAGTCCCTGGGCGTCACCAGTGGTTCTAGCGCCGAAGAAAGATGGATCGGTCAGGCTGTGTGTTGATTATCGTAAGCTCAACTCACTGACGCCTACGGTTGCGTACCCTTTCCAGTCGATCGAGGCTGTGATGTACGCGGTACTGAACGCGAGGTTCTTCACAGTCCTAGATGCAAGCAGAGGGTACCTGCAGATTGAGGTGGCCGAAGGTGACATTGAGAAAACCGCATTCACCTGCCACCGCGGGCTCTTCGAATTTACTCGACTCCCGTTTGGTTTGTCTAACGCCCCGAGCACGTTCATGCGACTGATGGACATCGTGCTGGGCGATGCAAGGTTCAACTACGCCATGGCGTACCTCGACGACGTTGTGATATTCTCACAGTCGTTCGAGGAGCACCTCATTCACCTGAATTCCGTTCTCGATAGAATGAGACGTGCCGGTCTAACCATAAATCCAAAGAAAGTGCAGTTGGCATCGAAGAGAGTGAACCTCTTGGGCTTTGTCGTGGATGATGGCACACTGAGACCAAATGATGACAAACTGCAGGCAATTCTGAACTACCCCTGCCCCATGGATGTGAAAAGCTTGCAGAGGTTTTTGGGGATGGTTGCGTTCTACAGGCAATTCATCCCGCGCTGTTCGGAGCTTGCAAGGCCGCTGAACCTGCTGTTGCGTAAAGGCTCGAAGTGGGTCTGGGGCAAGGAACAGAGTGACGCATTTGTTGCCTTGGCTCGCGCGATAGCGAATACCGCTAGTCTGCGCCTCCCCGACCTGAACAAGCAGTTTGTCTTGCAGACAGACGCTAGTGACTACGGTGTTGGAGCTGTTTTGTTGCAGGAACACGAGGGCAAACTGCGCCCTGTCGCGTTCGCTAGTCGCACGCTCACATCGGCGGAGCGGAATTACTCCGTGACCGAAAAAGAATGCCTGGCGATCATGTTCGCATTGTCGAAGTTCGACATGTACCTAGACGGAGCGGTTTTCACCGTGCAGACAGATCATCAGGCATTGTCTTGGTTAAAGAGGCTCAAGAACCCCGCAGGCAGACTCGCGAGATGGGCGCTGACGTTGCAACGTTACGCGTACGCCATCGAGTACCGCCGGGGCAGCTTGAACAAGGTGGCCGATGCTTTATCTCGCGCACCGTGGAATGCTGGCGGAAGCGCTTCAGAGGCGCAGCCCAGTTTTGTAAAAAGCGGCGTCACCGCTGTTGGAGAGGAGGAGAGGGCGGACGGGAGTGTCGCGCCCGGTTTGGAGAGAGAGGAGACTGACAAAGGTCCCGCACGGTGCTGTGACGGAAGGGAAACACAGCAGCTCGTGGCGGCGACCGCTCGCCTGCCTAGGAGCGAGGCAGAAAGAAATCTGTCTTGGGGAGTAGCGGTCAGTAGAGAAGAGCTGATCGAGGCCCAGAAAGCAGACGGTCTTTGCCAGCGGGTGCTGAAGGAGCTTGCGAGCAGCGCAGCTTGCACCGGGAACGCTGAGGGCAAGTACGACGCGTATCTGCTGGGCGATGATGGCTTGCTGCTCCGCTACATCCCCCAACTTGACGAGGAAGAGGCGAAGCATCCCCTTTCCGAGTCGTGGTCCCGAGAAGGTTGCGGAAACGGTTCCTGCTGTACTTCCATGATTCAGCGCTGGCAGGCCATGGCAGCGGCAGTAAGACTTACGACAAGTTATGCCGTGTCGCGACCTGGCCAGGCATGAGAAAGGATGTGCTGGGATACGCCCGTACCTGCCCGGTATGCCAGGTAGCCAAGCCTCGGGCGGGCAAGCCCGCTGGCATGATGAAGGCGGTAGTTAGCAACTACCCGTGGCAAGTGGTCGCGTGCGATATCATGGGACCCCTCCCTCGGTCCGCACGCGGAAACCAATTCATCCTGGTAATAACGGACCACTATTCCAAGTGGGTTGAGGTTTTCCCCCTTAGGAAGCTTGTGTCGGAACGAATTTGGGAAAAACTGTTGGAGACTTTCACTCGTTTCGGTTTCCCTTCCGACCTGATTACAGACAATGCTTCGTATTTCACAAGCAAAGTCTTTGTAGACTCCTGTCGGGCGCTTCAAATCCGCCACAGGAGAACGAGTCCCTACCACGCTCAGAGCAACATAACCGAGCGGGTGAATCGAAATCTGAAGAGCATGCTGGTCGCGACGACCGAGCAGCACAGAGATTGGGACGCGCGGCTGTCCGAACTGGCGTTCGCTACAAGGACAACCGTGAACAGGTCAGTGGGTATTACACCCGCTTACTTGAATTTTGGGAGAGAGATCGCTTTTCCGCTAGAGAATGCCCTACTCGACGCGGCGGGGCCTGCGCCCCCTCCGCTTTCGCAGTACGCGGCAAGGCTCCGGGAGCGCCTGGAGGCAGCGCAGCGAGCAGCCCGCGAAAACCTCGATGTGGCGCGCATGGAGCAGGCGGATCAGTACAACAAAGGTCGCCGTCACGTCGTTTTCAACACGGGCGACCTAGTACTCAAGAGAACGCACCCACTTAGTAACGCAGCGCGCGGTTTCGCCGCGTCGCTAGCGCACAAGTGGGCTGGGCCGTACGACGTTACGGCACGGACTACGCCGCTCACCTACCAGTTGCGGTTGTTGACAAACGGCGAAACCGCCGGTCCGGTGCATGTCGCTGATTTGAAGGCTTTCCACCTTCGCAAGGACGATGGCTGCGAAGCGGTGGAAAATCAGCGCGATGCGGCGATCTCACCCCCGGGAGGACGAGCAGGTAGCGGTGCGGTTTGCAACCGACGCTACAACCTGAGGACCAGGTAGCACCCGTGTCTCTCGATCAATTATCACTCGCAGTGCTCTCGCCCTCTCAGTATGTCTTCTAGGAAGCTCCAGCGGACCGACGCCCGTGGCTCGGACTCCAGAAGGCAAGGCAGACCACCGTCGAACGGTGGCCGCCATCAAGGCGCGCCACCCGGCTGGCGGCAGGAGCCGCGCGAGTGGCGCAGGTTCCACGGCCGCGGTGGCCCCCACCGCCCGCCAAACCACATGCCTAACCACTGGAGAGCACCTCCCAGTGGTGCAGGCCAACGCAAGAGGGCCAGTGACGACCAGGCGCAGGGCCCCCCTCAGCACCCAGCCGGCGCTTCGGCCGCCGAGCAGCCGCAACCCAAGCGGCCCAGGGTCCTGCGGCACGTGGCCACCTGGACCACGGTCGCCAACGGAGCGGCCATCTCGTACTGCGCGCGGTCCAGGTGGCGGGACCAGGCGCAGCCCCTTCGCGGCGGAAGGGCGCTTGGCGGCTGCAGCGCCTTCCCCCGCTGCGGCACTGCAGAGGGGCAGCCCGGAGGAGGCGGCCCTTAGCAATCCTCTAGTCCAGCCGCCCAGACCTGCTGTCCCCGGCGGCCGAGGAGCTTTGGAGGGCGCTGCCGGCAGGGCCCCCAGCGGAGCCAGGCGCCTCGCCCCCCCGGGCGGCTCGTGAGGAGCCCGTCCAGCCAGCGGTGAGCGGCCCCCCGGCGAGCACCCCTCCCCCCTGCGACGGCTCTATGGACCCGGACCCGGAGGTCATCGAACGCCTGCTGGCGGACCCCGGGACGGACGTTTGAGGGGGGGGGAGATGTAGGGTCTGCTCGCGGGCAAGTCAAATCCCGCGCCGCTCACCGCGGGTAGCCTGGGACCCCGTCTTCCCGAGTGGGGGGGCGGGGGGAGCGAGGCTGGGAGAGAGCCTTTATAAGGCGAGACCGGAGAGGCTCGCGGGCTCTTGCTCTCGGACCAGCCCTGCGGACGGACCACCTGACCCAGCTGCCACGACGACGACCGGCCCCCTGATGTGAGAATAAACCCTTTGTACAAAGTCCTGCCGCGAGTGACTGCCTGTGCGTCCCCGCGCAGAGGAATTGCCCACACACTGAAGCATCGAAAGAGAAATTCACCTTCGCCTCATGCGCAGTCTGCAAGTTGATTCGCCTTGCAGCCTGCCGCAGTTGTGATTTTAGGGTGACGAACCGAGCCTGGTACCTAACTAACGCGCATTCGCTCTAATTAGGTACGTTGCGCAGCGCAGGGATGTCTCAGTACCTCCACCAGAGGCAAAAGAATGTTTAGTTTTCCATGGGATGAAAAAATTGGCGGGGGCTTAGCTTTGGTTAAGCCGGGTAGGTTGCGAAAGCGCGCAGCGCCTCCTACTGAAGGAACGCAGTGCGCCGCGTCTACAGGTCGCGCGTGGCTACCTGCTTTTTGAGGAAATGAAATGGCGCAGTAATTCTCTGTCATCTCGGCGGACACCCTAACCGTACCGTAAAGGAAGGGAGGAATGCCACCACCCGTTCGGCGCGATGCCTTGTTGTTGCGACTGAAAGAGAACTTGTCGAACGCCGCCGGGCTCGCCATTCTGAGGCATAGGCGCGTTGCTTAGCCAACCGCTCTTGCCTTTCTCTTTCTTCATCTGTCTCCTAGGCGCCGGCGTTTGCGCGCAGCACGTCGCTCCAGCGACGCCTTGTACAACTGCTCGGACATGACTAAGCGGAGCGCGCCTGCGGCGCCCCGTTTATCCTTTCCTAGCGAGCGCCCTTACGCGGCGGGGCCGTCACGTGGTAGCCGCCGTGCCGAGCGAAGGAACGACTACGGCCGAAGGGACGAGTTGGGGCCCCTGCTCTGCTCTGGTCTTGACTTCACGGTGTCACATGGTCACGTGACAGCGAAGGAACGACCTCCGCCGACGGCAGAAAAGTGCTAGCATTATTGCTTTCGCAATAAAACGTAGGCTTAAGTGGGCCATCGCTGTCAAGCGCTGGACAGCGAGCGGCGATCTTCGGATGCCTGGCGTCGGAGCCCGAGTGTGCGAACGGCACTTCGTAACAGGCAAGTATTCGCCGCCGGGTTTTTTTCTGTTCCCAGGTGAACTGCTACCTGCCTCCAGAGTTATGGGCGCCAAGTATTTTTCTGTGTTTGTGCAGGTGCTCCAAAGAAAGATCCACAAGATGTTGATTGTTGATTACGTGCCGTCACTTTTCAGTAAGTACTCGTTAAAATATTTCTGCTCCGGAACACGCGGGCGAGCCATTTCATTTTATTCGCGCAGCTCCGTACATCAGCGTGGCATATATAATCTAGCGCCTGTACTCTCCTTTGCAGCGTGTTCTCACATGAACCCCAGTAGCACAAGGTGGCGGGCCCATGCGGGTCCGACATGGGCAATGAGGGCTGGTGGCTGCCCGCAATAAACCCACATGGTTCCCCCTGGGTGCAGTGCTGGCACAAAACGCTGGGGCTGCCCACTTCGTGCCTCAATGGGACCCTCCTCGGCTAGGCATAGGCTTAAACAGACTGGGCAGCCCACCTAGGTCCCACCGCAGATACATGCGGGCTAGGATGCGGGCTCTATCATGGTGAAGCGCGGGCAACCCCAAAAGGGGCTGCCCGTACACCACCATGAGGGAGCCGCAGTGTTTTTGTGTGGGCAAAGAGCTAGTATTCCCGCCTTCAGCCGACATGGGTCCCGCGTAGGAAATACAGGGGCTAAACTATGGGCTTCACAGTGGCGAAGCGTTTCAGGCATGCAGTTTGGGCTGTCTTAGCAACACCGGCGAAGGACATGTGTGGGCTGGGCATGGGTACATTTGCCATTCCGACGTCTTCACCGCCTGTATTCTAAATCGGGTATGAAAGGAGTAAGCATGGGCTGCGTGCAGTTCGTGTGCATAAAAGATGGGGCTACATGACGGTGAAGTGCGGGCACACCCAACAGGGGCTGCCCGTGCAGCGCCCTAACGGAACCAATTGGGCTGTAGGTGGGCTAACACCAGTATTCCCGCCTGTAGCCTAAATTGGTCCTGCATGGAAAATATATGGGCTAGGCATGGGCACAATTGCGATTCCAACATCTTCCTCGCCTGTATCGTACATATCTGGTAGAAAAGGCCTAAGCGTGAGCTGCGCAGTAGCAAGACATACAGTGTGTGCGGGCAAACGGCTAGTATAATATCCGCCAGCAGCTTTCGTAAATCCTGCGCAGACTACTCTGGGCTTCACAGTGCAGAAACATCATGCGCCATTAGCGAGTTGCCGGGCAAAACCTATCGACAGTCACACGTACACTAGTTGTACACGGGAAGAGTTGACATTCTTGCATTTAGTCTGCCTGCATACCCTACATCAGAGGTAAAAGGGTTAAGCGTGACCGAATAGCAAGACCTTGCACGTTTCACTCTGACGAAGAGCTGCTCTTTGAACGTCGTAATAACAAAAGAACCCGCTTCTGAGATTTGTTGGTGCTTCTTTTGCGTTTATCGCATTGTATTTTTTTTCTGGTGTGCTGTGGTCGCCGCGGAGAAAGCTGCCAGGATAAGGTTTCTTGCTTGTTTCAACGCACTTCAATTACGCCAGCACTTCAAGCGCTTTCGTCGTCTCCATGCAACATGTGGCGCATGGAATTCATGACTAGTTGATGAACATAGCGAGCCTCCGGCGACTGCGCCAGAGGCTGCAAAAGGTTTGTTACTGTCGCGTTAATTGCAGCAGCTTTCTTAATGTCCGCTAGCAGCAGTTTGTAGCGACGCATCGATCAAGACAAAAAATTCTTGGTTTTTGTGCAGGCATTCTTTGCACGTCTTCTTCGTCTAGTGATCGCACATTGATAACGCAACTTGGCCGAGCGCCATCGCGAGCTGCCCCACCCTTCACCCTATCAGGAAGAGATACTAAGCACAAATCGCCGAGAACATTTCTATCGACGAACAAGAAAAGGTTAGCTAGCGAAAAGGTACAGTGCTAGAGAGAACAAAATAAAAACAAACTCCTGTAGAAACGTCACATGAGTAACCTGTCTTTGCGCACTTTTTTTTTCAAGTTTTTTTCTCCTCTCACCACGGCCTTCCCTTCTTTTCCTGGGTCCACTCTCAAAAAAAAAAAGACCTGCTCAACCCTGGTTTTTCTATCTGCCTTTGTTCCTTCCCCGAGGGCGCCTCTGTGTCTGTCATGTCCCTCCCAGCCCCCTTCCCCGAAATGGCGCGGAAGCACTCACTCTACAGCCCACTACCGGACATTTTAAGCCGCCCTCCCGACCACACTCCTCGCGACGCTCCATGAAGTGGAGAAGGGGCTGCGATTCTACTTGTGCCCCCCCCCCCCCCCCCCCCCCCGAGTTTCCTGCGTTTGTTTGGAACAGGTCTTTCTTTCCTGCGGTTGGGTTGAGTGTCAAGGAATGAAGGTAGCTGCGAAAACACGCTGGCACTCGCGAGTCCTCGTTGAATTTGTGTCATACAGTTTTTTGTGCCTTTCCTCGTGTTGCTTGATCAATCCACGATCGAAGATGACATTGCCTTCCATGCGTACGTCTAGTGCAAGTATGGTGGAACCCTGTCGTCATTGTCTCAGTGTTGAATAACTTCGCTGCGAAAGACGTGAGTGGTGAACAGTGACATTTACTGACATTTGAGCGGTGGAGGCCACGGCGGAGAAGGCGGATTTTATGACGGCGACGTCGTGCTGCTAGGACGTAAGTACGCATTTGAAATCACTCTGTTGTATGAGTACTGCCGCCGTCTCAGTTATATGCTCGGCGTCAACAGAAACTTTCTAGTTGTTCAGTGTCTTTTTTGAACCAGCCAGTTCTAGATTGCACAGCGTAGAGAGACAAAATAGCGAAAAATTTTCTCTGTTACATTCCGAAATTTCTTGTCCTTCATGGTAACAAGACTAAAATTAGTTTTGTGGTGTGTATTCTTTCTTTACACAGGCATATGGTGCATACGTGCGAGCGCAATCAGCGACGAGCGTCCTGAGGGGGAGCGGCTCAAGGCCCTGAACAAACATCACGCATCGCATCGATGCTGCGGAATGTGCCGTAAATAAAGGAGGATGACCAAGCAAGCATTGGAATCGTCCGAGCAACCTGTTTATACACCAACAATGTTACGACACACATTTGAAACACAATATTGATTCAAATACGAAAGGCGTGAGGTGCATTCACGATACTGAGCATTTCCAATCGTCAGGGCCAGGCGTCATGAGACGCCTGGCTTGTCCGTGCCTTCTCTTTCGTCTTGTCTTCTTTTGCACGCATTATCTCTTTTTAAGTAATGTGACGTACACCTTCCGCTGCGTGAGATTCTCGGTAGCTTCTTTTCGTCTTTTTTCTTTTTCTTATTTCTTAGCGATTGCCAAACCACAATCACTTTACCGATAACGATCGTCGATTACAATCCCAATTATTGATTATCTATGATCAATCCTTATCTAGCTTACAGAGCACGGCATACTACGCCACTTTTACACATACACACCATTTGTTCCAGTACACTGAAGCACCATAACACCCCTTTTCATTCCGTCCAATTTCTGCCGCGTAATTTGCATATTAATATTTGTCTGGCTCCGCGGTGGCTCAATGGCTACGGCTCTCGGCTGCTGACCCGAAAGACGCGGGTTCGATCCCGGCCGCGGCTGCCGAATTTCGATGAAGGCGAAATTCTAGAGGCCCGTGTACTGTGCGATGTCTTTGCACGTTAAAGAACCCCAGGTGGTCGAAATTTCCGAAGCCCTTCACTACATCGTCCCTCATAGCCTGAGTCGCTTTGGGACGTTAAGCCCCCATACACGACACCAATAATTTTTTTTTTCACTACTGTCCGACCAGAACACATCCCAAACACAGGTTACTAAGCCAGGGGTTCTCAAACTTTTTTGCTTGGAGGAACCCCAAAAGCCTTCAATAAGTTCCAGGAGAGAGAGGACACACACACCAGCGCTGAATTCAGCGCTGGTGTGTGTCCTGTCTCTTTCTTGGTCTATGTGTGTTTGCCTGTGGGCCGAACTTGGGCTAGCCCACGTGGGCCGGACTTGGGCTAGCCCACGTGGGCCGGACTTGGGCTAGCCAATGTGGGCCGGACTTGGGCTAGTCCACGTTGACCGGACTTGGGCTTGCCCATGTGGGCCGGACTTGGGCTAGCCCGTGCGGGACCCCGCTGCACTGCCGCCTAAGCCTCCCTGGAGGTCCCCTCTAAGAAGCCCATTACTGCCCCTATGGGTCGAACAAAGGACCGAGGAAAGCCCCCCTGTATCGTTTTTATGCATGCAGACCATAGGGGTCCCCTGCTGGTCCTATGTAGCAAGCCCACTGGGCTGCCCCTGTGGGTCCCGCGCGATGCCGAGTTGCAAATCCCGCACATATCCCACATCGGGCCCCCATGGGCTGCCCGTGTGGGGCCCACGAGGGCCCGCAATTCCGAGCCCCGTTTGTGCTACTGGGGAAATGCCACCTGCACTGCATCTAGAATAATAGAAAGGCGACAAGGCGATTTATGACTGCACCATGCGATGTGCTGAGACGCGCGCCGCGCGCAGTGGCATATATGGGTCGTCTGCTAGCACACTGGCGGCTCTACACGCTGCCAGGAAAATACGAGCACCGTCTAATCAGCTGCACAGATTGCAGTTTACCTAAGTGCGGCAAAAAACGGCTGTATAATGAGTAGAGGCCGGATTTTTAGGCACTAAAAGGCACGTTTTAGGCGCCATAAATAGGCGGCTAAAATTGTATTTTAGGCACCTAACGGAGAAATATAGGCACTATAAACTTTATCAGAAGTGCACACTGTTCCAAACTTCAGCGCATAATATCTGCCATAAAATAAAATAAAAACACAGCAGGGATGATTTGGGACGTTAAGCAAGGTGGGAACATTAGAAGCCGTTTTTTTAAGGCTGTCGCGCAACTTTTCGTACAATACACATGCCTCAGCAGAGCAAAAGGGACGGTTACCATCCCTTTTAAAACACTTTGGCATACCTCGAAACAAACAATCCGCTTGTCGTGTACAAAAGTAGAAACAAGTAGTAGTAGTAGTAAAATACTTTTAATCGACCATAATTTATAGGCTGAGTATGTCGTCCGCCTGGGCGACCAGAAGCCGCTGTTCTTCTTCCCCTTCAGCGCTAAGCCAGTCGAGCCAGGTGGTGATCGATAGAGAGGGTGGGGGGAAGGTACCCGACTGCTGAGCAGCCGGGCAATAGAAGAGGAATGAACACCTCAACAGGAGGCCATGCATTTAGAAATTGAAAGAAACATTGTCAATTCAAAGCATCTCACAAATGAGTTCAGTCTTCGCTCACACAGTAATTGAACTTATTTATTGTAGGAATACACGATGCTTCAACATTAATAAATATGTTGTCATTTGTGTAAACAGTGTTTTATAAGTTGTGGCTTCACGTGTCTGGAGCCACGCGACTATCAAATGGTGCTTGCCATTAGAAGGGTCTGGAAACCATAAATACGAGATGCTAGAAAATGTTACACACAGTGCTACTTGATGCCGAATATGCCGAAAAGAATCATAGTTCTGCACGGGTCTACGTACATCCACGAGGATCCATGGTAAAATAAACATCATCCATCTTAAAATCACTGTTAAAGCTATGGAAGCAGTAGCAGACAAGCACCATCTCTAGGTTGACAGACTCAAATTTATGCCTCTTATCAGTAAGAACAAGCTTGTGTGCTGAAAAGGAACGCTCAACATCACCGGATGTTACAGGAGCGTGCTTGTACTTAGGAACATTTGATGGCTTTACACTATTCGGTATGTACACCGGTAAGTACTCCTGAAATTTGCTTGAGGACTGAGAACCGCTCGTTTTTGTCCAAGATTGACTGCAAAAAATAAGGCAGGTTACCCAGGTGGAAATTTTAATCAGTTAAACTGTTTCTAGCAGGTTTATGGAACACATAACAGTTGGTTTCAATTGGAACCAACTGGGAATTATTTGGACGAACCTATAACTTACTCCGTTTACTTTCCGAAATGTGGTGCCATCTGGTCAACTACCACCATAATAGCAATAGTCATCAACAAGCTGCCACGATAAAATGGCAGAAATTATGAAAAAGGTTGCTCCGATATTTTCGGCTGACGTGGTTGGTATTGTGTACACAGCCGACGTAGGTGCAGTGTTCACCACAGCCAACTGACGCGGTCATCTAATGTTGCCACGCGCGTGTTCTACTCAAAACCGAAATGGATTCGAAAGCAAACAGAATCTGAAAGCAAAACCACAGCGTACTTCAGGTCCCTTTTCTGTAAAATAGGGCATTTTTAGGCACCGACGTCGGAAATAGGCATTTATAGGCACTGACACCGAAAATAGGCATTTATAGGCACTATAAAAAGAGTGTTAAACATATTGTCAGCACCTAATTCGTGCTCATATGTAAAAATGGTGCGCCTACGAAGCGTTGAAAAAATAGGCATTTGCCTAAAATCCGGTGTCTAATAATGAGTTATGCGCTAAATATGTCGAAACTCACACGAAATCACCTTCAGCGCATATGCACAACAGACATAGACTACGGCGGCCAGCATATATCAACCATGAAAAAATACGCTTACCTCTCTAGATTTTCCATTTCTGCGCTCCGGTCATGCAGATACGTAGTACGGGCTTCTCTTTCGATGCTTCAGTGCAATCAGTGACTAGTACCGCGAGTTATTTATCGCACAAACGATGTCAACTTACGCGGTGAATAGGGCGAAACGTGCAATCAGTTGAGCAATTTGGAACCGAAAGTAGCTAGCAGACGATTTTCCTATGACTCTTTGCGTTGACTGCTGAAACGCACCTCACCTTTTGTAATATCATCCGTATAAAGAGCGTCACGAATCCCGGCAGAGAAGACAATTCGGAGGGAAGATAAAGCATTGTCAAATTGAAGAGGAGAGGAGACAGCACCTCACCTTGAGCTGATCTCCTCGAGCCGATGATGTATGGCCCGTGTTCCGCATCTTGTATGGAGTCTGCAAGAAATTATCTTACGTTATGGAATGTTTTATGGCCACAGTTGGTGTGATTTTGTGTTTGATGTTGTCGAATGCGCCGTCAGCATCCAGGACCAGGATCACCTTGTCGTTATGGGAACATTCGACAGGATCTTAGATGTCGTGGTGGCGCTGCAGAAGTATATCCTGTGCTGACTTGTGAGGGCGAAAGCCGAACAAGGTGTCCGCGAAAAGATGCTTTGCTTCGAGAAAATCGGAGACTGTCGCGCATCATCGTCTTCGTCAGCTTGCCGAGACAGGACGTGAGGGAAATGTGGCGAAGATTCTATACATCAGTTGGTTTTCTGGCCTTCGGGATGAAGGTCATGAGAGCCGACTTCCAGTCGAGAGGGAAAGGAGCCTCGCCGTTCCAAATGCTACTGATTTAGGAGCGCGGCGTGGGCTGCGTCGGGAAGGTTGACCTAGAGCTTCGCAGTAACCTTGCCGCGTCCGGTTGCACTGGAGCGCTTCATCTTGCATAAGAGGTGTTCAGCTCCATGGTCTCTTGGCCTGCATAGGAATGATTTCGGCAAATAATAGCCTTCTTTTTTCGGCTTTGAAGTCTTCCAAACTGCGCAAAAACAAAACAAACCCAGCCGCGACGGTATTGGTATTCCTACGAGAGTCGAGAAGTAATAAACATAGCCGAAGATCCTGTTGTCAGGGAATATGCTTCTTATGGTAAGCACACATGTCAGGGTGTTTCTACAGTTAATCTCTCGGATGGAAACCTGTCCAACGAAGAGCGAAGCGTCTTATTGAAAGGGCTGAGCTTTTGCCCCACCAGCGGGAACATAAATGAGCTCCAGTTTTACAAAGACTTGGATAATTTTGCCCGCTGCCTTAGGCTGCTAGGGTACTATGATCATAAGTCTGAGAACAGAGACGCAGGGCCATCTCTTCCCTCGACTATGCACTGAACATCACCTCCACAGCGAACAAATGTCTCGATCTCTACATTAAACCGGGCATAGTGAGGTACTGTGAGAATATAAAGGGCGCTCATATTGCCGAAAAAACCTTTCACACAAAGAACAAACTGCCTTGAAATACCTCGCCACACGTTCCGACATAGTTACAAAGCCTGCAGACAAAGGTGGTGCAATTGTGATGAATACCAGAGACTACAAGAATGAGGCAGAGCGGCAGCTAAGTAACAACTCCTCCTGCAAACATGTAGCTTCCGACCCAACTTCACATTTCAAACACCTGGTCGAGACCACTCTAAAAGACCTCGTAAAGGAGATCAAAATAACTGATAAAATCTTCAAGTCTTTGCTTCCGTTGTCTCCCATCTCCGGTGGGTTCTACCTTCTGCCAAAATACATAAGGAAGATAATCTAGCAGAACTTTTTGCTGGGCTAGTTGGTCCATTCTGATATTGGTGAAAACAGCGCGAAAGAAGAAGCCCGAAGGCGAAACGAGGAAGTGACAGGAAAGAGCGCTGACTGACAACTGAATTTATTGAGCGAAACTCGCGCAATATATAGGAAGGCAGTGCCAAAGATAGTCAGATGCAGTCAACGTCACATGGTGCAAAGAGCCATAAAAGCGATAAAAACAAAACAAGGTGAAAAAGCTAACAGTGAACTGAATATCAAAAGGGATGGTAACAAAATGAAAACTACACTCAATGACTATACACAGTTAATGTCACATGGTGTAAAGAGCCATAAAAGTGATAAAAACATAACAGGGTGAAAAGGCTAAAAGTCAGCAGAATCTCAAGGGGATGGTAACAAAAAAAAATACATGATGACTTAAACAGTTAATGTCACAAGGTGTAAAGAGCCATAAAAACCGATAAAACATCCATAGCAGGTAACAAGGGTAAAACCGATAAAAAATGACGAAATGGAATTGTGGAAAGAATAAAAACTAACTGAATGTAACAACGTATGGCTAAAACATGCACAGACCTTAACAATAAAACGATGAAACAGTGACACTCAACGATTGAAACACGCGTAGTCAACAATAAAATTTAGCAATGTTGTTCCAAAAAGGCAAGTTCACTCCTGTACAATGATTTTGACGCGTCACTGACACATTCCAAGCCCTTTCTTTTTATAAAGAAAGCCTCCTTCAACTCCCGGGCTACGCTGTCTCTACTCCTATCAAGAACAATAGTGTCGCGTAATCGAGGCATGCATTTACAATCTTTGCAATGAAGCGCTAGATTAGAGCCAGTGCCTTTTTCAAGTGAGCGCTCATGTTCCCTTAAACGTTCGTTCAGGCACCTTCCGGTTTGACCAATATAAACTTTGTCGCATGTAAGCGGAATCTGATAAATCACACCTTCCCTACACCTGACGAACATGTTGGCATGCTTTACGCCACAGGTTTGCTGTCTTGGCTTTTCATTATTTATCCTGTGACACAACGTAGCTAGCTTGCAAGGGGCAGAAAAGACTACGGGAATCTCATATTTATTTGCAACCTTTTTCAAATTATGTGCTACCCGGTGGGAATACGGGATAACGGCAGGCCTCACCCTCCTATTGCTTTCCTGAGTAACGTTTTTCTTCTTGCCTTTAACTTTCTGAAGCAGAGCTTCAGTCACTGCCGAAATCACAGTCTGCGGAAAACCTGCCTGTATTAACCGTGCGGTCTGCAGTTGGAAGCTCTCTTGCATGCAATGCTCGCATGATTTTGTTAGTGCAGATCCTAATCCTGATGTGGCTATGGCTCTTTTAACTGTTTTTGAGTGAGCTGACTCGTAGGACAACAGCTCTTTTTGACTTCGAGGCTTGTACATCCAACAGAATCTATCTCGTTCCAAGGAGAGTTCCAAGTCCAAAAACTGTAACTTGTTGTTTTGTGGAAATTCACAAGTGAATTCCAAACCATGGCTCAGTTCATTAAATGCATCTAGAATTTCATTTACAGTGGCTCTGTAAGCTGGTGCGTCTTGCTTGGTTAATACAACTAAAAAATCGTCGACATACCTGAAAACCTTTAATACTTTGCTCTTGTCGAACCTATCGTCCAGATCTTTGTCAACTGCTGCGAGAAAAATATTACTCAACACTGGCGCTACACAGGAACCTATACAAATTCCTTTCTTCTGTATGTACACCTGATTGTCAAACTCGACCACAGTAGCACTAAGGTAGAATTCCAACAAAGAAAGAAAACTCTCCATTGAAATACCGGCTGAATTTTGAAACAACACACCTTTCTTTTCAATGCAAGACTGAACAGCTGAGAACAACTCTTTGTGTGGAATGGAATAGAAAAGGTCCTTGGCATCTACCGAAAACACACTTCCAATGCCTTTGCAGGATTGAAAGAAAGCAATAATTTCCGTCGAGTTCTTCGTACAGAAGGGATCATCAACGACAAGAGAGTTTAAATGCCTTAACAGGTATTGGCTAATAAGCCTTTGGTAAGTGTAGCGCTCACTAACAATACACCGGAACGGAACCTCCTCTTTGTGAGTCTTTGCAGTAAAAAACATGCTAAGAGTCTTTTCTTTGCACTTACTTATAGAATTCGCCAACTGCTCCAGTTCCAAGTTCTTGCAGAGGGCGACAGCTCGCGATTTCACTTTACTCGGCTTGAGGCTCGTCTGAGTGAAGTTCTTTTCCACCGCACAGCGGGTCTTTTCACCGTAGATTCCGGGCGGCACCACGACAAACCCTCCTTCCTTGTCTGATTGCAGTAACCGGAGATGTATATCCTTGAAAAAAGTGACGACGGTGTTGATTCCGGACCGGTCGCTTGGGGATTTCCTCGATACTGTTCTTGTCAAAGCATCCACTCCGTCCAGCAAGCAGCGCTCACGGTTCTCCGGGGACGCTTTTCCAGCAATACACCTATTCAGTGACAGGTGCTCGTGTGCCCTAACCGTAGGCTCAAGGCTGAACTTCGGTCCTTTCACAAGAACCCTGTTTACTTCGCTTGTGATTTGAACATGCCCCAGCACCTTCACGAATCCGCTTCTCTGTTTCATGCTAGAAGCCTTAGGTGTGTGGTTCAAGATGTGGCACCACCGGAACTCTATAGCCTGAGCTGCACGTCGTTTATATTCGCGAAACTTCTTCTCAGCGACCCAATCAGGATGTTGGCAGTAGCAGGCGACACGCAAACCGTCATAAAAGAGTCGCACTTGCCTCCACAGCTCAGATCGTAGAATTCTACATATCCTCTTTACGTGGCCAAAAGAAGGCCGGACTGCACCGAAGAGGACGTTGAGGTCACAGGGAACCAATCCCTTCTTCATGCAGAACGTGATGTACCTGGCCCGGCAGGTTGACCATGTGATGTTATTGACGAGGGCATCCAGTTGTGCCGTAGGAGAAGAAACACATAACGAAGGGCCCACTGTATAAGAAAGATAATCTAGCAGACCTTTTTGCTGGGCTAGTTGGTCCATTCTGATATTGGTGAAAACAGCGCGAAAGATGAAGCCCGAAGGCGAAACGAGGAAGTGACAGGAAAGAGCGCTGACTGACAACTGAATTTATTGAGCGAAACTCGCGCAATATATAGGAAGGCAGTGCCAAAGATAGTCAGATGCAGTCAACGTCACATGGTGCAAAGAGCCATAAAAGCGATAAAAACAAAACAAGGTGAAAAAGCTAACAGTGAACTGAATATCAAAAGGGATGGTAACAAAATGAAAACTACACTCAATGACTACAGACAGTTAATGTCACATGGTGTAAAGAGCCATAAAAGTGATAAAAACATAACAGGGTGAAAAGGCTAAAAGTCAGCAGAATCTCAAGGGAAAGGCAAGAAGAAAAACGTTACTCAGGAAAGCAATAGGAGGGTGAGGCCTGCCGTTATCCCGTATTCCCACCGGGTAGCACATAATTTGAAAAAGGTTGCAAATAAATATGAGATTCCCGTAGTCTTTTCTGCCCCTTGCAAGCTAGCTACGTTGTGTCACAGGATAAATAATGAAAAGCCAAGACAGCAAACCTGTGGCGTAAAGCATGCCAACATGTTCGTCAGGTGTAGGGAAGGTGTGATTTATCAGATTCCGCTTACATGCGACAAAGTTTATATTGGTCAAACCGGAAGGTGCCTGAACGAACGTTTAAGGGAACATGAGCGCTCACTTGAAAAAGGCACTGGCTCTAATCTAGCGCTTCATTGCAAAGATTGTAAATGCATGCCTCGATTACGCGACACTATTGTTCTTGATAGGAGTAGAGACAGCGTAGCCCGGGAGTTGAAGGAGGCTTTCTTTATAAAAAGAAAGGGCTTGGAATGTGTCAGTGACGCGTCAAAATCATTGTACAGGAGTGAACTTGCCTTTTTGGAACAACATTGCTAAATTTTATTGTTGACTACGCGTGTTTCAATCGTTGAGGGTCACTGTTTCATCGTTTTATTGTTAATGTCTGTGCATGTTTTAGCCATACGTTGTTACATTCAGTTAGTTTTTATTCTTTCCACAATTCCATTTCGTCATTTTTTATCGGTTTTACCCTTGTTACCTGCTATGGATGTTTTATCGGTTTTTATGGCTCTTTACACCTTGTGACATTAACTGTGTATAGTCATTGAGTGTAGTTTTCATTTTGTTACCATCCCTTTTGATATTCAGTTCACTGTTAGCTTTTTCACCTTGTTTTGTTTTTATCGCTTTTATGGCTCTTTGCACCATGTGACGTTGACTGCATCTGACTATCTTTGGCACTGCCTTCCTATATATTGCGCGAGTTTCGCTCAATAAATTCAGTTGTCAGTCAGCGCTCTTTCCTGTCACTTCCTCGTTTCGCCTTCGGGCTTCTTCTTTCGCGCTGTTTTCACCAATATCAGAATGGACCAACTAGCCCAGCAAAAAGTTCTGCTAGATTATCTTTCTTATACAGTGGGCCCTTCGTTATGTGTTTCTTCTCCTACGGCACAACTGGATGCCCTCGTCAATAACATCACATGGTCAACCTGCCGGGCCAGGTACATCACGTTCTGCATGAAGAAGGGATTGGTTCCCTGTGACCTCAACGTCCCCTTCGGTGCAGTCCGGCCTTCTTTTGGCCACGTAAAGAGGATATGTAGAATTCTACGATCTGAGCTGTGGAGGCAAGTGCGACTCTTTTATGACGGTTTGCGTGTCGCCTGCTACTGCCAACATCCTGATTGGGTCGCTGAGAAGAAGTTTCGCGAATATAAACGACGTGCAGCTCAGGCTATAGAGTTCCGGTGGTGCCACATCTTGAACCACACACCTAAGGCTTCTAGCATGAAACAGAGAAGCGGATTCGTGAAGGTGCTGGGGCATGTTCAAATCACAAGCGAAGTAAACAGGGTTCTTGTGAAAGGACCGAAGTTCAGCCTTGAGCCTACGGTTAGGGCACACGAGCACCTGTCACTGAATAGGTGTATTGCTGGAAAAGCGTCCCCGGAGAACCGTGAGCGCTGCTTGCTGGACGGAATGGATGCTTTGACAAGAACAGTATCGAGGAAATCCCCAAGCGACCGGTCCGGAATCAACACCGTCGTCACTTTTTTCAAGGATAGACATCTCCGGTTACTGCAATCAGACAAGGAAGGATGGTTTGTCGTGGTGCCGCCCGGAATCTACGGAGAAAAGACCCGCTGTGCGGTGGAAAAGAACTTCAATCAGACGAGCCTCAAGCCGAGTAAAGTGAAATCGCGAGCTGTCGCCCTCTGCAAGAACTTGGAACTGGAGCAGTTGGCGAATTCTATAAGTAAGTGCAAAGAAAAGACTCTTAGCATGTTTTTTACTGCAAAGACTCACAAAGAGGAGGTTCCGTTCCGGTGTATTGTTAGTGAGCGCTACACTTACCAAAGGCTTATTAGCCAATACCTGTTAAGGTATTTAAACTCTCTTGTCGTTGATGATCCCTTCTGTACGAAGAACTCGACGGAAATTATTGCTTTCTTTCAATCCTGCAAAGGCATTGGAAGTGTGTTTTCGGTAGATGCCAAGGACCTTTTCTATTCCATTCCACACAAAGAGTTGTTCTCAGCTGTTCAGTCTTGCATTGAAAAGAAAGGTGTGTTGTTTCAAAATTCAGCCGGTATTTCAATGGAGAGTTTTCTTTCTTTGTTGGAATTCTACCTTAGTGCTACTGTGGTCGAGTTTGACAATCAGGTGTACATACAGAAGAAAGGAATTTGTATAGGTTTCTGTGTAGCGCCAGTGTTGAGTAATATTTTTCTCGCAGCAGTTGCCAAAGATCTGGACGATAGGTTCGACAAGAGCAAAGTATTAAAGGTTTTCAGGTATGTCGACGATTTTTTAGTTGTATTAACCAAGCAAGACGCACCAGCTTACAGAGCCACTGTAAATGAAATTCTAGATGCATTTAATGAACTGAGCCATGGTTTGGAATTCACTTGTGAATTTCCACAAAACAACAAGTTACAGTTTTTGGACTTGGAACTCTCCTTGGAACGAGATAGATTCTGTTGGATGTACAATCCTCGAAGTCAAAAAAAGCTGTTGTCCTACGAGTCAGCTCACTCAAAAACAGTTAAAAGAGCCATAGCCACATCAGGATTAGGATCTGCACTAACAAAATCATGCGAGCATTGCATGCAAGAGAGCTTCCAACTGCAGACCGCACGGTTAATACAGGCAGGTTTTCCGCAGACTGTGATTTCGGCAGTGACTGAAGCTCTGCTTCAGAAAGTTAAAGGCAAGAAGAAAAACGTTACTCAGGAAAGCAATAGGAGGGTGAGGCCTGCCGTTATCCCGTATTCCCACCGGGTAGCACATAATTTGAAAAAGGTTGCACATAAATATGAGATTCCCGTAGTCTTTTCTGCCCCTTGCAAGCTAGCTACGTTGTGTCACAGGATAAATAATGAAAAGCCAAGACAGCAAACCTGTGGCGTAAAGCATGCCAACATGTTCGTCAGGTGTAGGGAAGGTGTGATTTATCAGATTCCGCTTACATGCGACAAAGTTTATATTGGTCAAACCGGAAGGTGCCTGAACGAACGTTTAAGGGAACATGAGCGCTCACTTGAAAAAGGCACTGGCTCTAATCTAGCGCTTCATTGCAAAGATTGTAAATGCATGCCTCGATTACGCGACACTATTGTTCTTGATAGGAGTAGAGACAGCGTAGCCCGGGAGTTGAAGGAGGCTTTCTTTATAAAAAGAAAGGGCTTGGAATGTGTCAGTGACGCGTCAAAATCATTGTACAGGAGTGAACTTGCCTTTTTGGAACAACATTGCTAAATTTTATTGTTTGACTACGCGTGTTTCAATCGTTGAGTGTCACTGTTTCATCGTTTTATTGTTAAGGTCTGTGCATGTTTTAGCCATACGTTGTTACATTCAGTTAGTTTTTATTCTTTCCACAATTCCATTTCGTCATTTTTTATCGGTTTTACCCTTGTTACCTGCTATGGATGTTTTATCGGTTTTTATGGCTCTTTACACCTTGTGACATTAACTGTTTAAGTCATCATGTATTTTTTTTTTGTTACCATCCCCTTGAGATTCTGCTGACTTTTAGCCTTTTCACCCTGTTATGTTTTTATCACTTTTATGGCTCTTTACACCATGTGACATTAACTGTGTATAGTCATTGAGTGTAGTTTTCATTTTGTTACCATCCCTTTTGATATTCAGTTCACTGTTAGCTTTTTCACCTTGTTTTGTTTTTATCGCTTTTATGGCTCTTTGCACCATGTGACGTTGACTGCATCTGACTATCTTTGGCACTGCCTTCCTATATATTGCGCGAGTTTCGCTCAATAAATTCAGTTGTCAGTCAGCGCTCTTTCCTGTCACTTCCTCGTTTCGCCTTCGGGCTTCTTCTTTCGCGCTGTTTTCACCAATACATAAGGAAAATAATCCCGGACGACCAATTATTTCTGCAACTGGTACCACGTCAGAAAATATTTCCAGTTTTGTCGACAGCTTAATCAGAAACATACCACCAACTTTTCCTTCGTTTGTGAAAGACCCAAATCTTTTCTTTGTGACATAATTGATCTGTTCATTCCAGAAAGCTGCATGCTCGTTACCCTTGATATCGTGTCCCTATAAACCAACATACCCCACTCGGATGAGATCAGGGCAGTCGATAACGCTTACAGAGGTTCCCAAGTGGAAAGACTAGTTGACGGAATGAACCTTGAAACAGTTCTAGATTTGGTGCAGGAAATGAATAACTTTGTATTTTATGGGAACCACTATGTGCAAATCAGTGGCACATCAATGGGCTCAAAAGTAGGTCCTAATTATGCAAATGTACTTATGGGGATACTCGAAACCGAATACCTAGAGAGCTGTCTCTTCAGACGCCCTTTTTAAAGGCGGCTTATAGGTGACGTTTTTTTTTTAGATGGTGTCATGGTGAAGAAAATGTACACACATTCATCGCTAACTTCAACAATGCTCACAGGAGCACCTCTTTTTCTCACACGTACTCAACCTCCACGATCAGCTTTCTGGATGTCAAACTTCAGATCTCGCAAAACAAGCTTGTCACCTCCGTGTTTAGAAACCCAACGGACAGGCACTAATACTTGAATTTCGAAAGTAGCCACGTAAAACAGGGCAAGAAAGGAATACCATATAGCCAGACTCTATGATTGAAACGCATCTACTCTCGTGAAGAGGACTTCGCTTCTAACTGTGAGACACACCGCAAGGATTTGGTCTGACAGCGTTACCCGAAGCCTATCATCGACGATGCCTTGAAAAAAGCTGCAGCACAAGACCTCCGTACAATACTAAATAGCACCAAGACTGCGCAGACAACTTCTCAACTAATCTGATATTAACCTACTCTCATAGAAAGGGAACCAGCAAAAACAGACGCAAGACAAGAACAAAGAAGGCACACACCACAACGCTGGACTTACCTGCCTTGTTTGTTCTTGTCTTGCGTCTGTTTTCGCTGGTTTCCTTTCGATGCAATATGAACCAACTAGCCCAGCAGTTTGCACTCCTAACCTACTCTCCATCGGCGCGGAATGTTAATGCTATCTTCAGAAACTCCTTTAGAGCGACAAAATGAAGTGCTTGCTTCCCGAACCACCCCTTGTCATATATCAGAGGGCAAGAAATATCAAAGATATCGTAACCTTCTTGAAACTAGACGACTCTGAAATATCAAGGTGCACACCTTGCAAGAAACCGCGCTGTAAACTCGGTCCAGTGCTCAATAAGATCACAGAAGCTCGCAGCACAGCATAGTCTTTCTCGTTCAAAATTCGAGGAGACTTCAACTATGACACCAGCAATGTAGTCTACCTTCTAGAGTTCCGTGTGTGCCGTGCTCACTATATTGGGCAAACTGAAACTCCTTTCCGGTTAAGAATAAATAAATAGACAGCACCCATACGATCACTGCCAGATCTGCCTCTCTCAGGACACGCACCGCAAAAGGCCATTCATTTGGAAGCTTCAAGGACGCCATACTGCAATCTGGCTACCAGACACATTACGACAGGAAAGCTTGTGAATCATATCTGAACTAATTAACTACAGACCGGTTTCACTAACTCGCTCTTCTTGTAAAATACTCGAACATATTATTTATAAAGCAGTTATTAATCACCTAGAAGTTAATAACCTTGTCTACAGACGACAACATGGCTTAGGTCGCGATTGTCAACAACCACACAGCTAGCAGAGATAACGCACGATATTGAAAATGCCCTTAATGCACGAGGCCAGTTAGACGACATTTTTTTAGACCTTTCTAAGGCATTTTACATAGTTCCTCACCAAGACTTACTTACGAAACTGCGGGCTATTGGTATCGGAAACAACATCATTACATGGATTGACTGCTTTTTGAATAACCGCGAACAGTGTGTAAAACTGAAAAATTCTGAGTCTGATAACTTGGATGTCTACTCAGGAGTACCACAGGGTTCAGTCCTCGCCCTCTTATTGTTCTTAATTTTTATCAATGATATTAATTTATGCATTCACTCTGGGGTACAAATTCGAGTCTTTCTCGGACGACTGCGTAATATATAAGGTAATAGATTCTATAGAAGATCAAATTAAACTAAATTAATTTCTATTGGCTATTCAGACTTGGTGCACCAGATGGGGAATGAGACTAAATGCCACTAAAAAAAAAGCATAATTTTTAGCAACAAGAAAAAGCCACAAGATTTTTCATACATTATAGCCAATGTCCCAATTGAGAAAACTAATTATATAAAATACCTAGGAGTGACACTATCAAGCAATCTGAGCTGGGAACAACACATTAAAAACATATGTCATAAGGCCCAAGGAAAGCTGTATTTCCTCAGAAGAAGATTACGGAACGCTCTTCCTAATGTAAAACTTAATGCATATAAAACGCTCGTAAGACCAACCTTAGAATATGCTGACATTATCTGGAGTCCACATCAGCAATATTTGATAGGCAAACTAGAACGCATTCAAAACTTAGCAGTGCGCTTTGTATACTCAAGCTTTTCCAGACATTCCAGCGTATCTAACCTACTTCACAAAGCAGATCTTCACAGCTTGGCACAGCGTAGAACAGCTTCAAGACTAAAATCCCTGTTCTTACTTTATCATGGTGATTTGAACATATCAAGAGAAACATACCTCCAGGAACCATTTCTTCACTCTTCGAGAACTAACCATGAGAAAGCACTTCATCAACCCATAAGCCATATTAATGCTCATAAATATTCTTTGTTTCCAGCGGCTATGTCTAGCTGGAACAAACTACCCTCGACAGCTTTGAACTGCAAACTCAGTTGAATCATTCATAGAGCATGTCAATAGCATTGATTCATCAGTAATGCCACCATGATAAAGCTATGATGCTGACTTTCATTTCGTATTTTTTTGTAACTATATTTGTTTCCGTACTGAACCCGCTATTTTCGTTTCCCTGAATTGGCATCATTTCCACCACGATGCCGCTATATATGATGAATTCTTATTTTGTATTATATATGTACCTAACTTGTTCCCCTGTATTGTCTCCTTTGTATCTTTGTATCCACTCCTGCATGGGCCCGAGAAGGGCCTGCAGTATTTGTAAATAAATAAATAAATAAATAAATAAATAAATAAATAAATAAATAAATAAATAAATAATATTTAAATTTAACACCTTTTCTGTTGGCATTAGTGAAAGCGCTGGCAAACTCTCCTGCATTTCCGGCCAAATCTTCCTGCAATGTTTTGTTTGTTCGTTTTCTTTTCTATTGTGAATTCTTTTGTACCCAAACGATCGTTTCGTAAATCTACTATGACAACAGTTTCATAACGCCTTCTTCTGTACTTAGCACTTTCATTTCTAGTCCAGGTATTGAAATTGTTCTTGTTGTGGTTAAGCACTAATTCTGTGACGTTCGACTCTCGTATATTCATCGCATTATTATCGTTTTGATGTTGGCGATCGCTGCGTTTGGGTAAACTCCGTTTTTTAGAGAATTTTTTTACACTCTTGTACTGTATTTGGATTTTTTGTGCGCCTGTATTATTTCGCGTACTAGTTGTATTTATCCTAATATTGTTGTTGTGTTGTTGCTAAGCATTGTTGTTGCTAAGTTGTTGCTTCATCCCCGGGATGAAATTCGTTTTTTTTGGTACATTTTCTAGCACTCTGCCGCTGTCTTTAACTTCCTTCGTGGGCTCCTATCAATTTCCTCGCATATCTCCTGCTAGAAAATGCTACAGCAGTGACATATTTTTGCGTGTATCCTGTTCATTCTTGTCATCTGTACGTGTGCGTGTCTCTTTTTTGCTTTCGGCCATCGCAGTGCCATCTTATGTCTTTATTATTTATTTTTACCACCCCTCTAAACGAGCCTTTCCAAGTAGTCCTCATATGCGAACCTCATCTTGTTTTAGGGGCTCACGTGCCACCGTGTGGAGACACATACTACTTAGTGCAGCCGCAACCTGTGCGTCCCCTTACTCTCTTGTGGTGTCGCGCGGGGCCACACAGACGTGGCTAGAGGCGATACAGACGCTAACAATTGGCGGACACTTCCCTTCTTTTGTTAACCACCCACACGCTATTTTTTCTCTAACTAGTCGTGTGCCCACCCAGGCCCGCCTCCGTCTTTCACCTCTTTCACGCGGCTCCTCTGCTGCTCCATCCTGGTGTTTTGGTTTGGGGTCTCGGCTGTTTTCCTCTTTACCCATTATTTTTTTATCTTTTTTTCCCTCTTATTTTTCTTTTTCAAGCCATCTTTGTGGCAAGTTCAATGCTATAATAAGACGCGTTCATGCACTGTACGATCATTCTTGAAAAAGAGCAGTCCCTGGTCAAAACGTCTAATAAATTTTTCAAGTTTTTCAATGTGACTTCCCCAATTTACTATATTTTTGATCACTTGCCTTGAAGATTTTGTTGTCAGTTATGTATACCGGGTGTTTTTTTTTAGAGGGTCCAAAATTTTTTAAAAAAGGTAAATTGCTTTAGATTTATTTTAGCACTGAGGCTATACTGGAGCCTACGGCGGGCGCCAGGCAAGAGGAAAGCTGCTTTAATTAGCTCGCTGATTAATTAAATATGTAAAAAACTTTTCTAATTTTTATTTTAGCGGTTATGTTGTATTAGCAGAATTAGAGATCGTCCTCCAACAGTCCAACCGATAAAAAACAATTTTAATTAAAAATTTTTCATGCACGACACGAGGCGCGAAAAAGTCACTCTGGTAGGTATCTTCACACCGTAGCAGAGCAGCGGTGAGCGCTTTTGACGTAGTTCGTTCGGCCCTGCGCTTTGCGTCACGCGGCTGATATAACCTGAAGCCCGCACGGGCGGCCTGCGCTATCGCTGCTTGGTTCACTTCGTTCCGCGGCCTCACGGAATGCCGAGTTGGAACAAAAACGCATTGACACAAAGCGCAAGGCGGAGCGAACTACGTCACAGGCGCTCACAGACGCTGTGCTACAGTGTGAAGCTGCCTACCAGGGTGAATTTTTCTCGCTTCGTAACGCGCGCAAAAATTTTTTTCATGAACATTTTTTTTTCTTAGCTGGACTGTTTGGAAGACGATCTCCACTTCTGCTAATACAACATATCCCTAAAATAAAAAATATAAAGGTTAATTAACGTATTCAGTTAATCAGAGAACTAATTAAAGTAGTTTGCCTCTTACCTGGCGTCCGCCGTAGCCCCGAGTATAGCCCCAGGGTTAAAATAAATCTAAGGGAAGTTTTGTTTAAAAATTTTGGACCTTCTAAACAACCCCCGGTATACATACTCCAGGTGTTTCAGCGAACGCTTAAAAAATTTTCAAGAGTGCCATTTTTGGGGTAAAATGTTGCTTTTGCGGCGAAGTATTACCGATGTTGGCGGAAACGAGGAAACCGGTGAATCGTCTTAAGTAGTAAGCTGGTTAACTAATTTTTAATAATTAACTTTTTAACTAATAGAGCTAGGCAATTTGCTGCAATTAGAAATTTGTAGCGGGTCGTTAGTAATAGGCATATTAGTTTTTATGTCTTCAAAAATGCAATTTCACTCGTCCCTGTAGCTCGAGAAAATCTGGCTTCGTCAGGCGGAAATACAACTGCTTTAGAAAGCATGCAGGCAAAGCAACCCCTCCTGTGCACGTAACTAGTCAAGAAAGCAAAGTTTATCCAGCCACAGCCGCGTGGGTAATCGGATTTTCGCAATTCTAAGATCTGATATGGCTATTACAAAACTTTGGCTACACATCTGTAATGGCAATTATGTGCATAACTCTACTAGGTAAAAAATTAATGATTAAAAAATTACTTGATTAACTTGCTACTTAAGACGATTCACCGATTTTCTGTGTCCCCCAACACTGGTAATACTATGCCGCAAAAACCATATTTTTACTGCAAAAAGCTTATATTTCAAAGGTTTTGAAATTGTTCCCTGAAACAGCTGTATATATATATATATATATATATATATATATATATATATATATATATATATATATCAAAAATTATTTTTTGATTGATTAATATAAGATAAAGTAACCAGAAATTGAAAAAAACATAACAAGATTTAATTCACGACGTTTCGGCTGGGGGACCAGCCTTTTTCGAGTGTATTACAGCATTTGAAACAAGCAGCTTTTAAAGCATCCGCGAGGTACAGAAAAAAGTGTAAAACACAAATGCAAAGAGTGGGGAGGGGAGTTGTTTAAAAATATAAAAGCTGGTTACAACTTGAAAAGGCGGCAGGTGTTCGGAAGGAGGCAACGACAGAAAATTCGATGACCAGCGCGAAGCTCTACAGCGTACACTGCCACAGGGTTGTGACCAAAAAAAAAAACTTTACTGCACAAGACTACAAAATGGCACTCATCACGCATTGCGGCGACAAGCGCGAAGCGCCTGGCAGCCGAACAGCGAGAAGGCAACATTTCAGGAGAAAGTTCTAGGCATGGGGGTCCGCAGGAATGTCAAAGAAAAACCTCAGATAAAAAACAAACGCTACTACACAAGAGTATGAAAAATCCCTCTCAGAGCAGGGTTGTGGCAGCACAACACGATACAAGATAGGTCATTAGGAAAAAAACACAAGTTTTTAATGAATCCTTAGACAACCACTACATATACAAAAAAAGGAGAATCCTTACACAACCACTCAATACACAACAAAACAAAAAGACGCAAGGCTAACAACAAACACACACACACAACACAAGAAACGAACTGCAGTCAGTGGCAAGTGCAATGTACCGTGTTAATGCAAATTTAATTCTTCACTGCGCAGTGAAGAATGATGCCATGCATGATTTCATATTAGGTATTGATTTTTTAAGTGAATGCGGGGCCACTTTGGACTGCGGAGCTGGAGAAATTTCTCTCCAGCGCAATATGCTGTCTACTTTTGTGCAGGATGCACCCGGCCGCAGTGATGGTGTCTTCAGTGTCACGCAAGATGTGCTTTTACCAGCCATGGCAGCAATTTTCGTCCCTGTTCACTCTTCGGACAACCGCACGGGCACCTTTCTCTTGCTTGTTGAGCCAGATGGGCACAACGCCGCGAAACAGAATGTTCTGGAGCCCCGGGCCGTTGTTGCCATAGTCGACGGTTGCGCACAACTATGGACAGTGAATGCTTCGTCATAACCTGTTTTGATCCCATCGGGGCTTAAACTGGCTGGGTTTGGCGCTTATGATATTCTTACTATCCGACCCGTGTCTGAGTGCGAGCCTTCCAGTCGAGCAGAAGACTTTTCCGCCAATATCATGCGCATGATCAGCAGGTCGCTTCCGTCGTCCGAACGGCTCGCTTTACACACTGTTCTTACCCAGTATGCGTCGGTGTTTGACTTCGCTCAGCCAGCCATACCACCTTCGCTGCCAGTTTCTCGCACGCAGCATCACATCAACACCGGCACAGCTCATCCGATTAGACAGAGGCCGTACCGTGTGGCCCAGGCTGCACGAAAGCTGATCAACGAGCAAGTGCAAGATATTGTTACGCTGCAGATTACGAAGAACCGGGCTGTGGCGCGTGACGGAGCGCTCGTGCCAGGCACGCAGCCATTAAAATCATATTTCATCGGTCATCATGTCGTTCGGTTCCTTGGCTTGCCACCACGTATCATTTGGTATGAGGTGCGGGGTACATCGTCATCCTGTCCCTGGAGCATCGCCGCCTTCTGCTCGCCTTGGTCGTCGGCCTAGGGGACATGGACTCCGCTGCCCGGCTCTCTCCAGCTATACTTGACCAGAACTGACCAGCCGCTTTTCCCGCCCCCGCCCCGTCCCCAGCCGCGAACATAAGACACGGCGACCAGGACCAGACCCGTTATGACCCGACGACGACAAGAACCAAGACGGCACCCCCACCCAAGCTGCACGGCGAGTCTATAAACCTTGACCTTCGTCTCTGGGCGACCGACCGCTGGCACTGAAGCTCCAGGGGCAACTCTTCATCAGACTATCTCATCCATTGTGGTGGCAAACCTTTAATCTTCTTCTATCCTTTCTGGCCATCCTCACCGTCAGCTCATGCTTCAGAATTCAAGCAATCGATTGGGACGATCGCTCGGTGGCTCCGGGTAATGTTACTAAGTAGATGACGAAGAAGCGGGCTGTGGCGCGGGACAGAGCTCTCGCGCTAGGCCCGCATCCATTAAAATCATATTTCATCGGTCATCATGTCGTTCGGTTCCTTGGCTTGCCACCACGTATCAATATGCGGCAGAAAGGCGTCATCCAGGAATCGTCAAGTCTATGGGCTGCTCCTGTTATACTGGTACGCAAGATGGATAACTCCTGACGGTCGGTTAAATGCTGTGACGAAGAAGGACGTCTACCCGCTCACGCGTATTGATGATGCCATGGACTGTCTTCAATCTGCGTCGTACTTCTCGTCGGTTGACCTGCGCCCTGGGTATTGGCAGGTCTCCATGCATCCATCGGACAGGGAGAAGACAGCTTTTATTACGCCCAATCGCCTGTATGAATTTAATGTCATCCCTTTGGGGTATGCAATGCCCCGGCTACTTTTGATCGATTTATGGACCCAATATTGCGTGGGCTTAAGTGAGAGGTCTGTATGTGTTACCTCGACGATGCGATCATTTATGGAAATACCTTTCACGAGCATAACGAAAGACTAGGTATGGTGCTGGCTTGCTTCGCAGGAGCTGGACTGGTCTTAAACTCCAAGAAATGCCACTTTGGTGAACCGCAAACCCTTATCCTCGGGGTATCTTGTCGACAAGGATGGCATCGGGCCATACCCACAGAAGATAGCTGCCGTACGGGAGTTCCCGCAGCCATGCTCTTTGAAACACCTTAGAAGCTTTATGGGCCTCTGCTCCTATTTCCGCCGCTTTATCCAAGGTTTCGCCAAACTCTATCGTCCCTTGACTTCCCTCCGTCATAAAGACGCCCCGTTTGTATGGTCGTCTGCCTGTTAGTCTTCCTTCCAGCAGCTGAAGTTCTTGCTGACTTCTGCACATGTTTTGCGCCACTTCGACGCGATGGCGCCGACCGAGATTTACACCGACGCCAGCGGTCTGGGCGTCGGCACAGTGCTTATCCAACTCCACAACGGCGCCCAGCACGTGGTCGCATACGCAAGTCGCACTTTGACAAAATCGGAAGGCAACTACACCGTGACGGAAGTCGAGTGTCTCACTGGCGTCTTTGCTGCGCAAAAGTTTCGACCATATCTACATGGACGTCACTACAAGATTGTTGCAGACCATCACTCGTTGTGTTGGCTTGTTGGCCTCCGCGATCGCTCCGGTCGACTCGCTCGCTGGGCCTTACCCCTCCAAGATTGACTTTGCAGTGGCGTACAAGAGCGGTCGCCACCATGCTGATGACGATTGTTTGTCCCATTTCCCTCTGCCAGACACGGCAAGTTGCGAAGAAGACTTCGATGACTGCTTATCTTCTGTCTCTGCCCAGTTCCCCAGCCTTGCGACTTTTCAGCAAGAACAACTCAAGGATCGTAGACTCCAACGATTGGTCAAATGTTTAGGGGAATCCCCCAAGGTGGAGTAGATTTATGGAATGACTATAAACAAGATGTTGAGAATCTTGCCTTGAAAGAGCAGTATAGGGCACATCGTAATAAGCTTACTGCTATGCTGAGGCAAGCAAAGAAGCAATATTTTTCTGCTGAGTTTTCTAGGTGCAGCAGCAATACGAGGAAAACTTGGAGTCTATTAAATGAATTATTAGGTAGACAGAAGAAATCTAATTTGGATGAGAAGTTGCATTGTACTTCTCTAAAAGCAGATCCTTTGACCATTGCAAATTCTTTTAATGATGCGTTTGTATCATCCATTAGGGAACTTAAAAAACAAACCGTCGTTTCTACCATTCAATACCAAGGCAAGAAAACAACTAATTCTGCTGCTTTTCCTCCTGTTGATCAAGATGAGTTGTGGAACCTTATTAGGACGCTACCAGACAGCAAACCACCAGGCTACGATAAGATTAGACTGCGTGATTTGCGAAACAATTACTCCAAACTTAAAGATGTACTTTTACATATACTTAATGGGTGTTTCAAGACAGGAGAAATACCATCAGGTCTGAAGATCTCATTACTACGACCCATCTACAAGTCGGGAAAAAAGACAGATCAAACAAATTACAGACCAATTGCCATACTACCAGTCATTAGCATCCTGATGGAAAAAATTGTGCACCAATATATGACATGTTTTTGTGAGAAGTATTCTTGTTTGAGTACTACACAGTATGGTTTCCGTCGTAATATTGGTGCTGTTGAGCTTCTCGAAGATTGCTGTGATTTTATCAATGGTAACTTGGATGTTAATCAATGTGTTTTTGGATTGTTTTTGGATTTATCGAAAGCATTCGATACCGTGGAGCACTCTGTTTTGTTAAGTAAGTTGGAAAGTATTGGATTCCGTGGTCCATACCAACAATTTTTCGCAAGTTACCTGTCACAGCGAAAGCAAGTAGTGAAAATTAAAGAATCATTTAGTACTTTTTCTGATATTCAGTACGGCGTTCCATAAGGTTCTGTTTTGGGACCCTTTTTGTTTAATATTTATGTAAATGATATGGTTAACCTTACATTAAATGCAAAATTATTTCAGTATGCTGATGATACAGCTTTAGTGATATCCCATGAATCTAGCCCACTCGCACTGAAATTCCTTCAGTACGATATCAATAAAATAGTAGACTGGCTATCTGGAAATCAAATATACATCAACAAAAACAAAACTGTGTTAATATGTTTCAGAAATCCGCACAAGAATGTAGATCTTACCCAGTCGGTTCTACTGCATGGTAGCAACTGTGCCAATTGCGAATGTTCGCCACTACCCTACTCGAGCAGTGTTAAATATCTTGGCCTATATCTTGATTCCAACATGTGTTGGTCTTCCCAAATTGACTATTTATTAAAACGACTCTGTGCTCTTTCTGTCCAGCTTTATCGTATAAAATACACTACACCTATAAACTTGCGTCAGACTGTATATAGATCTTTAGGAGAATCTATCCTTAGATACGGCGTTTCAGTGTATGGTTCTTGTGCACCTTGTAAGATTAAGAAGGTAGATAGTTTCCTGTGCAGAATCTCCACTAATTTATTGTATGGCACTGCTCACGAGAAGTCCGACCATAACACCAGAATGGCTAAAGCAGGAGTTATTCCTCTGCATGACTTGTACTTACAGGTGGTCGTTCTCAGAAATTACTTTTCAGCACAGTTTAAACAGCCAGATAAAAAACCAGAGTCACTTAGGCATATAGCGCGTTATAAAGTTCCCAGGGTTTACACACATTATGGTAAAAGGACACGACAGTTCTATATACCCTACCATTTTAATAAACTACCTGCTCAGGTGTTTGGTTGTGATTCGTTGACGGCTGTGAAATCTGGACTGCAAGCGTGGTTTGAAAGTTTCAAAGAAAGGAAATACTGAGTTGCTTTGTAATTTCTATCTTGTTTTTCAATTTGTGTTCCATTTATTAACTGCAGATTTTCTTTGCTTTACATAATTCCCAATCGCTAAATTTGTTGACTGAACTATATGTAATATTTCGACTTTGTGTTATTGCTTTTTTTTATTCTTTCTTCTTCTTCTTTTTCTTCTTTATGGATTGTAAAGTGTGCACTTTCAGCGTTTTGTATTCACCGCATGCTGTTGTGACTGCCGTGGCCCGCCCACAAGCGCTTGCGCTTCTGCGGGCACACGCTATGTACTGTGTATATATATCTTGCAATAAAATTCCTGTATGTATGTATGTATGTAAAGGAGTAATTACTCGGGTGGATGCAAATGAGTAATTACTCCCTTACTCCAGCGATTGTTTGATCAAGCCCGTACGTCTGCTCCTCTAACGCCATTCGTCATATCAGAGGGCATGCTCTTTAAGAACTATTGCGTGGAGTGGAGGGTGCACGTCTGCTTTTGGTTGTCCCTTCCAGTCTTCGTGGCGTTGTCCTGCATGCCATGCATGATGATATTTCTGCCGGATGTCGAGGGTTTTCTCGCATGTTCCACAGGACGCGGCAACGCTTTTACTGGCCTGGGCTTTACAAGACAACTCAGCAGTACGTTTCAGGCTGTCTGCAGTGTCAACGCTTTAACATCGCACTGCCTCGCCCGCCGGATTGTTGAAACCGATCAGACCACCTCACTCCTCTTTTAAGAAGATCGAGGTCGACTTGCTTGGACCGCTTCCCAAGACTACCACGGGCCAACTCTGGATTATTGTTTGCGTCGTCTACTTGACTCACCACGTGGAAACAGCTGCTCTTGTGTCCGCCAAAGCAACAGACGTCTCACCCTTTTTGCTACACTCGGTGATCCTTCGCCACGGAGCTCCTCGTGTCGTAATAAGCGACCGTGGGCGCCAGTTCATTGCCGATGTTGTGGAAGAACTCCTACGGCTCTGCTGTTGTGACTATCGTCATTCGACGCGCTATCATCCGCAAACGAATGGCCTGACGGAGCGCATCAACCGCACCATCACGAACATGTTGTCCATGTATGTAGCGGCCGACCATAAGAACTGGGACACCGTGCTACCGTTTGTAACATACGCTTACAACACTGGAACACACGACGTCACTGGATACTCCCCGTTCTTTCTGCTCTACGCGCGCATACCGCGCACCTTTCCGGACATGATTCTTCCCTTTTCTGAACATCGTGGTCGGTCCATTTCGCAGACTCTTTGCCGTGCGGAGGAAGCGCGACGACTAGCTTGCCTCCGAACTCTCAGTGCACAAGTTCGCATCAAGATCTGTTACGACAGTGGACACATTGCGGTGACGTATGAGCCCGGTGACTACGTTTGGCTCTGAACGCCTCTGCGTCGACGGGGCCTCTACCAGAAATTGCTCGCATAGTACTGCGGACCTTTTGTTGTTCTGGATCGCCTCAGTGGCGTTAATTACACAATCGCCAAAGTCATCCCAGGCAATCGCCGCTCTAGCAAGGCCCAGGTTGTTCACGTAGCGTTTCTTAAACGCTGCAATCACAACGCTTACTAACTCGCTCGAGGTCGAGCTTCGACTGCCCATGGCGAATTGTCAGGCCGCGCTCCGCCGCTGCCGCACTGCAATGCAGTGGAAAGAAGATGAACAGGATATGCGCGGGGCTGTGGTGGAGCCCGCCTGACGCTGACCGTCTAGTGACGCCCCCGATCCCGATTCCCACTTGTAAATAAACCCGTTCTCGTCCTCGCAACTTCGTGTCAATATTGTTACGGGGATGTTGCGACGGTTAATCTATATTGGCGGCTGCTCTGAGATGGCCCGCACTCAGCTCAGACACCGAGGGCCCAGCTACCAACTGTCAACGTCGTCGTCGTTCAGCGCACCGCCACTTCTTCGTTTACGATTCCTCCACTTATGGAGTATAACCAGTTCACCGGTAACACTATCCCCCTCGACTGAAGGCAACGTCCCGGTGCTTGTTAGGCGTGCAATGTCGATGGTGGGTGATAGGGCTTGAGGCGAGCTACATGAACGACTTCGGATTTCAGTGGAGCGGACGTCGACTTTGGGTGCAGCGGCGTGATTTCATACGTTACGTCGGTCACTGCCCGTAATATACGATAAGGACCTGTGTAGCGCGGCAGAAGTTTTTCACATAACCCCACACGACGGGATGGGAGCCACCAAGATGACCAGCCGTAGGTGCGTCATGCAGTTGTTCGAGGATAGTGGACTGTAGGTGTCGGGGAACAACGAGCAAGTGCTCAGCGCCATCAGATCGCATGTTGCGGCGGTACAGCGTGTTCCCGTCCAGCAAAAACCGGGCCAGAGAAGTGTCGCGCGGGTCGGTCCTGACGCGGTCGATGAGAGAGGTGAGGGTGGGATCCAAGCGCTGTTCGTCGGCAATGTGGGAGAGGTCGGAGATGGAGAGGACTGTAAGGAGATAGCGCCACCCAGCGTCGTTTGTGAGGAGAAGAAGAAAAAGCACGAGGAGCGCGTGCGGAGGGGACGCCGGGACAGGTAGAAGAGGATTACGGGACAGAGAAGAGAAGAGCGCGGTGGGCGACGGACGTGGACGAGTTCTGCTGGCTCCCCGAGTTCCGGGCTTGGGCCTCAGCCGCAGACGTCCGGGCCACCAGACCTGGACATCCATCGTCGAGAGCCTCAACCACCAGGCCCAGACGCCACTCTTCTCCGTCCATCCGTCAGCTGCTCCACACAGGCCGCCTCTGGTGCCTACGTGGCCTTTCCGGGATACCAGACCTGGGAACCGTGCTGGGAGCCCACAGACGCTGACGCTGCGGTAGCGTTGCATCGACATTGTAACGCCCAGAGACTTCCTGACTGCCCGACACCCAGCCAGTCCTCCCCGCTCGTTGCTCGAATGAGAGACAAGTAGTGTGACTTTCCTTTTTGACTTTCTTTTTCCTGTATTTTTCGTAAGCACTTTGTTCTGTTCCCCCGTGTGTTTTTCCCGTGTGTTGTTGCGTTGCTCTCTTGTTTCTTTCCTTTTTTCACGCCCATATTGAAATTGGTTTCCTTTCCTATAAAAGACGCCTCGTTTATTGTTTGTACTTTTGTGTTTGTGTAAAATACAACTTGCAATCTCCCACAGTCCTCACAAATTTGGCGTCCACTACGACAGGACGAGGTCGTTTTTTATTTCTTTGCCTGTTGTGTTAATTTAGGAACAGTATGAGCGCTTCAGATTTGGTTGCTTTAGGCGAGCGCATGGGCTTGTGCGGCGCGGAGTTGCGAGCGTGGGTGGAGGACGAGCTTCGTAAGGCACGGGAAGAGAGAGCCGCTGAGCGTGAAGCTGCGAAGCAGAAATTGGAGTTAGAGCGAGAAGCTACGAAGCAGAAATTGGAGTTAGAGGCACGGAATTTAGAGACGGAGAAGCAGAGATTGGAGTTAGAGGCGCGGAACATGCAGCTAAAAATAACGCTCATGGAGGGTGGCGCAAATCCTCCGAGTGACCGTGGAGAGCGTAGCGTCGCACCGGCCAGCTCCATTAACCCGCACAGCCTCCTACCACAGTTCAATGAAGCGCGGGATGACCTCGATGCCTACTTAAAGAGGTTTGAGCATGTGGCCACGGGGCAGGGTTGGCCAAAATAAAAGTGGGCAACGGCGTTGAGCTTGTGCCTTGGCGGCGAAGCACTTAGGGTCTTCGGTCGGCTCTCGCCTGAGGATTCCGTGGATTATGACAAGGACACAGGCATCCGACTCACAGTCTGTAGAAGGAGGATCGACGGGATAGCGTGACAGGCAGTCTGCATCTTGATGGAGGCGACCGGACTTGTGAACCACGGAAAAGGTGTATTCTTGCAATCGCAATGCCCACCGGCGAAGACGGCCAGTAGGATCCTTGAGAGAGGAGAGCCAACACAGGGCGTGGTGTTCGGTTATAACAGTGAATGGGCGACCGAACAAGTATGTGCGGTCAGTGGGTCAGTGGCGTCTTGGGTCGGTGGGGTCTTGGGTCCGTCGGGTCTTGGGTCCGTCGGGTCTTGGGTCGTCGTGTAGTGTGGTCCGGGCGGGGGACGGGGCTGGGGTGAGCGTCGAGGTCGGTTCAGGTCGGGCGGGCTGGGGCACGGCCGTGCGGCGCTGACCAGGTACTCACGGCCGACGTCCACGGCAGGCCCAAGACGCCGAAGCTCCGTGACCAGGATGGCGATGAAGGGACCCCAGCACCTCCACCAAATATTACGTGGTGGCCAGCCGAAGAATGAGACGTGGTGAACCATGGCTATGAGATGATTTAATGGCCGCTGGCCTAGCGCGGGCGCTCCGTCCCGCGCCACTGCCAGCTTCGTCTTCGCCACAATATATTTAAATACAGGGGTTCATTGAAGGCACTGGCACCTCACGAGCAGGGCGGCAACAGTCCGTGGTCAGCTATGGCGAGCAGACAGCAGGCGGAGCGATGGTAAATGCCGCCGCTACACAGAATGTTCGCATTCGTCTTTACAATTGCCCCCGGGGAAAAAAAGGAGCCACCCTGACGATTTAGGGTGCAGGTCCTATGGGAGAGTTGTTGAATGGCTTGTGGTGCTGGACGTGAACAGCCTCGCGTCCACGTCGGCGGAGATCCGAAGACGAAATGAGAGGTTCTACTGTGTAATTAGCAGGAGATGTGCGCTCCAGGACACGGTATGGGCCATGGTATATTGACAAGAAATTCTGACAACCACTCTGGAACTTTGGTCGGAATCAAGAGCCACTTTAGGAGTGCCATTGGGGAAGTGTGGCGCCGTTTTATTGAGGTCGTGGCAAGATTTCTTTCTGCACTGGATATCAGTCGTGAGAGGACGCTCAATGCGGCGACAGTCTTCGGTGCGCTGTGCGTCTTCAAAAAGAGGTGTGTACTCGAAAGGGTCGGGTCAGTACGGCAGTATTGCACCGATGGTAGCAGAAGGGTGACGGCCGTAATGGAGAAAGAAAGGAGAGAAGCCAGTAGTGGACTGCGTTGCGGTATTGTGCGCATAGGTTACAACGGAAGGGCAAGATCCACGTTAGAGTGGTTTGATGAGACGTGCGTAGACAACGTCTCCGAGGGTACTCTTAAAGCACTCATTGAGGCCGCTGCCTTGCGGATTATATGCGGAGGTGGTGCGATGAATGATATTGCACTCGGTGAGCAGTGCTTTCACAACATCTGGCAAGAAGACGCGGCCTCTGTCGCTCCGAAATAAGCGAGGCAAATAATCAAAATAAGCGAGGCAAATTCTGTGGCTGTGTCAGCCAGAAGGGCGACGGTTTCCTGCATACCTTTAACCGCGCCGATGGTCCAACTGTTGCTGACTGAAGTGTACGGATGGGGGAAGTGTACGTATAAATCAATGCCGATGCGGTCAGATAGGCGTGGCGGGCAAGGTAGCGGCTGCAATTCTACAGCAGAACGATGAGGAGGTGGATCGCGACGTTGAGAGGTAAGGCATGAGTGCACGTATTTGAGGATGAAGGTGTACATCCCACGCCAATAATATCGTAGCCGGATGCGAGCGTAGGTCTTGAACACTCCGACATGACCACACTCTTGGTCAGCGTGAAAATGGGCGCAGACTTCCGAACGAAGGTGACGGGGAATAACTAGCAAACACTTGCGGCCATCTGAGCTGTAGTTGAGGCGATAAAGGAGATTATCACGAATTGGGAAATCGGAAGCATGGTGGCGAAGATCACGCCATGGAGTTGTAATCGCACATCTTCTCCACTAGTACGTAAGCATCCGTATGAGGCAGCATTACAAGCACACGAATGCAATCATAACGAAGCAGACTCCAGAAAAGAAGAAACAGGCCAAGCTGTGTTCAACCTAGATGGTGGAGGTTACATTACTCAGTGCATCGTCCATATAGACGTTTGCAGTGATCAAGATTGCTTTCACGGTGTTGCCTCTACACTACACAAAAGTAGCCCAGCAAGTTGTAGTTGATTGTGGTTTTTTCCTAACCAAGTGAAAATAGGCAAGCATAAATCTCAGACAGGGGGAACTCCGGCCGCAATAACAAATTGCGCGCTAGTTGGTTCATCACACGGCAGAACAGCGCAAGCTACACAGGGACAAGAAAGTAGACGAAGTCCACACAGCGATCACCTACACCTGAAGGTTTATTTTTTAGAAACTTTGGTAAACATGCAGCAGTATCAAGAAAATAAGAATAGGAACCGAGTCTGATAAACAGTCCTCGCCGTCAGAAATCACACAGGAGAATTAAGATAATCCAGCTAACGATAAGAACTGCAATTCTTTATCTGTAAGGGCTATGGAGGGGGTACTGACACAACTCTCTTTAAGATGCACGATTTTCACGGCTTCAGTGATTTCTCGCGTGGTTTTTGTCATCGCACCTGCGCAGCAAGCTCGTGTTGCCCAGCTCAGGGGCGCATTTAGAGTCTTGGGAGTGAATGCTCAGATGGCCTGAGATTCGTTGCGTCACATTGTATTTGTGCTCGCACAATCTCTTATCAAGGCATCTGCCGGTTTGCCCTACGTATCCATGGACGCAATACAAGGGGATAGGATACACGACGCCCTGAGCACAGGAAACGAACCGGTCGCGATGATTTATGGTGCATACTGTGTGCTTATGACCCATTTGATTAACACGCCTGCAGAGGCTTGACAAGCGATCCGGAGCTGAAAATAAAACATCTACTCCTACTCTTTTTCCTATATTTCTCAAGTTGTGTGACATCCCGTGTGCGTAGGAATGACTGCGATCTTATTCTTATCTCTCATTCTTTTTCTTCTTTGGCTCTCAACTAGGCCTCAGCCACTGAGGATAAGGGGGTCAGCGGGTAACCAGCCTGGAGTAATCGGCGCGTCTGGGCAAAAAAGCTATCTTCCAGTTTGTGGTTGCTAGATTTTTTGAATGCATTGTTAAAGCATGAATTGATGATGCTGCGCTTACCTTGCTTCGAGTGCACTGAATCAAAAAGGAGGAGATGTTTGTTAGCCCGAAGCTCAAAGTCCCAGCAGACGTGATTGTGGTTAAACTATAATCCTAATTCTAAAAACCGTATCAAGCCGTTAGTTGGTAGTTCTTGAGTGACAATCAATGGGCTTAGAACGCCTGAGAAACTACTAATAACTTTGGAAACTTCTGAAGGGAGGACGTCCTGCTCGCATTGTAATATTGATACAGCTCAGAAGTGGACGAAGAAGAAGTGCTTGGCCATCTCGCTGCAATGATACAGCTCAGAAGTGGACGAAGAAGAGGTGCTTCGCCATCTCGCTTGTGATGAGGAAGAAGAAGTGGCTCGTCTTCTTGCTGGTGACCGCTCGGCAGACTGGAGCAGTTCTTGTGTCTCTGTGTGCTGTGTAATATTCGTGACAAATCTGGTGGAGGTGCGGGGTACGCTTCCAGATCCGCGTAGGCTACCGACCAATACGGATCTCACCCCAGTTCACCAGCGCCGCGGCCGCCGCCTCCGTGGAGCGTCCCCTGAATTTGGACTCCTTCCGGCTGCAACCAGGGCGACGTAACCCCGGCCTTCGGAGGCACCAACTGCCATGGCAACTGAGACCACGCTCCCGGCGCACATCCTCTGTCATCAGCCACGAACACCCCCGTCGTTTCATGGCGACGTGTTCGAGGACGCCGAGGATTGGCTCGAGATATTCGAACGGGTTGCCCGTTACAACGGCTGGAGTGACAACCGTAAGCTCCACAATGTCTATTTTGCACTTGAAGAGTCGGCTCGGACATGGTTCGAAAACCATGAAGCTTCGTTTACGTCCTGGGAAGCTTTCTGCCGCAATCTTAAAGCCACTTTTCCGAATGCAGACCGTCGAGAGCGAGCAGAAGCTGCGTTACACTCGCGCAACCAGCGCCACAACGAGAGTGTACGCATGTACTACGAGGACATGACTCGCCTTTTTAAGCGCGCGGATCCCAACATGACAGAAGACAAGAAGCTTCGCCACCTCATGCGGGGTGTAAAGCAAGAGCTCTTCGCAGGACTCGTGCGCAGCCCACCAAGCACTGTGACAGAGTTCCTCACCGAGGCGGCAACTATGGAGAAGACGCTGGAACAGCGAGCCCGCCAGTACAATCGCGACGTCAACACTTTCGGGCCTGATCCCATCTCCACGCCTCCCGGTATCGACGCGGCCTTTCTACGCGAGCTGGTCCGATCTGTCGTCAGAGAGGAACTGCAGGCCTTCCGTACGCCTTCCGAGACGCCATCTTTCACGCCACTGAGCGAAGTCATCCGGGACGAGGTGCGCCTGGCAGCACAACAGCACCAGATTTCCGAGGTTCCTCGCCAGCCTGATGCAAGGCCCACGTATGCGTCCGTCCTGCGCCAGGCCCCTGGGTACGACGTCACTGCCGCGACTCCAGCAGTGCTCTCGTCGAGCTCCCCTCGTGGTGACGCTCCGCCAGCCTATCAGCGACCGCGAAAGAGTGAAGTGTGGCGTGCCCCGGATCGTCGGCCCCTCTGCTATCACTGTGGCGAGGCGGGTCACCTCTACAGGGCGTGCCCATACCGCCGCGTGGGCCTGCGTGGTTTCGCGCCGGACGACCCGTGCCCTCAGAACGGGGAACGACCGCAGGAGATAGCATTCCATCTGTCGTCGCGCCAGAACCACATCACGTCAGGCCACCAGGAGGCTCGATCACCGTCGCCGCGACGCTACCGTTCTCCAAGCCCCCGTCAAGCCGCAGGCTACCCCGGACGCCGTTCTCCCAGTCCACGCCGGGAAAACTGATTCCAGCGGCCTCTGGAGGCAAGGCCGCTGATGCCGGGACTTGTGAAGATCCTCCTGCGCCACTACCACGCGACGATGTTTCTCCGGGAGCGAGTAGCGACAGCATCCGACGCGCTACCTCCGATTTGTGCGTCAAAATTGACGGAATCGACGTGACCGCTTTGCTGGATACTGGTGCCGACTATTCTGTCATGTGCCTGGCCCTTGCCGTACAACTGAAGAAAGTATTGACGGGGTGGTCGGGGCCTGGCATTCGCACTGCTGGAGGTCACATGATTATCCCTGCCGGCAGGTGCACAGCTCGTGTCGATATCCGTGGTTTTGTGTACGTCGGCGAGTTTGTAGTCCTCCGTGAGTGTTCGAGGGACTTGATCCTCGGTCTTGACTTTCTCCACACGAACGGTGCTGTCATTGACCTCCACGAATCACGGGTCACGTTCTCGACGAAACGGGCCGTGGCACGCACTGACACAGACGATTCACGCTTCACTGCTCTGCGACTTGTTGACGACGACGTAATGGTGCCACCCCGGTCCAGTGTGCTAGTTCTCGTGAGGAATGATTTATTCCACGACTACGAAGGTGTCGCTGATAGCCACGTACCCCTGCTGCTCGAGAAGGGAGTAGCCATCGCTCGCGGGCTCGTCCAACTACAAGACGGTTGTGCTAGTGTGCTCCTTACAAATTTTGCCAACGAGTTGCAGCACCTCGCCAAGGGCACGGCTGTCGCCTTCCTGCATGACTTCGCTGTGGTGCCTCAAGTGTGCGCCCTGGAGACAAGCCCTGAAGACCAGGCCCCACCATGCCCTGTCCTTCCGTCCGTCAGAATCAATCCCGATTTGGCGCCTGAGCAGAAGGCTCTTCTCTCGGCGCTTCTAACCGACTTCGCGGGTTGTTTTGCCACAAGCTCCAGGGACGGTCGTACGCCTGTCGCAAAGCATCGCATCATCACCGATGAGACTACACCACCCGTATGCCAGCGCCCATACCGCGTTTCTTCGACGGAACGCGAAGCCATTAAAAGGCAAGTGGACGAAATGCTCGCCGACGATGTCATTCAACCGTCGACAAGTCCATGGGCATCACCGGTAGTCCTCGTGAAAAAGAAAGACAACACCCTGAGATTTTGTGTCGATTACCGCAAACTGAACAACGTGACGAAAAAGGACGTTTACCCGCTCCCCAGGATTGATGATGCACTCGACAGACTACGTGATGCCAGGTTCTTTTCCTCCCTGGATCTCAAAAGCGGCTACTGGCAGATAGAGGTGGACGAGCGAGACCGCGAGAAAACTGCTTTTGTGACGCCTGATGGTCTATACGAATTTAAGGTGCTCCCGTTTGGACTATGCTCAGCGCCGGCCACTTTCCAACGCATGATGGACACTGTCTTGTCTGGGCTCAAGTGGCAGACGTGCCTCGTATACCTGGACGATGTCGTCATTTTCTCGCCCACCTTCGAGCAACACTTGGAGCGGCTGCGCACAGTGCTCCGGGCGCTCCAATGTGCGCAACTTACGATCAAGCCCGAGAAATGCTATTTCGGTTTTGAGGAGCTTCGTTTCCTCGGCCATGTTGTCAGCGCGCGCGGTGTTCTCCCTGATCCCGACAAGACCGCTGCTGTCTTCAGTTTCCCGCGTCCCACTGACAAAAAGACCCTTCGACGTTTTTTGGGACTGTGCTCTTACTATCGACGATTCGTCCAAGATTTTTACAAAATAGCTGAACCCTTAACAGCGCTGACCAGAGACGACACACCCTTCTTGTGGGGAAGTGACCAAGAGGATGCTTTCGTGGAGCTCCGTCACCGCCTGCAACGTCCACCGATACTCGCCCATTTCGATGACGCCGCAGCAACTGACATACACACTGATGCTAGCAACGTAGGCCTTGGGGCGGTCCTGGTACAGTGGCAGGATGGCGCCGAACGAGTCATCGCATACGCAAGCCGTACACTCTCGCGCTCGGAATGCAACTATTCAACGACTGAGAAAGAATGTCTTGCGGTAGTCTGGGCCATCAGTAAGTTCCGCCCATACCTATACGGAAGACCATTTCGCGTTGTCAGTGATCACCACTCGTTATGCTGGCTGGCCAGCCTCAAAGATCCATCTGGGCGGTTGGCGAGGTGGAGCCTCCGTTTGCAGGAGTACGACGTAACGGTCGTGTACAAGTCGGGGCGGAAGCACCAAGATGCGGATTGTTTATCACGCGCGCCAGTGGACCTTGCTTCCCCGGAAATCACTGAAGACTTCTCTTTCCTTGGTGCTGTTAGCGCAACCGATATGGCGCAGCTTCAAAGGGAAGACCCAGAGTTAGCGCCGCTCATCGCGTACCTGGAAGGCTGCGACGGTCCCCGCATTCCTCGTGTTTTTCTTCGTGGACTCAAATCCTTCACTCTGCAGAACGGCGTCCTCTACAAGCGCAACTTTGAGAGCAACACTGCAACATTTCTGCTCGTAGTCCCGTCCGAGTTGCGACCTGATATCTTGAGCGCTTGCCACGACGAACCATCTGCCGGCCATCTGGGGGTCAGTCGTACCTTAGCGAGGATTCGGCAGAGGTACTACTGGCCAAGATTACTTCCATCAGTGCGGACATACGTCAAAACCTGTCGCGACTGCCAGCGCCGTAAGTCTCCTCCCTTCAAACCCGCAGGATTTCTTCATCCCATAGCGCCTCCGAAGACGCCTTTCCAACAAGTGGGAATGGACCTACTCGGCCCTTTCCCGAAGTCATCCACTGGAAAACGTTGGATTGCTGTCGCGACGGATTATTTGACGCGGTACGCTGAGACAACGGCGCTTGCAAACGGAACTGCTGTCGAAGTAGCTACGTTTTTTGTACACAACATCGTGCTGCGTCATGGCGCTCCTGCGGTTATCATTACTGACCGTGGAGCTGCTTTCACAGCCCGCTTGACTCAGGCAGTCCTAGATCTGACCCACACCAGCCATAGGCGTACAACAGCGTACCACCCACAGACAAATGGTTTGGTAGAGCGCCTTAACAGAACCCTGGCCGACATGCTCTCCATGTATGTGGATGTTGAGCATGTAAAACATGGGACCAAATTCTCCCATACGTAACGTTCGCTTACAATACGGCCCTGCAAGAGACAACGCGGCTCACGCCCTTCCAGCTTGTCTTCGGTCGTCCAGTTGTTACTTCTTTGGATGCCATGTTGCCCGTCGACCCTCAGTGTGACCTAGAGCCAGATCTTGACGTCGCCACTTTCGTTCAGCGGGCTGAAGAAGCACGTCAACTGGCCAGGCAGCGAATACACCGTCAACAGCACGCCGACGCTGACCGCTACAATCTCGGACGGCGATTTGTTACGTACGAACCAGGCGACCACGTGTGGGTTTGGACACCAGTTCGTCGCCGTGGGTTGTCCGAAAAATTACTGCGCCGATACTTCGGACCTTACCGAGTTCTCCGCCGCATTAGCGACGTGACGTACGAAGTTTCACCGGCAACCCCAGGCCGCCCTTCGCGCAGACCACCGCATCCGGATGTTGTGCACGTGGTTCGTATGAAGCCGTACCACGACCGTCCTGCTGATTGTACTTGACGCTGAGTGCCGCCGGTTGTGTGTCGTGATAGCTGTGTCTCACTTTCTGTGTCTAACCCATTTTCCCCTCTGTGAAAGCGGCCCGCATCGAGGCGATGCTGCAGGGGAGGGAGCAATGATACAGCTCAGAAGTGGACGAAGAAGAAGTGCTTGGCCATCTCGCTGCAATGATACAGCTCAGAAGTGGACGAAGAAGAGGTGCTTCGCCATCTCGCTTGTGACGAGGAAGAAGAAGTGGTTCGTCTTCTTGCTGGTGACCGCTCGGCAGGCTGGAGCAGTTCTTGTGTCTCTGTGTGCTGTGTAATATTCGTGACAATATCACAAGGTAATCATCCACGATTCTGAAGATTTGCTTCACATTGCTGCCTTGAAGGGACCTGTGAAGAGCCCTGTTTTTCATGGCTAAGTAAAGATCACTGAGGATAGGTGCAATGGATGAACCGATACAAATGCCACGATAAATCATCGCGACCGGTTCGTTTCCTGTGCTCAGGGTGTCGTGTATACTATCCCCTCGTCTTGCGGCCATGCATACGTTGGCCAAACCGGCAGATGTCTTTATAAGAGATTGTCCGGGCACAAATACAATGTGATGCAATGAATCTCAGGCCATCTGGGTATTCGCTGTTGAGATTGTAAATGCGCTCTTGAACTGGACAACACGAGCGCGCTGCGCAGGTGCGAGGACAAAACCATGCAATAAATCACTTAAGCCGTAAAAATCGCGCATCTTAATTAAAGAGAGTTATGTCAGCACCTGCTCCATAGCCCTTAAAGGTAAAGAATTGCGTTTATTATCGTCAGCTGGATGATCTGTGTTCTCCTGTGTGATTTCTGGGGGCGATGACTTTTATCAGACTCCGTTGTTCTTATTTTCTTGATGCTGCTGTATATTTACCGAAGTGTCTGAAAAAATAAACCTTGAGTTGTAAGTCAGCGCTGTGTGTGTCTCGTCTACTTTCTTGTCCCTGAGTAGCTCGCGCTGTGCTGCCTTGTGATGAACCAAATAGCCCGCGATGTGTTATTCAAGTTCATTTCTAGTACTTCGGGCATCCCTTCCTCTGCCTTTTATGACCCGCACCGCATGGTACCACTCAACGCAGCAGTTTCGTGCCGGGCACGGTCGCTCAGCTTCTGCATCCACAACAAGGTGATGCCACCTGATATCCTTTTATTGCTGGGGGTTCTCAACCCTCAGCTGGACATGGTATCTGCTTTTGCAAACTAGCGCGGACTGCATTGCACAGACAACGACGTCTATTCAAGGATCACCTTTGGTTACAGCTGCAAGCCTTGAAGCCTAATGGCCGTTCGGGGGAGTTATGCCGTCGCTTTTCTCGCATCTTAGGACAACCGAGTCCATTTGGCAGCTCACGCTTCCTCGTCTTCGAGCGCTTTTTCCGAAAAAGCCACCTTAGAGCAGAAACCAAGCACACCTTCTTCTTGACGGTGCCACGGTTCCCAAAGAAGTCCACGACGTACTGGCTCGCGGTCACAGGTTTGGAGTTGAGCGATAGCGATCGGCTCCGGAACTTCGGAGCTTGGTCAGGCAAGTTTCCACACTGGCTCCGGTGACTAAGACGAACGCTGCGTCTCCGAAGGTGTGGACGTTTTGAACCATCGAAGATCAGCTAGCAAGAAACTGCCTCTGAGGAAGACTGTGACCTACCTCGAGGAAAACAAGCTTTGCCTCCTTCCTGCGGACAAGGACAAGGCTTTGCGGTTATGCCAAAAAGACTGTACATGGAAAAAGCCCTTGAAGCCACCGGTTAATCATTCGATGAGTGCAGCAAAGTGCCCTTAAAGAAGGTAAAGAACAGAGCAAAGAAACTGTATGAACGCTTGAACCAAGGAAAGCTGTGTAGTGCAATGGAATTCACGCTGCAATTACTTAAGTTTGGTTATGTTTTTCTTCGTAAAAAACCAAAAGGTGGACCGTCCATTTCGTGTCATTGTTTCAGAGACATGGCAGAAGTCTGTTCTATCATTTGTACGAAGAAAACTCAAGCCACCAGCAGTTGACGACCCATTTTTGGTAAAAAAATGCAGGACCTGTGGTTGACTTTCCAAAAGATAACTCCGAAATGGCATTGACAGGAGTTGACAGGATTTTATATCGACTTAAAGGACTAATATTATCTCATTCCTCATGATGACTTGGTCAATTGCATAAAGGACTGTATAGACCAGCATGGAGCTGCAAAATTTTTAGAATGCGAGTTGCATCGCAACTGCCGGTTTCCTTGAGCTACTGTCTACCTATTGAAGATCAACCTTCACGGAATGGAAGAGTTCGCTTTTCATTCAAAGGCATGGCATTTCTATAGGTTCATCCACTGCACCTATCCTCAGTGATCTTTAATTAGCCATACAAGACAGGGCGCTGCACAGGTCCCGTCAGGGCACCGATGTGAAGCAAATCTTCAGAATCGTAGATGATTACTTTGTGATATTAAAATGTGAGCAGGACGTCCTCCCTTCCGAAGATTCCAAAGTTCTTAGTAATTTTTTTAAGCATCCTGAGCCGAATGATTGTCACTCAAGGACTACCAAATAACGGCTTCATGCGATTTTTAGAATTAGGAATATATTTTAACCAGAATCACATCTACTGGGCCTGTGAGCCTCGGGCGAACAAACATATTCTCCCATTTGATTCAGCGCACTCAAAGTTAGTTAAGCGCAGCATCATCAATTCATGCCATAACAATTCATTCTAAAAATCCTGCAACCACGAACTGTACAATAGCTTTTTAGCCCAGACGCACCGATTACTGCAGGCAGGTTACCCAAGGTAGATGTACTATGGTAGCGTAGGCTGCATAGAAGCCCATACGTTCAAAACATGGCGGCTCATGGTGCGCAGCCAGCGCCGTCTTCGAAATGCGTGGACAACTAAAAAGTGACGTCATAATTAAAACAAAACGCGACGTCAAAGTCACGTGTTTTAGTGACGTCATATTCGTGACGTCAGCGCCACGTGCTGCTTGGCGGAAAAAATAAACTGCTGAACGCCGCGACGCTTCAGCGCGACACCCGACACGAGAACGAAGAAAGAAGACACGACGAGTGCCGACCACCAACGCTATTTTTAGGTAGTCAGTTCTCGTTGTGCATTTTGCCTTCGTCCTCGCCTCAGGTGTCGCGCTGAATGTCGCAGGTGTAGCGCTGAAGGTATGAAATGTGACGCCGCCAGACAGGTTATCGCTCGCACATCGTGCAACGGCACACCTCTTTTTTGCGTGCGGGGGCCCCACGGCCACAGACGATGCCCTTTTGGGGCAAAAGCGACAGAACCGCACCCAACCGAACGAAACTACACAGAAGCGCTGGCAAAAGGGAAAAGCGGAAACTGTACACTGTAAAGAGGAAGACGCTTAGCAGACGGAGCAACAGAACCGATGCGCGGCGCGAGGCGAGAAGAAGACGATCGGCAGCTGAAGCAGCAGAACTGACGCGCGGCAAAAGCATCAACTGTTCCGGGACCGGACCTGCCCTTGCCCGCTCTAACCGGCCTTAACAACCAGTCATCTCTTGCCAATAAAGGCCGCTACATCTTGGTGGAGGCTGCGGGATTCCGTCCTGGAGCTACGTAACCGTACCATCACTACCCCCATGCCTGCCAACACCAACCAGCCAGCCAGCTCCTCGCCGGCACCCGTTGCTTGCCATGGTGCGCTCCGCCAGCGCGACCCTGCCGTCTTCAGCGGCACGGACGATCACGACGTGGAGGATTGGTTGTCCTCTTACGACAGGGTGAGCGCTCATAACCGTTGGGACGACACTATGAAACTCACCAACGTCATCTTCTACCTAACCGGCGTCGCCCCCAATGTAAAGAGGAAGACGCTTAGCAGACGGAGCAACAGAACCGATGCGCGGCGCGAGGCGAGAAGAAGACGATCGGCAGCTGAAGCAGCAGAACTGACGCGCGGCAAAAGCATCAACTGTTCCGGGACCGGACCTGCCCTTGCCCGCTCTAACCGGCCTTAACAACCAGTCATCTCTTGCCAATAAAGGCCGCTACAACACGAACGACGCACACCAAGAACTGGAGCAACAAGCAACGAGGAAAGAGTAGGGCTAGCAGAATCGAGTTTCAAAGAAAAGCAAGCAGAATGGTCAAAAGATATGACAAGGGTACAGTGAACAAGGGTATGACATCAGAGCACCATCAACCTTGGCATCGTCCCGCTGCCATTGCCGCTGCTCTGAGCGAACGCTGTCATAAAAATTTTGACAAAGCAAGCGCTATACTTTCTAACAAAATGCACACAACTAAAACACCTTAAAAAGGAATCACTGCAATTGTTTTCGAATGCTTTTGAAGCACAAAATATGTCCTAATTATTTTCTTCTTCTAGTCGTGTTTGTCCACTCATTTCATTTTGGCGCTTTAGTTCCACAACTAATTTGATGTCGCTAGCACTTGGTTCTGGGCCGCATTCAGGCTCCGGCTTCGCGACCTATTTCAATTGACCTTGGGTTACCCGCTGACCCTCTTATCTTCAGTGGCTGAGGCCTTGTTGAGAGCCAAAGAAGAAAAATGAATGAGAGATAAGGATAAGATCGCAGTCATTCTCTACGCACACGGGATTTCACACAACTTAAGGAAGGTAGGAAAAAGAGCAGGAATAGATGCTTTATTTTCAGCTCCGGATCGCTTGTCAAGCCTCTGCAAGCGCGTTAATCAAATGGCTCGTAAGCTCACAGGATGCAACAGAAATCATCGCGACCGGTTCGTTTCCTGTCCTCAGGGCGTCGTGTATTCTATGCCCTTGTCTTGCGGCCATGCATACGTAGGCCAAACCGGCAAACGCCTTGTCCGAGCACAAATACAATGTGACGCAACGAATCTCAGATCATCTGGGCTTTCACTGCCGAGATTATAAATGCACCCATGAGCCGGGTAACACGAGCCCGCCGAGCAGGTGTGACGACAAAACCACGTGGAAAATCATTGAAGCCGTAAAAATCGCGCATCTTAACGAGTGTTGTGTCAGCATCCCCTCCATAGCCCTTATAGATAAAGAATTGCGGTTCTTATCGGTAGCTGGATGATCTGAGTTCTGTTGTGTGTTTTCCGGTGGCGATGACTGTTTATCAGAATCGGTTGCTCTTCTTATTTTTTTCATGCTGCTGTATGTTTACCGAGGTGTCTAAAAAAATCAACTTTCAGTTATAAGTCAGCGCTTTGTGTGTCTCCTGTACTTCCTTGTCCCTGTGTAGCTTGTGCTGTTTTGCCTTGTAGTAATAAATCGGTTTCTTCCATCGAATGGCTATTGAGGCCTCAATTGAACAAAAAATGCCAATTGTGCCCTTTAACTTTCGGAAGTGGCACATAGTATTAATGGATGCCGCATTGGAAGGCACGAAGTTCAGACCACTTCGGATTCTGACATCACTAAGCACACGGGCACTTTTTGCGTTGTTTTGCGACCGCCTCCGCCGGCATTCTCTAGCTGTCCTGCAAAGTAGTCGAGCTTCCTCGTCATTAAGGTATCCTCGGGCTTAAAATTCTAGAGGTCACGAGGTAAGCGAGGGAAGCTGCTAATGGCGGTCTGGGCTCTCTGTTTCTATGTGGAGGGAGGAAGCCATGTTTTGAAGAAGCATCTAGAAAGACACACTAGATGCGAATGCCGTGGCAGCGGAGCATTTAATTTCCTTCGGTGATCTCGTGGCCATTTTCCACGCGGTGTACATTTTGGTGCCACAAAAGCATGGTAGTATGAAAGGCAGAGGACACGCCAGTAAGGAAGACATGCCGGTAATATTTATAACAAATATGCAGCTGCATAATTAGCAGGACCCTAGTACGCTCGATGGACATTTTCGTGGCCCAACATTATTGCAACAGGGCAGAATGGTGGGCCTGTTGGTATGGCATGTCAAGGGAGAAAACCAGCCAAAAAAAAACGAAAGCACAAAGAGAGAACAACACAGGACAACGGCCGGACTAACAACTGAATTTTTTCATTGAGTACAGACCGCCACGTAATTACGACGCATGCGCCAAGGCAAACACTCAAACATGGTCAATGAAATAATGAAATTCTTGTCGTCAACGCTATCGATGGTGAACTCACGCGGGCATAACCATGTTTAGCAATCTGAAAGGCCTCAAAGATTTCACGAGCCTTCCGTGTTTTTTTCGTAGCCCAGGATAGTGACATCTGCGAAACAAGGGGAACATTGGCCGGGACACCTACTAGAGTGCAAAGCGAGATTACCATCTTCACCAGCGCCGACTTTTGTTCTGTGCTTGCGCAACCTCTCGTTCACACAATCACCCGTCTTACCTATGTAAGATTTTCCACCACAGGTCAGCGGAATCTTGTAGATCGCTTCGGTCCGGCGCTTTGTGTACACAGTTCTATGTTCGGTCGTGCAATGCTTCTCATTTCCGCCAGGCATAATTCGTGCACAAAGACCTGAAAGCATAACTGGATCAGAAAAAATCAAATTGACCCCTTGGCGCTCCGCGACTTTCTTCGCATCGTGCGCCAATTAGTCCAAATAAGGCATGACTTGGACTTTTTTCCTTTTGTCAGTCAAAAATTCAGTTGTTAGTCCGGCCGTTGTCCTGTGTTGTTCTCTTTTTATGTTTTCTCTTTTTTGGCTGGTTTTCTTCCTGGACTTGACGAACATTATTCAGGTCAACAAGTCGCTGCAGTTATTCACAACAGACATGCGCAAATCACAGTTTAGGGTTGCGTAAATATTTTACCTCTGCACGTGTACGCTGTACGCCGGTCTTTCCTTTAGGAAGACAACACAGCTCAGCATGGTCGGAGTCGGCGTAAAAGATCAGCTTGGCATGGAGTAACCCCAGGAGAATTTCCACTAACTATTTTCGCGTCGTGTAGCTAAGCGCGCACTGCACTAGCCATTAAAACAATGTAAATGCACACTGGGTTTTCTTTCGGTCCCTGCGCTCATTCGAGTAACGCTGGAGGCGTTGCACAACGCATCACAAGAGCGCGGGTTCTATTTCTGGCTGCGGAGGCAATCTATCGGGCGGAATGCGGACACGCCGTTGAAGTTTCTCTGCACATTAAAAACCCCAGTTGGGCGAAGTTAAGCACGTTCTCTTCACGGCGAGCATCATGCCACGGTGTCGGCGCGTTACACAGCTCAAGCAATGCCTGAATGTACGCGCACGCTCTTTGGCCCAAATGTGGTAGCGAGCGCGTTGCGACCCACCATTTATATTTAAGTGTAATTATAGCTAACTATGCGCTGAGCATTCTTGCTAATAATGTAGGAAAACTTCTTGCTGGGCGAGTTGGTGCGTAGCTTTCTTGAAACAGAATAGGGAGGAAAAAACAGCGCGAAAGGGACGGAAGACAAAGATGAAGGAAACCACACGGACGAGCGCTGAGGACGAGCGGACGAGGTTTCCTTCATCTCTGTCTTCTGTCCCTTTCGCGCTGTTTTTTCCACCCAAAATGAACGTATACCAACTCGCCCAACTTTCCATTCTACTACAGAATAGGGAGAGGAAAAAAAAGGGGAAAAAAGGAGTGGGGGGGGGGGAAGAGGATAGCAAGTCAGGCCTGCATAGGTGAGCGAAAGGCACGGATAAAATTCCTTTCCCTATCATATAAGGTGACCGATGTATCGCTAATACAATTTTCGCCTTTTTCTCTGATGTGGAATGCTTCTAAAAGTTCGCGGGCTATTTTGCTTTTGCTCTTGCCCAGAATCTTGATGTATTTGAGCATCGGCTCACAACCACAGCATGAACTGCAATGAACAGGCAAGTTCGCCCCGTCTCTTTTTCCTACAGAAAGAGCATGCTCCCCTGCGCGCTCATTGATGCAGTGTCTAGTTTGGCTGACATACACGCGTCCACACTTGAGCTGAGCGGGATTTGATAGACCACGCCCGTGGCACATTTGACGTACTGTTCAGCATGTTTTATTGTACATGCGCTCCGTGGGGCTCCTTCCTCTGTGATCCAGGGGCATAACTCAGGAAGCTTTTTTGGGGCCGAAAAAAACACCGGAACACCATGCCTGTTTGCCACTTTTTTAAATTGTGGGCGACTTTGTGCATGTAAGGAAGCACCGTCGGCTTTGCACTGCGCAAGCGCTCAAGGTCACAGCTGCGCTTGCCTTTCTTTGTCTTCTGGAGAAGGTTCTCGGCTACCGCGTGATGAGCGAGCAGGGGAATCCGGCTGAAAGCAGCCTGGTGATCTGATTATGGAAGCTGGAATGCATTTCATGCTCGCATGATTTTGTTAAGGTTGATTCTAGGCACGAGTTTGCAATTGCTCTTTTCACAATCTTTGAATGTGCAGAATCAAATGAAAATAGTGCTTTCTGTGCTCGAGGAGCACATTTCCAACAGACATGCTGCGAACCAACCTGCATTTTAATGTCTAAAACTGCAATGAATCGTTGGTTGGGAGTTCGTGTGTGAAAACCAAGCCTTTGCTATATTGTCCAAAAAGAGTTAAAACACTGCTAACTGAATCAGTGCAGCCAGCGTAACAAACCGTCAACATATCTAAAACACTTAAGAATACCGTGGTTAGTAAGCTCTACATTCATGGAACGGTCAATAGCAGCTAAAAAAAGGAAATGATAAATGGAGGCAAAGAGAGGCGACGAGTGGCGAGGAAGCGTCAATGCTTTCGCTTTCTCCCAATGCGGGTCGCCGCAGTAGTCTTTTTTTTTTCGTTTAATATTGCCTGAATCCATTAATGGAAGGAATGGCATACGTCCTCCTTAGGCCTGAGCAAATGTTTGATTTGCGAGTGCTAATGAAAATATATTTTTTGCTGTGTTCCCGTGAACTTACACAAAAAAACTCTGCCTCTCCCGTAACCGAGAGCAGAGTAAGCATGAAATGTTTACGGGCATAACACATAGGTTGTAGATGGTACTAGTCAAAATATTGAAATGGGTCTAGTGTTCACCACACCACACCACACCATACTCTTCTTGTTGCGTCGAAGCGATCGCCTGCAGTTTGCGGGCTTAGGTAGGCAGCCGCGAAACGTGAAGGCCTTGTCACTTTCGGGAGCGGCCGCATAATCATGGCGTTGTCGGCAGGGCCGAGCAGTCTTCTGCTGTGGCGTATCATTCGAAAAGCGATCGCTCTCCGCAAGACGCTTCCTACCTCTCCTTTCATCAGGCTCCATTGCTCGGCTTAAGCAGCTGTGACGATGGCGGCAATGAAATGCAGGACGATGCAGAAGCGTACGCGGACACGACGAGATGCAGGCCTGACAAGAATGTCGCGTTCGAATACTCAGCGAGCGTGTATACATCTGCCTGCCAAACAGGGAAACCTTCATAAGCTTAAGGCCCAGCGGCCGGTCTTTTACATGCGTGAGTGTGGGACCGCAGCGCCATCCCTGGGGACGGCGCGGAAGCGCGGCCCTCTCTCTTAGAGAGTCTCGTTTAATCTCGTACGGTGCCCGGATGCTCTCGTTTCAGTGCTGGGATGAGTGGAATTCAGTGCCCGGATGTTGGCTCTCGGTCTCGGCGTGACGTCACCACACTGTCGACAACGGGAGCTAAAAGCATTTCATGCTTAATATTTCGCAGAGGATCGAGGCGACACAGGATCCAATTCAAATGCCTTGTCTTTGAATGTAAAAACTGCCGTTAAACTGTGTAAAAACTGTCTTTGCAGGCCTGAATTGCTATCCCCTTCCCCCCCCCACTCCTTTTTTCCCTCTCCCTATTCTGTTTTGCACTTGTGAATGCTGCATATATATTCTGTTGCGAAAGCAATAAATCTAGTTGATAGTTTGCACTCTTTCTGTCTTCTGCTCCTTCCTGTGTATGTTTATTCGTGTGCGCAACGCCATCCCAAGAAATTCTTGCGAATGAAGGCAAAAAATTTTGCAATGAACGCATTTCGATAACGAGCTTGGAAGGATCGCAGAGCCACCCATTCATGCAGTCCACTCAAGTATAACACGAATCAGCCTAAAATTATGCAGTGTCGACAGCAGTTTCAGTCCTCCTGCGCTTTTCCGAACTTAACAAAAGCACACATAAACGCCGCGGCACCGAACGATAGCGCAACACCTGCATTACAGCCGCCGCAACTCGGCGACCAGGCAAGACCCCATCCGCTGACGCCATCTGTCCGCATTCACGAAAAGCGCAAAGAGGAGCCAACACAAACTGGTCGCGCCTCTGGGCGGAGTGTCAGCTCCCAAATATATTCTTGCACCGTGGTGCAGGTTGAAGAACCCCATGCGGTAGAAATTGCCGGAGTCCTTAGCTACGGAGTCCCTCATAGTCTGGGTCGCTTTGGGACGCTGAACCCCCTTAAACCAAAAGTATACACGCACCCCCATACACACGCATGTCACACGGACATAGGCACGCGCGCGAGCGCACGCACGCACGCACACACACGCGCACGCGTACGCACACACACACACACGCAGGCACACGCACACGCGCGCATACACACACACACACACGCACACACACACACACGCGCGCACGCACACACACACACACACGCGCGCGCGCACACACACACACACACACACGCGCACACACACACACACACACACACGCACGCACGCACGCACGCACACACACACACACACACACACACACACAATTCCTTCATAAAACTAAACACAGGACAAAACCCAGCTCAATGGCATCGTTCGCAGTGCACTGATCGGTATTTTTGCTCTTCAGCAGATGAGCGCATAGGGCTTTTAACCATTCCCAATACCCACACACGTACACAACGAGACTGATCACTTCTGCACGCTAACACCATAACATCATCACGTCCGCCACCGCCTATACTATCCCCGCCATCACCGACCCTCCCCTTCACTTGCAGCACTACTATCACCTCCACTACATCGCCAGCACCATTTTCTGCCAAAAGTTAACTCGCTGCTAATGAGTCTTGGAGTGGTACACAAGACGAAAACACTGCTTTTGCACAAGTGTGCAGAGCATGCCAATGAGTCCTGCCTCTCCACGGTTGACTAATACCCACGCAAACATTGGTATTTTCCTACATTTGCCGGTATTCTGTCGAACCATACTACCGCCTATTTTTGCTACGCACTCCGTAATGATAGCCTAGAGTTTATAGTAATAGCTTGAATATCAAGGTAGTCATCCTCAAATGAAGCTGAATACTTGTTCTGAAGCAATGTCAGGAATTCCTCTACCTTACCTCTTACCGCTAACTCTTTAATGAGCTTTCGTTTCACTAGTTTCTTTCGTTCCCTCCTAAAGTCTAGCCTAAATCGAGCCCTTACCATTCTGTGGTCTCTCTTCAACGCCCCTTTCGGTGGACCTCCAAATCCTGCACAATGACAGGATGAGCGCATAGTATGAAGTCTATGTCCTTTTTTAGTCACACCATTGGGGCTCTCCCACGTGCACTACCTGTTGTCTCGTTAGCGGAGGAAGATATTCATGATCCCTAAGTTATTTCTTTCTGTGAGCTGTACTAATAACCCCCGCTGCTACTTCTAGAGGCTGTGCCATAGTCTTCTACTGCCTGCTGTCCAGCCTATTCCATTCGTACCTTGCTTGGGAGTCACCATCTGTACAGTGTACTGTGTTTTTACTTTGTCGACGATTTGGTCTTCATGACTGGATGTAGGCGCGTAGTCCTGTGCAACCATGAGTTTGTACCTCTTATTAAGTTTAATAAGATAACGGCTATCCTATTGTTAATACTGTAGAAGTCCTGCATGTTACCAGCTAATACCTTACTGATGAGGAATCCCACACCCATTTCTGCTCTGTCCGCTAATTCTCAATAGCATAGTACAAGCTCGCCCTTTGCCTGAATCATAACTTTTCACCTTTACTGTGAGGAATTGCATGTGAATAAAATGATTTACGTTTACGAGAGACCAAGTGACTGTGTGCAAGAATTAAACCGAAGGAATTTGTCCCGCGCAAACAGACGCCCTGACAATGAACACGCTAGGTCGGCCTCAAATACTCAATCACATGTAATCTAGAGGACGCCTGTGGCGCGCGGCCTGGCAGTTTTCTCAATAACAATGAACGCGAACTGGTGGCGAGGACTACTTTCGGGGCTGTTTACAAAGATGAATTATGAATAAACGTGCCCAACTAAATGCTCGCGGGTTCTAAAGACGCACACCTCATGCATTTTACCGTAGGTCTGCCTGAGCGAAAAAACCCATAGCACTGAAATTTTCTACGGTCCCAAAACGTCCGACAGAGTAGTCAAACAGGCGGTGGTACGCTGATTGCGATATCAAAAAGCATCCGCTCCTTCCAGGCAGCTCATGCTTCCGATTTAAAAATGGTATGGGTCCGTTTTACGCGGCTCATACAAGAATCATATTAGGTGTTTCCAACCGCCCTCCAAATTCTGCGCTTGCATTTTCTGACAGTCTGCATGACGCCCTGAATAACAATGTCGTTTTCCTTCATATCCGGTTGTTCTAGTAGGTCACCTAAATTTCCCCAATGGTACATGGTCCGGTCCTCTTCCAGGTGTAAAACTGTCTTTATCAGGTTGTAAGAAATTTTTAGATTTGTGCACATGCTTTCATTTATAACAACTTGTCACTTCACCACTTCAATTACGAGCAGATGCAGCTAACACATCAGATTTGATATTCACGACCAATTTGGAACTTGTGTCATCAAAGTGTAAGGGATTGTTGCACTTGAAAATTTCCCGCCCACGTGTCATCTCACGTTAGAGAGTCATTCGCTACTACGTTAAACCGAACTAAACCGATAAAGTGTATGTATATTTCCTAAATGCCCTATCGGGCATTACATACCTAGGGCGGGGGGGGGGGAGGAGAGGGACAGGAGTAAAAACAAAGCAATAATAAATTGCGATAAGTACAAAAGTTGTTACGCGGGAACATGTTGTTGAAAAGTACATCAAGCACTCCAAATATAAAGACACACGGCAACACACATTCGATTTTTTGAAAGCACTGCTTCCCAAAGGATACCAAAAGCAAGAAAAAATGTGGGATGGAGGTTACAGCTAGAAGTGGCGTTTTAGGTTAGTTACAAGCGTTTCGCAATCATTGGCATATGCAGTGGTGCCACTGAGTAGTTTCCATTGACGGATGGCGAGGAGGAGAGGCGAATGAAAGAAGAGATTCGTTATAGCAAAGATGGGTTCGACTTTCAGTTGATCAGTGCGTGGGAATATGGGATGAGCCGGCTTGATATGGTACAAAGCAAAGCAAAAATGATTGATATAATTTGTAGATAAATGAGAGTAGGGCAAACCTTCCTCCGTTTTTCGAGAAGAGGTAAATTGAGAGCTTTTTTTTATGTTAGTTACACTCGATGATCGCGAGTGCTTAGATATTAACCGGGGTGCTTTATTTTGCAAACTCCATTTTTGTTTCTAGGTATGTTTGATGGTGGTTCCAGATCAAACAGGCGTAATAGAATTTAGAGCGCTCTAATTTATTTATCATTTATCATCATACGAACAGCGCCATTGTCCGGCATTACAGGCGGGGGGGGGGGGGGAGTTGTTAATGAAAAAGTATATGAATGCCACCGCGTGCAGGTGGTTCTAAAGAAAGATAACATTGAGATAGAAAGAGCACGGAATTATTATACATAGAAAGCGTCACGGCATGGAAGAAAATGAATCATTTCATAATATGGACACTACTTCTTCAGGCAGCTTGTTCCATTCCGAAACCGTTTTGGGGGAAAAAGACATTTTGAAAAGGTCAGTCCGGCATCTGTATTTTTTGACTTTCAGCGAATGATCTCTCCCTAAAGACACATAATTAGGGTTGACTATGTATTTGGTTCTGTCTATTCCAGTTCTTGAATGAAATATAATATGAAACAAATTTAAACGCAGAACTTTCCTATGTTTTTGAAGTGTGTCCCAACCCAAAGCTTTTTTCGCGCTCGTTACACTAAAATGTCACCCATAGTTATTGAAAACAAAGCGAGCAGCCAAATTCTGAACTCTTTCTAGCTTTTGAATGCCAAGAAAGGATTTCGGATCCCAGACTGTGCAAGCATACTCAAGTATGCTTCTAGTATTGTATTATACAGCAGTCCTTTAGTGTTTAAGGGGAAAAGCTTAGCGTTACATCGCAGAAAGCCCAAAACACGACAGGCTTTGGCAGTAACGAAGTCCACGTGACGATGCCAGGACATTGAACTGGTTAAATATACACCAAGATATTTAAAATCCAACACTGAAAGTAGACTGCTATTATATATGTTATAAGTGAAATTATGGGGAACCTTCTTTTTAGTCAAACACATATGTACAGATTTTTGTAAATCGACATGCATTCCCCAGTTCTCACACCACTGGCCTAGTTTACACAAATCCTGTTGCGATGCATCGCAGTCACTTCGATCATTAATAATTCTACACAATACACAATCGTCCGCAAAAAGACGCATGTATGAAGAAATACCTGAAAAGATGTCATTCATGCAATTTATGAACATTAATGGGCCCAAGACGGATCCCTGAGGCACCCCTCATGTTACAGCCACCTCATGCGACTGTTTCCCGCTGACAACACATAGACGCTTAAAGCTCAAATATTCCTTTATCCACCTAATAACGTTCTTATTTATGATGTACCAGTACCAATGCAGTGCATGCTGACAGCTTTGTGTCTAGATTAGCTAAATGCAGGTTATATCTTAGGAAACCGAGTATTTAGGAAACCTTGTTAATAACCGCATCGATGTGACGGTTCCATGAGAGGTCTGCTGCTAAATGCGCCCCTAGATATTTTTTGATGGGTACAGATCCTTCGCGCACATTGTTCAAAGGGCAATGACAAGGTTCGGTGCAAGATATTGTGGTAAATCTAGCAACTTTTCTTTTTGAGGTGTTAACTTATATTTGGTATTGTGTGCACTAATCGTTGATCTTTTTAAGGTCTGATTGTACAGACGTACAGTCGGAAGGATCATTATACTGTCTGTATATCACGCAAACATCGGCAAACAATCTGACCATGGAATTAAGTTATTAGATATGTCATTAATGTAAACTAAGAACAAGGTAGGGCCGAGTAGAGGCCCTTGCGGTACTCCACTATTATCGGGGCGGAAGGACGATGAATGCCCATTAGCACAGACGGACTGATACCGATTTTCCGGAAAACTCCTGACCCAAGAAATAAAGTTAGAATTTATGTTCAGATTGTGAAGTTTTTTTTATTAGACGCATGGTTGGAGCTTTATCGAATGGTATGACGAAATCTACAAATACGGCGTCTATTTAAGGGTGAGCCCCATAGTAGGAACTTGAATAACGCATCGCGGGTGAGTTGGTTTATCACAAAGCAGAATAGCGAAATCTACACAGGGACAAGAAAGTGGACGAGACACACGCAGCGCTGACTTCCAACTGAAGTTTTATTTTCAGACACTTCGGTAAATACACTGCAGCATGAAGAAAATTCGTTTGGTTTATTGGTTTATTGGGGTTTAACGTCCCAAAGCAACTCATGCTATGAGGGACGCCGTAGTGGGGGGCTCCGGAAATTTATACCACCTGGGGTCCTTTAACGTCCACTGACATCGCACAGTACGCGGGCCTCTAGAATTTCGCCTTCATAGAAATTCGGCCGCCGCAGCCGGGATCGAACCCGCGTCTTTCGGGTCAGCAGCCGAGCGCCGTAATCACTGAGCCACCGCGGCGGGGCGCATCAAGAAAATCACAAGAGGAACCGAGTTTGATAAACAGTCATCGCCACCGGAAAACACACAGGAGACCTCAGATCATCCAGCTACCGATAAGAACCGCAATTATTTATCTATAAGGGCTATGCAGGGGGTGCTGACACAACTCAGTTTAAAATGCGCGATTTTTACGGCTTCAATAATTTCTCGCGTGGTTTTGTCATCGCACCTGAGCAGCGCGCTCATGTCGCCGAGCTGAGGGGAACATTTACAATCTCGGCAGTGAATGCCCAGATGGCCTGAGATTCGTAGCGTCAGATTGTATTTGTGCTCGGACAATCTCTTATTGAGGCATCTGCCGGTTTGGCCTACGTATGCATGGCCGCAAGTGAAGTGGATAGAATACAGGACGCCCTGAGCACAGGAAACGAACCGGTCGGGATGATTTATATTGCGTCCTGTGTGCTTACGAGCCATTTGATTAACGCGCTTGCAGAGGCTTGACAAGCGATCCGGAGCTGAAAATAAAGCATCTATTCCTACTCTTTTTTCTATCTTTGTAAAGTTGTGTGAAATCCCGTGTGCGTAGGGAGCGACTGCGATCTTATCCTTATCTCTTATTCTTTTTTCTTCCTTGGCTCCCAAAAAGGCCTCAGCCACTGAGCATAAGAGGGTGAGCGGGTAACCAGCCTGCACTAATTGCAATTTTTTGTTGACGATTCCATAGTTTGCCGCCAGTTTTACTCAAGAGCACTAACACCGACATCCTTCAACAAGAGCTAACCCGAAACCAAAACTTGATTCACACATTCCTTCATGTTAATTAAAGGTGCTCTAAGGGAGAATCTCAACTCGTCTTTTTACCGGGGGAACTCGATCTACACGTTCCGAGAATTATTAGAAACTTCGAACTAGTGTCCTGTGCGGCCGAGTTCCGTAACTTAAATCAGAGTAAACGTCACGGCACCCGCCTTTTTTTTTTTTTTTGAACTCGCCGCAGATGGTTGGAGGAGCCAACCAACCTTTCAGCCAGTCCAATGGCGGCTTGCCGCTCTGCCATCGGCGGAGTGATACGTAGCAATCAGTGAAAGCAAAGAGTTCACGCATATTTTTATTCCTGTGGGACTAATTTACGGATGGGTAGCCTCTGACAGGATCTATTTGTTCTCGGAAACCTAAACAAAAACAAAAACCAGAGCGAAGGCGCCACGGCGTTGCCTGAAAGGCACGCCACTCATTAGTTGACTCCTCTTACCGTCGGCGGCGAATTCAAAAAAGAGAGGCGGTAGCCGGGACGTTTAATCCGATTTAAATTAGGGAAATCGGCAGCACGGGGCCATAATTTGAAGTCTCTAAGAATGCTCGATACGTGCAGATCGATTTCCTGTGGTAAAAAAGGCAAGTTCAGATTCCTCTTTAGTGCAGGTTTAATATATCTTAAACACGTGTGATTTGTTTTCATCGCTTGCAATCCTACGTCCCCTCTATATATGTTCTTTTATGCTCTGAAGTTTCTTCTATTCATGCCTGTATTTGGGCAATAGCTGAACGCATACCCTAAGATGGTTTTCATATTTCACGAACACCGCTAACAGAAGTAAGTGCACCCATGGCTTACTAGGTCGCAATCTTCGTTTTGCTATCCCTTCCGTCAAATTATTAATATACCTAACTTTTGCCGGGCCTAAATTAGGATTCCCTTCACCAGTATGGGACCCTCATCCGCATAACCTCCCTGTAACGATAGACAAAATAAAAATCACGCTATCCGCTTCATTTATTGCGATTACTCATATTATACAAGTGCGTGTTTCGCGGCGGCTGAATTTCGATGAAGGCAAACTTCTAGAGGCCCGTGTGCTGTGCGATATGTCAATGGACGTTAAAGAACCCCAGGTGGTCGAAATTTCCGGAGCCCTTCACTACGGCGTCCCTCGTAGCCTGAGTCGCTTCGGGACGTTAAACCCCAATAAACCAATAAACCAAACCAACAAGTGCGTGTTTAAATTCCTGAGCCCCATACATAATATTTAACCACGAAGACAAATATTTCAATTGTGCCTCATTCATAAGACATAATTCCTCTTTAGGAGAATTAATCATATCACCAGCACATCGTCTCTCCAGCCGAAGACGTCTATCCTCCCCCTGCAAGAACTACAGCTCATTTCGGGTCTTTATCTATGAAATTATCTCGGGGCTGGAACGATATGTCGCCGACAGCCGTAGACGTTGTAAACCTCATTAAATTCAAGAAAAAGATCGAGGCCATCATCTTATAACTGTCATATCCGTCTGTAATGTAGTGACCCATACCCGGGGCGTTTGAGGAAAATGAAAATAAAATAAATATTGAGTTGCGCCCCGTCGGGCATTCTTCAGTCTGCAGTCTTTTTCTTTTTACTTAACTATGTCGAAATTTTTTCCGATGTAGTGCGAGTGAAATTCGGCAAAATACACTTTAAATAGCGCTGTTTGGCTTCCCTAACGGCCTTACTTAATTACGATTGCCTAACCTCAATAATGCAGTGACAGGAGTTGGATTTTCCTTGTTTAACGCAAGATTTATCGAATAATTCATGAAGTTCTATTCCCGGTTTTGTTTATTTTGTTTGGAATTAATCTGTAAAGGCAGTACTTGCGGATATCTTTGAATTTATTGCAACAATCCGCAACATTACGTGCTTGAGAACCGTGAGTTTGAAAATTAGGTAATACAATACATTTTCATCCCGGGTCGAAGAGAAGCCGTTGAAAGAAAGGCGTTTCAGAGGCGGCAAACAGTAACTTTATTGTAAATGATAAGAAAGATAGAGCATGCTGTGAGCCGAAATTCCGCTTTGAGCTGAGGCCTGTTTAGAAATCGTTAGAATTGAAAACGTTGAGCAAACTTGATTCTTTCATTATATTTTTGGTGTCTGGTTCTTGTGTTTGAAGTAGCCTGCTGCGGTTGAATATTGTTTTTAGAATAATTGTGTTTTCTTCAATAAAAGCTTTAATTTCGAGAAGTACGTCCCCTGTTCATCTCCGTCCTCTACAGGGAACCTTTTTTCACGCCACAGTGATTCGCGAGACCGAGCATACGCCGAGGACAGTTAGCAAAAGGTTACGCCTGCAGCCACGCAACCAGCCTCGTACGGAAAATTTAGAACTAATGAAACTGACAGGCCGACCCTCCGAACGTAGGCGCCGGTTGTGTAAACCCCGAAAGAATTAAGGGCTCGCGCTCCCATCTAACGGCGGAAACTAAGGCCATGTTTACTGCCTTGAACCATTTCCTGTTCGCCATACTGAGGGTCAATGACAACGTCGTAGGCGTCCTGGACGGCAGCGGTATTTCAATGTCTATCATAAATGTCTTCTTGCAAACAAAACAAGTATGATAAAAGCGAAAACCACTGGCAGTGCAAAGCTTTATAGAGAAGACCAAATTTATGATGATGACTAAAGATGAACATCTCGTATCAAGGCTAGCGGGAAGATGTCGATGGCCTGAATGTAGACGTGTGTGAGGAGAGTTACAACATTCAAGGCCAGACAGGGAATGGGTAAAAATTCTCCTGTACCGAAATAATGCGTCTGTCAACCTAGAGCCGGGCGCTCGTGCAAATACAAGACAAGCTTGTCTGTAGTATCACTGCAACTGTAGCCATGCAAAAGCTCCGAGGCCAAAATGCTCTGTTCGCCATTGTGGTATACCAACTGCAAATCCTAATAAAAAACGACCATCTACGGTTACTGCTCTTTTAGCAGATGCCGAACATCTGCTTTATTGCATCGTTTACATTAGTTCCTCATTGCGGTTCAACAATATTTCGAACATTCATATCCTCCAAACATCTAATAATCCACAGGTTTGCCTTTTCAAAGCTTTTTATGTTACTATAATTAGATCTCGCATATAACCGCAAATTTTAAAGAGTAGCTATTTATTGTCAACAGAGCAGGGTGATGTACAGCACCTGTTTAGACCTAAATCTTTTCAGCTCGATGTAGTTAATTACCGTTGCTTTTGATGCAGTCACAATAGATAAGATATTTTAGTATGTGGGCGAGTGCTCAGTAATCGTCAGCTGAAGTGGGCACCTAGATATGAATGTCTTTGTTAAATGCATGCTGGAAATTCTTCGTATCTGCAAGAAGGGCCTTTGTTTTACATTTAAGCTGTTGGACTGCGGTCGCGAAAAAAATCACGATATACGATTCAGAGCACTCAAAGTTGCTTCAAACGGCAGTTGCTGCGAACTGCATGCATGTTACTCTTGCGAAGGCGTTCCTACCCAAGAGTGCACATCACTGGGAAAGTATGTTGCACATCCTTAAGAAAGAGAGTGCGCAACACAACATGCAGGTGAAAAGCACAAGGACAGGCGCAGAATCGCGACTGATTTTGTTCAGACAAAAAGACTTACTTATATAATCATGTCTCTCAAATCATTCATTAAACACATTCCAGAAACCTGCTCTCTTTATGGTACAATTTGATCAAGGTATAACTGATACAATGGTCTCCTTTTTTACTTATGAAAAAAGACCTCAGCGGGCTCACAAGTAATGTAGTCACGATTTGGCCTCAAAATGTTTGTTTACTAGCAAATGCAAGTGCAGGTTACGCGCTGCCAGAAGGCATGCGCAGTGAAAGGGTAAATAATTTTCTTCATCCAAAGGTGGTGGCCCCTCATTCGTTGATTTTTGCATCGGTCCGCTTGGCCGCTGTAAATGTTACGACCAGTCAGATGAATTTCCCACACAACCCCAAATGAACACGTGACTAACTGATTGATGTGACGCTTCATACACTCTGTGATGCTCCTTCCCCTAGAGGTGATCTCAGGTAAAATGAAGCTAACTTTCGAGGGGCAGTGAATACTATCGGCACACCATAGCGATTGGCTACGTTCTTCAGATTATGGGGTGTCCTATTACTATAGGGGACAATCACCAGTCAGATTTTTTCTCGGATTCTACCTTCTTGGGCTGTTCTAGCCTTCAATATATGGAGGAGCTTCTCCGCCATAGCGCCACGACAGAAACAAACTTTCAGTACCCTGCCGGCCTGATCGTTGAGGTTCACATGCAGCAACTAAGAACGAAAACCACGCAAAGGACGATACACAGGGAAGAAGTAGACAGGACGAGCGCGGACTTGCAACTGTTTATTGAAACACATCGTCCTGTCTACTTCTTCCCTGTGTATCGTCCTTTGCGTGGTTTTCGTTCTTAGTTCATGGATTACCAACTAACCCCCCATCGTACACTCCTTCACATGCAGCAGTTTAGCAGTTGATTTTTCCAAGGCTTCTCTCAAGCAGAACGTACCTGAGTAAAACATGTTTTGGGGAAGGCTGATAACATTCTTAGTTGATACCTGCAGCGAAGAAGCACAAATACACTGAGAAGGAACACGCAAAAATACACGGACGAACGCTGCACTCACAACTGGTTAATTCGGAAATATTTGGGGCACAAAAAAGCTCACGCGTCAACGCAGAACAGAGAGGACAAAAAACAGAACAACCACGCGCTAAGGTAACACCAGAAAGCATCTTATCATATTGCCGCAAAGAGGGTGAAATCTGAAGTGTGCATAAAAATCGAAGCATCACTAATAAAGCAATCTGCTCTTTTCTTTATATGAAAGGCCTCCAGGTGTTCACGTGCCGTTTGATACTTGCTTCTGCCTAGAATTCTAACACTGCCGAAACGTGGCGAACATGTAGTGTATGACTGGCAGTGCTTAATCAAGTGCACATTTTTTTTTGTGCTAACTTAGCCGGTTGCCGGTACATCACCCCGTTTGGCCGATGTACACTTTTACACACGAAAGCTGCAGCTCGTATACCACCCCAGAAGCGCACTGCACATAGGGCGCGGTATGTTTTTGACCACACCCGCTTCTTCTTTTCTCACTTCTTGAAATACGTGGGCACACCTTTGAAAGCTTCACCGGAGCCAAAAAAACGTGCGGTATCCCATACCTGTTTGCCACCCTCTTCATGTTATGCGACACTGTGTAGGTAGGGGGCAACTTCTAGGCGCAGGTTTCTGTCCCTCTCCTTCGTCTTGGGTTTCACTGTGCGTGCCTTCACTTTTTCAGGCGAGCTTCTGTAAAACAAGTCACGACCTGTAGGCCGCTGACAAAATTCTAGCCAATTGGTTCTCAAAGCTAGACGGCCGTTCATGTACGCACGATTTCTCAAGCGCCGAATCCAGAGACAAGCTAACTATGCTTTTTTTTACCAACCTTCGAATGAGTAGAGTCTTAAGTCGAGTTTCTTCTGTACACGAGGGGCGTACATCCAACAAGCATGATCTCTGCCCAACCTCACCCGAATATCTAACAAACGGAAGTTCGTCGTTATCCGGTGTCTCATAAGTGAATGTTAGTCCCTTTCCATGCTTTCTAAAAGTATCTGAAATCCTGTTAACAATAGCGCCGTAGCGTAAAGGGCTATGCTTGTCCAAAAAAACAAAAAATAATCAACACATCGGCACACTTTGATAAACTCGTCGACGTTAAAAACAGCGCTTAAAACTTGGTGAGTTCTGGCCGCCAAAAAAATGTCGAATAATATGGGCGTAACGCAGGATCCAATGTTTCTGTAAAAATATGTGATTGCTAAAGCGATAAAAGTTCATTTAAGGTAAAACTCTAAAAGAGTAAAAAAATTGTCAACAGACATGCTCGCTGAATTTTGGAAAGGCGCAACACCACTCTTGACAATCCATTGTCTCAAGGAAGCGAACAGCTCTTGGTGAGGTGAAGAGTAAAACAGATCCTCTGCATCGACAGAAAATGTAACCCGATGTTATGGTTTGTCTTGAGAAAATTACCTGCGTCCTTAGAATTTTTAATAAGAAACGGAGGGTGAACAGTAAGCTGTTTCAAATATTTTAGGAGAAACTGGCTAACATATAACTGCCAAGAGCCTGTTTGACTTACAACAGTCCGAAAAAGGACCCCGTGTTTGTGCGTCTTAGGACTAAAGAAAACATTCAAAACATTACCTTTAGACTCAGTAACTCGCGTAAACAAACTTTCATTCCCAACATCCCCGCAGAAGTCGGCAGTTCTTTGTTTTGCCGTAGTAGCATGGCGCTATAAAAGGGTGAAATTCTTTTCTACCGCTTGAACGGCCTTTTAATTGGAAAGACTTTTCGGTAACACCACAAAGCCTCCTTCTTTGTCCGCTTGTAAAAGCGACAACTCATTGTCAACAAAATGTGTCACCACCCTCTGCAAGGACGTTCTTCCTAGACATACCAGCTGTCTTTAGGAGGCAGTCAACCCCTTCAAGCAAGCACCTCTTCTGTTGTTCCACATGCGCTTTCCTGGCTATCCGGCGATTCAGGGCAGCCAGGTCTTGAATAGGAACAGTTGGGTGTAGTCCGTACTTAGGCCCTTAGCTGAGCAGCCTCTGTATATCCTTTGGCACGTGGACCCCGCCCAACACTGTGAGGCTTCAGCTGGAGCTTGAACATGACAGTGAGGCATGAAACTTGAGGACTTCATTTCTTGTCTTGTACTTCTCTGGTTGCCGGAGAGCCCGCCCAAGGCAGTACTTCCACCACTGCTCGGTCAGTTCCCCCTAGAGGCGTTTGTAATGGCCTAGCTTGCATGCCGCGAGCCACTTGCGATTCAGAGCATAACTTGCGGATGACCAGTCGTGGAACAGTCGCACCTGACGCCGAAGCTCAGAACGTAAAACTTTGCAGATGCGTTTAACATGCCCCCAAGACGGTCTAATAAGGCCGAAAAGGGCACTTCTACCAAAATTCTTCCTTATCTGAGGCATACGGCGTTGTATCTGGCACGGCCCGTAGTGTGAACAATATTGTTGATGAGGAAATCGACGGGGGAAAGCCTTGATTTACACAGAAAGAAGGGCCAACTGTAGAAGAAATATAGTTGAGTAAAACACGTTTTTGGGCAAGTTGGTAACATTCCTAGGGACAGGCTTTTCCTTTCTTTAAAACCAACTTTCATATCGTTTCATTTTCCTTAGGGCCCATACGGCGCGGTTCAGGTATCCACCGAGATATGAGAGAGACAGGCGTCGTTTCTTTTCTTTGAAACCAATTTTCTTTTTCTTTTCCTTCCCTTATGGCGCGGTTCGGGTATCCACCGAGATATGAGTGTTTCCTGGAGCACTGTTTGTCTTTGTTTGTCTTTGTTTGTTTGTTTTTTGCGCCTCTCCTGTGACGTCCTTCGGTTCCGCGCATGCGCAGCTGGGGCTAATTCTGATCACGGAGCATAGGCCAGACTCGAGTTTGGCTAGCCTAGTGAAGCTTTTCGCTTCAATATAACAGGTAAAGGCGGGCAAGTTGGTGGGTCGACCTTGAATGCATATTGGAACCGCGTGAACCACAACGTACGAAAAAGGAAACACGCAAGACAGACCACGGAACTTCAACTGAGTTTTACTTCAGAGGCACGCCACAATTTATGAATCTTCGTCATCATCGTCATCAGCCTGACTATGCCCACTGCAAGGCGAATGCCTCTACCATGTCTCTGCAAATAACCCTGTCCTTTGCCAGTTGCGGTCACTGTATCCCCGCAAACGTCTGAATATCATCCGTCCACCTAACTTTATGCCACCCACTGCTACGCTTGCCTTCTCTTGAAATCCACTCCGTTATCCTTAAGGACCACCGCTTATTTTGCCTTCGCATTACATGCCCTACCCCAGCACATTTCTTCCTCTTGATTTCTACTAATATGCCAATAACCCGCGTTTCTTCCGTCACCCACTGAGCTCACTTCCGACCTCTTACATATAAATACCAGCTGAAACCAGCAAGACACACGACAAAGAAACGAGGACACACAAGCGCTTACTTCCAACTAGCGTTTAATGGGTGAAAATTGTGCTAAATACTGATTTCTAAACAACAAAGAGAAAATATCTTTGCTTGCCACTTCTTCAAGAAGAGCAACTCCGCATCTGACAGAAGGATTGAAGGCGCGCTTGCAGCCCGCCCATCTCAGCAGCCTCCTTGATCTCCCGCACTATCTGATCCGAGTGCCTGCTGATTACCGAACAGCTTGCTAAGTCCGGAGTGCACTGCTATTCCTTCCCTTTAGTTCTGTCCTTGATGATGCCTTTTCGCCGGTGCAGCGCCAGGTTGCCTGTAACTGTCTCGAATGTCCTGTACCGGTGTTCTTTCAGCCGCCCATTCAGGCAACGACCCGTCTGGCCGACGTAAACCTTGCCGCATGAAACGGGAATGGAATACACCACACCCTCCACACAGTCGACGAAGGGGTGCTGATGTGCCGTGTTGCACCTCCGTCTCTCGCCATCTACCTTGTTAACACGGGCGCACAGAGTGCCTAATCTCACAGGGGCCGAAAAGATGACGTTGACCTCACTATACCGGCCAATCTTCTTGAGGCGGTGTGACACATTGTGTATACACGGCACAACGACCACTCTTCGTTTCTGCGGTGGTTCTTCGATCCCGTTGCTGGCTCGTGCTTCTTGTTTTACTTCCGTTAAGCGGCATTGACTAACAGAAGTAACAATGCCCGGAGGGTACCCAGCGTCAAGACGACGAGCAACCTGACCGCAGAAACTTTCTTGCATGGAATGAGCGCAAGATTTTTGGATAGTGTTCTTCAGGCACAGGCCGGCGATCCCTCTCTTGGTCAGCTTGGAATGGGCCGGACGGAACGGTAGCAGCCTCTTGCAGCTCCGAGGCTCATATTTCCAGAAAGTATGACGTACTGAAAACCTGAGCCTTAAATTTAAAAACCGGAACGAACCTTCTAACGGCACCTCGTGTGTCACTTGCAATGGCTACAGGCATTGCTTAAAGATCTCAATTACATCCGAGATCACGGTCTCAGCTTCAATATTCGTCGTTTGGCCGAGGAGGACTAGGTAGTGGTCTACAAAACGAAATACCTTGACCATGGCAGACTTTGTTAAATGTGTTAGGAAGCTTCTGTCCTTCCTGGCTAGATATAGGTCGCTGAGAACTGGGCGATGCAGGGCCCGATGCAGATCCCACTCTTTTGCGTGTACAGGTTTTTTGCCACTGCGTAACAGTTCATTCCTAAGTTGCTTACTTTGTGTACCTCCAGTCAACTATTGCGCATCCTCGGCGTCGCCCCGTGCCAGCACATGCGTTTGCACAACGATCACTGAGGCTGGTCCCAAACCACGACACAAAAATCTAGTTCTAGTAACCTTTGTTTCTGTACGGTGGCTACCAAAACGTGTAGCCACCGTACAATCTGCACTCTGGCAGCGCAAACCCCCAAAAAACACAGCCTAAAACGGCACTGAAAGCCGCGCAAACCGCGTACGCCGCTCCGCGCGCGAACGGCCACTACTTCCAGTGCCCCCGCGTTGCTGCGGTCTGCGCATGTACTAGAGGGCGAACATGATCTGTGCGCGCTCTCCGCCGCCGCGGGCGGGCAGCGTCAACACATAAAATATTCTTACACCGTGGTTGTGGCTTACCTCAAGTAGTTCGATATTGCAGACAGCAGTTGTGGACTTGTTCTTAATTGTACAATCTCTTATAAACAAGGTTATGAGTGCGATTTGTTTGAGTGGGTGTACGGTCACAGAGCTCTATTAGTTTTCAGCTCCTTGCACCGTTCCTAAACCTCGTTTTGTCTATTGCCCGTTTCCTAATTTTAACCGCAAAGATGATCAAGCACTGAGAGATACTCTGTGAGATTCCTTTGACGAGTTCGAGCAAATTAGTTCAAGTAATGTCCATACTTTAACACTTTCTTTCAAAAACCAGACAAAATGTGCATCGTTTTATCCCTTTAAAACAAAGAAAAAAGAAAACTGCCATTCCCAGGCTGATTGTAGAAAATCGTATTTATCACACCGCTTCGCTAAATTGTTCGAATATGTTCTGGCGGCCCTGCAAGGGTCATTCTGTTTATCAGCGCCAAAAAGGAGCTTCATGTTAAAATGAACCCTGCAATTTTTTTTATAGTGTTCCTTTGCCCAAATTGTTCAAAGCTATATCCCGCAATTTTGGGGAGTCTATTGTATCTCCTTGGTCCACTTCGGGTACATTGGTAGTAAACGATGTTGCATCCTCTAAACCACTAACTGAATCTGCTTTTAACGAATACTTCCTTAAGCTTTCGCCTCAAACAATACGATAACTTCAGCTTTCGCTTCTGAAACACATTTTTCAATCGGCGATATGTCACTGCCCCCCGATGATATACTCAATATGATATTGAACTCAGTTGCCAAGAAATCTGTGGTCCTGACGACATTCTTGTTTTATTTCTCGTTCGTTACTCATGCAGGTACATTGCTTGCAGGTCTTGCAGTTCTTGCAGACTTTGCAGGTACATTACAGCTATAATTAAGAAGTGTCCCACAGCCTGCACCCTCCCTCCATCGTGGAAACGTGCTAAGATTCTCTTCCTACTGAAATCTGGTGATGTAAAATTATTCGCTATCTGCAGGCTTATTTTGTTAGCAGCGCATTCCTGTAAACTACTGGAGCACGCTGTCTTTAAACATATCGTGGAATTTTTTTTCTAATAAAGCAGTTTCCAGCATGATTTTCGTTGTTGCTTCCGTACTGCAACACCATTGACTGAATTCGTGCATAACTTCAGCAATTCTCAGGATATAGATGATCGGGCTGGTCCTATCTTGATAGACTGCGCAAAGGTCTTCATTACACTTTTGCACCCTAAACTAATGCTCAAGCTGTCCGCTGTACTTAAGAACTCTTTCCTTCCTAACTGGATGTAGGACTTTCATTCCAAGAGCTCCCATTACGAACACTTAAACTCTACCAACTCATCTTCAGTTACTGTTTCATCTTGGGTTCCCCTAGCACCGGTCCTTGGTCCTTTTCTGTTCCTCCAATATATTAATCATCTGCCATTTCACGTTTCAGTAAAGATGCGCCTTTATTCCGATGACTGCGTTTTATATAGAACCATAAAATCGCCAATTGATCAGGTTATCCTTAACAATCCATTCGCCGATTTCTGCAACCGGCAAATGAATATCAAATTTTCTAAGACCGCCTGTATCTATTTTTCTAAACGTCCGTGATACAGATATCTCGGTCTCTTGCTAGCACACGACATGTAGTCATTGCATATGCCATCTGTAAATGGCCCTTAAAAGTCTAGGATATTTGCGCCGCACCCTGCGCGCTGCTCGAGAAACTAAACTGTTAACCTAAAAAACACTCATCTGCCCATCCTCGAGAACGCTTGTGTTGTTTGGAATTCGTGCAAGTAGTGCGTTATTGTGACGAAGTGGTGACTGCAGTCCTGAGGGGAAGAATGCAGCGAATGTGGCTTCTAAACAAATCTCTTTAGTGGCACTGACCTGGGCCCGCAAAGGACCCGGCAAGACCCAGGTTGATCTAGCCGAGCTGCTGTAAGGCCTATTTTTGCTCGAGGTGCGTCACTCGAGAAATGACTTGATGCTCAGTGCCACGGTTAGTAGGTGGCATTCAGATTTAATTTATTGGACTTTATTACATTATTATCTGACATGCTCGGCAGGTGGGCCACTCGCTTTTTATGACACCGACGGTAGGACGCCGGGTTAAGCCGGAAAAGGGATCACTACTGCCATCGCATTAAAATGATGCCAGTGTTGGAGCCCCAAATACTGTGGCCGAGCAGCACAGTTATTTAACGAACGCAAGGCGACAGATTCTACAAATATTCTCCTCTGCACGCGAAAAGACAGCCAGGAAAATCCTGAAGCCATCGCCGCGCCCCTGTAGCCTCAGAACCGTGGCCACAAAAGGTTTCTCCGGGTATGGAGAGAGTCAGCACAACGCTAAAATCAAGAAGTAGTTATTAGCGAGAAACGCAGCAGAGGCAACAATGTGACATCTATTAATAGGAAACTGCAGCCAATGGCTACTCAAACAGCTATGAAACACGTGCATTCTGAGAGCAGCTGCTGTATTAAAGAAAACAGTCCTCTAATGATATTTGTGCGGCCTTGGTCGTTGCGAAAATTACAGTTCACGAAATCCGCTGATACAAAGTATACGATTAGTAAAGCGAGAGTTAAACGTGTGATGCTATAGTTCTTTGACGACGTGAAGCTGGACTGCCTTGTTCCAGGTGCTATGATGGCTTCCGGTGGAGAATGCAGGCCGCAGCAGGAACAACTGCAAATAGACCACATGTAAGTTAGCCCGTATGACGTGTCGGAAAAACTTGGTCAGCAAAGCAGCTTGCGTTGTCATATGCATATGTGCTGCTCAACTATGCACCGGCTCCTGATTCCCGCATGCATGAAGTGAGTTTAAGTAAAAGTATTAGTTACGGGACTTTCTCCTGAATCGACGTGGATAACATTGTTTTACCACACGGAATATTATCCAAATGCGAGTGGGTGCTTCAGACAATCCTGGGTGACATGGTGGCGTCTCCTGTAAGGGCGCCTTGGAGACGACGCTGTCCTCGGGTGTGGTACAGTAAAGGTTGTGAGTTGTTGGTCGCTAGGCAGTTCGGTGCAAAGAAAACACATTCTTGGTTCCTAGCATACTATGACTCATTCTCTGTATACAGGGGGACCCTGTGTATATACCTCTGGCCGCCAAGGCTTTTGAAGCTACGGTAGTTACCATTTATTGCCTACCCAGTTTATGAACGTCCAATTATTTAGAAAAAACGTTTCGGTGCACCTCGTGACGTGAGCGAGCCGATAGCTCGTCAACGGACGAACAAACGACGAAGGTGCTTCTTTTCGGACTCTGTGTGTGCAGATCGATTTTCGCACCGACGTTGCACCTTTTCTGCACATCCTTGCGCTTCGCTACAGTCAAACAACTCCTTCAATTATTGCTAGAAAATGCCTTGGCACTCTCAAATCGAGGTGTAGCAGCTCGCTCCACAAAGCAGTGTGAGACAGGCGTTACTGTAAGAAGTATTTTTGTTTTCTTTGTCGATTGTCACCGGTCTATTTTGTCATTTTTTTGTTGTTTGTTGCATGGCACCTGCCACCTCACTTTCTTTTTTTCTGGCGTCAGTCAACATTCCGTGTGCGTCACCTGACATTCGCTTTGTCGCTCCATTGACGGGACACCATGTCTCTTTTTTTCTAATTGCTTTTAGTATTAACTGACATTCGGGCTTTCTTTTTTTGATCTGTTCATTATTCTATTTGGTCTGGTGTTTGAGAGGTATGTTGAGGAGGCATTCTTTCACCTTTTCTGTTATTATTTGCTTTTGGCTTGCGTGTTCGGAGCTACTGAGAATGAAGAAATAGGGCATTTTGCGCCCCTACCCACATGCATGGCGTTGTGCCCCGCAGCGCATGCATTTGTTAGGTACAATCTTTCTTAAAAGTAACCAGGCCGCATAGTTTGCTTCTAGCTCGTACAGTGGAGCCCTTGCAGCTTCTCTGAAGCTCAAAAGGGTCGTTAAAGGTAAGGACTGGGGATCTTCTTACCTTCCAACCCTTTTTGATCTATAGGAAAGCCACAAGGGCTCCACTGTACGAGCTATAAGCAAACCATGCCGCCTGGTTACTTTTGACAAAGGCTGTACCAAGTACAAGCCGAAGTACGGGCCCTGCTGGTGTGTTGTAACCAGTATTGAGCGCGGCTGCATACGCGGTCAATTCTTTAAGCGCAACCGTATGCCCGCTTAGACAAAGTTAATGTAGCAGCTCTGAACCAGCTGGTTGCGCGCCAGCGCCTTGTATAAGGCGCTGGCGCGCCTTATACAAGGCGCGCCTTATACCACTTGGAATAAGAGCGCAAGATCCGTCAGAGCGAGTGTTTTCCGTATGTTGCTTCCCACGAGCGCCACAAAAAAGCCCCTGTCATGGTTCACTCGGCAATCAGCTCCTAGCCGAACTGAGACGTATTGTAAGGGCACGTGCAAAGTATTTTGCACCTGAAGCATGAGATGCTATTAGCTCCCATTCTGGGTACATTTAACTGAAAATCGCCCCAAGCAGCAGCGAACCGGGGTCCAATATGATGGCGAACCCAATGCTCAAATTAGCCGAAAACTTCTAAGCTTTCGTCAGAATTTTAGCCAGAAGGGACAACTTGAGCTCCGAGCTGGATTTGAAGCAGCGCGGGCGGCAACAGAGCAACCCAGTTTTTCGATACCTTATACTATTCTCCGGTCACTTTAGCCTCTCCAAAGGAGTTTTCTAACTGGTAGCCTTTGCTGCGGTCGTTTCGCGGCTGCAGTTGCTGTGCGAATAGCCGGTTATGTAAAGAAATAGACAAGACAAAGGTAGCATCATGTGAGGGCACATGGAGGTGGGGAGGGGCCGCTAATACCGACGCCACTGAGGCCGATGGAAAGCGGGTCAGTGGTGTGGCGCGTCAAACTGGGAAGACAGCGAGGCGCACTGAATCCGTTGCGTGTCCCGAGAATCACAAGCTAGGCTACGCGAAGGCACGTAAAGGGCCAAAAGCGGTGAAGGACGCCAAGCACGCTACTCAGATTGAAAATCAGCTGATGATGGAGGCCGCTTAAGCCGGGAAAGCAGCCAAGAAGAACAGCCGCTATGCCCACTTCGAAGACCAGAAGCGGACGAAGACAGGGCTACGTTTAGCAGACAAAGCGCGTGCCCTGTACCACTGTGCAACTAGTCCCATTTCTGAGCACTCGCTACCCTTTGCAAAAATGAGCGTTGAGTTTCTGGTGCCGCGTTCATGCATTCCTTGTGACGCATTAGACAGTCACTACGAAGTCAGGTATTCATGTCTTTCAACGATAAAAACTCAGCACAGACTCTCTTGCAATGACACACAAGATTTCCTTATGTCATTGGCGTTCAGCGATTCAAGTGGCTCTTCTCGCTGATGGCCCCCTGCAGCAATACATGACTAAAAATTCCCATGTGATTTCACAAGAATTTCTCTCATGCCATTGCACATAAAGAACGCTTATGTTGTTTTCATGCATTCCTTTGTGATGCAGGAAGCGCCGAAGGCATTAAGGAGGGGGGGGGGGGGGGGAGGGAGGCTGCATTCTTTTGTGGCAGTGCCGGCAGTCTGGAGAGAGAGAGGTTGGGCATTGGGCAGTGAACGTTTTCTTGGAAAAAAAACATACATCATACTTGTGGACTGCAATTTAAATATTATACGAAAAATTCAACTCTTTTTTTTTTTGTTCTTTAATTTGTGGATGAGTAGTCGTCACCTCTGATCGTTATCCGGTGCGGTGAACGAATAGCGCGGTGGCGTTATATGAGTGACTAAAAAACGTGGCACTAGCAACAGCAAAGCGAATAACACGGGTTTTTTGTCCGCAAAGTGCACACTGTAGACTAGAAGACAGTAAGATACAGAAGTGAAGGAGGAAATATGAAAGGCTCGCTGAGACTGCGCTGTCTTCGAGCACTTTCTGTAATTAAGAACAAAGCTGAAGAAGGAGCGCGCAAAAGGAAAAAAAAAAGAGTTGACAAACATGCATTGTACCAATGCACAATATAAAAATAAAGACAGCGCCTATCTATAATTACCCTTTAATCAGTTTTTTTTCCTTATTTTTCAGACTCTTCATGTGCAGTCATCTCATCAGTGTGCTTAGATTATTAAAATGTTTAGCTGGATGTGAAAGATGTGTGTCGCAGCCATGTTCACAGGTTTCGAAGCTACCTAACTTATTATTCTAGTATTTTCTGCCCTGGAACGCAGTCTGCACCACGGTGTAAGAAGAAGCCGTGGTCTGCAACATGGATTAGAAGCGCTAATTGAGGAAAACGCGCAGCTGTTGTTCTGAGACGAAGTTTCCAAAGTGGTTTCATACGGCTAATGCGCTGCACGTCAAGGCGCGGCTATGTTGGGATGCCCAGAAGGCCTGAAAGCGCCTTCTGAACAAAGTTGTTTTTATGTGCGAGTATGTAGCTGCTCCTGCTACATTTCCACGCAATGGTAACCGGAATTAACTGCAGCCACACATATCAAGCCGAATAAGTTTGGCAGTTAGTATGTGTGTGCGTGGTGTATTGGTTAGCGCGCTTAAACGGTGTCGAAGGTCCGCTGTTCGAATCCCAGGATTTGTGGGGATTTTTTTACTTTTTATTTTACCTTTTGTTGCAGTACTGACCCTAATATTTCCATCGGGATTTGCAATTGCTGCTATGACGTGAGAGGGTAGAGAAGTAACCATCAGAAAAGCTTTCGTTTTAGAAAGCCATTAGGGATTGATGAGAGAAAGGCACTACGAAGTATTGAGTGAGGCATAAGATCCTAATATCAAAAGTCACTACAGTTTCTAAAGAGAGTCATTAGATGTGTTCCTATTCTGTATTGCATATGACGCTTACACGTACTCTACACGAAAACGCAGATTACTTTTTCGTAATAATTTTTAAGACATGTTCCGCGCTGCGCGACATTCTCACTGCTATATTTACAAAATACCGGACAAAAGTTATTGAATTAGTGCACCCTTTTGGAAATCTAATGACCATCTTTAGAAAGTGTAGTCACTTTTGACATTAGGATCTTATGTATTTCTCATGACTTTCTGGTGCCTTTTCCTGATGCATACTTAGTGACTTTCTAAAACGAATTGGCCACCGTTGTTCGATTATGATCTTAAAAAATGCTTTTCTGATGATTGGTTCTTGACTTTTTCATGTCGTACTGGGCGTTGCAAAACCAGATGCAAATAATGGGATTAGTATTAAAAAAAAAACGAGACGAAATAAAAAAGTTAAGCAAAACATCCTTGGTACAGACCATGGCTTATTTTTACACCATGGGGCAGACTGCGCTCTAGGGCGTCAATTACTGAATTAATGTCCCAAGTAGCGTCAGCACCTGCCAGCCAGGCAGCGGCACGCATTTCTGACATCCAGCTAAATGTTTCAAACATATAATAAACACACCTATGAATTGACTCAGCGAAATAGTGTGAAAAAGAGGAAAAACAGAGTAAGAGGTGATTATAAATAGCCGCTATTTTCTTTCTTTCAGATTGATAGACCGCATGTTTGTCACGGGTTTCTTCTTATTGCGTTCATTCTTGCACTGTTGTTCGGAGTTACACCGGAAACAGCACTGGCCTGCGCTCGCAGCTTGACGCACTATATACAGCCTGAGACTTAGTGAACCCTTCATATTTCGTTGTTCATTGCTGTATCTCAGTGTCTTGGAGCCTAAATTTTGCACTTTGCAGGCTAAAACCTCAGTTCTTCTTTTCACTGTTGCTGGTGGCACGCTTGTTAGTCAGCCATAATGACGCCGCCGCGCTGCGTTCACCGCGCCAGATAACAACCAGAGGTAACCCCATCGGAAATAAAGAACAAAGAAAAGAGACGAATTTTGTGTGTAATGCGTCAATAGCTATCCACAAACATATTGTTTTTTTTTTAAAGAAAACCTTCGCTTGCCAAGCCTCGCCTCTCTCTTTCCTGACTGCCGGCACTGTCACGAAAGGATTAGACACCACCCTCCCATCGATGTCTTCGGAGCTTGCTCCATTTATTTCATGCATTCCTTTGTGCATACCACAAAGAAATGCATGAAAACAACATAAGAGTTATTGATGTGCAATGACATGAGAGAAATTTTTGTGAAATCACATCCGAGTCGTTTGTGATATATACTTCTGCACGGAATTGTTGGTGAGAAAAGGCGCTTGAGTGGCTGATCACCAACGACATAAGGAAATCTTCTGTACCTTGCAAAAGAATCTCTGATGAGTTTTTATTGTTGCGATATATGAATACTTGGTTTCGTGGTGACTCTCCGATGTCCATAATTCAGCAAGCCAAACAATAATCGATAATTCAATCCATAATCGAAAAAGGCACGAACTGTCAATGAAGAAAAGTAAGAACATTTGGGTTTCAGTGCGCATCCAACCCGGCCCTGCGGCGTGCGAGTCGAGGATGATTCCACTGCGGCACAAGGGTTTTTTTCTTTTTCCTCTCTTTGAAGTTTGTAGCCTAATAAAGGCGCATCTAGAAAAGGAAGCGCTCTCTTGGGAGCGTACGTGATAATTATTAGGATATAAATTACAGATGCCGCAATTTACTGAGTACAGAAGTCTGTTTCCGGTGAATTTACTTCTTGCTTGGAGTCTCCTAGCGCCATCATGCGGACACTGTTGTAACTATGCGTCGCTGCCGCTATTCGTTGGCCTAATCATAAATGATCAGACTTGATCCAGTCGATGAGTTTATTTACATATAAATGAAAAGAATCAATAGCAAGCAACCGCACACCTCTCGGAACGCTCGAGCAGTCAGCGGAGCTAGCTGGTCGTGGTTCTGCGTCCGGAGTACAACTGATTCTCCCCACGCAGTCCAAAGCTCCTTCCAACCGCGGCACCTTTGTGGGGGGGGGGGGGGGGGGAGGCATCGGCGCCCGCGCTCATACAAAGAACTTCCGCTTTGGGTGAGCCGGCAAGGCTCCTAATTGATTTCTTCGGAAGACCAGAGCGCGAGCCTCCAAACGCCCCCCAGGCGCTCCCTGGTCCAGAAGGTCATCTGGCGGAAGGCGACAAGTGGGAGACATATTCATGGATGGCAAAAAAAAAAACACACTAATGGGCGGCAGGGTGAGCCCATCCTTCACCGTCGCGCCGGAAGGTCGCAACAGACATCGTTGAAAACCCCCCTCGCAATGTACGACGCTGGCCCAGCAAATTGCGCTATGATGCAAGCACAAATGTTTTCGCATTGCCGCACGTAAGTTGTCTGAAAAACCTCCTTGAATTTTTTTCTGTTCCACGCGATGTTAGGGATATGAGCCGTTTAATTGAAGGCGTGCGTAACGAAAGCGAGGTGAGTGAACAATGCTTCACAAAAAATGTATCGATGGCGATAGGCGCCCTCAACGTAGCTATGAAAAGTGATTTCTTCATTTTATTTACATCTCAGAGTCGTAAGTTTTACAGGAATTTCTGGACAGGCAAGGTGACCCGATCAAATGAAGCAGTTACTCACCACAGTCTGAAAAAGAAAAGACGTTTCGAACCCCTAACTGGTTTCTTGTTTACAACAGGGAGGACAGGAGCTGTTGCGAATTTTTATGCGAAGAATTTAATGTTTCTTTTTTCTTGCTCGAAGCCGCCGGCCCAAGACTTTATGACTTTGGCGACACTAGATGCGACTAGGTTTATTTGCGATGATCACACAGGCAAGGACATCTACATTGTTGGACATTGTCTAGTTACTTTTCCACTTTACGTCGAAGGTTGTTTGCAAGCTTTAAATTTACTGTCGGGTTCTTTGTGTTCTTTGGCAACAGCCGAGCACACTGCATGGCTTCCTGCTATCGCCTCCGCCTATTTGTTCCTGTTTCTGTGGGTGCAAGTCAGCCGAATATGAAGTTTCGTTTTCGAAGCGCTTCGCTTTCTTCCTGCTCTGAGCACTGCCGTCACTGCAGCGTGACGTCCGGCGGAAGTGTGTTTTCTGCCGGGGACAGGCTTTGGCAAAGCCATTAAAGTAGACTAGAGGGAGAACACGGCTCATAGAAACAATAGTCGACTTTTAGGGCAGTTCCCTGAGTACTGAATACTGCACTCGACTGCTAACGGAACTTCCAACAGCGACCGTAGTTTTTACACAAGCCGCAGTAATTTCCCAGCAGCCCCAGGTGCCTAGCATATTTAACGGTTCTTGCGCGGACCCAGAAGAAAGGTTCGACCATTTCGACCATGTGGCCGCTAAGCACTGGCAAGGCACCATGGAAATGAGGTACGCCTTCTTTGCCCTGAAGGGATCTGCGAGAGTATGGTATGGAAACCAAGAGCCCTGTCTAAGGACCCGGGATACTTTCAAGCGGGAGCAACTGAAGACGTTCGCGATTGTCTTACGCTATGAAAAGTCCGAGCTCCTGCTGCACTCATACATTCAATGCCACAATGAGTGCGTCGCTATCCATGCCGAGGAAATTAAACATCTCTGTATCGGCTGTCACAGTCGATAGAACATGACAACACGGTTGCAGGGCAAAGGAGCCTTCGTGCTTTATTGCGTGCTGGTTTTATAGCCACCACTGGAAAGAAGGGCGACCTCCTCTCCCCAGAAGCCGACTGTGTGCGCATGTCCCGTGGCTTCCGGGACGATGACTTAGCTACCGATACATCCTCCTTCGTTTGGAAAAAAAAAAGAAAGAAGAGGAAAAGAGAAGAAAACTCTGTTACAAACAAATCTGAATGGTGTATGGCCCTCCCACAGACGCCTTGTTGACTTCACTTGCATTGGAAATTTAGGGCACCTGTACAAAGTCCTTGTTGTACGAGAGCCGCCGAGGTGGTGCTATTTGTCTTGTTGATCTCCTTAGTGCTGGTGCTGGCGAGGCAGTGCGCGGGGGATCCTGCGTTGGAGGCGCTGTGCCGAGCTGTGGCATGATAGTACGCGACTGCGGTGGACCAGTGCGGGCCGAGGTTGCCGAATTGTCCGAGCTGTTTTCGTCGTCGACGAAGTCCGGCAGCTCCCGCTCAAAGGGTTCACTGGTCGGTAGCAGGTGCCGCCGGTTGCGTCGCAGAACTCTTCCACCTTCGGTGAGTACGTCGTACGACCTGGGAAACCTGGACTGACGCAAGATCCGAGCTTTCGGTGACCACGTGTTCTGCATCACCCGAACGACGTCACCTTTCTGCAGTGGAGCCAACGGCCGCTTGAGGCTTTCGGTCTGGCGATGCTTGTACACCTGGTAGTTGGCACTACAGCGCAAGTCCGGCAATGTGGTGCGAAGCTCGCGGCCTTGGAGGATCTCTGCAGGGGTTCCACCGCACTCTAAAGGTGTGGTCCTGTAAGCAAGAAGTCCCAACCAAAAATCTTGTTTAAGTTCGGTGGTTTTCTTTAGGATGCGCTTTACAATTTGCACACCCTTCTCCGCGAGACCATTTGATTGAGGGAATCGTGGACTCGAGGTGGTGTGTTTGAAATCATATCGCTTTGCAAAGGCAGCGAAGTCGTTACATGCGAACTGCGGACCATTGTCTGTGCATACCTCCATTGGTATGCCGTATCGTGCAAAAATGGAGCTAGTTGACTCTATGACGCTCCTCGCTGACAAGTCGTTAAGCAGTTCTACTTCGGGGAAGTTTGACAACGCATCGTATAAACACAAGTAGGATTTCCTACCATACTGGAAGATGTCGATGCCCACTCGGTACCAGGGCTTTTCAGGCACAGGACGCATTTTCAATGGCTCTCTTGGTTGGCTGTAGGCGTACTGCATACATACGCTACACTTCTTGACAAACGCCTCAATGTCCGAGTTCATTCCAGGCCAGAAAACTAGACGCCGTGCCCTGAGTTTGTTCTTATTAATGCCCATATGACCATGATGTATTTTTTCTAACATTTCCCGTTGTAAAGTAGTTGGTATTATAACCTTGCAGCCTTTTAGCAGGACGCCTTTAACTTCGGACAGTTCGCCCTCGCTTGACTTCAGCGGCCCTTAGATAGGAATACCATTACTTAGGCATTTTAGAACGGAGCTCAGATAAGGATCGTTCCTCGTCTCTACGGCCAGTCGCTTCCACGTGTCGTCGCTGACAAGTGAGCCAACCACACTTACGGCATGAACTTCCACGTCATCGCTCTGGATGCTCTTATCGTCCTCGGCGGGGGCCCTTGATAGCATGTCGGCGAGCAGAAGTTTTTTTTCCTGGAACGAAGAATATTGTGATCTCATAACGCATCAGCCTAAGAAAAAACCGCTGCAGCCTTGGCGGCATATCGCCAACTGCTTTTTTGTGGATGGCAACTAATGGGCGGTGGTCTGTTTCCACAATAACCTGCCGGCCGTAGACGAAGTGGTGAAACTTTTCGCACCCGTATACGATAGCCAGTGCTTCCTTCTCTATTTGAGAGTACCGCTGCTGCGCGTCAGTGAGCACTTTGGAAGCATAAGCCACGGGTTTCCAGGAATCGCTATGACACTGCATTAAAGCTGCAGCAATCCCATTCTGTGATGCATCACAGGACACTTTTGTTGGTTTTTTGGGGTCAAACATTGACAGGAGCGGTTGTTGGCTCATGCTATGGCATAGCAGTTTCCATTCACTCGCATGGTTATCTGTCCATTCAAAAACTGCATCTTGTCTGATTAGGCTCCTGAGAAGAGTCGTTCTTTCCGCCAGCGTGGGTAAAAATTTTGCAAAGTAGTTTGCGACCCCCAGCATTCGCAGAACTCCCGATTTGTCAGAGGGGGCGGGCATTTCCAACATACTTTTCACTAGTGAAGGGCTCGGTTTTATACCTTCTGCACTGATAACGTCGCCCAAGAACTCAATTTCTTGAACGCCAACTGTGCACTTCTCACGATTAAATGTGAGACCGGCCTGCTCAGCTGCTTGCAGAGCTGACCGAAGGCGTACGTCGTGCTCCTGCCGGGAAGTGCCCCAGGCTAGTATGTCGTCGCCGTACACTTTCACGCCGGGAAGAGATTCAAAAACTTCATTTAGTGTTTTCTGAAACACTTCAGATGCCGACGAAATACCGAAAGGCATCCGTAAAAAAACGATATCGACCGAACGGTGTTGCAAAAGTACAAATCCTGGAGGTTTCTTCGTGCAATGGGATCTGATGGAACCCCGAGTTTGCGTCAAGTCTGGAGAACACTGTTGCGCCCGCTAGCTCGGATTCTATATCTTCTCGCCTTGGCATTTCGTAGTGTTCTCGCTTAATGCATTCGTTTATCTTTCTAGGGTCCATGCACACTCGGATATTGCCGTCTTTTTTGCGAACGATAACGAGAGGACTCACCCAGTCTGTGGCTTCTGTGACTTTTGTGATGATCCCAGCCTTTTCCATGCGTTCAAGTTCTAGCCGAAGCGGTTCTCGCAGAGCCAGAGGTACCCCTCTCGCTGTTTGGACAACAGGTTTGGCGCCTTCGCTCAGGGCCATGCGGTATTCGCGTCGAACACAGCCTGTGCCGCTGAACAGGTGTTGGTAATCGTGAATGACTTTATCAGAACTGTTCACTGTTACGTTGTGAACTTCCCGCGGCAGAAGACCCAGTTCTTCGCTTGCTTCAAGACCAAGGATTGCTTGATTTCCTTTGCGCACTACAAAAAAGTTGCAAACGCTCTTTCGGTTATTCAGCTCCACTTGAGTTCTGAGGACACCCATATGTTTGATAATGCCGCCGCCATACGATCTCAGGATCACACTACTCGGCATTAATGATGGCTTGGGATTCATCTTCCTGTAAAGACCGAAGGGCAACAGGTTAGTTTGGGATCCCGTGTCCACTTTCAACTTCACCAGCAAACTGTTCATGCATACTTCAACGGTCCATTCACGTCGACTGCTGACGCTGCTAACCGACACGTCGAGTACGTTAAAGTCTTCTTCGGATTCTTGCAGTGCGTCCACCTGATTATTTGCCTTGCAGCAGACCGCGAAATGGTTCCTTGCTTGACACTTTCTGCATGTACGTCCGAACGCTGGGCAGCTTCGCGGCGCATGAGTTCGGCCGCATTTTCTGCACTTGAATTGCTTTGATTGCGCTTTACCCAAAAACGGGCTTTCCTTTCGCACCAAGTCCACCGTTTGCTGCTGGCGCTCATTCCATATCTTTTGGTGTTCAGCTGCGCTCTCAGCGGCTTTGCAGATTCCTTCTGCTTTTTTGAGGGTGAGCTGGCTGTCTGCGAGCAACTTCTCTTGTACTTTGCTATCACTGGTGCCAAAAACTATTTGGTCTCTAATCATTGACTCCGTCAATGAGCCGAAATTGCATGAATGGGCTTGAGTCTTCAAATCACGCAAAAAATGTTCAAAGGGCTCACCGGAATCTTGCATCCGTTTCCTGAAGATATACCGCTCGTGGACTTCGTTCCGTTGGGCAGCACAGTATTCTTCAAACTTTTTCACCACCGTCGCATAGTCGAGCTTGTTCTCGCCATCCGCAAAGGTAAACGTGTTGTAGATTGCGATGCCTTCCTCACCTGCGATGCTCAAGAGCAGCGCGGCCTTCGCAGACTCTGGTCGAGGTTTTTCGGTTGGCTCCGATGCAGTTAAGAAGAGCTCAAACTTCTGTTTAAAGAGCTCCCAGTGCTTGCTGATGTCCCCTGTCACACGCAGCGGCTCCGGTGGCTTTAGGAATTCCATCTTGTTGGTCGGTGGCATCCCACTTCTGACACCATGTATCGGCTGTCACAGTCGATAGAACATGACAACACGGTTGCAGGGCAAAGGAGCCTTCGTGCTTTATTGCGCGCTGGTTTTATAGCCACCACTGGAAAGAAGGGCGACCTCCTCTCCCCAGAAGCCGACTGTGTGCGCATGTCCCGTGGCTTCCGGGACGATGACTTAGCTACCGATACAATCTCCTTCAGTGTGCTGACCCAGAGGTCACGACGGAAAAGAAAATAAGGTTGATGATGCGTGCAGTCCAATCGCAACTGCTGGCTGGCCCCGTCCCCAGCCCTCAAAAAACGCCGAATTCGTTCAGGAAGCTTCTACTATAGAGAAGACCCGTGACGTCCAAGTTCATCAAAAGATACGCCTAGCCCAAGTCTGTTATCCACCGGGATTCAACGTGTGCGAGAAACGGGAACTTGCGGGCGATTATTCGTGGAGTTGTCCGTGAAGCACTGCGCCAAATCCGGCCATCGCCAACCTAGCATCAGGTGGCATTGGGCGCTCCTAAGGCTACGACACGACGTACGCCGCCGCGGTTCGCAGAAAAAAGCGCCAGCTTATCCCACTACAAGGGCTTCATGTACTCTGCCAATGACCCCAGTCGTCTGCCTGCCCACTCATGCTTCAATAATCTGTGCCTAGGAAAGCAAACCTTTTTAGGACCCTCGATCAGCGTCGTCCGCTCAGCTTCCCTACGGCGAGGCTGGCCAAATAGTTCGGCATTGCCCATACCGAAGAACTAGGCTCTAAGGCTTTTTCTCCGATCCACCGAGGACACATCGCGATAAGCGACCTCGTTAAGTAACAGCGAACCTGCGCGACCTGCGAATACCCGCAAAGCCGTTCATAAACGTGCCCGTCGCAGTCATCTGCGCACTGTGGTTCACCACGCCGCTGCTACGCAGCGCTCACTGCAGAAGAACTTTAAGCCCCATGGGAGAAAGTAAAGAGAGCAGCCTTTCGAGTTAAGGTTGTTTCCTGGCTACACGAACAATATCCTCCACAAACCGCGTCACATGACCACACCGCGTTTATGAAGAAGCCGCACCAACGACGACGACGCTGCACAGAAATAAGCTCGACTACGACCACACCCAACTTGAAAAGGACGCCGACGCCTAGCGAGATGAAAGCGACGTGCCACAGCCACTGTCAAAGCCCCAAAAATCCGAGACCGTACCGCAAGGCCTAAGTGCACTGTAAGGACACAAATACCCGATCTTGAAGTGGCTGCCCACGATCACACGGTAGCTGCGCTAGTGGACACAGGAAAGGTCAACTCTGTCGAACAGTTAATCGTTTGCGGCTTTGCTAAATAAAGTTACTATCATTTCGGACGGTCCGCAAACCTGCACTGCTGGAGGCCACCTTACAACACGATCGGCACGATGCACACAAAAGGAGTGACTGTCAACCGACATACTTGTCCTGTGACCTTCATAGTGCTGCAGCAATGTTTCCGTGACGTCACTCTCATCATGCGTTCGATGGATGAAGCCACCCCTTCGATGGCAAACGTGGATAAGTGCGTTTCCATGGGCATCCTGGTTGAACAAGTGAGCGTCCCACCACGCCCAAGCGTCACGGCCAACGTTTGTCAGAAGTATGCCAAGAACATCGAAGCCGAAATCGAGGGGAACACGGAGTTGCTAGACCGAACAATGGGCATCGGAAGAGACATCGTACATTTCCGCAATGGCATAGCTGGCGTGCTACTGAAAGACTTTGGCGATGAATGCTGACCTCTGAACAAAGGCACGACGAATGCAGTTTTCGAGAAGCAACAGACATACGATATTCCTTTACTCCATCTGATTTATCTAGAAAATACCTGCATCCCCAAGGTGAAAAATTTCCTTTCGACATCAACCCAGCGCTGCCAAGGCACAGAGAAGACCAGATCCGCAGTCTGTTTCCTGGTTACAGACACTACTTATCATCCTCGCCATATCTCCAACAAACGATAATTGCCAAGCATCGCGTCATAACCGACAGACACGGCCGACCTCTCAAACAAAGCCCCTACCCTGTGCCATCGCGAGAACGCAAAGCTATCAGAGACCAAGGGGATGAAATGATTCGCGATGACGTCATTCAGCCTTGGAGAAACCATTTTGCACAACCAGTCGTTCTCGGCAAAATGAAAGACGAAAGTGTACGCTTCTGCATCGATTACCGCTGAGTAAATAGCATAACTAAAAACGGCGTCTACGCCCTCCCGATGGTCCCGCCGTGGTGGCTCAGTGGTTACAGCGTTCGGCTGCTGGCCAGAAAGACGCGGGTTCAATCCCGGCCGCGGCGGCCGAATTTCGATGGAGACGAAATTATAGAAGCCCGTGTATTGTGCGATGTCAGTGCACGTTAAAGAACCCCAGGTGGTCGGAATTTCCGGAGCCCTTCACTACGGCGTCCCTCAAAGCCTGAGTTGCTTTGGGACGTTAAACCCTAATAAATCAAATCATACACCCTCCCAGTGATTGACGATACCAGCGAGCCACCCTGCCACGCTAAGTACTTCTCGAATATCGACCTCAAAAGCGAAAACTGGCAGATCGAAGTCGACGAAAAAGACAGAGATCATGGCCTCGCCTGCGCCGAACTGGTTATTCGAGTCCAAAGTTATGCCGGTTCGGCTTTTAAGTGCACCAGCAACATTTCAGCTATGGACTCGGCGATAGCAGCCTTAAGTTGCAAATGTACCTCGTCTATCTAGGCTCTGCTGCAGTAAGTCTTCGCGACGATCTTTGACGAACACTTGAAGAGGCTGAAGGCAGTGCTGGTCAAAATCAAGTTTTGACAGTGACCGTGAAGGCCCTTCGCCTACAGCCTTCCTTTCCTATAGGTTCTGGTCCAGAGAAATGACAACTGCTTTTCATATTTTATGCATGAGAAACCCACGCAGGTACAGCGCCCAATACATGGATTTCAGTTCAAACCTCTCGGTTGGGCACACACCCTCCGTTGTCGGCTCACTGGCTTAACGGGCGACAAGCCGCAGCAGTGGCTGTGTGGTTACTTGTGTCGGCACCCCGGCCGCGGTGGTCTAGTAATTCACCTCCATTGAACTGCTCGAGGCCCGTAATGTGTGTGATGTCAGCGCATGATATGGAATCCCAGGTGTCCAAATTTTTCTGGACACTACGGCCCGCCTGATAGCCTGAGTCGATTTTAAATACTAAGCCCAATAAAGCGAACTAAACGTGTGGCATGTGGTGTCAGGAGCAAGATCTGCAAATCAGTTACACTTTTAAACGCCGCACTGTGAAGCAATGTTCCAAAGGCAAAAATTTGCTTTGACAATTCTCATTATCTTTCCAAAGTAATTTCTAAGAATAGCATGATTTATTTTCATGTTACGTTTTTCGATGACTAGGTTGTCTTGTGGGGTTTGAGAGTTGTGGAAATATTGGGGAGGACAAAGCGTTCCCGCTCGCTAACCGCAGAGGGATTCGTGCTCGAGGGAACAAAGGGAGGGAGGACAAAGCGTGAACAATTGTATGCTACTTATTACACTTGCAATAAACACATAGAGATGGCCAGCCAGCTACAGAACATCAACGAGGCATTCCTCGGAATTAGAAGGCTACGTAATAAGTGCTTCAGAATTGGCGGCTGGGGCAGGGGCACGACTTCGGGGGTATAGGCGGAGAACGTTTGTACACGCCGACAATGGCGGCCGGGTCTTCCCGTGCGCGCCGCATTCTTTGGGGCAAAGCCATCCCAGAGCATTTGCTGGGGGAGGAGAGGAGAGCGCGCATTTGCTGCGCTCGCTCCGCTGCCTGGAACCAGAAGTCCAGCGGCGAGGCCCAACAGATCTCCGTGCGCCTGCCGCGGAAGGTGACGAGAGCGTGCGGCTGCAACCGCTCGCGATGCTGGCCGGATCCCGAAGACGCTCACCGCCCTCCACTACGGCGTCTCTCATAGCCTTAGTCGCTTTGGGACGTTAAATCCCCATAAACTAACCAACATATATATGCTCACGTCCAAGGAAAGACACACACACGGTTCAGTTAGTTGTGTTGCTTTCATGAAATCACCATATTTCTCGCTAATTTTGTTCTGTTTTGCTGATCTCCACAATTTTTTAGGCCTTTTCGCTGTGACTGAATTCAAAATATTCTTTTACCAGTAATAATTCAGTCGATAATCATGTAGTAGGGCCAGAGACAGACTTCAAAGAAAGGTGTATTTTGAAGAGAATAAAAAGTTTAGTTTCATACGTTTGATTTTTGCAATGCTGCCAAGTAAAAAAGTTAGAAAGAGTATGCCGCGACTGCCAATCCGAGAATAGTTCAGCTGCTTCATAACGATGAAAAAATAGCAAATTGTGCATCTGGTTGTCACTGATTATAGAACTTTTTGTGCTCGAGCAGGCATCCTATACGTGCATGGCTCCAGAAAAGCACTTTCTTTTGTTTTCTTTTTCTAAACATGACTTATGTGTGAGCCACATGCCGTCGAGTATCGTCGTCATGACAACGGTTCGAGCAGAAAAAACTTCACTACCGAGCGGGATTCAAACCACCGCCGCCGAAAAAGAGCAGCATCGTATCCCGCTCACAGATAATTCGGTCACGGAAGAGAAGACAGTGAATTTGTGGGGCGTGATCATTGAGGCCGCCAATATTCATTATCAGCGAAAAAGGAAGGAAGAGATGTCGTCAGGAAAGCGCTTTTTTCAGTGAGCTTTGCAACACTTCTGACTGAAAACAAGACGTGTGTAGTTCGCAAGCAGATATCCCGTTAAATTTATCCCAAGCACCAGCCTATTGGAGCCTCTTGTCGGTTGTTTGTGGCAAGCTTTGGTTTCGAAGTAATTACTTTGCTGAAGTCGAGAGTGTGACGGGATCCCGTCTGGCCGGGGGGATACATTTCTGATTTGTGAACAAGGCCCCCGTACTGGGCACCGAAACCGCAATTACAATTTTTCATTTTACTGGTCGGCGTCTCTGTTTTGAAAAAGAAAATAATTACTTTGCTACGTTGATAATGGGATACTTGGGACCGTACAAACACTGCATACGCGGCACATGTCAAACTTTGACAGGGAACACGCCAAAAGTGAAATGCAAATCATCTGCAAGGCTGTGGATGCAATCACGGAGTCGCAGTAGAGTCCTGAAAGGACTGTCGGTTTATAATGTTACTTACTTGGCGTTTTTTTTTATTCCAGGGGCTCAACTGTAAAGCAGGAATGGTCGCGCGTTAGAAACTATATCAGTGTTTAAGATGGTCTTTTTTTTCTGCTTCATTACGCACTGCTTGCTAGTTTACAATCAAGAGAAACCACTTTCTAATCTAGTGAATGAATTGCACGTCACCACCGCAAATCAAAACGAGACAAATGAGTATGCTGCTCACAGGGCGCCTCCAATGTCTCTAATAGCGGTCCGCCGCATTCATAGCCAGCATCAACATCATATCAGCTTAACTAGGTCCACTGTAGGGGCAGCACTGAAATTACTGAAGGTGTTTAAATATGGCTGCGGTGTGTTTTCTTCCCTTTGGGGGAGGGGGGGGGGTGATGTGGCTCAAAGAACATAAAAATGAAGATCTCGCTTTTTTCTGTTTCTTTTTGTCGTTTAAGTGGGCAGTGAGGACAACTCCATGCATTTCTTGTTGATGGTCAATATACCAGCTGCTTCAGGGAAGACCGTGTAATTTTCAAAAATACACTTCTTGGTATAAAAATATGGCTTTGGTGGCATAGTATAACCAGTTTTGATGGAAACTGGAAAGGTGGTGAATTGCATTATGTACCAAGCTGGTAAAAAAAATTCAGACTAACTTTATAACAATGACACCTAGGCAACTGTTGGCAATTAGATTTGCAGCCGGTCGCGTTTAGAATTTCGAAAAGGCGATTATCATCGGCTCTGGGGCTCGACAAAATGTACTTACATGTTGCCAAAATGCATGCGCTTTCCAAAAGCATGCAGGGAAAGCAACCTTTGCAGTGCATATAACCGGTGTTCATATGGATATTTTTAAACAAAAGCTCCTTGTATATTTATCCATGTATGAAACAAATTAATGCACGAAATAGCAGAATGCCTCTTCGACCCTTTGCCTTCAGCTGCATGTCTTTTTCTTCCTAAAGATGAAAGCGGCTCTGTATCCTTACACGCCGAGCAGGTCACTTCCGGCGTTGGTATAAAAATGCTGTATGCGTGTGCACTCAATCCAGTTTCATTGAAACGGCTGGCTTCACACCGATTTGTTTTTCTCTGGTGGGTATCCGCTGCAGCTTAAATGAAAACCCTTTTGCCTGCGGCGTACGTGGTGGCAGATACAAGAGGTTGAAGTAGACCTAAACGTTGTAGAATACGGTATTTCCAACAGGTGCAGAATGATTCTGAAATACAATAACTTCTAACCGCCCATCAGGGGCAGCTATAAGGCATATCCAGGCGGAAGTACGTTTGTTTTGCAACTTACTGGTGTTGGGTCGTGTGCGGCGCCCACGTTCTGAAACACAGAAAAAGAGAAGAAAGACTTGTTTCATGCGAGGACAACATTGACGCCATGAACGCAGGCGCGCAATTTACATACGCGTGAACGAATATATAACATCCTTGCAGAAAGCTTGATTTTCCCACCGGAAGGACACAAGAAGAGCAGGCAGTAAACAGGTGTCAAAGGACCTTTTGCTTTCTTCCCCTTGGTTTACGTCACAAAATGGAAACCAGAACAAAAAAAATCTCCAACTCTGCGGGATTAACCTTTAGACACGCTCTGCACACATTTTATATAAATCGAGTTCGCAGCACTGTCGGAGCGTGACTTCCAACTAGCTGTGTTTCTTTTTGTTTAAGGTGAGTTTGCATCCTTTATCTAGAAAATAAGTTATTTTTATGTCATATAGCGTACGTAGGAAAAAAAAATTTCGCGAAACAATGAGTAGCACGTCGCTATTTTTGCGCAGACAGAATTTACCAAGAGTGGTGACATAGCTTTATTCGAAATTTCAAACGTAATGTGCATCTTCGAAGTAGAAATTGGTTGGTTTATTGGGGTTTGAGGTCCCAAAGTGACTCATGCTATGAGGGACACCGTAGTGAAGGGTTCTGGTAATTTCTACCACCAGAGGTTCTTTGCGTGTACCGACATCGCACTGTACACGGGCCCCTAGAATTCTGCCTCCATCGAAATTCGACAACCGGGGCCAGGATCGAACCTGCGTGTTTCGGGTCACTAGCTGAGCGCCATAACAACTTAGCCACCGCGGCGGCTCCGAAGTAGAAATTATTTACCCGATCCTTCGGGTGTTTACTTGATAAGTCGTGGCGTTTCGGTGTTGAGTTTTTCAACAATTTTTATACTTTGGATGAAATTTTGCACTTTCCTGGAAAAAGAAGACCAGTCATATCTTGCGCTAGAAAATTACGAAATAGACTTTCTTTTGTCTGAATGTATTGTTTAGGCACAAAAATATTTCATTTAGATGGAAACTCAAAACGGCGTTTAAAATGCTGAATTAGCTGGTTAACATTCATCGCTGAAGAGGCATTGACTATTTGGGCCACAGAGGAAAAGAAGAAATAAACGGGGCAGTGATGTTCACGTCAAATCGGATTCGCACAACAGGGTGTGCGGCCACGCAGAATGTTCGGGTTAACGAATGTCTAGCGTGACCGAATTATCGGAGCCATTGTCGAAAAATTCAGGGGGCACTTTGACTGTCTAAAGTGCGTAGAGGCGAAAGCGTTTTCCGCACCACTTTGCCTATATGGCACTGGTGACGTCACCACTGGATGAGGTCACACGTAATTGATGGCGAGGTAATGACACATTACTAATTAATGACTAATTACTGATAATTCACTCAGCACTAATTGACTGCTAATTAATGGCGCTTAAGCTTCGCCTTCAGGAGTGGAACGCGACAGCGTGTTGTAGCACTGCCAGGGACTCCACGGAACGCCACCATCCGTTCGGCACGATGCCTTGGCCTTTGAACGCAACGCTTTTTGAGGAAAGGAAATGGCGCTGTAATTCTCCGTCATCTCGCTGGACACCTTAACCGCACTGTACAGGAAGGGAGGAAGTAGGAGTGAAAGAAGACAAAGAGGGCCCATAATGAAGCAAATGAAAATTGTATTTAAGGAAAGGAAATTACGCAGTAACTGTCTCACATATCTCGGTGGACACCCGTCAAAACGCGGACACATCTGTCGACACGGCTGCCGACACGGATGCAGACACGGCTGCCGACACGGATTGCTAACGACAGCATGAGGTTAAAGGCTTTCGCCTTAAAAAGCGATGTTCAGTATGCTTCGCGTTCCGGGCTGTGCTCTGGAGTGGCATCCTTGTGAAGGACACCTGTACAAGGGAGCACCTGCCAGCAGCAGCGCACTTTTGCCGAAGGCGCACTGATATCTTGTTGGAACAGTGAGGGCTGCCCCGTTAGGATCATCAATTAAGCGATATCGTCAGTGAGACGGTTGCGAAGCGTTCCATGAAAATCTGCTGTAGCGATACGCCCAGTATTACGATTCCTGTAGCGCAGCAAAAGACGAGGACATAAGAGACGAGAGACGAAAACCACGTCTCTTGTGTCCTCGTCCTCTTGTGTCCTCGTCCTCTTGTGTCCTCGTCCTTGTGTCCTCGTCTTTTGCTGCGCTACAGTGTATTGGAATTATGTACCAACAAGCCCAAAAAGCCACGCTACAGTATTACGAGCTTGAACAAAGAACGCTTCCGCGGCCGCGGCAGTATTACCAGCGGCCGTGTCATCTGCCCAGCTGTCCTGCTGAGGCAACATAACTGCCGCTCTTCATGAACAGACAAGAAGCGGGGGCTCTCTTAGCTCAGCATAACAGCCGAGCAGGCGACACTATACATGCAAATAAGCTCTATGTGCTGAAGCTGGTGTTCTCGTGCGTTTAGCTAATGTGGTTCTGCATAGTTCTGTGAATGATAATCTTATCGAAGTGGGCACTTATTACGAGAATTCACGGCGAAGGCGAAACGTAACAGCCGTCAACTTAGCGAGAAGACCAGCGAAGTCTTTGAGAAAGACGTTTCAAAAATAAGGGCAAGTTGCATCGCAATGGGACGACACTAGCAGACGACAGGACGTCGCTACACGCAGCAAGTATGGGCCTGGACCTCGTCTGTCGACAACGCACGTCTGGCAGTTTCCCAAAGCAGAGGTGACAACATGATGGAACTCTAGAGTCCACAAGCGCTATTGCACGCGCACTACTCATTATCTGGGGCATGCAGAAATTGGCGCTCGACTGGAGGGACCTTCTTGGTGGTCTTTTCAAGTTGGTAATGCTGCTTTACCTGACTTGTTCAAAACCGCAAATAGGACTGAATGGAATTCACGTTATATTAGAAAACAGTTTTGCTATTCAACATGGTGAAATACTTTCTACAACGCTTTTTCACACCACTGGATGGCAAAGATTGCCTCGCACTTTTGTAGCTCTCTTTCTGACCGGCTTTCCACTATGGCGAAAAATCTCGGTTCGATGCCTCCAAAATTCCTCCTTCCTCGCGACCTGAGCGAAAGTACCGGAGATTGGCAAGCGACACATTTTATCAGCTTGGTTCTTCGGCTCTCGTTGTCTTGTACCTTGATGTTATAGGAGCGCATAAATCGGCTAAACATTTCAACTCTGTTGCCTACAGGATGATTTGTTTGCGTGAAACTTTTGGTCGAGGTTCGGACACTAAGGACGAGAGGGTCATGTGAAGTATAAGTTTCTTCAAGACAGGAGATGCACTTTGCAATCTGGGAGACCACGCCATCATGCATGGAGGATCCGCCAGTGTGAGAGCTCATTGGAGTAAATATTGGAAGTGCGCGTACAACCAGTGTAACCTTTCGGATTGATTAAAACTGGATCGGTACAAAGTTTTCTTCTCCAGAAAAATCCTTCTTGCCTCCCGTATTTCGAGCTTAAAAAGAGTAACGCTGTGACCCCTCTGCCGGCTAGTGTAAATTTGCCATCTCTCGTTGCTCTTAAACTTGCCCAATGCCAGCATGTCCTCTTTACTGATCTCGAAAACATGACCGCTGATCTTGCCAATCATCACGGTTCTTTACTTCTGCCCACTGCATAATTTTGTCGTCATCCGAACATCGGGCAATTATTTTAGACCTCCGTAGGGTTGAAGTAAAGACTGAATCAGTGAATTATCACCAAACTGCGTTCACTACATGAAAAAGGCGTCTCTCCCTAGTCTACAATTAACACAGCTATGCGCAAGCTGTCTTCACCTAATCCCAACAGGCTGCCAGCCCCTGCTATTCTTGCCTGCTCTTGGACTACGCTCCATTACATCGAGGCACCAGTGACTATCAGCTTTGCGCATAAGCTGTCTTGCCCATGCCGGTTTTCTCGTCTTTATTTCAACCGCTATTATCGTCAAGAAGTGTTTGTTCTCTGTTTACTCTGCTATCGTCCTCTTTTTTAAGGCGGAAGCCATTAATGTCTCGTCGTTGTAAGCACCAGTTGTCGACAGAAAATGTCACGCTTTTCAATTGGTGGAAACGGTCGTGACGTCACAGTGCACGAATTTCAAACGGGGCCAATTGCACTTTGGCTAGTAACCATACAACCAATTGAAGGGATCGTATAGTGATGCTCCAAGTAAGTGGGACTGAGCTTAGTTAATTGCTTAATTACCCAATTAGCCTAATTAGCTTTACTAGTCAGGCCATATAAATAAATAAAAGCGATTAAGAAATTGGTCGAGCTCAGGAATCGAACCCCGATCTTCGGCGTGAGAGACGAGCACGCTATCCACTCCGCCATGCCAGCTCGATGGTTTGGAATGAACAAAGGCGCGTCTAGTGAATACGGTGTCTTCACTCACTCTCATCCTCCTCCATTCCCTTCCGGCGAGGTTTAGGTGTCGACCGACAAATGAGAAACAGATACATTTCCTTTCCTCAAAAACCAACTTACCGACGAGCGAGGCGTAGAACCGAATGGGCGATGGTGTTCTATGGACTCCTTGGCAGCGTTGCAAGACGCTGTCGCGTTCCACTCTTAGGGGCGAAGCTTAACATCTTAACCACACATCAGTGACCACACTTTAGGTAAAAAAAGTGCCCCCCTGAATTTCGACGGGTGTCCACCGGGATATGTGAGACAGTTACTGCGTAATTTCCTCTCCTCAAATACAATTTTCATTTTCTTCATTACGGCTCCTCTTTATCTATCTTCTTTCACTCCCAGCTCCCTTCCTCTACGGTGCGGTTCAGGTGTCCACCGAGATGACAGAGAATTACTGCGCCATTTCCTTTCCTCAAAAAGCGTTGCGTTCAAAGGGCAAGGCATCGCGCCGAACTGGTGGTGGCGTTCCGTGGACTCCCTGGCAGCGTTACAACGCGCTGTCGCGTTCCACTCCTAAAGGCGAAGCGTAAGCGTCATTAATTAGCAGTTAATTAGTATTCAGGCGTTAATCAGTAACTAACAATTAATTAGTGATTTGCCATCACTTAGTAATTAGTACTCAAATATATGTGACGCCACCAGTGCCACAGAAACAGCGAAGGTGGTGCGGAAAACGCTTCCGCCTCTACCCACTTTAGACAGTCAAAGTGCCCCCTGAATTTTTGTTGATGTCACGGCTAACATTGCTTTTCATAGGAAACATAACTGCCAGAAAATAGAGTGCTTGAAAGATAAGCAGTGCGCTTAGTTCTTTAAGCGTTTCTTTTAAATAATCACAAACGGCGAAATTTACGTTGCAAACGTCAGTAACGCTAAATTTAACAAAACTTCTGTTTAGGCTAGATGGTGCATAGCTTATTTTGAAACTAATTTATGCGCACAAGAACACGCTGTCCTGTGTGTTTCCTCTTCTTGTGTGCGTGTTCTTGTGCGCTTAAATTCATTTCAAAATAAGTAAGGCGAAAAAGTTGCAGCTTTAATCACCGGCTAACGCAGGTCACCATGCACTTTCATTAGCTGGTGCAGCGTGACATATGGGCAATAATATTCATTCTTAAGAATGCCACTACTCCCTGATCTCTGCAGTTTTGAAAACTGAACAGCGAATCGTAGAATTTTTTCTTCGCGAGAGAGATAGGCAAAGCGTTTATGCATTGCTCTTAGCGTATTGGGAGCATTCATGGGTGGGCTTAGGACAGAGAAAGCTGGTTTTATGCGAATGCGCGCTTGTCGTCTAGAGAAGTGATTGGTCGTGGGGAGGACCTTACTAGTAGGCAAATTGGTGACCCTAGCTGTGGCCGATGAAGCCGCCAGGGTTGTTGGGATGTGACTGCTCGACGAAGCGGGGGTCGCTACCGCCGTGGGATGGCTCTTTGACGTCAACGAAGTTGTGTGTGTTGGGAGCTGGCTGGCGGTTGACGAGAGAGTCTCCAGAGTTTTGAGCTTGCTACTTAAAGTCGCCATAGTTGTGGGCTGGTTGGTTGTCGGCGACGAAACCGGTAAAGTAGTGATCTTGCTGGTTGATGCCGAGGAAGTAGCTAACGACGCCAGCTGGCTTTTTGATACCGACACGGTCGTTGACGTCGTGGTCTGGGCGGTTGACGTCGAAGGAGCCGCTAAAGACGTGTGCTGGGTGCTTGAGAGTGATGGAACCGCTGACGTTGGGACCTTGGTGGTTGACGTCGAGGGAGTTGATAACGACGTGATCTGAGTGCTTGACAGTGAGGGAGTCGCAAACGCTGTCATCTGGGTTCTTAAAGGCGACGGAGTCGTTGAGGCCGTGGGCTGGGTGCCTGACGGCGGCAGAGTCGCGAACGTCCTGAGCTGTGTGCTTGGCGGCGAAGGAGTCGCCACCGGTGTAAGCTGGCTGTTTGACGATGACGGAGTTGCTAACGTCGTTAGCTGTGTGCTTGACCGTAGCAGACTCGCTATCGTGTTGGGCTGGATGGTTGACAGCAACGCAGTCACTAACGTCATGAACTTATTGCTTGACGTAGACGCAGTCGCCAGTGTCTTAACCTGCTTGCTTGATGGTGACGAAATCACTAACGTCGTGAGCTCGCTGCTTGGCATAGACAGAGTTGCCATAGTTGCAAGCTCACTGCTTGATGGCGATTGAGTCGCCAGCGTTTCGACCTGGCGGCTTGACGACTGCAGAACTGCCAACGTCGACAGCTGGCTACTGGTATTGCCTTTCTGCTGCTGCGGAGTAGCTTTGTGCAGCACATGCTCGGCTTCCTTCTCCGTAGAAAGGACCTCCTTCAAGTGGAAGAGCCCTGCATCAGTGAGATACAAACGAAAAAAAATCATTGCGACAGCAAGTTAGGCAAGTTAAAGCAAGCCGGGCAAATATTCCACACCGACTGGACCACCCCACTATGAAATTCTGTCGAACTTTCAACGTAGGCATAACTTGATATGATAATGCAATGCTTAGCATAAAGTATTACCTGCATATCTAGTATACAGGGTCTGTTCTGAAAGAAGTAGGACTGGTTTTTTTCTGGGCGAACGGGCGGACGAGAGGTGGTCTGCGTGTGCAGGATCGTTGAAGGGGGATATTGGGAATACTGGGGAAAATCAGCAGTCGGCCCTCGGCCGTTGAAGAGAGGAGGTCGCTTGTACTGTGAACCCCTGTAGAAACGTCTCGTCACGCAGAATCATCGAGCGTTTACTGGATCAGCGATACGCGATCAAATTTTGAGTAAATTTTGGTAAAACGGGAAAAGAGACTCACAGCATGATTAAGGAGGCCTACGGTGACGCTTCCATGGGTAGATCAGGTGTTTTTTGTGTGGCACAAGCTGCTCCGAGAAGGTAAGGAAAGAGTTTAGGAAGACGACCGCTCCAGACGCCCTTCGACCAGCAAGACCAACGAAAATGTGTAGAGAGTAAAACATTTACTTAACAGTGATCGTAGAATGAGTATCAGAATTATTGCTGATGACTTGAGCATTCCTCATACCCAAGTTTTTGAGATCGTGACAGAAAACGTATCCATCAGGAAAGCGTGCGCGAAGTTGTGCCGGGAGTGTTGTCAGAGGAGGGAAAGGCCAACCGGTAGGATCTTCTTCATAATGTGAATGAGGACCCCGATTTTTTTGCCACCACAAGACGCAAACGCTGCCTCAGCCCCGCCAGACTTTTTTCTATTCCCGAGAACGAAATCGACGCTCCAGGGGGAACATCACGGATCGGCAGAGGTGGTTCAACACGCCGTGACGAGGGAGCTAAACAGCATTCCGGTCCAGGCGTCCCTGGAGGTGTACGAAAACTGTAAAACTCATTGGCAGCAGCGTGTAGGTGCGGAAGGGTGCTGCCTTGAAAAATTTTAATCGTTTGTACTATTCTCCTGAATAAATTTTGTTTAAAAAAATGAGTCCTACTACTTTCAGAACAGACCATGTATTTCGCGAAGAGGCTTGGTCAACATAAAGCGGGTCTCCCCTTGACTACTGCGGTTCGTAAGCTCGTGATGCCGAGTTCACATAATGGCGGAAGCAAGCTCTGAAGAAAAGCGGTAAGAACTAATATCAAATGGGTTGCAGGGATGCAACCACGACAAAGCTTGATGCCGAATAATACCTTTATCTGTTCTCTCTTGTCTATCTTTGCCATGCGGTCCGTTTCTGCACTTTCTTGAGGGTGGGCGAGAAATGACGACCCGGTCTAAAAACCATTAGCATTCGTGTGCTGCCCATACGAATGATTTATGGGATGTTATGGACCCTATAGGCCCACAAACGACTCATCTGCATCTATATAACCATAAATGTAGTCTGTTTAGCGGTTCTTTGCATCTTATGGGGCTAAACAGGGCACATGATGTCCTGCTATATGTATTAATATCAACTTAGAGGCAAGTGTAATCCTGATCTTAGCCTAAACACACGACACTATATTTATTACCCCGTTCGTGCGTGTCTTGGTGTGATTTCACGTGGGCAAGCAAAAAAGTGATATGTGGTGCGATGGCACCGGAGTGTTGCGCCTGTCGGACAGGTCGGGAGGCCCGGGTGCACACGAAACTGGCGCACAAAAGAGAAGAGGAGGAAGTGCCATATGGCGCGAGGAACTGCGGGTCGAGGTGTCGGTCATACGAGGAGTTAAGGAAGGGAGTTACACTTGCCGTTACACTAAGGAGTTACACTTGCCGTTACACTAAGGAGTTACACTTGCCGTTACACTAAGGAGTTACACTTTCCGTCCGTCCGTCCGTCCGTCCGTCCGTCCGTCCGTCCGTCCGTCCGTCCGTCCGTCCGTCCGTCCGTCCGTCCGTCCATCCATCCATCCATCCATCCATCCATCCATCCATCCATCCATCCATCCATCCATCCATCCATCCATCCATCCATCCATCCATCCATCCATCCATCCATCCATCCATCCATCCATCCATCCATCCATCCATCCATCCATCCATCCATCCATCCATCCATCCATCCATCCATCCATCCATCCAACCGTCCGTCCGTCCGTCCGTCCGTCCGCCATTCAGCTCGTTGCACAAGAACAGGACGTAAGGCGGTACAGAAGGATGATAAGGGGCTCGACGGATGCATGGATAGACGCGTGTAATGGTGAATCCTTCAAAAATTGTTAAAGGCAACCTGTGTGCAACAAAAGTGCCTCCGGCTCGAGTAAAGAAGTGGTCCCAACGACGCCTGCGATATCCAGATGTGGCAGGAATATGGGGGCGCGCAGTTTGGCGAATGCCGTCTGAAAGGGTGGGCAGAAAATGTTTCTGCGAGACGCATCATGACAGGCCTGACGCAACACCGAACCCCTCGGGTCTGTGATTCTGCTACGGTAACCGACAAGTGCCGCCTGAAACACGCTGCCATAGACGGGGTGCATCGACGGGTCTGAGCAACGCTGGAATCGCCGGCGCTAGTCTAGAACGCGGCTCCGCTCGACGGCGAGCTCAAGGCACCATCATGGCTTAGGAGCCGGAGCACTTACTACGGTGATATTGTGGCGCTCAATCAGCCTGGTAAGCTGGTCGTGGAACCGGTTGTGTGTGGTCTCAAGTTCGTCGGAGGAGCGCAAATCTGCGCAGCAACCCGGGGAAATCATATGTAGGATTATTTAAAACAGTCAGTTGGTGAGCCAGGGCGAAATGGATGCGTTTTGAGGCACGTGAATTGGAGGGTGCAGGCACCCCACAATTCATGCTTGGCGTGGAAGTCCCCGACAAGGACGATGGGATGGCCGGCCACCGAGGCGACCACTTCTTTCATTTCATGGCACGCGGCGGGCAGTAAACCGCGACAAAGAAGAAGCAAGCAAATCGGGAGGTGCAGAGCACCGCCACAACGAATCCTGAGGCGCAAATAAGAAACACTTTAAAAGGAGGATCCCGCGTAAGGGCCAGCGAGCGCGGATGGGATTGAGCTGAGAAGGTGGCAACCCCACTAGGAAGATCGGAAACCTCACCACCGATTACGTAAGAGTCCGCCACCGCCGCCATAGAAAACAAAGAAGAGAGGAAATGACTCCAGAGGCAGCTGTTAATCCGGAGAAAACTAAAATTATCTATGGTGGCATCAGGAGGCATAGGAGCGGGTATAAATGAAGGAGAAAAGGATCACGTATGGGCGACAGCTGCAAAATAGGGGACAGTAAGAGAAGCGAAGTGAGAGAACAGGATCCTGGGCCGGTGTGTAGCACCAGTGGCAAATACCCCGAAAAATGCCTGGAGCAAGGCGTTCGACAGAGCCCAGTAATAAGTGTGGTGGTGGTGGTGAAAACTTTTATATTGTAAAAAAAGAGTTTGGGAGCCACAGAGTGGCCCCGCTACATGGTCGGCGTCCCTAGTCCGGGACACCGCACGACGAGGCCCCGTCTCTCGCCCGTTTCACCAGAGCCCTTTGGGACTCAAGCGAGGAGCAGTTGAGGAGGGCAGTCTCCCATGCCTCTCTGGAAGGGGTAGGGGAAGGGGGGAGGTGGGGATTTTGAGTACATGCCCACACCATGTGGAAGATATCACAGGTCTCCCCACAGTGTGGGCATCGCCCATCCGTGTTAGGATCGTAATGTTTTATTATTGCAGGACAGAGTAGAGTACCTGTCTGCAGGCGCCTTAAAGTTCGCTCCTCCGTCTTACTCAGCCCTTTTGCAGGGGCCGGGAAAAGGCGGTGGTTGTCGCTATAATGTGTTAATATTTCCCTGAATCGCAGCAGCGGCTGGTTAGTCTCCGAGCCAGAAGAGCTGGGATGAGGAGCCCGGTGAGTAAGCGCTCGGGCAGCCGCGTCAGCGGCCTCATTACCTCGTAAGCCCTGGTGGCCTCGTAAGCCCTCGTAAGCCTCGTAAGCCCTGGTGGTGGTGGTGGTGGAATAAGTGTGGAAGAGATAATGTTAAACGCCGCGCTAGTAGGAAAAGGAAAAGGTATGAAAAGGATGAAGGAAAAGGGAAAAAGAAAGACAAAGAAAGCTGGGCACCAATCCACCAAAGAAATTGCTGATGATTACGTTACTTCCTAATGCGAAATTTGAGCGCAGCTCATAAGCTGTTGCAGATTTTCGATAGATTGAGACAAAGAATTCGAGCAAGACATGTATTTACAATTACAGACGACTTGTTATTTTTCACACATATTCCTTCTTGAACAAACGCACCACTAACAGTTCTTGCTTGTCATGAAGGAAGCTTTGCGGGCGGAGAAATGGATATATGCTCGACTTGCTGCACCAATGCCTGGTTCTCAAAGACGAGGTCTGGCAAGTATTTTTCGAGGTTGTCACAGCTGTGGGAGCCATTACGAGCTAGAGGAACGGGATGTTCTCCCGCATAAGTTCCGTTTGTCTTTATATCTACATTAAAGTCCCCACCCACCCAGCCAACCTGGCAGGTGGCAGTGTTTCTGGCACAACGTTGTCAATGTCAAAGCAGGCAGCGCACATCTGTCCCTACCGCCACATAGCTTAAAACACAATTGAAATGTCCACTGTTCCAAGAGGGCAGTTATGCGCCTTCCCTCTTGTTCAGGTGTCCACCAAGATGTGTGAGACAGATACTGTGCATTTGGTTTTCTCAAAAATCAATTCACAAATTTTACCCTCTGCTTTCCAAGCCCCCGCTCTATTGGCTTCGCAGCAGTGGGAGACAGATACTGCGCATTTCCTTTCCTCAAAAAAATACCGAAGACACTTTGGAAATTCTAAAGTGTGCTTGGCGAAAGCCTTGTGGTCAACCCACTGCCACTTCTCCGAACCGCTTGGCGCGGAATCATTGGGCCGCTTCGGAGCCATGCGTCTCACACACTCGACTGCAACGAGACGTCTGGCGAAGGAGCCGCGGTGTAGCTGCCACCACCGACGCGCGCGCTCGTTCTACCGCTACTGCGTGACGTCACGGTTGCTATAGACAGCTGCGGCCCCCAGTGATGCGCCGATTGCTAAGGAGGGGAGGAGGTTGAGCTTTTACTTTCTGCTTTCCAAGCTCCAGCTCCATCGCAGCTTAAAGGGTGTCCACTGCCGGTTAGAACGGACAACGGCGACGGAGACACCGCGAAACGCAGGGACTGGCGCCTAAAGGTACGGACACACTGGCGGAAAAACGCGCGCGGCACGCCGGCGGCGGTAAGCCGCTTGCCGCGAAAATTGCCGCGGCGGCGGGTTGATCTGCCGCGCAGCGAATGGGTCGAGGAGCCATTTTCGGCGGCTTGCCGCGTGCCGCGGAGCGGGCAGACCAATAAGGGGCGCCCGGCTTTGTCACGTGGGGAGCGTCTGTGTCGCCACCTCTCGGCTCCTACTGAAGTTACATGCCAGCGGCTGCGGCGGTGCCGCGCGCGCTCCTTCAGAATCGTGAACCTCGACCGGTTTGTCACGAAGGGAGCTTTGCGCGGCGGCGACTCTTTGCCGCCGAGTGTGGCCGTCTCTTTCGCGGCGGGGATGGCGCCGCCAGCGGCATGCCGCGCGCTTTGCCGCTAGTGTGTTCGTGCCTTAAGAGCTGCGCTCTAAAACCTCTTGCCACTTGGTAGCTGGTCTGGGAACGCACGCTAAAGTGCGTGAAATGGTGACATTGTTATTCTGGCGACCGCGACAGTACGTTTGGTGTTTTTAAATGCAAAGAACGAAGAAAGTGTCAGAAGGCATTTACGCAGTCTAGTGCTCAGCAACAAAGCCATACTATGAGGTGCCGCGCTGAAGTGGTTAGTGAGGTTTACCGTGTAGAGATATCCTTTGCCTTGAACAGTTCTGTCTGCAAATAGTGGCTGGCATCCAAGTAGTGGCTGGCACCCAAATTTACCGGAACCGATATGCGAAAATGGGTGGACTAGGAGAGGGACAAGGCTGATAGGGAGCTCGAAAGATAGGGAAGCTCGAAAAGAGAGAAAGAGAATGGCAAAAGAGACAAGAAAGAGTGAGAGGATGACAGAGAAAAGAAGAACCCGCTGAGAGAGAAAGACAGCGTGCTAGAGAAGCCGCTGAGAAAGCGAGGCAAAGGAAACGTGAAGAAAAGAGAGAACGAAGGAAGAGGCCAGAAGGGCTCATGAAAGGAAGATGGCAATCTTCAGAGGAAGCTTGCTGAAGTTCGCCGTTTGAGGAAAGCCAGGAAGCCAGTTGAGCTTAACGCCCCAGATATCGGATGGAACATCGGAGAGATTGATTCTCTAGAAACCACAGAAGAGGTTGTAGCTAGCTCCACAGGTCAGAGCTTGGTTGTGGAACAGCCAGTTCCTGCAACTGAAATTACAGAGAATGAAGGCTAGACCCGAGTGTCGCTTCCTTAGGAAAGTGAAAGCGTAGCTGCTACCGAGGTAGTAGGCACTGAGGACAAGGCTAATCTGATGCTTCAGTCAGGGGGCACTTTAAGGCAGTCGCCTGAAAATGAGGAAGTAAGCTGGAGCTCCAGCGACAAACCACAACGCTGCACACCTGACATCTGCCGCAGGGTCCTTGAGGAAGAGTGATCAAATGTCAAAGAGCATGAAAGCTCCGGCGTAGTATAGCAGAGGACAGCGCACTCAGAGAAAACCCGGAAACCGTTTCTAGTGAAATCTCGAGCTTCGAGGAGGACTTGGCCTATGAGGACGGCAAGGGAACTTTTCCCGCTGAGGAAGGCGAAAGTGCAGAACAAGCAATGCAACCGAATGAGAGAAAGCCTTGCGACGACAGCTCCGAAACTGACAAAGTGAAGCAGGTAACGGAGGAAGCAATATTGAGCATTAGTGAGCAGAATGAGTCTCCAACCTCTAGTGAGCTGTTCCCTCAACACGCTACCCGAGTAAAAGTCATAAAGAAGAAAAAGAAGAAGATATCGGAAGGAAGTGGAAGTTCAGGACAGGACGAACCGAAAGGAACTAAATTATTGGCTTCATCGCTAGAAACCATCTCGGATGATGCAAGTGAAAAGCAACCAGTCTTCGCCTGTCGAAAAGTTTGGAGGAAAGTAAAAAGAAAGAGAAGCAAATCAAGCACCACCGATACAGGTGGATTCGAACGGGACAGGCCTCGAAGAAAGGCCAGGAAGAGTACTAAGCTGAAGACAGCTGAGTCGAGTCCAAGCCAGCTGCACGAACATCGCAGAAAAGTGAAAAAAAAGTTCAGACGAACGATTCTAGCGTTCAGTAAGGACTCCTTTTCGAGACGAAAGAGCAATCAGAAGAGCGCACGCCGAGAAGGAAAACACGATAAATGGAGTCGTCATGAGCGAGCTGGCGTTAAATTTGTTCGCAACAAACGCGCTAACGACAGGAAAAGAGGAACAGCTAAAATAATGAGCAAAAACACAGAGAGCATTACGAATAGGAAGCTGGGCCAGAACAGAGTACGGAAGAGAAGCCTCAGTAGAACGCGGAAGAAGAGTCGAACCCACTACAGGAAGAAAACCCGCAGTCTCCTGAGGAAGGGAATTAAAAGCGCGAGTGAAAGCTTGAGCGAAACAGTCCTGTACTAGTCCACTATGTAGGCCGAATCTGGAAGTATAGGAGAAAGTATGCCTCGTACTTGCGTCATGCCTATCTAAAATATTGTGTCAATGTGCTGCCAAATTGCGCCGTGTTTTGAAGTGCATTCTGTCCGTTGCATTTGGCTATATATTTGAAAACATCCTCGTAGTGATGTACTTTAGCATTCGCTATAGAATTTCTGAGCGCATGCTGTGTGCGCGGCTGCGGAGCAACTGACCAAGGCGGCGGTCACACCTGTGAAGCAGCTGAGGGTGCTAAGATTCATTGGCTCTGGACAGGCCACCATTGGAATCAGAATTTAGCAGCGGTTAACGCAAGAACCTTATCCAGTGAGGCTAGTTTAGCAGTGCTGTTGGAGGAATTAGCCGGTATGAAATGGGATGTCATAGGGCTCAGTGAGCTTAGGACAGATGAGGCGTATAGAGTACTAAAGGGAGGGCACGTACTGTGCTATCGTGGATTAGCAGACAGACGAGAACTAGGCGTGGGATTCCTGATCAATCACGATATAGCTGGCAACATGCAGGAGTTTTATAGCATTAACGAGAGGGTGGCAGCTATCGTAATTATACTTAATAAGAGGTACAAGCTGGGTACAAGGTGGTGCAGGCCCAAGCACGTACATCAAGGCATGATGACCAGATCGTTGAAAGCTTCTATGAAGACATGGAATCGGCAATGACACAAGTAAATTCACGGTATAGTGTACTCATGGGCGACTTCAATTCGAAGGTAGGCAAGAAGAAAGCTGGAGACCAGGAGGTAGGTAACTATGGCATAGGTTCTAGGAATAGCAGGGGAGAGTTATTAGTAGAGTTTGCAGACAGAGATAATTTACGGATCATGAATACTTTCTTGCACAGACTAGCCAACAGGAAGTGGACCTCGAAGAGCCCCAATGGTGAGACTAAAAATGAAATAGACTTCATACTGTGTGCACACCCTGGCATCGTAGAGGATGTGGAGGTCCTCGGTAAGGTCCATTGTAGCGACCACAGAATGGTAAGGTCTCGCATTAGCTTATATTTGAAAAGCAACGGAGGAAATTAGTGAAGTTGAAGTCTATTAACGAGTTAGTATTAAGAGGGAAAGTAGAGGAATTCAGTACTTTCCTGCAGAACAGATTTTCCGCTTTAAATGAAGATGAAGGCCGTATTGTTGAAACTTAGTATTACCTGTCGACAGCCTCGACCGCATGTCCAGCTCCGTCAGTGTATTCTATGATCCCGTTTGGAAGCGTTTGTTAGTACAGTATGCGCAGTAAGTACAGTAAGCTGTTGTCAGTACGGTAAGTAAATTAACCTCTGTTTGCACGAACCGATTTTAGCAATCTTACCCGCTCTGATATCTGGAAAGCATGAGGTATCCATTGAACCAGATACTGCGATTTCTTCTAGGAACTTCTGGATAGCGCTTTTTCCCAGTAAAGTCCTATCGATAGAGATGGGCGTGCACTGCAAAATGGAACATAAGTTAGCTGCATACGCCTTCTTCCGCGAACGACATTGGGGAACAATCTGGCGCAATGTAAGCACCCCCTATTACCACGCGGATGTGCACGTGATCTCCGCGAGGACTGGCGTCAAAAACACCGCGCTGGTTTGTAAAACCTCCTTCAGACAGGGACTGCGTGCAATGAAGAAAACGTACTGCACTGCAGACATATCCACACATTGGTCACACATAGTAAGCTTAGGAGGTTTGGTAAATGAATGGCAACTCCCCCTAGCATCGTTATTACGCGCTGAAATCCTCAACTTCTTGCCCATTCCAGCCGTTTCCTTTTCCGTGAGGAAATCAATCGATCGTTTGAAAAACACCCTCCATTTCTCATTGCGAGAAAAGTATTCATAGTCACCACATGACTTCAATGTGTTCATGCAGACTCATGGACATGTCATTGTCACGGAAGACCAAATATTGGTAATTAAACACCATCCACGACTTGTTAAGGTAAACCCATTATTCTTACTTAGACACCGTCATAAGCGCGCGCACAAGGAAGAACGGGGGGGGGGGGGGGTGCGCACCTCCCTGCCCCCAATCGTCCAAGCCCCCTAATCGCCAAGTCTGCCCCATACACTTACTCTGTCAGACCTGTTTCGTCGTTGTTTACAGTGCAGTGGTATGGTCAAGGAAGTTTTTTAACGGCGGAAGACCCATGATGTTGCGTTCCAAGAGCTGTTCACTTGCCGGGTCATTTGAAAACAATCTTTTCAGGTTTCTTTTGCAGTGACGATAACCAAACAACAAATGTGTTACATTTTTCTGGAGTCTAGAGAGAACGGAAATTATTCCGGAAGCGCGATGTTACTTTTATGCTTCAGCGACGCAGTGAGTGCCTTCCTCTGCCGGTGGTCACGTGGTGAACAAGGGAAAGGAAAGACTCAGGGCGCTTGCGAACGTTTCAACAAGAGAACTGTCTTCATCTGAGTGAAGACAAGACCTCTTGCGGAGACGCTCACAAGCATCCTGAAGCTTTCCACTGCCTTTGCTCGCATTTTGAGTGCCAGAAAACCAGCCGCTTATCCTCTCTATGCTATAGATTTCTCTGTTGATGTTACAGATTAAAATAAAACTACTACTGAATAATATCGTATATTCTGCAATTCCATCACATGGAAATAAAGGTTTTATAATCATTCCCCATCCTTGCGCTACGTTATGGCCGTAGGGGCCTAGGTGAAAGGAGGTTGCGGGGGGGGGGGGGGATCACTGCGCGGAAACTTGGCGCATTCTCATGGAGAATCCTGTGCATGATTATGGACAACGTTTAAAAACTTGTCTAAGGGTCTTAGCTAAATCTTAACAGGCACTCATCGTTTCTGCAGCAAGCGCGGGAGCACACGTGCGTAGCATTCGTTGCATGGAATATGCGTGACGAATGACCACTGACTTCGAGCATCGAAACTGTGAAAATTGGACAACTAGCCCGCCAAAGCCTGGGCGCCTCACCACCACATCTTTGCGACTCAGGCTACGCTAGGGGAGCCACGATGGAAGTCGGCCGCGGTAGTAAATCTCTCATCTCCTCCTTAATTGTCAACAAACAAGGAAAGAGTGAGTGAACCTGAATAAGAGTGAGTGGACATGAGGGTGAATGAATGGTTGTGAGTGCGAGTGAGTCGTTGTGAGAGCGAGTGAGTGGTTGTGAGTGCGAGTGAGTCGTTGTGAGAGCGAGTGAGTGGCTGTGAGGGCGAGTGGTCATCAGTGTGAGTGAGTGCTTGTGACTTCGAGCGGTCATACGCATGAGTGTGAGTGAATGTTTGTGACTGCGAGTGGTTATGAGTGTGATCGTGAGTGAGTGGTTACGAATGAGAGTAGTCATGAGTGCGAGTGTGAGTGAGCGGTTTTGAGTGCGAGTGGTCACGTGTGTGAGTGCGAGCGGTCATGAGTGTGAGTGTGAGTGAGTGGTTGTGAGTGTGAGCGGACATGAGTGTGAGTGTGAATGAGTGGATGTGAGTGCGAGTAGCCGTGAGTGTGAGTGTGATTGAGGCACCTCTCATGGTGCCGGTGTACCGTACACCGCGGTTGGAGGTAAAGTGACCAAAAGGCTTCCCATGGACGCGTACACTGGACGTTCTGTTTGTTAAAAATGATTAAATTGAGAGGAGAAACCAATGCGGGAGACCGAGATCTTGAAGCGTGCCAAAAATTGCAGAATAAAGGGCGTTGTCATATGTCCTTGTGATTCCAGAAAGGATCACCGTACGAACAAGATGGCCATGGGGAGAATGGTTAAGTACGTCCGCAGCCAAAACCGCAAGACCGTCTTCCGTTCCAATTTAATAGTGGAACCCAATTTGAGATTGTGGATAGAAATCATTCGATTCCAGCCTCCATGACAAGCAAGCTGCTAGAAAATATTAGGGTATTCGAAGAGAGTATTGGGGCGCCATTATTTGCAGTTTTTCCTTCCTGCTAGCATTACTTCGCAAGTCATGAGTGCGCTTTTATCAAGGCATGTCTTCAAAAAAGGTGCAGGCTTGGTTTTCAGTTCACTATAAATTGTGAAGGCTAGTTTGCCATGCAAGATATTGCGAATGGTTAGGAGCGCGTGCTTCCTAAAAAGCGCTTGTGTGCTGTGCGGTGTCTCAGTGCACGTTAAATATCCCCAGCCAGTCGAAATTCCGGAGCCGTCCCCTACGGCGCCAATTTTCTCTTTCTTCTTTCACTCCCATCTTCCTGCGTTCCATCACTGCTCGGTTTAGGTGTTCACCTAGAAGTGAGACAATTAGTGAGCCATTAGCTGTCTTCAGAAAAAAACTTCTATTTTTGCCTTATTCAACGCTGTAGTCTGTATTTGGCGTTCGTGCTACCAGTGCCATGGCGGGAAGGAAGTTGGGTACGGTTTTCATGAATCGGAGGAAAGGGGGCTCTCTCTTACCCTCTTCTGCACGGCTTGAAAATATCTGTCATCCCGAGAGGAGAAAAAAGCCGCTACCGGGAACATGAAGATGCGTGCCCCTTTTTGACGTCTTGCCGGGATGGCGCTTCGCGGGCGGAAAACAGACGTCCGTTCCAGTTATAATCGCTGCTCACGACAAGGTGAATAAGAAAATCTTGCGAAACATAACGAAAGCTGAAGGTATCAGTCATGAGATAATTGACTTCCTAAAGGATATTGCCGCGTCTACAACAATAGCCGCTCGGCGGCTGTTCGGCACGCAGCTCGTGCGCCACGCGGTTCGCTGCTGAAGAAGACGAAGCTCGACGTTCCATCCTGGCCGTCTCGGTGTGCGCTGGCATCATCTCGGTGTTGGCGTTCCTCTGCCGTCTGGACGCGGCGCTACCTGTATCAACTGCTACGTGACACTGGTGGAGGTTGCGGGCTCGACGTCCCATGTCCAGCACCTTTTCAGACAGCCGCTCATCGAGTCCCGACCAGCTACCCCTTGTCTGCACGCCCGTTCACCGCAGCAGCCGCCGCCTCCTGGGACTGGTCCCAGAGTTTGGTCTCCTCCCAAAAGAGGCACGCACTCATCGACCTGGTGAGCATACCACCATGGCGCAGGCTAGCGCTTCACACTTGACGCTCCAGCAACCCCGTGTGCCAGCCAGCTTCCATGGCGTCACTTTCGAAGACGTTGAAGACTGGCTTGACCAGTTTGAGCGGGTTGCCGATTTCAACCAATGGAGCCCTGCGCAGAAGCTGCGGAACGTGTATTTCGCCCTCGAAGACGGAGCCAAGATTTGGTTCGAGAACAGGGAGGCCGATCTCCAAAGCTGGGATACCTTCCGCCAGCAGGTCCGGGACACCTTTGCTAGCACGGACCGCCGGGATCGTGCGCGGCGCCTCCTGGACGCTCGCGTCCAAAAGCCTAATGAGACCGTTGCTATGTTCGCCGAGGACGTGACCCGTCTTTGTCGGCGCGCTGACCCAGATATGGCGGAATCCGCGAAGCTCCGTCACCTGATGCAAGGTGTGAAGGACCAACTCTTCGCTGGTTTGGTCCCGAATCCCCCGCAGACGGTAGCCGACTTCATCAAAGAGGCGACCGCCATTGAGCGGGCCTTGCATCAGCGCTGTCGCCGAAATGACTCCTTGTGCGGTGAGCCAAGCGCCAGTGCGGCTTCTTTGAGCGTGTCCAGCGACAATGCGTCGCTGCGTGAGCTCATACGCGCGGTGGTCCGTGAAGAGCTGCAGAAACTGACCCTTGCCTCATCTGATCCGACGGCTGCGGCTCTTACCGAGGTTGTGCGCGGCGAGATTCGCCAAGCATTTTCACCGCCTCCTCCAGTCATGCCGGAGCCACGCCCCATGAGCTACGCCGCGGCTCTCCGTTCCGAGTTGCCACCTGTGCAACGCTTGCCGTACCACCCGCCGCCGCCAACCGCTCCGCCACCGTCATTCTACCAGCGGCCTCAGCGAGGGCCTGCCGTGCGTCCACCGGCCCGGAAGGCGGCTGTTTGGCGCACTTCTGATCACCAGCCGCTCTGTTACCATTGCGGGGAAGCCGGCCACCTGTATCGCCGTTGCCCCTACCGTGAAATCGGCCTCCGGGGTTTTCCACGTGGCGCTCCTTGTCCCCGTTTCGGTGAGCGACCCCCCGAAATAGAGGAGTACCTTGCTGCCCATGACACCACCTATAACCGCCGATCCCGATCTCCGTCTCCCGCACGCATCACGTCGCCCAGCTGCCAGGCTTTCTCAGATGGACTGCGGGGCCGGTCTCCAAGCCCGCGCCGGGGAAACTGAAAGCGGCGACCTCAGGTGGGAAGGTTGCTGACAGCGGATGAAACGAAGACCCCCGAACGCCGCCGGAGCGCGCTGCCGAGATCCCGATGCTGCCGCAGCCCGATTCTGTGAACCCGAGTTTCCCTAACACCGATGCAGTTAGCGCCGACCTCCGCATTCACGTTGACGGGCACCCAGTGACTGCTTTAGTCGATACAAGAGCGGACTTTTCGATAATAAGCAAACACCTCGCGGATCGTCTCAGCAAGGTAAAGACAGCCTGGGATGGACCTCAAATTCGTATTGCTGGCGGTCACCTCATGACGCCTGTCGGAAGATGCACTGCTCGAGTCACCATTGCCAATTCTGCTTTTGTTGGCACTTTTATTGTTCTGCCGCACTGCTGCAAAGACCTGATCCTCGGAATGGACTTCTTGCGCGAGCATGGTGCCATCATAAACCTTCCTCATCGTCTGGTAACGTTTTCGACCCCTGGAACGATTTCAGCCGACACCGAACCACGCAGAGTGGCCCTGCGCATAATCGACGCCGATGTGACCGTGCCTCCGCGATCCTGTGCCCTCGTTACCGTCTTTTGTGACGACCGGTGCAGTGCTGATGGCGTAGCAGAACAGAACACTGTGCTTGTGCTCTCTCATGGGGTCTGCATCGCCAGAGGTATCGTCACGCTACGGAACGGCCTGGCAGATGTCCTTCTAATGAATTTCGGGACCGAACGGCAACACATCGCCAAGGGCACTGCGGTCGCATACTTCGAGGGCATCGCCGAAATTAACGACTGCCTTGCCCTCCAGAGCGAAACGTCCAATTCTTGCACACCTCAGCTGATCCTCGACGTGAACCCAGGCTAACCCCCAGCCGATAGGGAGAGCCTAGTCGGCCTACTGCATCAGTTCCAAGACTGTTTCTCGTCTACGTCGGCAGTCAAACAGACGCCTCTCGCTAAGCACCGCATCATTACGGACTACAGTACCCGACCAATTCGACAAAACCCATACCGTGTCTCACTGCGGGAGCGTGAAGCCATAGCTGAACAAGTCAAAGAGATGCTGCAGGATGGTGCTATTCAGCCGTCGAGGAGCCCGTGGGCTTCGCCTGTGGTTTTGGTTAAGAAGAAGGATTGTAGTCTGCGATTTTGCGTTGACTACCGGAAGCTTAACTAGGTTACCAAGAAAGACGTCTACCCGTTACCACGCATTGACGACTCTCTGGACCGGTTGCGGCACGCGCGCTACTTTTCTTCGCTGGACTTAAAAAGTGGTTACTGGCAGATCGAAGTTGACGAGCGGGATCGCGAGAAGACAGCGTTCGTGACGCCGGATGGCCTTTATGAGTTCAAGGTCCTTCCTTTCGGTTTGTGTTCAGCTCCGGCAACATTTCAGAGAATGATGGACGCTGTTTTGTCGGGCCTGAAATGGCAGACGTGCTTGGTATATCTGGACGACGTTGTTGTATTTTCGCCAACGTTCGAAGAACACCTCCAGCGCCTCTTGACCGTGCTACAGGCTATACGATCTGCCGGCCTGACGTTGAAGCCCGAGAAATGCCACTTTGGTTATGAGGAGCTCCTTTTCCTGGGGCATGTCGTCAGCCATCGTGGAGTCCGGCCGGATCCTGCTAAAACAGCTGCCGTCGCCAACTTTCCCACTCCTTCGGACAAGAAAACGGTCCGGCGTTTTTTGGGCCTTTGCGCGTATTACCGGCGGTTCATTGCCAATTTTTCCCGACTTGCTGCACCGTTGACGCATCTTACAAGAGAGGACGTCCCATTCACGTGGACAGAACAGCAGCAGCAGGCATTTGATGAATTACGGCGACGATTGCAAACCACGCCTGTCCTTGGTCATTTCGATTCTCGTGCGGAGACTCTCGACCACACAGATGCCAGCAACGTGGGTCTCGGTGCTGTACTCGTCCAGTGGCAGGACGGCGCTGAGCGCGTAATAGCATACGCCAGCCGCACTCTGTCTAGTGCTGAATCTAATTATTCCACGACCGAAAAAGAATACCTTGCCGTGGTACGAGCTGTGACAAAATTGCGACCTTACCTGTACGGCCGACATTTTCAAGTTGTAACCGACCACCACTCTCTCTGCTGGTTGACGAACTTACGGGATCCCTCTGGCCGCCTTGCGCCTTCAGGAGTTTGACATGTCCATCGTGTATAAATCAGGGCGCCAGCACAACGATGCCGACTGCTTGTCCAGATATCCAGTCGAGGCTGCGCGCGACGACGACGAACCGGACTTTCCTGTCATCGCAGCCGCAGACGCAGCGACTATTTCCAGTCAGCAACGTGAGGACCCGGCGCTGAAACCTCTCATCGACTTCCTGGAAGCACGTACCACGGAGGTTCCCCAGCCCTTCGCAAGAACCCAGACCACCTTTTGTCTGCGCAACAACGTGCTGTACAAAGCCAACTTTTCTCCAACCGGAAGCGACTACCTCCTCGTCGTTCCAGCGACTCTCCGTGAAGAAATCTTGCAGGCGTATCACGACGAGCCCACCGCAGGTCACCTCGGCTACGCCCGCACTCTGGCTCGGATCAAAAAGAGCTATTACTGGCCTAAGCTTGCGGCGACTGTACGACACTATGTGCGCACGTGCCGCAATTGTCAACGACGAAAAACACCCCCTGTCAAGCCAGCTGGACTTTTACATCCCGTTCAAGTGCCCAGACTCCCGTTTGAGCAAGTTGACATGGACCTTCTCGGCCCTTTTCCAACTTCATCTTCGGGAAACCGGTGGATTATCGTCGCCACTGATTACCTTACGCGCTACGCTGAAACCAAGGCCCTCCAGCGCGGCACAGCAGCCGAGGCTGCGAAATTTTTCGTGGAACGCATCGTCCTCCGGCATGGCGCTCCAGCACTAATTATCACGGATAGACGCACCGCTTTCACTGCCAAACTCTTGGAATCCCTCATGCGGCTGAGTGGCACTACTCACAGGAAAACAACCGCCTACCATCCCCAGACGAATGGCCTGACCGAGCGCCTCAACAAAACTCTCGTCGACATGCTGTCCATGTATGTTGACGTGGAGCATCGATCTTGGGACGATATCCTGCCATATATTACTTTCGCGTGTAATACGGCTCAAAAGGAAACCACGCGGAGGACGCCCTTCTGTCTGTTGTACGGCCGCGAAGTGTCGACAATGTTGGAAGCAATGCTGCCCCATGATGGCCACGACCTCGACGTTGGCGCCGAGGAGGTCTCGCTTCGCGCAGAAGAAGCTCGACAACTTGCAAGAGTGCGCATCCTGAATCAACAAGACCGTGACGCCCGACGTTACAACCGCCGCCACAAACTGATGACGTTCGCCCCGGACGACAAAGTGTGGGTATGGACCCCCATTAGACGCCGTGGCCTTTCCGAAAAACTGCTCAAGCAGTATTTCGGCCCCTACCGAGTTCTCCGTCAGCTAAGCGACGTAGCCTATGGAGTTCTCCCGGATGGGGCTTCCCGGACTACTCGCCGCCAGCAGAGACCAGAGATTGTTCATGTCGTGCGGATGAAGCCCTATTTTTCGCGAGACATTCAGTGACTAAGTGCTGTGCGTTACTCTGTTTTTTTTGTTTCTTTCTCCCTATTTTCTTGTTAAAGCTTCGGGCCGATGCTCTTTCCGAGAGGGAGGGTAATGCCGCGTCTACAACAATAGCCGCTCGGCGGCTGTTCGGCACGCAGCTCGTGCGCCACGCGGTTCGCTGCTGAAGAAGACGAAGCTCGACGTTCCATCCTGGCCGTCTCGGTGTGTGCTGGCATCATCTTGGTGTTGGCGTTCCTCTGCCGTCTGGACGCGGCGCTACCTGTACCAACTGCTACGTGACAATATATACCGAGATAATAAAGTTTAAATGGTATGAGAAGGGGTAAGTAGTACAGCTGTCCAGATACGGAAAGAAGTAAGGCAGGATTGTTGACCATCACTGGTACTGCTCATTCTTTATTTTCATGAAAATTATGGAATGAAGGCTACAAGAAAGTATTTTAGGTTATATTTTATGGTACAGGCTAGGGGAAACTTTCGCAGAGCAGTGGCTCCGTGCTTTAATAGACGTGGACGATATTGTACGGTTAGCTTAAAAATGCTAGGAAGATTTACAGACTCAGGTTGATTCTTGCCAATGCTTCGCTAACGGACCCAGGCTTCTCACTGAACACTTGTTTAGTTAGCGCTGTGAGGAGGCAAGAATACCATCATCTCTGCGCTCTCTCTACAGTACAACCGAGGCATGACTTTCTATGAGTACCAATATAAAATGCTCTAGTAAAAGGTGAGGTACTGGTGGGAAACACCACAGGAAATGTGGAGCCAAGACAAGAAACAGATCGAGCTATTGACTAAGCAGAAAAAGATGATGAATATCATTTGCTTCACTGTCAGTCTTGTTTACTGTTGCATACCGATATTCAGTTTGCTTCTGTTCGCGCCCCAGTTTCTGACGTAACCCCATCACATAATACTCCAGTAAGAGCATCTCAGGTATGGGAATAAATAAGTGAATGTATAAGAATGGGCCGCGCAAAGAGCGATATATCTTGGTTTGGCAGATGGTGCAATGCCAGAAATAACTAACGTAAGAGCACTCATCTGATGAAAAATTACAGGCCCATATCAGACTTGCCTATTTTTTTTAGGGTCATGGAAAAAGTGATCCACTCTAGATTATCCAGCTACCTCGCTAAGGACGTCGTGCTGGATGATGTTCAACAAGATTTCTTTCAGCATCGTTCTACGGAAACAGCACTACTAATGCAGAAGGAACTCATTACAAATAGTTTCATAAATGACAGCATAACATTTGAATATATATATATATATATATATATATATATATATATATATATATATATATATATATATATATATTTTTACGCCCAGTGGTTTATTAAGACTGGAACGGAGGATCGCAAAACAGCTGGGTCCGCTTGCCGAGCACGAGACGCCCCAACCTCGTTCTCCTCATCTTCGGCTTATCCAGCAACGCCGACCACGCAGAATGGGTATTGCCTTTTCATGGGCGTCACATTTCCCCCTACGCAGCCGAAGCCCGCTGGGCGAGTTAAGAAGCGCCGCGCGAATGGTAGGGCTTCAGCCGGGCAACGTGAGTGACTTCGGTTCGCACTAAACGACGTCCGCTTGCCGTGAGACGAGCTATGCGGTAATTGAGTTCGCTAATTTGGTCAATAATGACGTAGGGTCCATCGCAGTGACACAGCAGCTTCTGAGACAACCCTCGCTTTCTGATAGGCCGCCACAACAAGACTAAATCACCGGCACTGTAAGTAACGCGACGGCGGTGGGAATCGTAGCGCGCTTTTGACCGATTTTGGGAGGCGAGAACATGAAGGCGAGCAAGGCGCCGGGCTTCTTCGGCGACACAGAGTGTCTCAGCGATAGAGGGATCTTCATGGAGCTCGTCAGAGAATGGTAGTATTGTGTCCAGGGTGTAGCGTGGGGGGCGTGCATAGTGTAAAAAGAAGGGGCTGTAGCCAGTAGTCTCATGGCGCGCGGTATTGAACGCATACGTGATGAACGGCAGGACGCTATCCCAGTTCTTGTGCCTTGAATCAACATACATTGACAGCATGTTAGTGAGCGTGCGGTTCGTGCGCTCAGTGAGCCCATTCGTCTCGGGATGGTAAGGCGAGGAATGGCGAAAATGCGATGCGCAGGAACGGAGAAGCTGCTCCACGACGTCAGCGGTGAACTGCCGACCACGGTCACTGATGATAACTTTTGGAGGTCCATGACGGAGAACTATGAATCGGAGCAGAAACGAGGACACATGATACGCTGTAGCCGAGGGTAGAGCTGCCGTTTCACAATACCGGGTAAGGTAATCGACGCAAACCACTATCCAGCGGTTCCCATGATAGGACTTTGGAAACGGGCCCAGCAGATCTATGCCCACTTGCTCAAACGGTGCTGCAGACGGTGTCACAGGGTGAAGCTGACCAGATGCAAGGCTAGTAGGTCGCTTGTATCGTTTACATTGAGTGCAGCTGGCGAAGTAGCGCTCAGTCGTGGCCCGCATTTTCGGCCAATAGAAGCGCGCCTGGGTACGGTGCAGCGTCCGTGCCGAACCAAGATGTCCAGATGTAGGGTCATCGTGCATGGCCTGCAAGAAAGAGGAGTACAGGCTCTTCGGAACTACCAGCAGAAAGCGCTGGCCCGTAGAAGAATAGTTTTTCTTCCACAAAAGACCATCTCACACACAAAAATGGCTGACGTTGGAAGGGTCTTCAGCCTCCGCAAGGAGAGACTGTAGGGTTAAGTCTTTCTGCTGTTCCGCTTTGAACGTTGCGACATCAGGAAAAACAGGTGACACTGACGCGACGCAGTGGTCCAACGTATCGATGTTAGACTCCGACTCAGGAAGGGGCAGCCTCGAAAGACAGTCCGCGTCAGCGTGACGGCGACCACTCTTATAGACGACTGTGTAGTCGAACTCTTGTAGCCGGAGAGCCCACCGTGCAAGGCGTCCGCACGGGTCACGAAGGTTAACGAGCCAGCAGAGGGCATGATGGTCGGTGACGATGGTGAACGGGCGTCCGTACAGATAGGAACGGAAACGCTGCGTGGCGAAGACGACGGCTAAGCATTCTTGCTCAGTGACTGTATAATTGCGCTCCGGCTTGCGGAGCGAGCGACTCGCATACGCAACAACGTGCTCTTTGTTGTCGCATCGCTGGACGAGAACAGCGCCGAGGCCAACACCGCTGGCGTCGGTGTGAATCTCTGTGGGAGCGGAGGGATCGAAGTGGCGAAGTACAGGGTGAGACGTCAAAAGGAATTTTAGTTGGCGAAAGGCGGAGTCCCACTCAGGTGTCCACTCGAAAGCCACATCTTTCTGAAGTAGACCTGTCAGAGGGTAAGCTACATCCGCAAAGCAATGAATAAAGCGGCGAAAGTAAGAGCATAAGCCCACGAAACTCCGCAGCTCTTTAACAGACTGTGGTGGCTTGAACGACTCGACAGCTGCAGTCTTGGCTGGATCAGGCCTGACGCCGTCTTTATCAACGAGGTGTCCAAGCACTAACGCTTGTCGCGCACCAAAGTGGCACTTTTTAGAGTTAAGCACAAGGCCAGCTTGGCGCATACAGCCGAGGACGAGAGCTAAACGGTCGTTGTGCTCACTGAACGTCTTTCCGAAAATGACAACGTCGTCGAGGTAGCACATGCAGGTTTCCCATTTCAAACCGCGGAGTATAGTGTCAATAAATCTCTCGAAAGTGGCGGGCGCATTGCAAAGGCCAAATGGCATCACATTAAACTCATAAAGGCCATCAGGCGTAATAAAAGCTGTTTTTTCTTTGTCTGCGGGATGCATGGGGATTTGCCAATACCCCGACCGAAGATCAATAGAAGAGAAGTAGGACGCTGAAAAAAGACAGTCGATGGCATCGTCGATTCGAGGTAGGGGGTATACATCTTTCCTCGTGACGGCATTCAGACGACGGTAATCCACGCAAAAACGCCATGATCCATCTTTCTTCCGGACAAGAATTACTGGAGCAGCCCAGGGACTTGAGGACTCTTGTATAACGCCTTTGTTTAGCATCTCCTGCACTTGGTCATTGATTACCTTGCGTTCAGACGGTGACACTCGGTAGGGCTTTTGGCGGATCGGATGTGACGTACCAGTGTCAACCCTGTGCAGGGTTCGAGACGAGGGGATGGAAGGTGGGCCACCGGGCTGTGAAAAGTCAAGCACAGTGGAATATCGCTTGAGGATGGTAAAAAGTGCACGGCGCTCATGCGTGGAAAGCGAGTTGTCGATCATTCGGAGCAACTGCGACTCGTCGTAAAACTCTGGTGCTGCTGCGCCCAAGGCGTCGGTAACCAAGGCAACGGATACCGGCGTGTATTGGCTGCATGACGCAAGCTTCAGGCCTTCAGGCAGAACAACAGATTCCGTCGAACTGTTCACTGTCCACAGTTCAGTTCTTCCGTTGATGACGGAAATCATGGCATGAGGAACCAAGATGTTCTTCTTCATGCAGTTCAAGTGGTTCGGTTCCACAGCCGCATCAAACACGCCGAGAGCGGTATCGGGGCAGGAAACCGGTACGCACACAGCCGAAGGAGGAGGCACAACAGTATCTCGAGCAACACAAAACACTCTCTCCACTGCACAAGCCTTCTAGAAGATCAGTGGTGGAACATTTGCCGACGTTGAGCTCACCTGTGTGACAGTCGACGTTAGCGCCACACATTTGCAAAAAGTCTAGGCCAAGAATAACGTCGTGCGTCGACCGGCTGAGCACCACCATTTCCGTGCTGAAGACTTCACCACCCAAAGAAACCTTAACACTACACACTCCAACTGCTGGCAACGGTTCACAACTCACGCCACAAAACTGGACATTTTTGTCCCATCGAAACAAAACTTTTCTTCCTAGGAGGGACTTAAACGCAGCACTCATAACCGAAACAGTAGCACCGGTATCCACTAAAGCCATCACAGGTACACCATCCACTAGCACATGTACTTTGTTCAGTAACATAACTACAGGCAGGGGCATCACTTCCGGCGGCAGACTTCCAGCAACCTCACCCCCATCGGTCGCGGCGACTAGTTTTCCGGCGGAGGCGAGGAGGAGCGGCGTCGGGGTGATGGAGATCGACGTGTTCGGAAGGATGGAGGCGGCGTCAGACTTCTATCAGATGCCGGCGAATGATTCCGCATTTGTGCAGGCCATGAATTGCCGGAATCAGGCGGGCAGGACGGGTATCGAGAAGGACGGCGTTGGTAATCCGGACGCCGAGGATAGGTCGAGGAGCCGTAACGGGATGGTTGTCGGCGGGGACAAAATCAGGAGATATGTCCGGGTTGACCACAGCGGTAACACACAAGAGATGGACCGGGAGCAGGCTGCGCCGGCAAGTAGTCACCATACGATGGACTGGGCCGAAAGTTCTCGTCGTATGTGGCCGGCACAGGCTGGTAAAAGCCGGAACGGTGCTCCGGGGGCAATCGCGGTGTGTTGTTCGGCCGCAGCCCTCGGGGTACCCGGTGATCATCAAAGTCCGCTGTGTTAACGTCGGATGGCGGAGTAGGACGCGTGAGATACACAGGAGGGAGCTCTGATGAATTTCGAGTGAGTTCCAGTGACCTGGTTAACTCTTCGCGGACGATCTGGCGGATTGTGGAAGCAAGATCACACGACGATGTTGTGTCTACAGCTGCCACCGTCGTCACCCCGGCCAAACGTCCAAATTTCGGTGTGATGCGACGCATTTTCAACGTCTCGAACGTCCGGCAGTGCTTGATGACGTCAGACACGGACTCGAGACTTTCTTTTCCGATCAAAAAATTGTAGACGTCTTCGGCGAATCCTCTAAGCAAATGACCAACTTTGTCTTCCTCTGTCATGGCAGGAGAGACGACCTTGCATAGCGTCACGATTTCCTTAATATACTTTGTGCATGTTTCACCGGGGAGCTGAGCCCTTTGCGCAAGTGTTTGTTCAGCCCGCTTCTTCTTTACGACTGAATCACCGAAACACTTCTTCAGCTCCTCTACAAAGCGGTCCCAAGTCGTGAGGGAATCCTCGTGGTTGTCAAACCATGTTAGGGCCTTGTCGGTTAGTGAAAACACGACGTTCGCAAGCCGGGCGGAGGAGTTCCACTTGTTGTAGCGACTCACCCGTAGGTAGTGGGTGAGCCATTCATCGACGTCGTCGCTAGATGAACCCGCCAATGACCGTGGCGCCCGGTAATGCTGCCACGAACTGCTGGGCACAGACCTCGAAGCGTCGCCGTCCAGGGACATCATTGGCACAGAAGGCGGCAGACCAACAATGCGACGACTGCGGCGAATGTGAATCTGGGGATCCGTCTTCGGAGGAACCTGAATACCCGGCACCTTCCACCAAGATGTTACGCCCAGTGGTTTATTAAGACTGGAACGGAGGATCGCAAAACAGCTGGGTCCGCTTGCCGAGCACGAGACGGCCCAACCTCGTTCTCCTCATCTTCGGCTTATCCAGCAACGCCGACCACGCAGAATGGGTATTGCCTTTTCATGGGCGTCACAATATATATATATATATACCTATCAAAAGCCTTCATATTCATTGCAGCATCAAACTCTCCTGGTCAAAATGAAATTGCACGTATACGCGGAGTCGTTTATAAATTAAAGGCATCTTATCTCAGTTAACTCGATTGTATGTATCAGCTGGCAGGTTTTCTTCAGATTGATAAAAAGACTAGCCCAACACGCGGGGACAGAGGAGTCTTGTAGATGTTTATTTTAGAACACAGAAGGAGTCTGAGGGATGCAAACTAGCTGAGCAAGCCCAGAAGCCAGTGCAAAGACTACACTACTGCTTTTGGAGGAACGGCCGTTCTGCGCAAGTGCCCCGACGCCACCACACGGGCGGTAGCAGAAGCTCGGGCTATCGCAAGATTCTCTGATACACCTAAGGAAGAAAGAGCTGCTGTTCCTACGTGTTGCGTGGGCGTTCCCGTGCTGTCGTGCCGGGAGGCAGGGAGAAAGAGAGAGCCAGGCGACCACTCCGCTCCAGGACCAAACACAAAGTGATTTATTCCAAACCCCCTAGCTGCGCTTCAGCTTAAGAGGGCGCCACTATTATACCCGTGTCACACGGGCACTTTCGATCCTCATTGAGTCAATGCTCATCTAACTCAATGCAGATCGACGGTTGTCACACGGCCACTTTCAAGCGCAATCGACCTCGATCCTGCTTGACTCGATGCCGGCCCCTCAAGAGTGCTTGAGGTTCCAAGTACAATCGAAAGCACTCTCGCTCTCACGAAGCTATAAAAATAAACACTAGTTAACGAAACGAAACTACAACTGTTGTTGTTGTAATTGTTTAAAATGCAAGACAGAACATTTTCAGGCACTATGCCTGCTTATATGCAAACATATTTATATATAATCTCGGCACCACGCTCCAAGCTTCGCCGTCAGTGTAAACAACAAAGATGGCGTCCTCCTGCTCGTCGACGCGCAAACTGTGGAGCGAGCGCGAGACAGCCGCTCTCATCGACTGCTGGCTAGACCGCATAGATAATTTGCGGCACCAGAAGAGAAACGCCGTAGTCTACGCAGAAATCGCGGAGGCGTTGCGGACCCTAGGGTTCCATCGCACAACAGCAGAGGCACAGAGGTGCGTCGCACGTCTGGCTACGGATTTGGCTGCCGCTGCCCCCGACTGCACAGTGTTGCCGGACATCACCTTGTTATAGCTGTTGGAGAAACATTTGGCGCCACCTAATACACGTGAGGGAAACTTCTCAAGGAGCATTGAAAATGCCCGTGTAGCACTGGATGTTTCGAGCGTGCTCGAAAATCTCGATGCAGATCGAGTTCAATGAGCATCGAAAGTGCCCGTGTGACAGGGGTATTAACTATTAAGTTCATAGGTGGCGACCCCAACATCTCCCCCCTTCAGTCACAAGTTCAAGCGGTCTGGTGGTACTACACGGCGGCCGCTACGGGTAAACACAACACCATCACCAGGACGTGAAGGTCCCGCTGTAACAGGCGGCGGATCACGTGCTGCTGCCTCTTGAGTTAGGGGGTGAGGCTGGAGAAGTGCTGGATCTGCTGCCCTTAGCACAAAGGGAACAAGGTGTCGACTATTCCGCTGCAGAATCGTTGCTCGCTCCGTTTCGATGACGAAGGACCTTGGACGCTGTGCCTTGCTCACAACTGTAGCACGCACCTGGTCAGGTCGAACCCAGACCTGCTCACCAGACTGAAGTGATGGCAGATCCCTGACGCGATGATGTCGGTTGAAGTCCTTTGCAGTCCTTTTCTTGTAAGAATCATCCCTGAGGGCTACATCCTCCCTTTCGGACCAGTGTGGACGAAGCTTCTCATCCGGCTTTGGGACTCGAGTTCTCAGTTGCCTTCGCATTAGAAGCTGAGCCGGGCTGAAGCCACTCACACCTGGTGTGTCCCTGTAGCTCAGAAGGGCCAAGTGAGGGTCTTTTGCCTTCCGGAAGGTATCTTTCACAGTCCGGATCATTCGCTCTGCCTCTCCGTTAGACTGTGGGTAATGGGGGCTACTGGTGATGTGGTCGAAACCATAAGATGCGGCGAATACAGTGAATTCGCGTGAAGAAAATGGTGGACCGTTGTCTGACTTAACCTGTTGCGGTATCCCATGACGGGCGAATAGGCTTTTGAGCGCCTCAATGACCACCGGAACTGTTGTACTCTTCAGTGTCACCACCTCTGGGAACCGGGAGTAGTAGTCCACTACCATCAAGAAGGTTTGAGAATTGTGGTGAAAGAGGTCCATGCCCAGAACTTCCCAGGGACGACCAGGGAGATTTGTAGGAAGGAGTGGTTCCGCTGAATTCACTCGAGTAAGGGCGCACCTTTCACAGCTGGTCACGAGGGAGGTTATCTCCGCTGTTATGCCAGGCCACCACACAGATTCACGAGCGAGGGCCTTGGTGCGGCCGATTCCCTGATGTCCTTCATGCAGAAGCGTCAAGACTGCTGGCCTCATTGCTGCGGGGATCAAGAGGCGAGTGCCTTTGAAGAGAAGACCATCACAAACAGAAAGTTCATCCTTCACTGATTCATACTTTGAGACGTGAAGAGGTATCTTCGACTTCTTTGGCCAGCCGTGCTGGCAGAAAGAGATGAGCGTGGTGCATTCTCCATCACAACTTTGGGCATATCTGATATCCTGCATGTTCAGAGGAAGCACATCTGGAGCAGAAGCCCCGACTTCGGTAGCAAAAAGTTCCACTGTGTCTACTGGATGCACTTTGGGAGGGATGCGAGACAATGCACGGGCACGTACATGATCCGGGCACGTACATGATCCGGGCACTTTGGGAGGGATGCGAGACAATGCACGGGCACGTACATGATCCGGGCACGTACATGATCTGAAAGTGGTAAGGCATTGTCTTAAGCCTGAGTCTTTGCACCCTCGGAGGAAGCTCGTCAAGTTCCATTTTGCCAAACAATGACACGAGAGGAAGTGATCAGTTTCTACGGTAAAGGTGATGCCCCTGATGAACTCGTCGAACTTCTGGATTGCCCACGCTGTAGCCAAGGCCTCTTTTTCTGTTTGACTGCACCTTTGTTCTGTAGTCGTCATTGCCCTTGAGGCAAAGGCTACTGGCCTCCGCTCACCAGTCGGTTGTGCTTGTAGCAGGACTGCTCCGAGTCCAAAAGAGCTGGCGTCTGCAGAGACTGTTGTGGCATCCGATGGGTGGTACTTGGCCAGGCAGCGTTCGTACTTCAGAAGTTTCTTGACTTTTTTGAATGCAGCTTCCTGTTCATGCTGCCAAGTCCAACTAGCATTCTTAATCAGAAGGGTGCGTATCGGAGCAGTGATTTCCGAAATATGAGGCAAGAACCTGGCAAGATGATTTACCATCCCGAGTAAACGTCTGATACCTGCAACGTCTGTGGGAGGTGGCATTGCATACACTGCATCGATCTTGCCTGGGTCTGGCTTGATGCCTTGTGCTGAGACGACGACAAAGGAGACCTCGGAGACCCGAAAACAAGACTTGTCTTTGTTCAAGGTGACGCCTGCAGTTGCAAGACGAGTCAACACTTGCTCAAGTCTTGTATCATGTTCCTGCTTGGTACGTCGAAATACAAGAATATCGTCAATCATGTTGACAACACCCTCCTGACCTTCAAGGATTCTGGCCATTTGCTTTTGAAAATACTCCGGGGCGGAAGTGATGCCGAAGGGCAGTCGGCAAAAACAATAGCGACCGAAAGGTGTGATGAAAGTTGTCAATTCTTGCGAGTCTGCTGACAACTTGACTTGGTGGAAGCCTGCAGTTGCATCGAGCTTCAAAAAAACGGCTGCGTCACCGATGAGCCCAAAAACTTGTTCAACAGTAGGCAAAATGTGTCTTTCCCTGAGAACCACTTTGTTTAGTTGAGTCAGATCCACACACAAACGATACTTTCCATCCTTTTTTGGTACTACCACCAGTCCGGCGCACCACGGAGTTGGTTTATCAATACGGCGAATGACGCCGTCGCTTTCAAGTTTTTCGAGTTCTTGGCGAACACCTTCACGCAGCGGGATTGGTATCCGTCGAGGTGCACTGAGTGAGAACGGCACAACATCTTGTTTCAAGCGAATGGCGTACTCATCTCTGAGCGTGCCGAGGCCACGGAACAGTTCCGCATGAAGCGTTGGCTGAGGAGTGTTGACAGTACTCAAAAATTTCACAACTTCAAGAGCTTGGATGGCTGGTAGACCCAGTAAAGGTACTGAAAGGTACCTTTCAGAAGGTACTGCTGGGAGCAGGTCTTCCCTTGCCAAGATAGCTGTGGCAAATACGATCCCCGTACACACAGAGGTTGGCCACCGGGCCCTGTCAAAGTAGCGTCTACCTTGGCGAGCTCAGCCGGGACTCCGGGGAAGTCACTTGGAACTGCGGAAACCTCGGCACCCGAGTCTACTTTGAACTGAGTTGTGTAGCTGTCGACTGTGATATGCACATACTTGGCTTTAGCTGGCGTCTCGAGAGCATGCATTTGGACAGCATTGGGTTTGGCCTGCCTCGGCTTCCTGGAGCGGCAAACTTCAGCAAAATGACCTTTCTTACCGCAGCTGTTGCACATAGAGCTCTTTGCCGGGCACCCTGAGCGTGCATGATATGCGCGGCCGCAGAAGAAACAGACCGGAATGTCACGATAGCGTTCCGACTTCACGTCCATTGAGCGTGTTCTGTCGTCGACCTGCCGTCGCGAAAACTTCTGAGTCGCGGCATCAATATTGACCATGCTTTGCAAGGTGGCCTGTACGAGTGAACGTTCCTTGTCCGCGTCCTCGGACGACGAGCTTGCGTCCAAGCTTCTTTTAGAGTGAGCTTCGGGGAGCAGCAAAGCTTATCGGAGAGGCGCGTTTCGAGCAATCCAACGACAAACCTGTCCCGGACCAAGCGTTCTTCCACCGCCGGCGACGGGTAGTTGCAACGTTTGAATAACTTGAACAGTTCGGCGTAAAATGCGTCGACACTCTCGCCAGGTTGTTTTACGCGCTTGTGAAAGCGAGACGACACATAGAGCTCATTACAGGGATGCACGAAGTGCTCCGTGAAGCGTTTGACGATTGCGTTGTAGGAGGCTAACTCGGCAGCGTCGAGTGAAAAGGTGTCTAGAAAGCGAGCGAGCTTCCGGGCCCATACAGTACAAAGCGTACGTACTTGCACGTCTTGCGGAGCGTTCCGTAGTCCGGAAACAGCGGCATAGTCCTCGAAGCGAGACTTCCATGAAGACCAACTTGCAGGGTTGCAGAAGTCGAACGCGTCTGGCGGCTGCAGAGTGAGGCCTAGCCACTGGACCTGCTGGGCGCTTTCCGGGAGCACCTGTTCGCCGTTGGCGGTCATTGAGAGCTGCTTTTAAGACTAGTTTTTCACGCTGCTGTCACTTCTGACACCATGTTGCGTGGGCGTTCCCCTGCTGTCGTGCCGGGAGGCCGTGAGAAAGAGAGAGCCAGGCGACCACTCCGCTCCAGGAGAAAACACAAAGTGATTTATTCCAAACCCCCTAGCTGCGCTTCAGCTTAAGAGGGCGCCACTATTAAGTTCATAGGTGGCGACCCCAACACTACGCACCCATCCCATGAACGTGTTAGTGATTAGAGGGAAGGGTCTGCACCAACGAGGTAATTCTGCCCCGGGTGCGTGAGTTGTTTTTTCTTCCTTGTTTTGTCATGGAACTGATGCCTATACAAGCCAGTTCAAGGCAATACACAGTGTTGTTAGTCAGCGCCTGTGTTTGCGGCAGTCATTCATTTGTGTGTGTTTGTTACTGCGTGCCGTCGTCAGTATGTTGAACCAACAAGCCATCCACTACGTACTAAACGTTCCTTTCCTTCAACTGCAAAACGCATGCGCGGTAAACACTCAAGTATTACATCCAACGAAGTCAACTTATCAAGTCAAGAAAGTGAAGCTGTTTTTTGTACTTAGTAAAACGACTTAAATTTCTACCAGCCTTTTTCTAATGTGCAATGCGGCGTGAATCAGTGGTTTCGGTTACCTAATGGATGCCTAGGGGTCGAGCTGCTGTTTAGCGCCCCTAAGAATGCAGCATACCTGGAGGGCAGTACCTCGGTGAGTCGTGATAGTGCAATAACGCAAATGAAACCTTCCGTCCAGGACTACGTTTCATGTGCCGTGCAAATTCCCGTGGCGCTCAGAAGGCACAGTCATCCCCGTGGCTCAGTGGCCGCGCTTCGATGGAGGCGAAACGCAAAAGACGCCTGTGTGCTGTTTGATGCCAGTGCACGTTAAGGATCCCCAGGTGGCCGAAATTAATCGGGAGCCCCCCTGACAGCACCTCTTCCTTCCTTTGTTCTTTCACTCCTTCCTTTATCCCTTCCCTTACGGCGAGGTTCAGGTGTCCGCCGATATATGTGAGACAGTTCCTGCGCCATTTACTTCTCTCAAAAACCAGTTTTCGATTTTCAGACGGCAGCCTACCTGACTTGTGGTCTTGCCTGATGAAGACCACGAGAAGGCAGAAAAGCGCGAAGAGTCCGATCACGGGGAGTGCCCAGATCCACGCTCCGGCACCTGGAACATCGCGCAACATGGACAACTTTTTGAGCGCAGGCACTATTCTGGTGAATAAACCCTGAGTAAGATATTGCGATGCATGTAGGTTCTGGTTTTTGCTCAAGGAAGTATTTTTGGTCCTATTCACTGGCATATCGACATTGATGACATTGTTCGTGTTTTACCGCTTGTAAAATTCGTTATTTATGCGGATTACATAATTGTATTTATATCTGCGAAAATTCAGATGATCTAGTAGATAAAGCAAACAGCATGTAAAACTATTAGACCAATAAACCCTGAAAAAAAGCATCAAAAATTAATATTACTAAGACGAAGGTTGTGACCTTGCGATTTAAAAACAAATTAGCTCACTCAAGCGAAATTATATCTTGAAGGTTCTGTCCCTTAGAAATAGTAGCAACGTTCAAAGTATTGGGGGTTATTTTCAATTAAGATTAAGATCTTCGGGTGACAATATAATACACATAACTACAAAATTATCTCAAATTCTTTCTTCTCTACCATGATCGGCACGTATTCGCAAACAGTACGATGCTCCTAATGTGTCCCTCCCTATTTAATTTTCGCCCTAGTTACTGTGGCCGGGTCTGTGATGCTACAGCTAAGGCAAACTTACTCAAGTTACACGTAATAGAAGGAACTTTAAGCGCCTTCCTGAACATGGCCCGCGGAATTTTCACACCTCTAAAAATTTTGCCAAAGTGTAGCCTCATTCCCATACCAAAAATGTCCCGTTCTGGTCTGTGTTCAGCTCTTAAACAAGACTTGTCTAGTCACACGTCTTTTCTTCAAACAGTAGCAAGATTAAACAAACGAATCCCGACATACGCAACAAGAAGCGGGGATCAATGGAAATTAAAAACCTATCGTACTACCTATGGTCTGCACAGGTGAGAACATAGGCTGCCGTAAATACTAAATAATAATAATAATAATAATAATAATAATAATAATAATAATAATAATAATAATAATAATAATAATAATAATAGCCTTTATTTCCCTCAACATGATGGGGGAGGTTAGGGAAAAAAAGCTGAACAGCTTGAGTGGTTCCCGCCCCGCATACACATCAATACACATCAAGAACAAAATATTAATCTAGAGGATGACTCATTCAAAAGTTCTGGCGCAACTGTTTCTCTCGCACACAGGACCTGTCTTGCTATTAGCACTTCCTTTTTTTCTTGAGCGCACTTTTTTTTCCTAACGAGTGCTATTGGTTTGGCGTTTTCTATTTCCTTACACATACTTTGATCCAAATTATTTCAGTGACTGGCTATGCTGTAGGGTTTTGTAGTTTCTTGTGATGGTGTCTTACATTGAACTGCTCTTTTATGATCACTTGAGTAGCCTTTATTTTTTCATTGTAAACAACCATGCTTTTCGTCCTCCTGCGCTATTCGAAAATACGGGGGAGTAGTCGATTCCTAATTCCAGTTTTTATTTTTTTTAACCATGCCCTTTAGATTTCTGTATCGTCGAAGCTGGCAGCGTCCAAGCCCAGCGCGCCATATAGTTCGAGCAGTGGAGTGCTGGTTCTGGGGATACCTTCAGGCGTCGGCAGGGTGTGGTGCAGTGAAAAGCAAGCACGTAAGAATGCCGAGGTTGTGCGTAGGGACTCTACGTAGCAAAATTGTTTTCTGAAAAATAAAAAAATCTTCCTATTAAAGTACCAGACATGAATGCCAATGAAGGCACTACGCAACTTACTACCTCTGATATTTTTACTTGGAGCAACTAAGTATGCAATTGAGGCAAATCAAAGCTGCATAGCTTTCCTTTGTAGCCGCATGGCTGCGCTCGGGTGGATGTCAATGTGTCCCTTATTACAGATATACTCCACCTTGAGGGATTCCCCTAAACATTTTACCAAGTTGGTACCATTCTGGAATCATACCGGCAGCGAAGAAGCAAAAACAGAAAGAGAAGGAACATGCAAAAATATGGACGAACGCTGCACTCAAAACTGGTTTACTGGGAAAAATTGTGTGCACAAAAAAGTCCAAGCGTCTGAGCGCTACAGAGAGGGTAAAAACACAAAAACCACGTGCCAATGTAATACCGTAAAAAATTGGCCATGGCTTAGCTTAGGTTAAGCCTGGATATCAGCGACAAGCTTCGGTGAGTGTCATACGAGGAAGCCGAGCGCGCGCCGATGCACACTCGGTAAACACCCGCAGAGGGCGCAAACGACGGCGAAGGTCCACCGCCGGATCCGCGCTCGGCGGCGGCTCCGCCGACCACGTGCGCCTCTCCAGTGACGTGACGCGGCGGACTCGCGCACGCGCAGATGTGACCAAAAATTGATCACGGCGCGCGCCAGACCCGGTGTTGACCAGCCGAGTGAAGCTTTTCGCTTCAAAAACCTTATAATAGCGGCGCGAAACGGATGAACTCCGAAGTGTACAGTGGCGGTCAAAAATGCGCGTCCCACAGCTCCGGCGCAAGGAGCGGCTGTTGAGCCGCACCGTGGCGCTGCTATCTCCGTCGAGAGGGTGCATCGACTCACGACAAAACTTCGCCTTCACTCTCTCCTCGGCACGTCACACGATTTATAAACTTCAAGTGCGCCGTTGAAGCAGTATGAAAGAGTGCGCCTCCACTTTGCATCGTTTGCCGTGCGGCTGTACGGAAGCGGAGTGCGCGCGGTTCGCCGTTGCCGCCTGGATACTGCTTCGCTCTCGTACGCCCCGCGCGACCATGCGCAGTGAGCCTTGATGCACGATGCCCGGGCATTAGGGCGCTCAAGAAATAGGGCAGAACAAGTTATTGTCGCGTCAAGACCCCGTCCCGGGACGCACCCGGGCCTCAGCGAATGCCGCAGGGGTCCTTGACGGAGGACTGCTCTCAAGTCTTTCAGGACTTAATTGAATTTGTCAACAAAACGTTCATTCACTGACTCTATTGAGAGCCTGAATGCAAGTGTGCCACCTGCCCAAGCGCCGAGCACTGGACTACGGCGTACACGCTCGCGAGACGCTCGCAAATATGGACTGCGAACCTGACTTGGGACACTCCGCAAGCGTAATGGCCGCGCGCTTAGCCGGAATGCCGAATGCCTGCCTGCCGTGGCCGGTCTGCGCACGGGGGACGCGATATAGCAGGTGTTGCAGGGAAGGTGATCAGTAATTTTAAAAAATAGCGTTTTTGAGGTAATGAGAAGCTTTTCGCGGCATAGTAATATCAGTGTTGGCGGACGTCAAAAAACAGGCGATTTGTTTTAACCGGCAAAGTATTGAATTAAATCCTGACAGTTTTATTTTTAACTACTGCTGATAGGCGCCTACTTGCAGTTAGTCATTTGCAGCCGGCCGTTAGTAATAACCGTATCAGCTGTTAAAATTCCGAAAACGCGCTTACCCTCGCAGCTGTCGCTCAACTATTTTGGGCCATTTCTGGCACCATTCGAAAACCCACCCGCCGCGATGGCTCAGTGGATACGGAGCTCGGCTGCTGGCCCGAAAGACGCGGGTTCGATCCCGGCCGCGGCGGCCGAATTTCGATGGAGGCGAAATTCTAGAGGCCCGTGTGCTGTGCGATGTCAGCGCACGTTAAAGAACTCAAGGCGGTGGAAATTTCCGGAGCCCTTCACTACGGCGTCCCTCACAGCCTGAGTTGCTTCGGGACGTTAAACCCCAATAAACCAATAAACCTGTAGCTGTAACTCGTGCCTAATCATATGCGAGGACAGCCCTGAATATTTATACAACGTGATGTGGACCGATGAAGCGCACTTGCTCAGAGATTCCACGCTAAATCTGCACAACGCCCATTATTGGTCGGCCGCAATCCATACGAGGACAAGGACATCAGGTTCGGTGGTCCGTAAGTGTATGGTGCGGGATATTTCAAGGACGCAGTGTAGGCCGGGAACCTCACCGGCAGGAACTACACCGAGCGCGTCCTAAATGATGTGGTTATGAACTTCGCCTCAGGACTTCCACTTAACGTGCTAAAGTTGATGTGGTCTCAGCATGACGGGGCTCCATCACACTAATTCTCTCGTGCTGTGGACGTTTCGAACACGAACTTCCCCCGGCAGTGGATTCGGCGCGATGGACCGACTAGTTGGCCTCCGAGGTCAGCAGACTTATCTCACCTGGACTTTTTCCTCTGGGGATACGTGAATAAGGTTTTACGACGCAGCCCTCCAGCCATGATGACCTGAAGCATAGAATTATCCTTGCCTGGACAAGCATTCCGCCGGCCACGAATGAGTGCTCTGTGCGCGCGACGAAAGACCTTTTTTTGCTGTTCATTCCCGTGGAAGGACAGACAGCTTTTCGAGCGTGTGGTGTAATTCTGCTCTTGTATTGTACAGGGGCGATGGAAAGAAATGTGAACTAAGCAGAGCCTAGGCGCTTCGTTATTCCTATTTTTTTTTTCATTGCGCCTTTACTTCGGTAAGTGGCAGAAACAAGCTAGATTCTTCCTTGGTGCATTCTAGGACACCCCTGAAGTCTTTTTCTTACCACCCAATTAAAAGCGCAATGAAAAGAAATTTGAAAAGGAAGGCGTCGCGTTGTTAGCATTTCTTTCCATCGCGATAGTACACACAGCGTAACTGCTGACTGAGACAGTCATTTTTTTTCTTCCACATGTGCAATTTTTCTCCATTGTAATAAATAGATTTTTACAGATTTTCTTTCCTGATGGTTGCACTGTCGAATATGTCGGACATCGTTTTTAAAGCTCAAGTTTAATTTAGTCCACTCGAGCGTCATTACCGTCCACCTAAATGTCACTAACATTATATTATTGCACTTAATCCTTGTAATGGTCACCTGCGTAGCTCGGAAACAAAATCCATAAACTCATGTCGGCAGACTGTCAGGCCCTGTGTTTTCATTCCTTTGTATTTTACAAACGATCGCTTGAAAAAAGACATCAGCACAGATGGCTTTATACGTGCCGTGTGCTGACTCACGTTTTGTTGAATACGAACGAGTCACTGCCTTGTTAATTATAATGCAAAACCAATTAACCCTGCTCACGTCCTTACATACTCATGCTACTCCTGTGAACGCTATATTCATTGAGCAATCTTGGCGGATGCTTTAACCAATTTGAAAGCTGTTAAAACTATTAAAAAATACAAAGAATAAACGGGAAAGAAGAGCGAAGGCAACGAAGGGCAGGGGGCGCAATAAAAACATTTCGAGCACAAGGTTTTATCAACCATAAATTTTAGACCGGGAAAACGAAATGTCGTTTGAAGTGAAAAAATGTGAAGATAATTTACTGTGTTTAAAGTGACAGTGCAAGGAAAACAACCGTTGAGCGCGCATTTCTTTAGGACTGATGCTTGGGCGAGTTGGTATGCCATGTTCAAGAAGAACAGCGCGAAAAGGCAAGGACCACAGGAAGATACACACGGACAAGCGCTGATTTTCAACTAAAGATTTATTTCTCGGAACGTGGAAATAAATACCTCAGGCTCCAAGCAACAACAAGAACACATAGGGGTGATACACACTTGTCCATGCCCACAGAACATACCAAACAGCTACAGCAGCATTACTTCCTTGCAGATAGAAAATCTAATTCTTTCGTTGCCAAAGATAAGGAGGGACTACTGAAACATGCGTCCTTTAGCCGGGAGATTTCAGCAGCTTCAATGATTTCTCGAGTCAGCGTATTGGGGTGTCTACTCAACACTTTTGTTTGTTGGAGGAATGGTTGGCACGTTTTGCTTTCGCAGTCTCGGCAGTGGATGCCGAGGTGCCCTGTAACAGTATTATGAACAGTGATATTATGTTCTCTCAGGCGCTCGTTCAGGCATCTGCCCGTCTGGCCAACGTACTGTTTCCCGCACGAAAGTGGAATGGAGTAAATGACACCTTCTTGGCATGCAACAAACTGATTTTCATGCTTTATGGAACACTTTTTTGGCGTGAATTCGTCGTTTACTTGTTTACACAGTTTCCCAAGCTTTTCGAGAGCCGAAAAAACAACTCTTACTTGAGCTCGGTTGCCTATCTTCTTTAGTTTATGCGAAAATTTATGAATGTAAGGAACAACTGTTGTCTTTTCTTTTACCTTGGCAGACTCTGTCAGAACATTCTTTTTGTTTTTGCTTAAACTTGCGAGCATCGACTCAGAAACGGACACGAGCAGTTGCTTGGGATATCCTGCCTTCACAAGGCGATCAGTTTGCTGGTTGAAACTGTCTTGTTGAGAGTGAATGCAAGATTTATTTAGAGCGTTGTTATAGCAAGACTTAGCCACGGCGCGTTTAACTAGCTTGGAATGCGACGATGCGAATGGAAGTAGAGGCTTGTTGCTTCGCGGTTCAAACGACCAGCAGGTATGATTCGGCGTAAAGCTGAGTCTAAGATTAAGAAATGTAATCGTGTTATTTTCAGGAACTTCGGAAGTCAACGTGAGTGGATGAAGGCAGCTGGACAAAAATATCTTGAATCTCTTGCTTGACTGGTTCAAAATTGTGGACATCGGTGTTTAAAGAACAAAGAAATCGTCAACAAACCGAAAACAGCGCAAAGCTTTTGACCCTTCTAATTGTCGTTGGAGCCTTCTGTCCTTTTGTGCGAGCAACAGATCACTAAGCACGGGCGCTATGCATGAGCCGATGCAGACTCCTTTTTTTCTCCAGGTAAGGAACACCATCCCAGATAGCAAATGTCCAATTTCAATACACTTCAGGCAGTTCTATGAACCCTGAGATGGAGATGCCTGCCTCATTTTGGAAGGCAACAACGTCGTGTTTGTCGATGCATTCTTCGATGCATAGAAAAGGTAAAAGAAAAGACAACAGTTGTTCCTTACATTCATAAATTTTCCCATAAACTAAAGGAGATAGGCAACCAAGCTCAAGTAAGAGTTGTTTTTTCGGCTCCCGAAAAGCTTGGGAAACTGTGCCAACAAGTAAATGACGAATTCACGCCAAAAAAGTGTTCCATAAAGCATGAAAATCAGTTTGTTGCATTCCAAGAAGGTGTCATTTACTCCATTCCACTTTCGTGCGGGAAACAGTACGTTGGCCAGACGGGCAGATGCTTGAACGAGCGCCTGAGAGAACATAATATCACTGTTTATAATACTGTTAAAGGGCACCTCGGCATCCACTGCCGAGATTGCGAAAGCAAAACGTGCCAACCATTCCTCCAACAAACAAAAGTGTTGAGTAGACACCCCAATACGCTGACTCGAGAAATCATTGAAGCTGCTGAAATCGCCCAGCTAAAGGACGCATGTGTAAGTAGTCCCTCCTTATCTTTGTCAACGAAAGAATTAGATTTTCTATCTGCAAGGAAGTAATGCTGCTGCATCTGTTTGGTATGTTTTGTGTGCATGCACAAGTGTGTATCACCCCTATGTGTTCTTTCTGTTGCTTGGAGCCTGATGTATTTATTTCCACGTTCCGAGCAATAAATCTTTAGTTGCAAGTCAGCGCCTGTCTGTGTGTATCTTCCTTTAGTGCTTGTCTTTTCGCGCTGTTCTTCTTGAACAGCGCATTTCTTGCCTCAAATTACTTGCAGGGCAAAAATGAAAAAAAAAATAACAGTAAGCGCGTAACTTCATTTTAATCTGCCCGGACGAGAATAATTTGACCTGCCGGTGCTTTCCTAGAAAAAAAAAGGTCAGTGATGCCAGTTCATGCTCTTGGTATGTTGGAATGGGGAGGATAAAACAGATACACATATAAGCAAATTTCGCAAGACGCAAACAGTTCAGCACTGTAACTAGTCCAAGCCGCAAGCCGTGCATTCAGGGCAAGAAACTCATTCGCCAAGCGCGGCAGCCAGTGACTCAGCTTCGCTTAGAAAGCAAGGCAGCAAAAGACGGAGGGGGCAGAGTAAGCCACGTGTCTGCCCCCTTGTGTGACGCGAGCTTGTGGTTGTGGCTCTATGCCCTCATCGGCCAAGCGGTTCCGATTTCATGCGCCGCGAAGGCCCAGAATATCTTGCCGTGTAGAGACAAGCCGATTCGCATTTTCGAAATTCTAAAAACGGATATGGTTATTACTGACGGCAGGCTACAAATCGCAAATTGAAAGCGGCCGCCTATCGACAATATTTAGAAAGTTCACTATCAGTTTTTAATTAAAAGTGTTACTAGTTAACATGATTCGCCAGTTTTTGACGACCGCCAGCACTGCAATTACTATGCCGCAAATAGCTTCCCTTCACCTAAAAAATCCTATTTTTAAAAAATTACTGATCACCTTCCCTGAAACACCTGGTATCCGAGCAGGCGCTAGTGCGGCGCTGAAGCTCACACGCAGGATAGACGCAGCACGCATTACAGTTCCCACTTTCGTACTGAGCACAGCCATGAAACAGCCGAACGCCGCACTTGAAATTTGTCAGTCATGTGACGTGCCCAGGAGAGAGTGAGGGCGAAGCTTTGTCGTCCCTCTTTGCACCCTCACAGCGAGCGCCCGACGGAGATAGCACCGCCGCGGTGCGGCACGACAGCCGCTCCTTGCGCAGGTGCCGTAGGTCTCACAATTTGAACCGAAAAGCTTCACTAGGCTAGTCAACACCCCGCTTCGCGTGGGCCGGAGCCCAGATTTGCCACTTCTGCGCATGCGCGAAACCGAGTCACGCACGGCGCACGTGGCCGCCGCCGCCGCTGACACAAACAACAATAAAAAAGACATGACAGAAATAAAATATCACAAAATTCAGGGTTGGTTGGTTGGTTGGTTATTGGGTTTAATGTCCCAAAGCAACCCAGGCTATGAGGGACGCCGTAGCGGAGGGTTCCGGGAATTTCGACCACCTGGGGTTCTTTAACGTGCACTGACATCGCACAGCACACGGGCCTCTAGAATTTCGCCTCCATCGAAATTCGTCCGCCGCGGTCGGGATCGAACCCGCGTGTTTCGGGCCAGGAGCCGAGCGCCGTAACCACTGAGCCACAGCGGCGGGGCCAAAAATTCAGGGGGGGCGCTTGTTGACCTAAAGCGCGGAGAGGTGAAAGCCTTAGCGCAGTGTTGCTGCTAGTGTCACTGATCTGTGGTTAAGGTGGTAAGCTTCGCCTCTGAGAGTGGACCGCGATACCGTCTTGCAACGCTGCCAGTGAATCGACAGAACGCCATCGCCCGTCCGGCTCTACGCCTTGCTCGTTGGTCAATTAGTTTTTGAGGAAAGGAAATGTATCTGTCTCCTATATCTCGGTGGGCACCTGAACCTCGCCCTAAGGGAAGGGAGGAAGATGGGAGTGAACGAAGACACCGTATTCACTAGATTTTGGTTGGTAAACATTTATTAAAACAGTCAAGGGGCCGAAGGCCCAGATCTAGGGGCCGGCCAAGACTCCTTGGAATCTGGCAGCCTCTAGAGCGAGACCGATGAGCGTTCGTTGGTCGTCTAGGGTAGAGCTGCGTAGCTGTGTGGGTGTTGGCATGTGTTGTCGTGGACAAGTCCAGACCATATGAAGGAGGTCTGCTGGGATATTGCAGTGTTTGCACATCGCCATATACCGTTCAGGAAATATATTATGGAATCTTTTGGGATTGGGGAAAGTTTCCGTCTGGAGTTGGCGCCATGTGACGGCCTCTGTTTTTGTAAGTTCTTGGTGCGGACCTGGATAGAGTTGGCGAGAAAGACGATAGTGCTGGAGCAGATCGCGTGAAGTGATTATGGTGTCCTTCCTTACCAAGGCGGGCATGTTGGGGGCGGGGTGATAAGCTGCTCGGACGCGCCTTTGTTCATTCCAAACCATCGAGCTGGAATGGCGGAGTGGTTACCGTGCTCGCCTCGCACTCCGGAGACCCTGGTTCAATTCCCGAACTCGGCCAAATTCCTTCTCGGTTTTATTTATTTATCTGGTCTGACTAGGAAGCTTAATTACGCTAATTGGTTAATTATGCAATGAACTAAACTCAGTACCACTTAGTTGGGAGCATCACTATACGATCCTCTTAATTGGTTGCATGGTTACTAGCCAAAGTGCAATTGGCCTCGTTTGAAATTCGCGCACTGTGACGTGCGACCATTTCGACCAATTGAAAAGCGTGACATTTTTGTCGACAACAACTGCTTACAGGGATGAGGCATTAAAGGCTTCCGTCTTAAAATAAAAAAAAAATATAAGACAAACAGTGCGCCAGGAAAAACGATGATGATGATGAAAACTTTATTCATAACAAGGGAGTTTTGGACACGTCGGTCCTTGGGCCCCCGCACGGCCCCACTGCACTCAAACGTTCATGTCCCGGAGGCTCATGACGCTGGCAGCCCGGCCGGTGGCGATGGCTTGCTTGGCCGGGTCCTCGGAGCGCAGTAGGGTCTCCCAAGCCTCCCAAGTGGTAAGGTGCTCCAGGCCCCGCGGGGGAGGATCCGCCGGGCAGAGGAAAAGAATATGGTCGAGGGTGGCTTTGGGGTGGTGGCAGAGGGTACAGGAAGGGTTCGTGTGGACTGGGTGATATCGCGAGCGTATATAAGGGGAGGGCAAAGTGCGTGTTTGGAGCCGCCTCCAAAGTGTCTGATGGTAATTGTCGAGGGAGGGATGAGGTGGGGGGTAGAGCCGACGCTCGGCTTTGTAGGCCTGCGTCATTTCACTGAATGAGTGCATGCGCTCCCGCGAGAACCCCAGGTCGGAGGCCGCCGGTGCCCGGTTGAGAGAAGCTCGGGCTAAAGCGTTGGCGGCCTCGTTTCCGGGATTCCCGGAGTGGGCAGGCACCCATATCAGCTCCACATGGCGGGGCGGGTGCGCGGCGAGGGAGTCCAGTATGCGAAATGCAGGGACGTGAACTCTCCCGCGAGCAAAATTTAGTATGGCAGTTTTGGAATCTGACAGTATATATCGCGCCTCCGTGCGGGTGATGGCCAGGGCAATGGCGGCCTCTTCGGCCTCCTCCGAAGTGGCAGTAGGGGTTATGTGAAGTGTGGCAATGGGTTGGAGGGAGGGGTTCGTGATGGCGACAACCGCGTCCTCGCCCGTGCATGCGGCATCCACCCAAACGGCATACGGTTCCGTGCCATAGTATTTGTGGAGTGCCCGTGCGCGAGCTCTGCGGCGGGGTTCGTGGTAGGTGGGATGCATGTTTTTGGGGGGAGGTTTAATAAATAAATCGCGGTGAATGAGGCGGGGGACCTGGAGCTGTGTGGGATCGGTAACTGGTAGGCGTATACTAAGGGTGTGTAGGATGTGTCTCCCGGTGGTGGTTCTCGCGAGACGTATGTATTGTGTCTGTCGGTGGGCCTCAATAAGCTCCCCTATCGTATTGTGCAGGCCTAGTTGAAAGAGTTTTTCGGTTGAGGTATTTTGGGGTAGGTGTAATGCTGTCTTAAATGCTGTTCGAATCATGGCATCCAGGGTGGAGATTTCCCCGGCCTGGAGTTTCAGGTAGGGGAGCGTGAAGATAAAGCGGCTGAGGACGAAAGCATGAATGAGACGACATAGGTCATGCTCCTTCATGCCCCGGTGGTGTGCAGAAACGCGGCGGATTAGGTGTGATATCGACACAGTTGTCTGCTTGAGTTTCCGTATGGTGAGTGTGTTTTTCCCGTTGTTCTGGATGTGGAGGCCAAGTACCCGGAGAGTGTTTACCTCCGGGATGGGCCGGTTTTCCAGTGTCACGGTGATGGGGGCTGTGGGACAGTTTCGTGTTGTGGGGCGGATTACGAGGAGCTCCGACTTCTCCGGTGAGCAGGAGAGTCCGATACTCCGCGCATGCGTTTGGGTGAGGATAGCCGCGGACTGTAGGGTGTTCTCTATGTCTCCATCACTGCCATGGGTGGTCCATAGCGTGATATCATCGGCATAGAGTGTATGCCGAAGGTGAGGGATGGTTAGTAGCTTGTGGGCAAGGGGAATGAGAGTGACATTGAAGAGGAAAGGGGAGAGGACAGACCCCTGGGGGGTTCCGACCCCACTAAGGGTGTATGGGGGGGAGATGTGGGGACCGAAGTGAATTTCGGCCGTGCGGTTAGTAAGGAATGTTTGAATATAGGTGTACATACGTTCACCTATGTTCAAGGGGGAGAGAGCCGCCATGATCGCTTGATGGTCCAGGCGATCAAAGGCCTTGGAGAGATCCAAGGCTAAGACAGCTTTTGTGTGACCCGGAATGAGGGGGTCGAAAATGTCCTGCGTGAGTTGGAGCATGGCGTCCTGTGCTGACAGATGGGGACGGAAGCCCACCATGCTGTGCGGGTAGAGGTCTTGCTCCGCCATGTGTTGGGTGAGTCGAGCGAGTGCGACGTGTTCGAAAAGCTTGCCTAGGCATGAGGTTAGTGAAATGGGACGTAGATTTGAGGGTGTAAGTGGTTTGTGGGGCTTTGGTATGAATATGATTTTGGCGTGACGCCAGGATTGGGGAAGAGTGCCCTCCTGCCAGCATTTGTTGAAGTACTCCGTGAGCTGGGTGATCGATTGATCGTCCAAATTGCGGAGCATGGCATTAGAGATCCGGTCAACTCCTGGGGTGGAGTTAGAACGGAGAGTCAGGAGGGCCGCTCTGACTTCTGTCTCCGTGATCTCTGCGTCGAGGTTGGCATTCGGGGCGCCTGTATAGGGGGGCAGGGGGTTTGAGGTACCGGGAGTTGTATGTGTGTTTCTAAGTATATTAATGAGTGCGTCAGGAGAAAGGCCGGTCTTGTGTATAAGGCGTGTGACGTGGTGTTGTGTGGCTGTTTTGGATTGCGTGGGGTCAATTAGGTGACGGAGGAGTTGCCAGCTACGTTTGGAGGACAGAATGCCAGCCAAACTGTCGCAAATCTGACCCCAGTTTGATCGGCAGAGCTCCTCAGCGTGCTCAGTAATTTGTGTTTGCAGCGCGGCCAGCCGCTTTTTAAGGGTCCGATTGAGCTTTTGCCCCTTCCAGCGCTCTAGGATGCTATGGTGGGCCTCCCAAAGGTGGGCCAGGCGAGTGTCGAGGGTGGGCGTATCTGATGTTGTGACAAGGGTTCGCGTGTGTGTGGAGACATCGTTCATGAGTGATGCCACCCACTGGTCGATGTCTATAATGGAAGCGTCAGGGAGGGCCGCCCGTGCGGAGCGTACAGCATCCCAGTTGGTGATTTTGTGTGTTAGGTGACGGGCCTGTCTTTGCTTGTACGGTACTGTAACGGAGAGGATGTAATGATCGCTTCCTAATGTATGACGCGTTGTGGTCCACGTAATACCAACAAGGTTGCGGCTCAGTGTCAAATCCGGGCTGGTGTCCGCGCTGACACTGTTACCAATCCTCGTGGGGGTGTTAAAGTTGTTGTGTATTGTGAGGCGGAGCTCTTGTACCAAGGACCAGAGACGCCGGCCTCGTCCAGTGGTGGTGCGGTAGCCCCAGTCAGTATGCTGACTGTTGAAGTCTCCTCCGATAATCAATGGATGCTTGCCTGCAAGACGGTGGAGATCTCGCAGTAGCGTTTCCAATGAAGCCATCGGGTGAGATGGTGGGTGGTATATATTGGCGACAAACATCGATGGTAGTGAGTGTGTATCTTGTATGATTTCTGTAATTACGCACGGCGTCTCGGAGGTGATGTAATGGGTTTGGTGTGTAATGGAGCGATGTATGAGTGTGGACGCCCTGGGTGTATTCGTGGCGTCCGAGTGAACAGATGTGTAGCTAGGAAGTGTGGCAGGGCTATGTGTGTCCTGAAGGAGAAGGATGTGGGGCGTGGGAAGTGTGGGGAGGAGGAGTTGGAGGGGTGCGCGCTTGCCCCGGAAGCGGCGGCAGTTCCACTGAAGAATTGATAAGGAATTAGGAGGGAGCCCCGCCATACTGGAGCTTTGGTGGGGTGAGGGCAAGTGGGTTGGTTGGGGAGTTCTGTGGGGTAGGTGGGCTGGATTGATGCGGCGGATTGAGGTGTAGCGAGGGAAGGGCCTGCTCTATTGTTTGGAAGCGGGCGTCGTACTGTGCAAGGCTCATCTCTAGGGTGTGCACCATGCGCGTAAATGCCGCTTCAATTTGTTGCTCGAACCGTTGGGAGAGGTGGTCGATGAGGTGATTGAATTTTGCCTCTAGACGCGCGTCCATCTCAGCGAGTTTAGCATCCAGGCGGGCCTCGAGGGATGTCAGGTCGGTCTGGGTAACGGGTGAGGGCTCTGTTGTTCGTTTTTTCTTGGGTGGGGGTGAGGGTGGGGATTGGGAGACGGACTCTTCCATGTTTTCTGTTGTTGTTTGAGGTAGTGGAGTGTGCTGGGCGGGAGGGACGGTTGGTGTAAGCTGTGGAAGGACGGAGGTGGGGGTCTGGATAAGAGAGGTAAGACGACTCACCTCGTCTCGCAGGGCCTGGAGCTCCCGGTCACGGGGATCCACCTGTGTGGGCGGAGGGGCCGGGGGCTTGCTGGCATTGTTGACTCTGCCGGCCACTCTGTCCGCCCAGGAAAGTTGACGAGCCTGCTGGTCTTGGCGGCGACAAGATGATGAACGCGACTTGCTGGAGCGACGCACGTCGGTGCGGTCCGCGTCTCGGTCCGGTGTGCGGGAGATGTGCTGTTGCAGTGAGGCGGGTGGTGAGCGGCGTCCCCTGCCTTTGCATCCTCTAGTGCCGGTCATGTGGGCGCCTCCACATAGTATGCAGGCTGGGGTGCATGTCGGAGTGTCCTCTCGTGGGTGGGGGACACCACACCTTGGACAGTTGTGTGTGCGCTGAAGGGTGCACACGTCCGAACGGTGTCCAGGTTGACGGCAGTTTGTACATGCGTCGAGGTGTCCTCTGTAGGGGGTGCAGTTGTGGAGGCCGCCTCCGTAGGAGATGGTTCTGGGCACCGGGCCCCCCCGGAAAGTAATGAGGATTGAACGGGTCTGTCCCATGCGGCGTGCATCAATGATGGGGGCCGTAGGGTTGCCCACGATGAGGTCTTCTAGAACCTGTGTCGGGGTTTCCTCCCAGTAGGCGTTGGTAATAACTCCCCTTACTGCACCATCCGGGGGGGCGATGTAGGCACTGACAGCGTAGGGTTGGTTTCGAATTTTGAGCTGTTGAATGGCGACCAGGCGAAGCGCGTCAGCTTGGTGAGGGGTGCTCATGGTGCATGTGTTGTTTATGGGGTGAATGCGCAACTGGGTGGCGTCTGGATCTTGGATGTCCTTGGCCGCAGCTATCAGGGCGAGGCGAAGCTGGCGCGGTTGAAGGTCGGTTAAAGAAAGGCCTCCGTTCGAGCGGAAGACAATCTTGTAATCGCCCGCAGGTAACGGTGGCTGGCGTTGCGACCTTTGCGCCGCGAGACGCGCCGCTCGCAGCTGGGACGCTTGGTGCCGGCGCTGGCGTTCGCCTTGTCCTGGATCTTCGGCGCATCTTTTTGGCGGGTGGGTAGGTTCAGGATATGAGTCCAGTCCCTGGGATTGTAGTCCTTGGGGTTGATGGTCTCCCCGAGCACCTGGACCTCCATACTCTCGCTGTGGGTGAGGTGGTAGGTGAACGCACGGTGGCGCGAGGCCTAGTGCGGCAGCTGGTCGGTTAGGGGTGGTTTTCGGCCCGTGGGCCCACGTAGGAGGGACCGTCGGCCACCAAAGTAGAGCTGATCGTAGTGCTCACCTTTACGAATGGTGTAGTGAAGAGGTGGGCACTGCGGGGCTCGTGCTTCGAAGAAATCGCCGTGTTTGTACGGAGCCGATGCGTAGCGCGTTCGCACTCACCGGCCCCCTAGCGGTCAGTCCAGGAAAAACGCATATCTCGGTTGATACTCGAACCGCGCCGTGAGGGAAGGAAAATGAAAAGAAAATTGATTTTATGGAAAGCAAACGACGCCTGCCTCTCTCATATCTCGGTGGATACCCGAACCGCGCCGTGAGGGCCTTAAGGAAAATGAAATGAAATGAAAATTGCTTTTAAGGAAAGCAAATGCCTGTCTCTCATATCTAGGTGTACACCTGAAAGGAATGCACACCACAGCACATGTCTCTAAACCAACCTCCTAAGACAGCACCGCATTCCCTACACGCGCGTCTCCTCCTCTGCCTCCGTACAAACTTTGTATAGCTAAGAAAATACGTTTCAAAAAAGCCAGAAAGCTATAACCTAAGTTTAACCATAAGTATAACCACAAGCTAAACCACGAGCATCGCCGCAGCTTTTCGCTTCGAGATATCCATGCTTAAGCTTAGCTAAGCCACAGCCAACTTTTTTTTTGACCGCGACTGTACATAAAAACCGAAGCGTCACTAATAAAGCAATCTGCTGTTTTCTTGATTTGAAAGGCCTCGAGGTGTTCACGTGCCGTTTGATACTTGCTGCTGCCTAGAATTCCAACACCGTCTGGAGAACATGTCGTGCATGACTGGCAGTGCTTAACCAAGTGCACATTTTATTTTCTCTTCAAATTCCTTTGCTGCTCCCCTAGCCGGTCGTTGATACGTCGCCTCCTTTGATCGTTATACACTTTTCCACATTTAGGTTTGGTTTGGTTTGGTTTATTGGGGTTTAACGTCCCAAAGCGACTGAGGCTATGAGGGACGCCGTAGTGAAGGGCTCCGGAAATTTCGACCACCTGGGGTTCTTTAACGTGCACTGACATCGCACAGCACATGGGCCTCTAGAATTTCGCCTTCAACAAATTCAGCCGCCGCGGCCGGGATCGAACCCGCGTATTTCGGGTCAGCAGCCGAGCGCCGTAGCCACTAAGCCACAGCGGCGGGTTTTTTCCACATTTAGGTAGCAGCTCGTACACCACCCCAGAAGCGCACTGCACATAGGGCCTGGTGTGATGTTTACCACTGCCTCTGCTTTTTGCCTCACTTCCGGAAATAAGAGGGCACACCTTTGAAGGCTTCACCGGTGCCGAAAAAACGAGCGGCACCCCATACCTGTTCGCAAACTTCATCTTATGCGACACTTTTTGTAGGTAGGGGGCAACTTCCGGTCGCAATTTTCTGTCCCTCTCCTTCGTCTTAGAGTTCACTGCGCGTACCTTCACTTTTTTCAGGCTAGCTTCTGGAACAGAAGTCACCACCGACAAAGGGGTAACCCACGGACAGAATTCTAGCCAATTGCTTCTCAAAGCTAGACTGCATTTCATGGACGCACGATTTCTCAAGCGCCGAATCCAGAGACAAGCTAACTACGCCTCTTTTTTTTATCACCTTCGAATGAGTAGAGTCGTAAGGCAAGAGTTGCTTCTGAACACGATGGGCGTACATCCAGCAAGCATGATCCAGCAATATCTAACAAACTGAAGTTCGTCGTTATCCGGTGTCTCACAAGTGAATGTTAGTTCCTTTCCATGCTTTCTAAAAGCATCTGAAATCCTGTTAACAATAGCGCAGTACTGTACAGGGCTCTCCTTGTCTAAAAAATAAAAATCATCAAATCGTTATATCATCAATTCAGAAATCGTGCGTCCATGTAGTCTAGCTTTCAGGACCAATTGGCTAGAATTTTGTCCGCGGGCTACCCCTTGTCAGCCGCAACTTCTGCTGCAGAAGCTAGCATGAAAAAAAGTAAAGGCACGTAAAGCCAACCCTAAGACGAAGGACAGGGACAGAAATCTGCGACCGGAAGTTGCCCCCTACCTACACGAAGTGTCGTATAACGTGAAGAAGGTTGCGAACAGGTACGGGGTGCCGCTCATTTTTTCGGCACCGGAGAAGCTTTCAAAGCTGTGCCCTTGTATTTCCGGAAGTGAGAAAAGAAGAAGCGGGTGTAGAAAAAAGCACACCACGCTTTTTGCGCAGTGCGCTTCTGGGGTGACATACGAGCTGCCACTTAAGTGTGGAAAAGTGTATAACAATCAAACGATCAAACGAAATTTAAGTGTGCGTCGGTCTGACGTTGCGATTTGTCGACGACCGGCGGGGAAGAAAAAAAAGAAAATGTGCGCTTGGCGAAGCACTGCCAGTCATGCTTGACATGTTCGCCACGATTCGACAGTGTTAGAATTCTAGGCAGCAGCAAGTATCAAACGGCACGTGAACACCTGGAGGCCTTTCAAATCAAGAAAATAGCAGATTGCTGCATTAGCGATGCTTCGGTTTTTAAGTTCACTTCGAAGTTAAACCTTTTCGCGCAATACGATAAGATGTTTTCTGGTGCTACCTGGCACGTGGTTGTTGTGCCTTTTTATCCTCGTAGTAGTGCGCAGACGCGTGGGCTGTTTTGTGCCCGCAATGTTTCCCAATAAACCAGTTTTGAGTGCAGCGTTCGTCCATATTTTTGCATGTTCCTTCTCTTTGCGTTTCTGCTTCTTCGCTGCGGGTATTAATCAAGCAATAGGTTTTGAAATAAGGGAGCAGATACTCATTACTCAGGTCTCCCGGCTAAGTGAGGAGCGTGCAGTACACGCTCCCTTACCGTCGGGCCTCGTCGGATCCAGGAAGAAAGCGACGACCAGGATGTAGAGGACCAGCACCAGGAAGGGAGCCACGGCCCAAGCCCACCAGGGGGGGCCGCTGCTGCTACGGGAACAACGGATAGAAAGCAGAAGGTCGTTAGCCGTGGCCTTTCGTGCAGCCATACGACGCCGCAGAAAGGGACAGAGGATATTGGGGATACCTGCCAGTATACGGTGGCCTGTTCAGACGCTCCAATGTAAGACGCTCCAAGTTCCCCACAGCTCTATGTGCTTTCACGTTCCGTGTCAGCATTGCTAAATTCGATGCGATTTTTTGTTGCGCCAGCCAGCTCGGCCCGTCCCGTGGTCGCACTTCAGCCGTATGCCGTGGCCCACGATGTACCTTGAGCCCAAGAAGAACTATAGTTTGAGCTAGTTGGTTCGTGATTCAGGAGCCTTGCGCCGCCGTTGCCTACCAACACCGCAGCCGCGTTTCAACAGATGGCGCCGCCATCGACCGCTCGCTCAACCGTACGAGCTCCGTTGGGGTAGAGGGAGAGGAGGTGTCGCCTCCTGGGGAAGGTATATATATATATATATATATATATATATATATATATAAGGTAAACCAAGTACGTTTACCTTATTGTGCTATATATAGCACAATAAGGTAAACGTACTTGGTTGCTAGTTTAAAATAAGATGCGAAATTGAGAAACGCTTCGTTTATTGGGAGTCGACGTTTCGGACAGAGCCTGTCCTTTTTCAAGACTTGAAAAAGGACAGGCTCTGTCCGAAACGTCGACTCGCAATAAACGAAGCGTTTCTCAATTTCGCATCTTATATATATATATATATATGGGCTTCGCCTCAGTAGATTCTAGTCGTTATGGAGAGCGCGAAAGAGAGGCAACAACGAAAGAAGGAAGCGAGGAAGAGACAGCACGCTCAATTGGTTTCGAAATTCAACTAGAGTAACCAGAGCTAAACCACAGCCAATTTTTGCGACTCCTACAAAAAAACTACTCAGATTATTTGCTACATTCGAATTGGAGCAAAAGCACGGATTTGTGTTGCGTAGATAACGACGGCGAGCAGGCAGTGCCGCGGAACGGAGCAGATGGAAGTTGATGAAGACGACGCTCTGCAGTGCACAGCGCGAGAGTGTGGTGCAGTTTAACACGAGGCGTGCTGTCTGCGGCGATAGCCTAGGGGTCTCGCAGAGTGGCCCTTAATGGAGACTTGTAAGCCAAGCCGCGGGTTCCACTCCCAGTCTTGGATATTGATTCAATTTATTTTTCTCTTTTTTTTTCATGCTTTGACCTCTAACTCAGCTAAAGGTAAAATTTACATGGCCCGCGATTGATGCTCGAGGTCCCGTAGTGAAGCTTTCCCTTCAAAACTTTATGCAATGTGCAGAGTTTGTGACGGCGCATGCGGACTACCCGATATTAATGTGGACTCTGCATAACATCATGGAAGTGACAAGAAATCATGTTGAAATCCTAAGGAGAGTACACAGAAATCATTGAATTGAATTTATTTTCTCCAGAACAACGGGAAGGATTTTGAGGCAAAAAGCTGCTTTTGCAGCTTGACTAGGCCCGGAAAACCGTTAGATAGCTGTGGCTTCGACATATAGGGTGATTGAAATAAACACAAGAAAGATACAACAAAGGAGAACAAAAGTACACACTATAGAATACAAACAATGAAATACACTTAATAAATAAAATTGTATGGTTACAACAATAGCGTCTAGGCTCGTCTAATTCAAAATGGTACGTAATCAAGAAATACACATGTAATTGAATCAAAACGATGTACTCCATGTTCACTAATACATATTTTGAACATACATGGTGTGTTCTGAAAGTAGTAGGACTCTTTTTTTAAACAAAATTTATTCAAGAGAATAGTATAAACGATTGCAATTTTTCAAGGTAGCACCCTTCCGCACCTACACGCTGCTGCCAATGAGTTTTACAGTTTTCGTACGCCTCCAGGAACGCCTGGACCGGAATGCTGTCTAGCTCCCTCGTCACGGCCTGTTGAACCGCCTCTACCGATCCGTGATGGTTCCCCTCGAGCGTCGATTTTATTCTCGGGAATAGAAAAAAGTCTGGCGGGGCCAAGTCGAGGCTGTAAGGGTGCTGAGGCAGCATTGCCGCCTTGTGCTGGGCAAAAAATCGTGGTCCTCATTCACATGATGAAGAAGATCCTACCGGTTGGCCTTTTCCTCCTCTGACAACACTCCCGGCACCAACTTCGCGCACGCTTTCCTCATGGATAAGTTTTCGGTCACGATCTCAAAAACTTGGGTTTGAGGAATGCTCAAGTCATCAGCAATCATTCTGATACTCATTCTACGATCACTGTTAAGTAAATGTTTCACTCGCTGGACATTTTCGTTGGTCTTGCTGGTCGAAGGGCGTCTGGAGCGGTCATCTTCCTCCACTCTTTCCTTACCTTCTCGGAAAAGCTTGTGCCACTCAAAAAACACCTTATCTACCCATGGAAGCGTCATCGTAGGCCTCCTTAATCATGTAGTGAGTCTCTTTGCCCGTTTTACCAAAAATTTACTCACAATCTGATCGCGTGTCGTTGATCCAGCATAACGCTCGACGATTCTGCGTGACGAGACGTTTCGACAGGGGTTCACAGTACGAGCGACCTCCTCTCTTCAACGACCGAGAGGCTACTGCCGATTTTCCCTAGTATTCCCAATATCCCCCTTCAACGATCCTGCACGAGCAGACAGCCTCTCGTCAGCCCGTTCGCCCAGGAAAAAACCAGTCCTACTACTTTCAGAACAGACCCCGTATATACATACATGAAAGTACAAGGAAAGCTCATGAATTTCCGCAAATTTTTTTATATCACATGGATTAAGAAATCCCATTACTCTAGAATATTCGCTCTGAAAGAAATTTCCAGTACGCCAATAGGCGAATTTACGGGGATTTCGTCCACTGATGCCGAGCCCGCAGGAACACGACCTATTTTTTTTTTTTTTTTCAGGCAGACCGCTGCAGGCACAGGGCCACACTTGGCGGTGACTTTCGAGTGACTTTCGGGCTTTGGTGATTTTTTATTGTTGCGGCACGCGTGCGCCCTTGGAGTCTGGCTTCCGCGCTTATAAATACACAATCCGTGTACTGGAATGTTAATAGTCACTCCTGTTGCTCATTAAACACTCAGCGCTTATGGAGCTTTTCTTAGCGTAAAAAAAAGCAAAAAACGCAAAGACAACACCATGGATGATGGATTAGCGGACTTAAGTATTTCCTAAACGAACTTTGTATTGTCGTTGCTTGCATCAACAAAGAACCGAACAAATCGGGGGCGGTGATAGAATGCAGTCTGCACAGTGGTCGTTGACGACAGTGCCTGCGGCTTTGGCGGCGTTCAGTTTAATGCTGGCAACGAAACTTCGAGATAAGGCACCAAAAGTAAGTACAACAGTCTCTTGCAACGGAGAATCAGTTGCATGTGGCCGCGATCAATCCAGATAAATATGGTCGCATCTCGCGTCACAAACAAAAATGTTAAAGCTACGTGCCGGCGGCTTCGAGCGTTAAGAAACAGTGCATAGTACAAAATAGTACGAATAATACAAAATAGTACAACCAACATGCCCAATCGTCTACCTTGTCTAGAACAATGCTTCGCGGCATTACTCCCCTCTCAGGGAAGCATCGAGCTATGCCTTCACACAAATAATGTGACCAGAGAAAAAAGAAAACAGGAACATTACAAAACAAACACTGAGAAGACGCAGTGTCTCTTAGCGCTCATAACACGACTTGAAATGGACAAATGGTTGGTCGGGCTTAACGTCCCAAAGCTACACATATTATGACGGACGCTGTAGTGTAGCTCTGCACCTAATTCAGTCCACCTAGCGTTGTTTGACACCCACTGACATTTCGCTTCCATCGAAATGCGACCGCAGCGGCCGGGATCGCACCCGTGTCTTTAGGGTTAGCAACCGAGCGCCATAACCACTGAGCCACCGCGATGAGGAGAAATGTACAGGAGAAATGAGGAGAAATTGTACAGTTAATGCTGTGTGTATGTGCGCGCCTGCTTTGGTGCGAAGAAAAGAACAGACGGGCCCCCGCATATAAATATATGAAAGACGCTGAATTCTGTCAGTCAGCCCGTGCTGCCGTTCAAACTTCGGAGAGGTGCGCCCGCACAATTCAAGGGGAACACCTCGGCATGTCCAGAGTATGTAGTTTAACAATATTCACGTGATAGACTAACAAGAACAGCTATCGCTCGATCATTGGGTATGACCTACTTCGTTCGTCGAAAGTGTGATGGACTCGGACTTCATATCGATAGCTGCTCGATATTGAAAGCACGATATTGCACGATATTGCTCGATATTGAAAGCAATATTGTGTCACTAAGTCCGTGCCCATACTCTAGTCACAGAAGCACTTCTTTAGCACTAAGGAAAATCGCATGCTACGTGGCTTATGGCTGTCGCGCCACCATACATAATCCCGATGGGGTAATAATGTGGCCTGCATCAGTGCGCACCTGTAGGCCGTCCCAAGGGTCCCTACCTTGTTCAGCTAAGCAGTGAACAGTTCAGTGATCATTGAGTAGTCGGAGCCTAGGTACACCAATGCCTTCGTCGTGTGGCCGTCAATAGCTACTTCTAAGCCAGATGTTCGCGTTTTCGCATTTCACTTTCGTCTGGCAGTCCGGTCTCGGCTTTCTCGTGTTCTGTGATCGCGGCATGTGCACGCCGCTGTCATTTTGTAGGGCGGCGGCGTCATTTTGAAGTTAGGTTGCAGCATCATGGAGCTTAGCTTTGTGTGCAGCATTGTTGCAGTGCGGACGGCGTCTTCACGCGGCCTGGTCAGTGGAGGATCTTGGCCGTTTTGCTGGCGAGCTACTTCATCTTCGAAGGGTGCTGTTTCTAGTTTTCCTCTATGCGGGCTTCCGCAACTTCTGCGGACGGCCTCTGTGTAGCTGAGAATTGGCGGTGGTAAGCGTGCGGTTGATGCCGATGGTAAGCAGGTCTGACGGCTCGGCACATAGCCCTCTCGACGTAGATAACCGTCGACCTGCCGTGGTCACTGGCCGGTGCGCGTTCGCGGAGGGTCAAAACAAAAGCCACAAAGTCTCATTCTCCTGTACACGTAGTGGCCAAGGATATAACCGGTTTCACCGCAGTGTAAGCAGAGTGGGTGGTGCTGGTCGGGCTCCTCCAGACTTAAGCTCTTTTTACGCGGGTTGTCGAAGCGTGGGAGAAGGAGGAAAAAACTTTTATTATAGCATGCTTTTTTACCCGAGTGGAGCCCGCAGTTCAAAGCTTCATGTGCCGTCCGGATCCTGCAGGCACGCTATAGCAGCTGTCGCTGGTCTTACGGGGTCGTGCTGGTCAGAGCGGTCTTAAGAAGGGTTTCAATCCATGACTTGGCCACGGCCATCATCTCGGCACGCTCGGTGAACTGGCGCTGGTCAGTTGGCTCCGTTCTTAATAGGACGCCTTCGCAAGAGGAAGTAGTGGGGAGGGTTGTGGGTGGGACGCCCCTGGGTGG